>NC_138498.1:102719742-103375948 GCF_964252035.2 Podarcis erhardii | reverse complement strand
AGCCACATGCCTTGCACCCAGAAAGTCCTTGCATCTGCCATTAAAAACTCTGTTAAGAAGAACTAGGGAAGACCTCTCCCAGGGAATACTAGACTGGGCAGACTGTCAGTACAAGGCAACTTGGATGCTACCTCTTAACACGAAAATTCCACTTGGCTGATAAAGGGGGCAGAGGGAGATCCCTAAAGCTGGTGCTTTGGAAAGTTCTGCTGGCCGGCCATTTTAATATTTCAATCAGAAAATGATATAAGTTTACCAAATCCAAGTACACAGAGCACATTGACTGTCAGCCATATAGTTTCACACCAGCATTAGGTCACATTAATGGCAGCATGTTCTGCTGCGGCAGAACTTTCCCCAAACCCAGCAGGAAAAACAAATGATTGGAAAAACTTGGCAGGAACAATTCCTCTCTCTCTCCCCCCCCTCCATCCGTCCTCCCCCTTGCTAGGGTGTTATTTTGGGCTGCATGAAGAGCTTGGGCTTGGTTGCCTGCAAAAGGCAAATTAAGGTGAAAGCTTGGTTCATGGAGAACAAGCTGATACTGGGACTGCGGGGAAGGAGGATCGGAAAGCTGACGGAAAGAAAACATGAACGACCATTTTGTCTTATTGCAATGCTTCCTGTGTTCAAAATGTAAGCATTAGCCCAAGGTCTAGGTGTGTGTGTGGGAAATCCTGTTTCCTGATCGAGGTTGTGGTGCTATCCCCACTTACTTGGGAGTAAAGCCCTGTTGAACTCAAGGGGACTTGCTCCTGAGCAGGCAGGTATAGGATTGCCGTGTAAATATCGACATTGCTATTTTACTTTGATCTGTGTGGGCATCGTTTCCTGACAGCGCCTTCCTGTGCGCTCAGAAGTCAGCCTGTGCGCTCAGAAGTCAGCCGCCTCCGGTGCAATTTCTAGGTAAGCGTGCACAGGAGTTTTGGAGCCTTAAAGAAATTTCACGACCACTCGTGGGGTTTTATTTTCAACAGCGAGGGTTCGCCCTTCAACGCTCGTCTTCGATACCTGGGAAATTAAAGGGACGCTGGTATAGATTATCTGAAATAAGCTTGTCACCTTCCTGCCCTGAATGTAGGAAACAACTTAAGGGGAGTCATGCGAGCCCTGCATTAGGAATAACTGAGGTGGACTCGTCGGCTGGGAGCTCTGCGCGAAACTTGCTCGCTTTTCAGCATTTAACCACTCAATTAACCAGAGGAAAGGTGAACTCCCGACGAAGCTGTCCCCAGACGATGGCGAGGTCCTGCTTAATTCTCCCTTTCATTGGCAAGCGTGGATTGAGCAGCACGCACATGGGCGGGCTCGCAGGATTTCCTTGGCTCCGCCGTAATAATATTGTGGGCAGAATTGATATTGCCACATTAGAAGGCTGGGGAGGGGAGGCTGAGCTAGAGTGTTCCTTAATCCAGGCCCTTGATTATCCATATTCCGATTTATTTTTTAAAAGGGGTTCTGGGGCCTGCTGTGGATGATTACACGATTAATGTAATGTGGTTTGAAGGGTCTGTGTGCTTTCCCTCTTAATTTGGGTCATTAGAAAGCAAGCGTGAGATCGTTTCACCAGCATTGGGGAGGGGGGGATTTTTTTTTTTTACAAAACAATAATAGTAATAACAACAACAGTATAAAAAGACGCAAGGATAGTCATTCAAGAAATAACTTTAACACATCTCAAGTGATGGAACACACACACACACACACACACACACCCCACTAGGAAAGTGGCAGGTTACAGCTGAAAGAGGTGCAGCCTAAACTTCCAATGTCGACACTTTTTAAAGGAATCATCGGCATCTAATTTTGTCTTTCTCCTCCTCCCTCTAGGGATGGAAAGGAGCCATCGCGATCGGAAGCTGATCTCTCTCTCTCTCTCCCCCCCCCCCATCTCTTAGTTGTGGAGAGGGGGAGAGAAACCAAAAACAGAACACATACACACAAAAACCCTCGAAGGAACTGGCGGTGTGGGTGTTGTTAGTGGCAGACGCCTGGTTGCGCGCGAGGGGGGAGAGGGAGGGCCCCCGAGTTTGCGCTTGTTTGTTACCGTCGGTCGTCTGCCTCGATCTAGTGTTTTGTTTGTCTGTTCCCAGAATCCCTTCCTTCCTTTTTCCTTTAAAACGAATAAAATAAAATTAAAAAGAACCGGGCGGTTTTTCTCTCCGCTTCCCCGCGCCCTCAGCATAACCTGCACAGGCTGCGATTCGCAGTGGAACGTAAAGGCGCAAACAGGCGCCGCGGACTCCGGAGTCACTCCAGACGCGCACCTTGCACAAACGCTCCTGGACTAACAAATAAACGAAAAGATGTCCTTATCTGGAATAGCTTGCTCGGTGCAATGTGGATTCCCCCACCTTTATTGTGTCTGAGAGTCCCTTACTTTTGAGGAGGGATGGAAAACCAGCAACAACAACAAAAACACACAAAAAACCGACGGAAGGCTCGTTTTAGCAAAGAAATCCCTATCTCCTTTACCTCCTCTCTTAGCCCGAATGTGGATTTCTCGTTGTTGTCTTTTGCTTATTGAAACGGCGATCCTAAGCCCCGCTCCGTGTAGGATGTAGATCTCGTTTCAAAAAGCAGACCTGGAGGAACTCCAGACTAGACTCCAATCCTTTTTTAAAATAAATAAACACATTTTAAAAAAACGGTCCTGGGGACTAGAGTCATTCCACATGTTTGCCACACGCATGTCCAATAAGGAACCAAACAGACATTCCAAACCCCATTCGCTTGTTCTGTTCCCCTCCTCTCCAGAATAGGCGCGGAAGTCTGGCTTGCACGTGGGAATCGAATCCACGCCACTTTCCCGGAGTAGCAAGAACTCCAGAGCCCAGCAAAAGTTGATGACCCCCCAAGCCGAAACTTCCCAGCTCCGCATTGAAATGGAAAGGGGAAATCGCCCCATTTCAAAGGGGGTTGTCAAAGTGGTGGATTGAAACCCTTTTAAGCAGTGGCCCGATTCTTCCCCAACTTCACACACAAATAATAATAACGATAACGATAATGATAATGATAGACCGGAATTGAGTTTATTTTTGTTTTTTGTTTTAAAAAAAAATGTGTTTGGGGGAGCTGGAAATAAGACTCCTATTAAGCGACTTTTTATTGCCTCACAGATGATAGATTCCTTAGTTATTTTGGTGTACATTAAAATGTAAAATTTTCAGTCATATATATTTATATATTTATATTTATATATACATATATAGAATGATTGGCCAGGCCTATTTTATTTATTTAATTTTATTTTTTATATATATTTTTACAGTCCTGCCAGGCCTCCGAAGAAATGTTGCCTTCAGTCCAATCAAAGATCCGCCACTATTCCCGTAATTCAATCCGCAGCAGCAACGGAATTTTAAATACGTAAGTTTCTTCCTTTTGGCGTGTATATATATATATATATATATATATATATATATATATATATGTATGTATGTATGTATATGTATGTGTGTGTGTGTATATATACTGTATGTGTGTGTGTGTATATATATATATAGACACGCCAAAAGTGATTGTCTCTCTTCAGCTTGTGTTCAGCTTGAGAGAGGGGGGGGGGGGACAGATCCGAGGGGCTTCTCCCCCTTCCCAGGCCTTTTCCCCCTTTTGTAAAGGGTCCGAGATCTTTGGAAGTCTCTGAACGCGTCGCTTTGACCATCGTGCAAAGACGTCTCTTGCTTCGCTGAACAGGCTCGCCTCGCTTCTGCCTTATTGTTGCTTTGTGTGAGTGTGAGTGTGTGTTTTAGCTTTGCACGGTCCTAGGAAGTTCTTTCCCGCAAGGTGCGGCTGTGGCGGCGGCAGCGGCAGCGGCAGCGGCAGCGGCGGTGTCGTGCAGTTTCCTCACGTGCTTCTTCAAGTCAAAGTTCCTGCAGAAGCCCTTGCCGCAGGTGACGCAGGTGAAAGGCTTCTTGTCGTTGTGCGTGTGCATGTGGAAGGTCAGGTTGTAGATCTGGTGGAAAGCTTTGTTGCAGATGGTGCACTTGTACTGCTTCTCGCCGCTGTGGGTCAGTTTGTGGTTTTTATAATTCCCTGTTTGGGAGAGAAGGAGGAGAAGAAAAGTAGGGGATTGGGGAGTACGTTAGTTTCAAGGGGGATCGTTCTCTGCCATCAACACGCACGCAGGCACACACACACACACACACACCAAACACACACATATTTCTCTCTCTCTCTGCAGATACACCCCCCCCCCTCAGTGGAGCAACAAGAGTTTCTGCGGCGGGGCTTCATTAGGAAGCGTCCTGCAAGGGGCAGTCAAGAAGTTGTCAAACTCAGTCTCCGTCAAGGCAGAGCAGCATGCAACGGACGAATTAAAAAATTAGAGGCAGGGTCAGCGTCCTGACCCGGAGCAAATGGGAGAACCTGGATTAGGAAACCCCCACCACCAGGGTAAGGTGGTAAAAGGGTAAGGTGGTAAAAGGCCGGTTCTAATTTAAAGTTGGAATTTTCTAGCCTGAATCCAGGCTGGGGGGAATCGGCCCAGGCTCTTCCGAAACTTTATTTCCCGGTTTGAGAAAATACCGCCCCCCCCCCCACTTCAAGGGCAAAGGCACACCTGCCCAACCCAAGTTAAGCGCTTTAAAGCGCCTAGGATTTCCAAAGGTAGACCGTGAAGAGAGCTCTCCGGTTAGAAATCAACGGGAGTTTTCGTTTAAAGTGCTTTCATTTCGGCTGGATCGCGCCCTAAGTGGGCTGAATTCATTTTAATCGCTGTTAATAACAAGTGACGGGTTTGAGCTAGTCTTTCGTGGCAGCCCCAGGGCAAAGCCCCCTAAGGACGTTTAAGGGAGGGAGGGAAGGGGTCATCTCCTAGCAGCAGCCTCTAAATACGATAAATACGGCGGTTACTTTTTCTTTTCTTTTCTTTTGGAACGCGAGAGAACCGCAAGATTCCACTTGGAACCTTCACAACTTTCTGTTTGGAACCTTCGCAACGTTCTGTCTGGAGCCTCGTGCTCCGCGGGGAGCAGAAATTGACCAGACGCCTTGAAACCGGCGGGTAATTCTTATATTTCGTCTATCCACCACCACACGTGTTGTTTCCAAATTGTGCTTCCAAATAATAATAAAAAAATTTTTCCTCCTTAATTCGAAATAACATTATACTTCGAATAATAACGAAACCAGGTTCCTCCTCCGGAAAAAGTAGCCTTCTACCCCTGCTTTTTTATTATTTATTTTTTAGCAATCATTAATAATTTTCATACACACACAACTTCTCCCCCACTCCGCCTCCCGCCCGCCACCAGCAGAAAAGCCGGAAACAAAAGCCACGGTTTTTTATCCCAGATACCTTTTTGATGAAATCCTTTGCCACAAAATTCACACACAAAAGGTTTGTAGCCAGCGTGGATCCTAATGTGAGTGTTTAGCGTGGAACTTCTGTTGAACGCTTTCCCGCACTGGTTGCACTTGTGGGGTTTTTCCTGTTGGGCCGGGGAGAGGACATTTTAAAAGAGAGAAAGAATCGCGGATGGTTTCTTTTTGTTTTTTTTAAAAAAGAAATAAAAATTTATTTTGGTGCCGAGCGCATAAACACACAGATCTGACCCTCAGGTCTTTCCCGCTGCCCCCGTACCTGCGTGTGGATGATTTTGTGTCTGCAGAGAGTGCTGGCTTGGCGGAAGCCCTTCCCGCAGACTTTGCACACGAAGGGCCGGGCTCCCGTGTGCACCGGCATGTGGCGGGTGAGGTTATAATGGGCGTTGAACACCTACGAGGGAACACAAAGCACAGGCAACTTTTGTCAGCCGCAGGAGAGCTTACCGGCGCGCCTCCTCCTCGCCTTGTCGCCCTTCATCCCGAGTGGCCAAAACACGGATCCAAAGGGGACGAGGAGAAAGACTTTCGTTCTGAATATCTCTCTCTACAAACACACACAGTTTAAACGACCCTTGGTTAAACTATAGTTCTGCGGCTGCCTGGGTGAACCCATTGGATCCTGACTACCTACCGCTCAGCCTCGGCCCCACCGCGCAAACACACGTACCCAAAATCTGTAAAATGGGAACAAAACTCTCGAGCGATTCATTTTGTGTTATTTTTAAAGCGCGTCAGGTGCACCAGTGATAGGCGATGTACGGGGCACCGTAGCGACACTATGGCTCTCTTCCGCAGGTGGTTTTTACACATCGTTCATCCGCTATGAACCAGGAGACTCGTTTCCGTTCTCAGCTCTGCCACAGATTTACCGGATCCCCCCCGCCCCGTGGCTTTGGTAAACTTAATCACAGTAGCCTAGTTCTGTAACGGTGATTATGAAGTGTCTGGGAGGCATGGAACAATTGGGAAGGAGCTAACCCCTCCCTTTTTCAAGATTATTAAAATGCGCTGAACTTTTTAAAATAAAAATATTATTATTAGAGTGAGCTGAGAGAAGCGTTCTAGGAACAAGGGCTCCCTCCTGGGGCGCAAAGAGCGGGAGCGGGTTTTTATGGCGGGCGCAGCCCTGTCCTGGCTGCCCCCACGGGTTCTAGAGATAAGAGCGCGCCCCCTAGCGCGAGCACCCTGCTCCTGCATACCTTGCCGCACACCTCGCAGGTAAAGTTCTTGGGCTTCCCGTCGGCCGCGCCGCCCCCTCCAGCGCCTGCGACGCCGCCCCCGACGCCGGCGCCCGGTTTGCCGTGGTGATGCCCTTTGGCACCGCTCCTTTCCCCGGCCAGGCCCGTGTTCTCCTTCATCACTTGGTCCAGCTGCCCGGGGAGGCGCTCCTTGTGCGGGTATTGCGCGTTGGGGAACTTCTCCGACGGGGCCAAGGAAGCCAGCTTGGCGTTATCCAACAGGAAGAGTTTCTGGTGAGCCGAGAGGGCGGCGGCGGCGGCGGCAGCAGCGGCTGCAGCGGCCGCTGCGGCGGGGCTTTGGGAATGGAGCAAGCTGGAAGTGAAGAGCTGCCCGTGGAGGATCTCCGACGGGTGGTACGGCGAGGAATCCAGGTAGTTGAAGTAGTAGAGGCTAGATCCGTTGGCCGGCATGGCCAGCGCCTGGTTGATCACCTGCGGCTTGATCACGCGCGTCGTGGCCTGGCCCAGGGTGCTGCTGCTGCTGTTGTGATGATGGTGGTGGTGATGATGATGATGGAGGTCCCCCTTGCAGCACAAGCCGCAGCCGCCTTTGCAGAAGCCGCCGGCCGTCGAAGCTGCGCCGCCCGCCAGAGCCGAGCCGCAGTTCCTCAAGCTACTTTTCCACAGCTCGGAGTAGTTGAGCAGCGCCTTGGGCGAGGGCGCCTCGTACCCGGGCAGAGGCTGCATGGGCGCGATCACGCACGGGATGGGCGAGCAGAGGCTCAGCAGCTTCTTGCCCGGAGACTCGCTGCGCCGCGCCTCGAAGGCGGCGGCGGCGGCGGCGGGTTTGTGGTGCTGCTGCTGCTGTTGCGGCTGGTGCGGTTCCGAGCTCTTGGCCATGATTCTCTCTATGGAGAAGGCGAGCGTCTTGGCCGGGTTGGCCGTGCCGTTGCGGACGCAGGCGGGAGGCATGACCGTCTCCAGCGGAGCCGAGGAGGCCATCTCGGGTGGGGGAGGGAAGGAGACCCGAACTGGAGATGAGCAGCCGGATCTCGCCCATAAAATAGATCTATAGATATAGATATATATATAAATAAAATGATAACAACAATTAAATTTTTGTTGTTTTTTTAAAAAAAATAGGAGTAAAGGGGGGAAGAAGGCGCGCGTCAAATCACAGTTTCTGCCGAGTTCCTCCTCCAGCTCAGCATTCCAGAAAAGCCAGGAAACAAATCAATTTAATAAGCACCTCTCTCCCGCTCTCTCCCATCTCCCCCCACCCCATCCTAGCATCTCCTCCCCCATTTACATTCAAATGAACACAAGAAGAACTGCGCGCGGGGAGACCAGATTGCTGCTCATTAAGCGAGGAGGCAAGGAAGAAAGAGAGCGAGAAAGTAACAGGCAAACTCCCCGTCCCTTGTGGAGTGGGCCTGCATTTGAGAAGAGCGGCGAGGGAGGGGAGTGGGGAGGCAGGGAGGGGGGCAGAGAAAACCCCGAGCGGACGCAGCCCCTGCGGATCTTTCTTTCGGGTCCCACTAGGGTGGGGAGGGGGTGAGAGAGAGGGAGGGGGAGGAAGGAAGGAAGGAGATGGGCAGCCTGGCCTGGGATGAGTTACCTTTTCCCCCCCTTTGCCCGACGCCGCCGAGGAGACGCATCCAAGCACCGCGGTGCGGCCGCGCTGTCAGATTTGGATAGCCAGCATCTTCGCGAGCGTCAGATCGCTGTCTCTTACATTTAAAGCTGACATCACATGAAGTCACTTGGAGCAGAATGACATGGGATTTGGGCCACCAAGCGGGGGGGGGGGGAGGAGAGAGCGAGAGGGAGAGAGAATTTCTTTTCCCAGCCAAACGTTCAGCAAAGGTCTGGACTGAAAGGGGGGGTGAGGAAGGAGGAGGATGAGAAATGTATCCCCCTCTCTCCTCCAATTTAAGGCACACCCTTGGTTTTCCGAGAGAGAGAGAGAGAGAGAACCCTTCCAAGCGGGAAGGAGGGATAGAAGATTTGGGGAGGGGGGGTAACTTGCCAAAGGAGAGAGAGGAGTCGTTTTGCATGTGGCAAATTAAGAAAGGGAAGTGAGATTCGCAAGTTGGGTGCAACGCAAGCGTGCAGTTAGAAAAGCCACCCCGAGAAAGCCGAGTTGTATTTAATTTAACAAAAGTGTGCGCGCGGGGTGGGGAGCTGGGCAGGGAGAGAAAGAGAGAAGAGGAATTTTTAAAATGATGATTCAGCTCCCTCTCTCTCTCTCTCTCAACCCGCCGCCACCCCCCATCCCCCGGCTCCAATTTAGGCAACCCGTCCACAATCAGATCCCTTGCAAAAGCGAGCCGGGAAGATCAAGTGACAATTTATGAAAGATCAGCCCCCCCTCAGCCGCAAGAGCGCGCATCCGATGAATAGCGGGTCTATTAATGAGGTCCTGGCGGCGTTAATGCGAATTAAAACTTAGTTGAATGCTGCTGGCGCTCAGATTCCCTAGACCGGCCGCCGGGCTCCTGCCAAAAGCCGAATATCGCCATTCAGATAAACAAACAAGCAAACAAACCAATTCACAAACAAACAGAAATCGTTCACTTGTGAGATGTGATTTATTTATTTAATTTATATATATGGACCAAATCTCCTTTCTGCGAAGGTGGTTGTTTTTGTAGAAACGAAGCGGAGCGAATTCTGTTTTTCTCCACCTCCCTTGACTGGTTGTTGTTAATTGGTTTATTTCCCGCCCTTCACCCTGAGATTTTAAACAAATCGCGATGGCAATTTAAGTTTCTGAGATGGAGTTTGCAAGGATCAAAGGACGAAGAGAATTTGGGGCAGTGGCGGTTTTGGAGAGTCTCAAGCAACTCCGGAATCCGACCTCCAGGTGTCCGGAGCTTGCCTAATACGGAGTGTGCGTGTGTGTGTTGGGGGGGGGGGTTGGTAAGAGAAGGAGAGAGAGATTTTGTCCATTTCCCACCTGGTTCCTGAGGGCAGCTCCGGCTGCTGCTCTGACCGAGCTCCCGAGCGATGGAGAGCCTGCCTCGAGGCTCCTTGAATAGGGAGAGACACTATAGCGCTGCGTGGCACCTGATTTTGTGTTTCTAAAATAAAGAGAAGGATTATTTGGAGGGGGGCGAGAGAGAGGGGGGAGGATGAGAAGAGGGGTTTGCAGAGTAGGTAAAGCAAAGCATGAAAAGCATCTCTCTCCCCCCCTCTCTCTCTGTGCAGTTCTTTAAACAAAATCCACTACCCCAACTTGGGAGGAATTCCGCTTTTTGTGTGGTGCTAACAAAGGGCCCCAGAGAGAGAGAGAGAGAGAGCCAGAGCGCAGCCCCCCCCTCTTTGCGGCGTGGGATGCGGCTTTTTTGGGGGGGTGGGGTGGGGTGCTGTTTTCAGACCCGCTGTTTTCACCTGCGAAGCACAACAAGCCCTCCTCAAGGAGTCCCGGAGCACAACACCCAACTGGCCGAGCTGATGATGGCGGGTGGGTGGGTGGAGGCCGCGGGGAGAAAAGGGGGGAGGGAGGGGGGGGAGAATGAGGGTCAGACAAGGAGTAGCAAGTTGGAGGGAGCGGAGGAAAGGCAACGCTTTTTCACACAGCGTTTTTGTCCCGCAGACCTGGCCTCCTTCTTAAGAAGCGCTTTTGCGCTCTTGCCGGAGAGATAAAAGGTAGAGCGCAATCCATCCAGGACTCCTTTCTCGCGCTCCGCTTCGCCTCTCTGTTTACACGTTTCCCCCCCTCCCCCCGCACTCCAGAAGCTATATCAAAGGAAATGATGGACATGAGGGGAAAGTACTGCTGTCTTTGGACTTTGGACACTCCACAGGATCACTCCCCCTTTCCCCTTGCTCTTCTGAATTCGTGTTCCTCCCGGACACGTGGGAGCGCTCGGCCGCGTGGCCCCCTCCTTGCGCTTCCACGTTTCTACCCCTCATGAACTACGCGCTGGGACAAGGGGGAGAAACATGCCTGAGGCCCTTCCAAAGCTAAGCGGCTGCAAACGGATCGCACCACGCGTGCGAGACAAAAGTGTAGGCCTCTTACGTGGGAGGAAGCCGGATAGATACACGAGACTTGCTTCCAGAGAAGCGCATTGCCATCGGAGTGCAAAATCGAGGACCTCCCCGGAAACATAGGCAGATAAATTTATTTATTTATTTACAGAAGATCAATGGACAATTGGAGCTTAGTTCCAATTGCATGTGTCCTGGATGAAGACGGAGGCCTAAGGGCGCCTTTTTATTTTATCTTATAATTTTATTTCATTTTATATTATTTTATTTTCGAAACCGCAAGGCAGCAACGCGTCTGGTCTCTAGTGTAAGCTGTTTACTGTCTAGATTCGTAGAAACTGGTGTGGAGGCGAGCTCGCTTTTCGAGAAAACCACCAGACCAAGCGAGGTCATCATATTAAGAAATAGCATGATCCCTGATGCGGAATTTGGGATTGCCAGCGAAGAGACCAAGACTGAAATCTTCTGAGCCGCCCTCGACATAGTGACCTGGCAGTAAGCTCGGTTTTGAATAGCAAAAATAGAGGAAACATTTGCGGACTTCTAACTGTGGATCGCTGTGACGACTCTCATTTTACGTACTCATAAAAAAGAGGACGTGTCCTGGAAAAAAGAGGACATATGACAACCGTAGGATTGCAACGGGAAGTCTAATGATATTTAAGTAATAAATCTGCATAGAACTGTGCTGTACTATTCCTTTCCGCGGTCAACTTGGAGTGTGTGTGCTTGTGCGAGCGAGAAGGCGAATATGGCAGTCTCAGTACTTCTCTCCGTAGTATGGGCGTATTCACGGAAGAAGATCCCTGCTGGTTCAGGCCCATCTAGTCCAGCCTCTTCTTCTTCTCCTCATAGTTGGCCAACCCATGGAAGACCTGAAAGCAGGGCCTGAGCACACGAGCGCTCTCCCCACAGACAACTCGTAGAAACTGGTACTGTATTCGGAAGAAGTCTCTCCCGGTGGAACTAGAACAGAGTCATAGCGGCCAGTGTCTTCGCCTCCTTTCATTTGCTCACCTAACCGCAGCCTCATCTCTGGATATTTATTTGTTCTTTGCCTTTGCATGCCGCCTTTCTGCTAATGCACCCAAGGCGGTTTGCAAGTTTATGTAAATATGTGACAAAGCGATTCACGGAAACAGTGAGGACCATCATCAACTACACTAGCGTGGTTGGCTCGTTCTCTTTCTCTCCCACCCGCCAGTTCCCAAAAGGCTCCACCTGTTCCGGCCTGGGCCCCGGGGCGCCCCACCTGGGACCTCCGCTTTGAATTCGAAAAGCCCCAGCCCCAACTTTTGGCTGCCAAAGCAGCTCCTTGGCTTCCGCCAAAGGATTTAATTAGCCTCCCAAACTTCTCTCTCTCTCTCTCTCTCTCTCTCTCTCTCTCTCTCTCTCCGCCCGCCTTTAACTTCGCCCGCCGATTCCACCGAGCGGAGGGGTTGGGAACTCTTTTACACCTTGCCACTCACATGTTAATTAATCTCTATCTAACCCTAATTGCAGCTTATTCAAGCACCGCTCAACAGCTCACCCACACAATAAACACGGCGCGTACTTTTATCCGTCTTACTCCACGCTAACACGTTGAGTAATTAACTCCAGTACCATCTAATAGTGCAAACAAATATTTTCTGTAAACGAGATGATTTGAGGCAGGAGGGAAGCGGGCGGCGGAGACGGCGAGGCGAGGTGCGACTGCTGTGCCGGGTCACCGGCGCTAAATCCCACCCCCCCTCCAGCTCTCCCCAAAGCCTCCTTTCTCGTCGGCGCTCACTTCCCTCCCAGGCTCCAGAGTCTCTTCTCCCCACCATTTCCAGGCACCGTTCTTTTCCTTCTCTGTTCCCTCTTTTCTTTCCACCACTTTCCTGGTCTGCATCCCTCCTTCTCCGCCTCTCTCCGTCTTTTGCTTAATTTTTCGTTTCTTTCTCTCCTATTCCTGGTCAGCCTCTCTCCCTCCCTCCCTCCCTCCCTCCCTCCCTCCCTCCCTCCTTCCTTCCTTCCTTCCTTCCTTCCTTCCTTCCTTCCTTCCTTCCTTCCTTCCTTCCTTTCTTTCTTTCTTTCTTTCTTTCTTTCTTTCTTTCTTTCTTTCTTTCTTTCTTTCTTTCTTCACTTTCTCCATTCCTTCTGGGTTTTCTGGCTAGGATCGATTCCTTCTGCATTAGCTCCAGACTTTTATTCAACAGGGTTCAGATAGAAACGCACACACTCTCTCTCCCTGTCTCCCATCCCGCTCAGTAACGCGTAGCCCTCTCTAATCAATATCCCGAGTACAACACCGTTTCTCCAGCGAGAAAACTTCTGCTAGTAGAGGATGGCGCGCGGGGGATCCTCCTGCGCCCTGCTGCCGGAGCACACGCGCCGCGCAATCCCTGCCCACCCGCGTCCGTGGGGCGCTCTGCTCTCCTCGCGCCCGCGATCTAGGGTGGGGGAGCAGTTTCCTCCTCCTCTCGCCTTGCGCTGGCGTCTGGTGGCGCCGCCGGTAACTGCACCGCGCAAAGCATTCCTCCGAAGAGCTGGCCAGGCTTCGGCCCGCAAAATGAGACGGGATGGTGCCACGCCGCGCTTTCTTCTGTTCTCTAAACGCGCACCACGTTATCTTTACGCGCTCTGCTGGTGGCTCCGGCAGCAGGACAGCGTGGGAATCAGCCAGCGGCAGGTTCTGTTTTTCCGGCCTGGCTTGCGGTGGCTGATCCGCTTTCCTGATCTCCGACGGGAGCGTGGAACCGCCGCTTTCCAACGGGACCAGGCGGCCCCAGAAGCGCATCCGCGCGCGGCCGAGGAGGCTCCTGCGCGCGGAGGCGGTGAGCGAGGTTTGCCCCTCGGGCCTTCTCGGGTGGAGGTCGGGGCTCGGATCCTGGCTTCAGCCCACCCACTCCAGGCAGACACAGGGACCATATCTCCCCGATCCTCATCCCCAGCCCTCGATTCGGAGCGAGGAGCTGCCTCTTGGCGTGGCCTCCCCCCTCTCTCTCTTCCTCGCAGGCTACCTGGGATCCGATTTGAGACACTACCCGTTCACGTAATGTCAGAAGAGCCCTGCTGGGTCAGGCAGGTCCATTTAGTCCAGCGCCCTGTTCTCACAGTGGCCAACCAGAGGCTCCTCTCCGCTTGTGATCCTCAGAGGCGGCGGCGGCGGCGGAACCGTGCCTTGCCCCCAAGTGAGAAGCGCCATCCCGATCTCCAAGCTTGTTGTGGGGTGGGGGTGGGGGTGGGGAGAACGGCATGACCTCCCCCATGAAGGGGAATGAGGCATTTAATTTGCTCCAGTGTGGGCATGAATAATAGAATCAAATCATTGTCAAATAATTGACCACAACGGTCGTGTACTTCAACTGCCTGCAATGCAGGGATCTTTTGCCCAACGTGAGGCTCGAATCCACAACCCTGAACTGGGATAAGGGTAGTAACTGACCAGTTATGACCAGATAATAAAGCAGTTTGGGAAACGCATTTTTAAATAGCTTAGCAGAACAGCCGAGCTATTTATTACCTGAAGGAGAGGGTGTCGCTGACCAGGGGCAGATTGCAGCCCCGTCCCCACCTGCAGCTGACTAGTCACAGTCCGCACCTATCCACATAACCGGGAGGAGGAGGAGGAGTTAGGGGGCGCGGGAGAGAAGGATTTGGTGTCAGAAAAAGGTGAGATGGGTGGGGGCTTTTCTTCTTGACATCCCACAACGTTTCGCTTTTCTCCCGCAGATTTGGACTAAATTCCCTGAATGACTAGCCCCCGCCCCGCCCCATTTTTGGTGCTTGGTACACAACCGGTACAGAGTGGACCACTGAGAATCGCAGAGAGGCCTGGATTTTGCCTTGCATTTTTGTGGTTGTTCTGTACCTCAGTATTTGTAATTAAATAAAACGCCTGTGCAGGAATAGGACCACAGACAGCTGCCTTATACCGTGGTACCTCGGGTTACATACGCTTCAGGTTACAGACTCCGCTAACCCAGAAATAGTACCTCGGGTTAAGAACTTTGCTTCAGGATGAGAACAGAAATTGTGCTCCGGGCGCGGCGGCAGCAGGAGGCCCCATTAGCTAAAGTGGTGCTTCAGGTTAAGAACAGTTTCAGGTTAAGAACGGACCTCCGGAACGAATTAAGTACTTAACCCGAGGTACGACTGGGTCAGGCCACTGGGTCCAGCTAGCAAAAGCGTCTAGATAGATGATGTTGGTTTTCAGCTCGCCTGGCTGCCTGGGGCTGATGGGAGTTAGAGTCCCAAAAAACTTAGGGGAAGACCTTCTTCCCCATCCCTGCAGCGAGGCAAACCACCGCCGCCACCAAACCAACTCTTATCCAGCGTTTTGCAGCAAGGCTATATATATTCTGGAAACAATAAAATAAATGGCAGGGCGCCATTTCACCGGTGTCCTCCCACCTCCACGTATAGAATCCTTAGCATTTATGAAGAGCCGAATTCTGTGCAACGTTGGAAGCATTTCCACAAATCCTTGCGACAATCCCTCGAGGTAGACTAGTGTCCCCACCCTTCACCCCACTTCTTCGAACTGCAGCTGGGAAACCTGAGAGATAGCGGCTTGTTTAAGGCCACCGAGCGAGTCTGAGCCAGAAACCTCATTTCTCCTACACACCTTCCTTAGCCCTGGCAGGAGCGCGCCCCTGTGTTTCCTTCTCAGCAGAACGCCTTGCTATGGTCGCTTGGAGAGGGAAACCACCAAACCATAGGAGCCAACTCCTAGCGGCGGAGGTCCCTTAGCTCCCCCCCCCCCATAAATTATTGGAAGGGGCCGAGCCCCCCCCCCCAGTTGATGGCCATTGCCATTCAAACGGTGTGGGTAATCCCCCTTATGTGATCCATTATGTGGGGAGGGACTTCCCTGTCACCCCAATATTTTATTCAAGTTTGCACCCCTGCACCAAACGAAGGCGTATCAGAGACAATGAACACCAGGAGCTGCTTTACCCAGAGCCTGTATTGTCTACACGGACTGGCAGCGGCCCCCAGCATTTACAGGCCGCTGAGCCACGGGCCTTGCCCACGGGGTGATGCGCACCTCCCAGAATACAGAATAGGACAGAGATAGGCAAACTCCGGCCCTCCAAGTGTTTGGGACGACAATTCCCATCATCCCTAGCTAACAGGACCAATGGTCAGGGATGATGGGAATTGTAGTCCCGAACATCTGGAGGGCCGGAGTTTGCCTATGTCTGGAATAGGAGAAAACAGTGAAGACGGCTCACAGCGAAACAGGAATTGCACACACGTGTGTGTATGTGAATGTGAATCCCGGAGTCTTCCTCTTCACCTCCCCCCGCTCCCTCCAACGAGCCTCCCTAGCCACCCGACCTCACCCCGGAGTCCCCCAAAGTCTGAAGACACGACCAGCCCTTTGGGTAGCATCGGATTCCACCAGAACCAGAGGGATGCGCAAGGCGCAGGGGGAGGATGGGCTCCTCCTGCCACAGAAGCGGCCCCATTAACCGAGGAAGACGCAGAGGCTTCGCCTCGCGTGGAAAAGGAGATCCCACGTTTATCCTCTGAGGGAAGTGAGGGGCCTTCAGACTCAATGAGCCCGCACCCAAAAGCGGATCTTCTCCTCCCAGCCCCTCCTAAGGTTCAAGCAGTTGGGGGCAGGCAGGAATTAAGATTCAGTCCGGCTTGACATTTGGACAGGTCCGGCTCTCAGCTGCCTTAAACCGGCCTTCACATCCCACTTGAAACAGAAATAAAAGTTTTTCTGTCTCCGCCCCACCAGCAAAAGTGTGCTATATGTTGCCTTAAAAGCTCCCTCCCCTTCTCTCTCTGCGATATCCAGACAGAGGCAGTGCCCACTCGGTTCAATGGGGACTTATTCCCGAGTGGGCGAAGCAAACCTACTTCCGGTTGAGCGGGACTCCCCCCTTCGGAATAAGCAGGCGCTCGGTAGCGCGGCTAGGACTTTGCGGGATGCTGCTCTTTTGGCCTTGAGTCTGGACCGCCTAGAATGGAAACCAAAACCCTCCAGCGCAACCAACTTTGTGCGCATAGGTCTTCCTATTAGTAAATCCCATCGAGCTCAACACGGCTGACTCCAAGCTCCAGGTTGCAGCCTTCCCTATTTGCGCCTGACCAAGGATGCGCCTATGCGCGCGCCTGCGCTTTCCTGCCCCCTCGTCCTTCTTCATCATCTTCCTTCACCTTTGCCCAGGTATCCCGCAGTTTAAATGGCTCTCCTTTGCTTCAGCCGAAGGCCTCTTTGTCTGTCACTGGGGCTGTCTTCTCGACACAGAATAACAACGCATTATTCTTTTCTGACACTCGTTTGCGCACATATAATTATCACCCTCAGATTCCGACACCCCGCTTCCTAGTAGTTGTAGCAAACGCTACAACAACAGCAGGCACTACTACTACTGCTGCTACGAAAGTCGACATTTAGTTCCTCCGTTCCCTGGCTTTCCGATCCCGAAGCAAGCACTTGGCCGGTGCAAGGCGCTAGTCCCTGCAGTTCTTTTCCAGTGGGTAATTCTCGATTGGCTCCCGCCCGGGAGACCTGGGTTCCAGCGACCCACGCCTTTCCCCGTCGGGGCGCTTTTGAGTCCGGTGCCAACGTCCAGTCCAAGCCGGGGGAAAGTAAATAAAGCCCACCCCTAAATTTAACCTCACCGGTCGTTACCATCACGACCTTCACGGCTAGGGAGTGCGCTCAGCAGGTCTGCCTTTGAGATCGCTGACCCGCCAGGCTCCCGCGCCCTCCAGCTCAGAGAGGGAAGCCGGGCCGTCGCCTCCAGCGAGAGGCGATGGTGGGAGAAACTTTCTTTCCGGAGCAGCGATGGGGTTTGCTTCTGAGCAAATGGCCTTTGAGGATTGCCACCCCGACCTGCGCAACATACTAGGCAGCCCGATCCTATTCATGTTTACTCAGGAGTAAGTCCCACCGAGCGCACTCCTATAAGTGAAAACGCAGAGAATTCTCGCCAACGTTCCGCAGAGCAATGAAGCATTTTTTTTAAATGCCCAGTGTTAATTGGAGTGGGCGCGGGAGGGCTAATTGCTTAGTATGCTCCAATTTAGGATTTATTTATTTTTTAAAAAGGCTGCAATCCTAAATACACTTAACAGTGAGAACTCATTCCGAGTAAAGACGAGTTGAATCGGGAAGCAAATTCTCCCGACACATTTAATATAAACCAGAAATGAATGAATGTAGATGAGGAAAAAGTGTTTATCCAAACGGGTGAAAAAGAAGCTTGCCTTAATTTTGGCGAAGTTGCAAATCTAACCATTTCGCACACCACTGAAGAGAAGTATATAAACAACTTTACATTTTGATGCGGATTTTATTTTTATTGTGAACATGCTTTTATTTCTTCAGCCCACAGATGAAGTAAAGGCGAACCTCTGCTTCCCAAAGTTCAGCTTTCTAAGAAAAATGTTAGCTTCTCCTGATCGGTGAAGTTTAAATAAACTTCTTTTGCACTGAGGTTACTTTTATCAACGGTTCTGGGTGGAAACGGTGGTTGCAAGTAAATATTATCTCACAAGAGATGGGCCGGCGAAGGCTAGCAATGGGAGGGGGGACCAAATATTATCTCAGCAAGAGCTGGGCCGGCGAAGGCTAGCAATGGGAGGGGGGACCAAAGGGTGTCGGAGCGTAGGAATATAGATAGGAAAAGAGAGGGGAATGGGAAGGTTGAGGCTGCAGCCTTCTGCTGATTTACGGGGCTTGTTTATAAATATACACGCAAAGGATCAAGCTATAAAGGATATTACAGGGTTTTTTTAAAAAATAAAAAAGCAGTTAAAAAGAAAGATAAAAGAACATGAAATAGTTGGAGGGGGAGAAAATGGAGGGGATCGAAGAGGTGGGGAATCAGAGAAGCTATAGTGATAACAATGGATGTTGGAAAAAAACACACACACGCTGGTGGTATTCATCTTCTTGGCTTGGAAAAAAAAAGTTGGGAAATATCTGGAGGGGAAGAGGACAAAAGGCTTTTAATTGCATGTCGGCTGGCAACCGGGGTGTGTTTAATCCAGTGTGGTGGAGTATATTCAGCATTTACACCCGGGGCAGAGTAAGAAGTCAGAGGCGTGTGTCTTCTTGTAATTGTTTCCCCAACAGGATTTTTCTTGGAAAGCTCCGTCGAGCTGGTTCCCCGCTTCCCCGTCATTTTATTTCTCTTTCTCTCCCCCCCCCTGCGCCCCATCTCTCCTCTCTCGGGAGCCAGCCCCACCATAGGATGCAGTTTACTGGCTTTTAGGATCTCCCTGCGCACCTTCCAAACTGGACCCCCGGACGCGTCCTCCCTCCTCATCGCCGCCCCACACCCGATTATATATATATATATATATATATATATATATATATATATATATGTATATATGTGTATATATATATATGTGTGTGTGTGTGTGTGTGTGTGTGTGTATATATATATATATATATATATATATATATATATATATATATATATAAAATATTTCTGCTAGACTGATAAAGATAAGTTATCGGATATTCCTGGTTAATTAACTTGGCAGCTGTTTAAACTCCGCAGTGGAAGCTGCCCGAAGTTATTAGCATTAAGCTGGCCGAAAGGAAGGACAAAAATCTGCTCCTGCAAAGGATTGCTCGTTGGAGAGGGGCTTCTTGCGTCTCCTCCCTCCTTCACGGCACAAGGCAAGGGTTACGCAAGGGGCAACGGAACAGCGCGGGACTAACGTCTCCCGAATGGGAAGTGACATCCTCTTGCAAAGTAAAGATATAAATGTGCCAGGCAAACGATTACGGCACGCGTTGCAAACGGCAGCTTTTTCTCGCTTGGAAAGGCGGGGTCCGCGGTGAGGGTGAGTGGGGGGTGGGTTGCGGGAAGCCTCTAAAGCAGGCACAGACCGCGCAGGGAAGTGAGGCAGGAACTTCGCCTAATCTCGAGCGAGGAAGGCGCCCCCTTCTTGTTGTTGTTTAGTCGTGTCGGATTCTTCGTGACCCCATGGACCAGAGCACGCCAGGCACTTCTGTCTTCCACTGCCTCCTGCAGTTTGGTCTAACTCATGCTGGTAGCTTCGAGAACACTGTCCAACCATCTTGTCCTCTGCCGTCCCCTTCTCCTTGTGCCCTCCATCTTTCCCAACATCAGGATCTTTTCCAGGGAGTCTTCTCTTCTCATGAGGTGGCCACCTTTGAAACACTCCCTCCACGCCGAGTGCTCGATTTCACACGTGTTGACATCGGAAGCCACTTATTGACTACTCAGAAGCAAGCCCCACCGAAATGAATGGGGTTTACTCACTTCCCCCGGTGCGTCTGTATAGGTTGCAACCATTCAAGTCCCTTGATCGCAGAATGACTGAGACGCAGCCAAGCCCCGCCCCGGATATGCCCACTTTGACCCCTTAGTTTGATAATTTTGAGAAAGGCTTGATTTAAGGTAAACAGCCTCTTAAATATTTCCATAGGTAAATCCGGATCTCTTCGATTTAGGGGGTGGGAAATGTATACACGATTAATCCTCAACCTTCTTTAGTTTGCCTTCCTCCGATACCCATTTCGTGAAAGGTTCATTCAACGGGAGATTGGAAGCCTCAACAATCAGTTCAGTATTAATTAATGGGAGAAAGCGAAGGAAAAGGCCATTGACAAACCCAGCCACCATATTCTTCGTAAAAATGTAACACCACATTGTGTCATCTCTTCCTCTCTCTAACGCTAGGTCCACAGATGTCATCCTTTGGGGAATTTATTTATTTGGACTTTTTAAAACAGCCCGTATCTGCAAAAGGAGCTGGTACGGTCATTCCGAATAACTTGCGCATTACAATCCCCGTTTTTCTCAACCTCCACCCACCCGCCTGCCTGCCAAGAGATCGCTTTGGGCATGGGGATCCTTTGCGAGAATAATTGCCGTTAAAACAAATGCATCACGGCCCAATATCCGCACGTCCCACGTGGGTGGGACGACCTTATCAAAGGGGCCTTTTTTGGGATTAGCGCCCGCGCCCTGCGGGCCACTCAGGCGGCCGGGGCAGCATACGAACTCTCTTTCTGAGCACGTGCCAGATTCTCGAGGGTCACGTGGGAGGGTCGCTGCGGGGGAGTGAGGAACAGCGGTCCCTAAATATTGCGACGTTCCATTTGCTCAGGGCGTTCCACGACTTCCTGTCGCTCAGTAGTGCAAGGCCCAGAAAGGAGGCGCCTGGTCTGTGCAAAACAGGCTAATATCGCACTAGCTCCTTTGCGATTGCCTTCTCCCTTCCAGCTGCGAATGGTGCAAGGCGCGGACAAGAGATGACCTTGGGAATCCTCCTTCTTGGGTCTTGAGCCCTGCACTTCTTCACTGAGCAGCCAATTGGAAACAGCCCCTGTCTGCAGTCTGGAGGTGGGATGGGAGCTCCAGGGCAATGGCCGAAACTCCCTAGAGCAGTGGTGCCCAAACTTTTTTCAAGGAGGGCCAGATTTGATGAAGTGAAGGGCTGTGAGGGCCAACCAAAGTTGTTGCGCTTTTTTTAGGATTGAAATTGTTAGGATTGAAATTAACTGCCGAAGGGGCCAGATTAGGCCCCCGAAACGGACTTTGGACATGGCCAACAAGGGAATCAAAGGTGTGCTAAAGGTGGGAAAGGAGATTGCAGAGGAGCTGAACGGATTATTTGCATCTGTCTTCAGAGCAGAAGACTCGCGAGTAACATAAAAGTAATAAGGTGAAACAGGAGAGATGCGAGCTGGGAAGGGCGATGGAAGGGCCCGGCCGGGCGGCGACTCACCTCGCAGGCGGTGCGCCATCCCTTTGGCCCAGGCGAGGCGGCGAGGTGGCGGCTGCGGCTGCTCAGTGACCTCCTCGCCCGTCTCCTCATGAGGGAAACGCGGCGTCGGGGCGCCTCCGGCGGAGCTAGGCCGCTGGCCTTCCCCTCCCCCTCCGCCTTTTCGCCACGCTGCCTGTGCCTCCGCTGCCTCCTGCTCTCGGCGGGCCCTCCCGGGCGTCGGGCGTCGGGCTCCAAGGGCGAAGGTGCCCCTCCTTGGCCCCACTCCACCACGCCCATCTGCAGCACGGGCCCCGCCACCGCGCTCCCGCCAGCCGCCCTGGCCGCTTTGCCTGCCTCCTCCTCGGGCTCGAAGCCCGGGTTGTCCCGGCTCCAGGCTTGCCTCGAGCAAGACGAGAGCGGCGGCGACGGCGAGCAAGACGAAGGAGGAGGAGAAGGAGAAGAAGCGCCGACGACGACTCCGCCGCTGCCTGGCAGGTCCCGCAGCCAACTCCAGGCCGCTGGGAGGGCAAAGTCCCACCATGGCCACCCGACCCTGGACGAAGGCCGCCTCCACCTCAGAAATTTTCTCTCAGGCCGGCCGAGTAACGGCGCGGGAAGGGAGCGCCTTTGCTTTCTCCACCGCCCGCCTTCCAGCCCCCCATCCCTGCCCACAGCGCGCCGCCTCGCAGGGGGAAGCAGGAAGGCCAGGCTGGCGGCTACATGACGAGGTCTGGCGGGCCGGATTCGGCCCGCGGCCCTTGTGTTTGACACCCGTGCCCTAGAGCTTTCCATTTAGAAGTTAGCCGCAAGGAGTATATAACTTGCTTAAAGGATATATGGTGGCAGCTTTATAATAGGCCATGTTCTGAAAGCCTCGGAATCTCATCAGCACTGTCACAGACCCTCCATTTTTCCAGGGACAGTCTTAGATTTACAGAAGCAGTCCTGGTTTCTGATTTGATCCCAGAATGTCCTACTTTTCCTTAGGATGTCCCTGTTTTCAATGGAGAAATGTTGTAGGGTGTGGAGTTATCTGACTCCCAAGCCCTTTGAAGGCAGCACTGCATAGGGAAGTTTTTTTTAAAAAATGTTTAATGTTTTATTATGTTTTTATATACATTGGAAGCTGCCCAGAGTAGGCAACCCAGTAAGATGTGTGGGGTATAAATAGTAAAATTATCATTATGGAATGGAGTGTTCCATGTATTCATCAGGTAAATGTTGGAGGGCATGCCATCAGCCACTCTTCTTCCTTTGTCCATCCTCGATCCTCCATTCCACAACTTGGTGCAGTGCAAACCTGCAATGTTCTTGTTTTTTGTTCCAAATATTTTTTTTGCCTCTGGATGCTGCTGCTCCCTGCTCTTGTAAGGAAGATTCAACCACCATATTCTGAATGGAAGGCAACTGACAAAGAGTTCAGTGGAAAGATCAGAATGTCCCTCCCCTTGTAGAGCATAGTTTCCAGTTTGACTGGGTATTGCTCCAAAGTAGAGTAATGGTTAGAGCATTGGATTAGGGCTTGGGAGACCAGGGTTCAAATTCCCACTCAGCCATGAAGCTCATTGGATGCTTTAGCTGAGATTCCTGCATTGCAGGGCGTTGGACTAGATGGCCTTGGAGTCCCTTCCAACTCTACAATTCTATGATTCTATGACCTTGGGCCAGTCTCCATTTCTTAGCCTAACCTACCTCACAAGGTTGTTGTAAGGATGAACTGGGGAGGAAGAGAACCCTGTGTACCACCTTGAGCTCCTTCGAAGATAAAGGAGGTATATAAATGTCATAAACAAACAAACAAACAATAAAATAAACAACTCCCACCATAGCTTGCCATTGGCCATGCTTACTGGGGCTGATTGGAATTGTCCTTCAGCAATATCTGGAGGGCCAAATGTTCCCCACACTTGTTCTAGAGTTTATTTGGCATATTGATCAATCCAGCCTGGTCCAGGAGGCAGTGGCTTTTATTTGTTTTCATTGTCCTGTTGGCACCAGGAAAAGTGTGGTGTGGTTAGAGTGCTGAATGAGGACCAAGGAGACCCAGATTTAACTGCACTTGGCCATGAAGCTCACTGAGGTGACCTGTAGCCGGTCACTATCTCCCAGCATAATTTATTAAGGAAATCAGCCCTGAGTGCTCACTGGAAGGACAGATCCTAAAGCTGAGACTCCAATACTTTGGCCACCTTATGAGAAGAGAAGACTCCCTGGAAAAGACCCTGTTGTTGGGAAAGATGGAGGGCACAAGGAGAAGGGGACGACAGAGGACAAGATGGTTGGACAGTGTTCTCGAAGCTACCAGCATGAGTTTGACCAAACGGGAGGCAGTGGAAGACAGGAGTGCCTGGCGTGCTCTGGTCCATGGGGTCACGAAGAGTCGGACACCACTAAATGACTAAACAACATCTCCCAGCATAATTTATTTCACAGGGCTGCTTTTCAGGATAAAATGGAGTTGCAGGAGAACAAGCCCTTGAGCTCCTTAGGAAATAAATGTAGTAAAATAAGTAAGCAGCATTCTATTTTCCCAGACATTTAACATTATTTTAGTCCTGTTGGTTGTTTTTCTCAGGCTCTTAAATTCCTACTGCCTTTTTTAGTTCGTGTGTGTGATTGTATGGTTTTTCTTTTAATTTTAATTTTTACTTTAATTTTTACTTTTCTTACGTAAACTGCCCAGGATGTTTTGTTTATTGAAGGGTGCATGAAAATAACTGTAATACGGTTGCTGAATGTAGATATAGTTGGTTCATTATGAGAAAGATTATTGAGAGTTGGAAATGGAAGGGTTACAGCCTTTTAAGAAATCAAGAGGAATTGATCAAGAGATCCTTCTGCTAAGATTTGAGTTAGTCATATTGTAAATATTAGGTTGATTGCTTATGGTCTTTGTTCCGTAGCATGTGAAGATTAATGATATTTCTGTATGTTATTATTTGGAGCTGTTCCTTTTAAGATTAGAGAATATGGATGTTTTTGTGTTTCTTTTCTTTTAATAAAAAAAGATATTTACTATGTGAATCATTTTCAAAGTCACATAGAGCGAGCTTCTGTCCTTGCACTCTTCTAGACCTGCTTAGGATTAGCGTGTCTGCCATATCACGCCTTTCCAGATCAGGTCCTGGTAGGTGGACCATGATTGTTCGAAGAGGCTGCATCTTCTCTTCCTGAAGCTGTGCTATTTGACATGGATTATAGTCTTAAGGAAGAATGATCGTGAGCTTGGAAAGCTACTGCATGAAACAAGTAAGGGGGTGGATAAGCCTTGGCACCAGTTCCAGGCACTCTTGTTTTGGTGTTAGCCAGACATCTCCATCTGCTTGGTTATACACTTGTGGTATCGTATGTGTTCGCTATCCTGGATTCAGCACCAAAGTGAAACTTTGCTAGTCCCCCCCCCCCCACTTCTGCGTCGAGGGTGGGGAACATTTTGCAGCTTGAGGGCCACATTCCCTCATGGGCGACCTTCCAGGGGCCGTATTCCGGTGATGGGCATGGTCAAAGGGAAAAGGTGTAATAGGTGTGACTTTTTCCATTGCAAACAAAGTAGGCTATATTCTGGCTGCACAGAAGCCAGAAGTTTCTGTTCTATGCATACCCGCCCAGGCAAGCAAGAGGCCATTACCACAATCTAAGGCTACATTTCAGCCAGGCATGTGAAGATGGCAGGGAACGTGCCCAGTGAGAGGCATGGCCTGGAAAGTGTCCCAAGGGCCAGGTAGAGAAGGGAGGAGGGCCATATTTGGGCCCCCGGCCCGAGGTTTCCCAGCCCTCCTCTTAAGTCTTAAAAGTCACTTGAACGTGAGGACTCCGTCAAAGTCTGCTGTGCCCTCCAAGGTTTAGTTGACCTTATCCATGGTGCTGTGGAACTGAAAGTCTCCTGCTATTTATGCCAAGTCCAGGACAATGTTGCACAGATACGATGCTTGTAAGGCCTGCAGACACTGCTGCTGCTAACAGGGGCTCCAGATGTCAACAGGACGATGCTGTTCTGACGTTGACACCCACAGTTCGTGCTGTGGCTGCTGTGTCAAACAAGAGAGCCAGCACGAGAGGCATAGGCCCTGCCACAAAGAGAGCAGTTCCCTGCAGATTGTTGTCTTCTGCCTCCATCATCACCTTTGAAATGTGTTTGAAGCTTTTCGTTCCTTCTTCTTCTTCTTAATCCACTGAAGGTGCGTTTAGGAAACCCACGATTGGTTCCCTCTAGTCAATCACCTCTCTAGCCCTATGCACTGGCCCTTTTGTTTTCATCCTTTTACATTGGGTTCATTGGGTTTTTGTTTGTCCGTATATGGGCATTAAAAACAAAGTGCTCTGACAACCTTCTAGGGAGTTTTATTGTGATTTGTTTAAAAGGCGAGAGCCAGTTGTGGCAGCTTGCTAGTGCAATGTCCCATCTGCTAGAGCTCCAGCCAGCATGAGCAATTTTGAGGAATTATGGGACTTGTAGGGACACTCTTTCTCCACCTGTGTCTTAAACTAAACAGGAACAGTCAGGAAACCTTGGCACAACACCCCTAGACAGGGCCGGCTCAACCATGAGGCAAGGGGAGGTGACTCCCTCAGACGGTAGGTTCCACAGGGACAGCAGATCCCAGTGTAGACCTTTCTTCCCCTCTTGTTTCTGATGTAGATCTTCACTCATCCCTCCTTCTTCCCTGGTGGGGAGTGGGAAGCCATTTTGTGGGTCACCTCAGGTGCCAAAATGTCTTGGCTCGGCCCTGCACCTAGAACAGGGGTAGCCAACATGGTGCCCTCCAGTTGTTGGGACTCCAAGTCCCCAACTAGTGTGGCCAGTGTTCAGGGGATATGGGAGTTGTAGCCTTGATGCTGTGCGGTCCCATCAGGATATTTGCAGCTTAGACTGCAGTGGCGGCAGGTAGCACATGAATGGCCTCTGCAGACTCACGATCGTACCGTATATTCCAGCCTGTTCTGAACACACAGCAAAGGATCAGCGATAAACTTTGCCTATTAAAAAAAGCAACCACCAACCTTCTTGTCAAACGGATCCAATCCGACCACCTGGCTTGTCTTCCAGGCAGACAAATAAGTCATAACATGTTTGTTTATTTCAATAACTGTCTTTGTTGCATAGCAAATGAGCCAATATGTCTGTGATGGGCCCAGCAAAAATGAACGTCATGTTTTGCGATTGTCTTGCCCATCTCTCAGCTTCCGATGTCTTCCCAAGTAACCACAATCTTATTTTTGTACTTCTGGCACCTGTTATTGACTTAATCTTCTTAAGTATTCACATTATTCCAGGGTTCTGCCCCCTCCCCTCCCCTGGCCCTCCGCTCTTTGCTGCATGTATTAATTTTAATCGGTTTGATCTCCATATTAGCTGCTGCCTGGGACTAATTTGTTGCTCAGTGTTTTTCTTTGTTTTGACCCGCAAGCCACTTTCATCATGCCAGCAGATTGCTTGTAATCTCTGCATTTCATTCCCTGCCTCCCCAGCCCATAATTTGCATTGTTACAGTAAATGCAGATTTAGAGTCTCATTTAAAAAAAATATCCATATAATAAAAAGAAAAGTGGAGGATAGGAATGATTATTGCCTATCTGGATAATAAAGGATCTAAACTCCATAGAAGCACAAAAGATTGACGGCTGTTTTCCTAAAGTGGTGTTCATCTACCCAGCGTAAATAATCATAACTATCATCTTATATATGAGACAAGAAGTATAAGATGAAGAACTGTAGCACCTCCAGATCAGAAATGCAAAAGATGTGGTAAGGGTTACAGATTTCTCTTAATCTGCTTCCAAGTTCTGTAGCCAGGAAGTTCATATTCTGCAAAGGGAATACACAGTTTGATGTAAGTAGGTTGCCTTATCTTCGGCAAGGTGCAGGGAACTTATTGGGCTCCAGATGTTCCCTTCTAACTTCCATCACCCTAACCATTGGCCATGCTGGCTGACGCTAATGGGACATGGAGTCCAATGATAGCTGGAGGGCCAGAGGTTTCCCAACCTTGTCTTAGGCGAAGCAGAGATTTGCATGGCTCCAGCTGTGGTGGCACCCTGCATCTCATCCTCCCTAGGCAAATGTATTGCCTGTTCACTGGTGTACTCTACCCCACCAAACTTGGCTTGGGGCAGAATTTAGAGACCAGCAGCCTCCGAAGAACATACCTGCTGCTGTTGCCAACCCCTGAGAGCCTGCTTCTTCTGTGAACCTGTCATCCACGTATCCTTTTAAACACGCCTCCTCCTACATAGGAACCCACATTTCCTAAGCAGAACACATTGTGGAGCACACATCTGCAATAGCAGTTATTTGACTCTTGCCCCACCTTTGTGAGGTGGGCTAGACTGAGAGACAGGGGTGGTCTCAAGGGTGGTCTCAGGGAGCTGCATGGCTGAGCATCATTTCCAGGTTGCCATTTTCAGTTCCCATCAAGTAACGTTTGTCAGCAGCAAAGTCGATTTTTGCTATTAACAGGAGAGCAAGAACTGTTGCACGTGCGCAAGGCTATGGTTCCACAGGTGGTGCAGAGTATGCCCCGTTTTGTAAGGGAGTGGGGAGAATGGCTCAGAAAATGGGAGAGCCAATGGTTCATGGAGGGATGCTATAAATCAATAAGTGAAAATCTCCCTCTGGCAAGAGAGCCCTGCTCAGTCTGTGAACGTTCACAAGCCCTTGTAGGCTGGTGCATGAGCATTATATTGGACAACCTCACAGCCACTCATGGGGAGGCATTGAAGACATGAGGCCATCAGGCTACTCAAATGCTTCACATAGAGAGTCCTTGCTATAGGGAAGCTGCGGCACACACTGCCCCCTTGGTAACTTTAATATGTGTTCGAGGAGAACCTCAGGCCCAGCTTCTCTGTCTGGCCCTCAGGACTCTCTCTAGCCCTCTCCCCAGGCCAAACCCCTCACTGGCCCTGCTTCACATTCTGCTTGAGAGTTTTTGCCTGGCTCGAATGTGTCATTGAACTCGGATAAAACCTCTTGCATGTCTGGGTAGTGGAAAGAGAAAGAGTGGTGTGTGTGTGTGTGTGTGTGTGTGTGTGTGTGTGTGTGTAGAATCTAGCTCATTGTACATAGGTAAAATTTAAGTGTGGCTCTCAAACTGAAAAAGATGTCTACACCATGGTCTGCTAGCTGGAGGAAGAGGATTCTGTGCTCTATACAGCTCCGTGTTACCTCTTTGTGCCCATGCCTCCTGTTCTGTAGCCTCCTAAAGCCTACCCTTGTCTAGATTCTATGACCACCCGCTCTTCTATCCCCATTGCTATATCCTGCTTTAACAAGACCAGATATTCAGGAAAAAAGAATGCAACATTCTGGCAGGCTCCCAAGAAGCTCAGGGTGATATATAGAGGGTTATTTCATTTGATCCTTTCAGTACCCTTGTGAAGTAGGCTAGCTTGAGAGAGAAACAAGGACATCCAGGAAGCTTTGTGACTGGCCACAAATTCAAGTCTAAAGTGTCTACCAATCATACCAGGAGTGGGCATTTTATTGGACCTCAGACTAATTTTACATACACTGTCTCCAGAGTTCTGTGACCTTGCCCTTACATGCTCCTCACACCTGGGAAAACCAGGGCTCTCCTTTCACAAAGGGGGGGGGGGGAAAGCAAGAGACAGGGCACACAAAGTTGTGGCACTGCACACTATTCTGCCTCCTTAAGAAAATAACAGTCACCTTCTAAATGGGAAGCCGTGGGGTTTGTGGAAGAAAGGAACAAGGTAGCAGGAGAGTGAGTGGCTTTCTACAGCTCCCTTCAGGCCAGGAAACGCACTTTGCAGCAGGGCGGAAGCCAACTGCTGGAATTTGAAACAAATTGGATTAATAGGTGGTGACATGTGTCCATTTGCTTGCATTGCCCGTCTCCATGCCCCATGAATTAACACTGCCAAAGAAGGAGAGCTTAGCTGGACTTCCAGAAGATGAGAGAGGATTTGACATGGCCAGGCATGGTGCTATTAGGGTTGGTGTGAGGCTGGATTCCCTTCCAAACGAAGTTGATGCCCAGCAAGGCTTTAAAGCAGAAGCCCTCCAGTCTCCCATTACCAAGGAGAGAACAAGTATTTGCCATAATTCCACCCCCCCAACTCCACCTGTTGACAACAAAACTCAGAACAAGCCAGATATCTGCTCCAAGGTGTTCAAAACTATTTTGTGAATACGTCTTTATTTTTTGCTTATTTTCTTTGCGGACGACTCTGGATGTTTCCATACACCTCTTGACTTGGGTGGAAGAGCACAGGGGAGAGCGAGTGCTGCTCCTTGGAAGCACTCCGGTGAAGCACAGGAATGCGAAGAAGAAGAAGAAGAAGAAGAAGAAGAAGAAGAAGAAGAAGAAGAAGAAGAAGAGGAGGAGGAGGAGTTTGGATTTGATATCCTGCTTTATCACTACCCTAAGGAGTCTCAAAGCGGCTAACAATCTCCTTTCCCTTCCTCCCCCACAACAAACACTCTGTGAGGTGAGTGAGGCTGAGAGATTTCAGAGAAGTGTGACTAGCCCAAGGTCACCCAGCAGCTGCATGTGGAGGAGCGGGGAAGTGAACCCGGTTCCCCAGATTACTAGTCTACCGCTCTTAACCACTACATCACACTGGTTCAGTACTGTAGCCTAGTGCTCTTGTCTGCTGAAAGTGTATGCTCAGAGGGCTTGTTCCTCAATAGGAGGGCTTGAAGAGGGATCCTGGTTCAATCAGGCAGCAGTTGATGGGGAAGAGTGCTTCCTGAAATTCTGCCGCCACCAATCATCGTGGCGGACAGCGCTGGGCTAAAGGGACAAATAGTCTCACCTGGTATAAACAGGTTCCTAGATCTTGGATGTTCCTGCCATCAGAGCAGCGGGCTGACTACTTTTTCTCTCCTGCTGAAGGTTGCATTCCCTTGGGATAATCTGTTGGGTGGTACTGAAGCGGCATGCAACAATATGCACGGCAAGCCAGGAGTTTTCCAGGAATCAGAAGATGTATTCCTTGGTAACTGGAGTTCTCAGAGTACATTTTGTTTTCTGAGTCAGCAGATATTACTGACGCATCTAAAATATTTTGTTGCCACCATGAGGCCTAGCTATATGCTTTCATTCTCTAAAAAAATAAAAGTTCCTCACGAAAGCTAAATTTGCTACCTATTTCAGATTTTGCAGAGTGCATGGAATCTGGCCATGACCTATGCTGTGGAAGAAAACTGCCCCAGCTCAATGCTACTGGTGGTTCATATTGTCTCCTGCTGTTGAGTTGATTCCTAGTCGGTTAGCATCAAATCAAACCCATTATTCCATTCCAATCAATGCAAATCAAGCTCTGCCTAATGAAATGGAGTGAGGGTATCAGGCGTGTGTGCAGCCACCTTTGCCCCTGTAGCCCCCAGGACCTTACTGTAAGTACAGATCCCGATGAGATGGCTGAGGTTGGAAATGACCACAGACATGCTACCCAGCTGTGAGTGCCCAACAGCAGCAGACGTTGCAGTGCCTCAACTCAGCTGTTGCTTCTTCCTTTTTAAAGCTTTCACTCTTTTCATTCTAGATGTTTTAACACATTCTGTGGCTTCAAGCATACCTTCCTTTGCCCCCATCCCCGTTTCACAGAGAGATGCAATAATATCACCATGGATTAGACACTGCTTTTCAATTTTTATTCCGTTTGTGTCATTAATCCCTAGTCCGTCCCTTTTGAGTTAGGGCTGCATTTAGTTTAATTGGTTATGTTCGTCAGTTTAAAAACTTTTAGGCTGTAACTATACATATACTTTCCTGGGAGTAGGTGCCATTGAACTCAGTGGGGCTTGTTTCTGAGTAGGTATGTATAGGATCGCAGCATTAATTGACTGAAGTCCCTGCTTAATCAAGGACAAGATTGTGTCAGTTCATGTATGTCTATGTATGTATGTATGTATGTATGTATGTATGTATGTATGTACAGTATATGCATATATGTATATATCACTGCAAATGGCATTTTTAATCTTTAAAAAGAGGTTTTATTTCCCCCCTTCCTCTCAGTGGTATGCCACATATGAGATGCTGCTTTCTGCAATATATATGCATATGGGAATCTTTAAAAAAGCCCAAAGAAAGCATGCTTCTTGTTTCAGTAACACTGTTTCAAGCATATACAAATTTGTACAAGCTGAAACAACAGAATAACCAATTAGGCAACTAAAACAGTTATGATTAGTGGTCTAAATTTATTTAACTGGGTTGCAACCCTCACTTCAATGGGATTAAAAAAAAAAATTATCCTCCTTCCTTTGGCCATGATGTCGTCCACCCCTGCCATCTTTTCACAGTTTCCTTTTCCCTTATTTATTTGTTTCATAATATAATAATAATAATAATAATAATAATAATGATAATTTATTATTTATACCCCGCCCATCTGGCTGAGTTTCCCCAGCCACTCTGGGCGGCTCCCAATCAAGTATTAAAAACAATACAAGGTTAAATATTAAAAACTTCCCTGAACAGGGCTTATAATTTTTAAAATTTATATGCCCCTCAACTGTAAAATACAAAAACAAAACCCCAACAACCTCAAAGCAGTTTATATAAAAATAGGTAATGTGATTTTAAAGAAGGACCCATTCAGGTGTAACTCTTTTTGACAGGAGACAAATTGGACAGTTTATTGACTTGGGGTTTGGTGAGAATGACTCATGGGTCTTATGAGTTTAGAGGGTCTTCGCAGTAGGTGTCATGCTGTACAGTTTGGATTCTAGTTAAATGGCATTTTAACTTTGGTTAGCAGATCCTGTAGATAAAACAACTGGACAGGGCTGTTGTCTTCATGCCCTGTTTGTGGGCTTCCTGGAAGCATCCGCCTGGCTTCTGTTTCAAACAGGATTGTGCTCTACATGGACCCTTGTTTTGACCCAGCTGGGCATTTCTTGTGTTCTTTGTACTGTATTCACTGCAGTTCAGAATAATTTCCCATATTAAACTCAACCCTCCATCTGTGGGTACCCAAATGCTCTTTGGTGTTCACTAGTACACCTCTTTCTTTCTGCTGTCTATCCCATCCATTTTGTGCTGGCATCTACCATAAACGTGCACCTCATTTTGCTTCTTTTTTTAACCGAAGAAAGTCTGTACGATGCCTAGCATCTCCAGCTAAAATCTGTCAAAGAATCCAGACTAAAAGCTCGGAAAGTCCCTGCCAATCAGACGAAGACACAGCAGCTGCATACGTCCCTTCCCTGTTTCCTCTCCTCTAGTAATTTTTCGCCACTCTGCCCCCGCTGTCAATGAAATAAAATATCTACAACACTCGGTACAGAAACCAGGAATTTGTATGTGAATTAGCTTAGTGCGCATAATTTATTCCAATCAAAGTTTGTTTTATTTTTAACCCAGAATTCTAAGCCCTCTCTGTAACAATATTTCACAATAGAAGGGGAAAATCCCTCCCATCTGTCCCTTATTAACAAACCTGGGTTATACCTGCACATGGCTTTTTCAGACCAGCTAATGATGCTTCTACTTCTGTGCCAACAACAGTACAGTGGTGACCTCGGTTTACAAACTTAATCCATTCCGAAAGTCCATTCTTAAACCGAAACCATTCTTAAACCAAGGTGCCCTTCCACCGTTCGGATTCCGTTCTTAGACTGAGGTAAAATTCACTAACCAGGACACTACTTCCGGTTTTGCGGAGTTCATAAACCAAATAGTTCTTAAACAGGGCTGTTCTTAAACTGAGGTACCACTGTACCAACTTAAAAACTTCTGTTCTATTTGCTTGGTATCTCTCAATGCAGGAGGAGTGGTTTTCAGTCATTTTCCTAGTGCTGGAATCAGTAGGCTTAACCACATCTAACAATGTAAGTTTGTGGCCCTTATCTCTCACCACCTCCTCTGACTGTCAGATAAAAATACAAAATAAAAATAAATCATAGCCCAGACTCTACCTGTAACAATGTTATATGATGAAAACAAAAGGTAGTTCCATTTTTCAAGAAAACCAAATTAGCTCAATTGAAACCAAATTGTAGTGTTGGCCCACCATAATTCCCCCCTGATCCCTTGGAACCCTATTCATTTTGATGCAAGTAGGGAGCATAGGATTTTGAAGATCTCCTCTGTAGGTGGAGCAGACTATCTGAGCCCAGAGGCCTCCTCAGTTCTAGAAGCTGTTGGTTCTCTGCTGTTGGTGCTCTGATAGGTGAAGAGGGCAAAGCACGTAAAAGAGCACCTCCCCCAGTATTGACCATATTGGGCCCTACAATTGGCAGGGGAGACTCTGTTGGTGTTGTTGCTGCTGGGTGTTGCCCAGTTGGCACTGACCTGTGACAGGGCCTTCTTGGGAGTGGCCTTCCCTTTGCAGAACATCCTCCCTGGTGAGCTGCCCCTGTTTCCATCATTATTAGCATTCAGTAGGAATTTGAAAACATTCCTGTTTGCCTAGGCATTTGATGGCTGAAAGATACTATACCTATACCTAGCAACCTTGAAAATACCAGCTGTGAGATTAAGCAACTGTTTTCAAAAGTTCTTCATGTTTTAAACATGTTTTTGTTTCATGATAATCGTTGTTTTACTACTTTTTTGTTTGCTGCACTGGACTTCCTTTGGGAGGAAGAGTTACAAACAAATAAACATCTTGAAATAATCAAATGCCTGCATTGTTTCTTTGTTAACTTAGCAAGGCTCACCATGACGAAAACTGAAAGTTGGTGCATCCTATCCATCTTGCTGTCTGCTCCTATCCAGGTTTACTTGAAAGTAAGAAAGACTTCCTTTCAGGGAAGCGTGCTTCTACAACTCTGGCTTCTGTAAGTCAGGAAACAAGTCCCTCCAACTTAAATAAAACAACCCAAACCCATCCACGTGAAAAGAAAATTCCTTTATTCTAGGGCTCTTACATTTGGTTGTTGTTTTTTAATGTTAGCTCATCTTTTGCTTTCTCTTCCTAAGGCAGACATAAAAAGACTCCAGCGTTTATTCTTAGGACATCTGAATAATTATTTATTGAGAAGCCACAGTCCTCACACTGTTACAACTGTTGGCTTGTATAAGGCAAAAAAGCAAGATGGATCCACTATTTTACACAGAAAATAAAAGCTTCTGGAAGGGAAAGGGGGAACCCAAGGACATGCAAGTTACTGGTCCAAATGCAATGTACATGACAAGATATAAAAACCATTGTGAAAACAAAAGGAGATTTAAATTATGGTTACAATCTACCAAAAGAAATCTTCGTATATTGTCATTATTATTATTATCATTATAAGTTATTATTATTATCCTCGTTATTATAAACACATCTGTATAGTCTAAGATTGTAATTAAAGTTGTCCTTTTTACAAACACAGTTATCGGAACTCTGAACAAAAGTGTAACATTTAGAGGGGGGGAAAGACGCGGACATAAAACAACTGCTCTGAATCAGGTGATGTGGACAAGGTGATGAAGGTCAACCCGTTGTGGCAATATGGATGACTATTATATTCCATTGGTATGTCACTTCTACAAAGTTAGCTGTATATATTTGGAGGGAAAGTGCTTGGGTCTATTAAACGGGAATAATTCCAACTTCCAGTTTATGCATTTCCTAACCCCCCCCACCGCCCCCAAATGTACAAAAGAGGTGTCATTTGTAGTAGCCTCACTCTGTTTCGAAGCAATCGGCATCCACAGGAGAGAAACAAAGATATGAAAGTACTTGTTTCACTTGTCTTCACAACAATTTACCGTCAATGTATATATAGTACATTAATGAAGCATCATTTATACTTTAGTTATAACAGGGACACACCTAGCATGTTTTCTATGCAGTTTTTTTTCCATTAACAGTTTTAAACAACGGTGTTCCATATTGCTTATGAACATATAGATATGAAATCAGGAAACTCAATGGATCGAAACAGAGGTGCTAAATCTTAAGTACCACACAGCTAAAATGGCAATTGTATTGGTAGACTTTCCATGGGCATTTAGAGCAGACAGAAAATTTCCTAATGTGGCTAAACTGAATAACAGACTAGATTACATGCACTGGTTTCCAGGCTACATCCAAGTTGGGGGCTTCTAGATCTGGAGAGTTAATCGTCCTCTTCATCTTCTTCATCACTGTCTTTCATGGTGATTCCCTGAAGCCCTCCGCCTTCGCTTACTGAGGCTGTGGCTTCTTCTACAGTCAGACGGTTTCGCACGGTGTCATAGGTTTTGCTATTCAAGGTGGAATCCAGGACTCCTTGCAATCGGAAATCTCTGTATGTTTTCTAGGAAGGGGAGGGGTCACGTTGTGGAGAAGAGGAGTAGAGAAAATAAATCACAAACAGGACAAAGTAGGGTTCATATCATCAAATCTGTTCCAAGTCAGTTCTCTCTCTCCCACCCCCCGCTTTTAGAGAATGTTTATACCTGTGGTATTCTTTGGCCATAATTCTCAACCCACTTACCCTGAAGCTGGGCTGCTGAAGCAAATGGTAAACACTGCGAGGCTTATACTAGCATTGGCCTTCTGAATATCAGCCGGCACTGACCCAAGAGGCCAAGTTTGGTTCTTTATAACTCAGCGGATGTCCAAGTTGGTACTGCCAACACCACACACAGATTGATTACTATTACGACACATTCAACCCGGTAATAAGACAGTAATTGTACAGGATATCCCTATCCAACTGTGGGTATCCTAGCCTGGTAGTCTGTTATAGTTGGTTTGACCTGCTTACAGAGGTGTGTGTGTGTGTGTGTGTGTGTGTGTGTGTGTGTGTGTGTAGGCATCTGGTTGGCCACTGTTAGAAATGGATCCTGGATGAAAAGGGCCTTTTGCTGGATCCAGCAGGACTCTCCTTAAATTCTTAGTGTTAATTATCTGATGTGCGTGTGTGGGAAATAAATCCAGTCTTTTGCTGCCCCCCCCCCCAGTATGGCACTATTGTTGACAATCTGATCAGCGCTACATGCTCAAACCCTCAGCCGCTGCATTGGGCCAGAAATGACTTGCATGCTGCCCATCATTTATCATCTGGTTGTTCTCTGTGGAATCAGGATGTGGCTCATTTTTATTGGTAAAGCCAAGTGCCGTTGCTTCATTGCATTTTCTGCTATCTCCATAACCTCTGTTAGTGACTCAACTTGCATGTTTCCGTACAGCCTTAAACATAAGTCACTAATACCAACGGGCTGCGTGATGGGGAGGAGACTCTTGTCTGTGGCCACCACCCCTTCAAACCAGCTTCCGTACAACTAGAAACTTTAGCTGTTGTGCATCTGTCAGGTGAATAGGAGTTCTGGAGTGGTTTCAGCAGGGAAACCAAAAAAGTCATGTGTGTTGGGTGAATACATCTTTGCCCCTTCTCTGATGCGAGCAACACCAGGCAAATGCAGCTTGAAATGCAGCAATGAGGAAAGAACCTTGCTGCTAATGTGAACATACATCCTTAGCGGATGGAAGTCAGGCTGCTTAGCTTTTCCTATGTCTACAAAACCACCTGTCCAAATGCTCACCCAGCCATTTGCCCCCTAGCTGGGCTTACTTCTATATTTGGAGAAGCCTGGTTGGGGAAAAGCATGCTAAAACCACCATTTATTAGGGAGAATTGGTGATGGTGGTGGTGGGGAAATTAAGGATCAACTCCCCACACTATGAGAAAAGAGAGGGTTTGACAACCCTGCACTTGTCCCTTGCAAGACAATTCTGCCCATGCAAGTGGAGGGTAGATTGTTTACAGAATAGATAAGTTGGAAAAACTGCACTGTCCACAAATAGTTATTATTTGTATTTGACTAGGTTTAGAGTCCCTTTGTTTTTACAGAACACAATTGCAACTTAAAAATGCAAGTATTAGTAAAATTCACATGCTATTTAACACCATGAAACAGTTTAAAGGTGTTTTGTTGGATAGCAAGCATGCCTAGAGAAAATGTTATTTTTTATTTTTATTTTTTTGAGCAACTGCATAGCTGTAACAGCACACAAGACACCTTGAGTGCTTTTTGGCGCCCCTCAAACTAACACATAATAATAATGTGCTGATACCTATCGCTCTTATTTATGAACATTAAAAGCGTTTTAGTAATTTATTCATGCCTTGATTTTCAGAGTATACAATTCTACTATTTTAGCGCTCTTCAATGAAACAGAACCACATAGAACCAAAAATGATCAAATATGTATTTACCTCCCCCTGTGATCTTATTATTTCATGTAAGCCACTGAGATTTCACACTGAAATAATTATCATGTGTCCAGTACACACACACACACACACACACACACACACACACACACAGGGATATCTTATTATCTCTTTGCAGTCCTTTTTAAAAGGCTGTAAACACCTATTGTAAGAGAAATAATTTCAATTACCTATATGCATAATTCAGATTTGTATTTACAATAGCAATTGCACAGAAACTAAAAGTGAAGTCAGTGGTAACAATTTAGCCAACGAATTTTGCAAATGTGAACATCCAAAGGGAAAAAATAATAATGGGTGTAATCAAACATATGTCAATTTAAAAAACAACAACTGCAAATGATGGCTGATAAATCATGGCTTGTCTGTCCAAGAATTAACTGTGCACCTGTGCAACCCCTTCCCCCCTGCCCTCATGCACCCGGCCTGGTACTTTTATGCTAGTTCATCATGTTTCAGTGTTCATGACATCAAAATTAACTGTGGTTTCATATACTTCTTTGTAGGCAGTGATTAAACAGCCATTCCCCTCTTTGGCTGTCCCAGGAAACTATGGTTCAAACAAGCTAGAAGTGCCAAAGCTAGATGTTTGAGAAGAGAGGATGGGTGAGGAGGGAACATGCAGGCATATTACTCATTCTCAGTGACAAACCATTGTTTATCACCCCAATATTGCTACATTTGAACTTACGATGGTACAATGCAAATCCTGCCTTTATTCTACCCCACTAGTCTAACGTTTATCAAATTTCTTTCCTGGGAAGCGATGTGATTGTGGGATTCAGCTATGTACTTGAAATGGTTGTGAAAACCAAATGAGACCATAGTGGGAGGAGGCAATTGTGGACCTATGGTTATTGGTCTTTTTTAAATGTCCCAGGCATTCTGACCATTAAGGTTTTATTGCACCCCTGAAAAGCTCCAATTCAATATCCCCCACCACCCCCAATAGGCAAGACACCAAATGTTTCTCCTTCAGGTCACCAGGTGTGGGGTTGTTAACCTGAGATTCTGTTGAACTTTGTCATGCCCATGGTGCCATTGGGCCTTGGTGGAGGGAAAGATATGACCTATCATGCAAGGAGACAAGCTGTTAGAAATGACATTTGTGATGGATGGGGAACTGGTACCACTTGATAAAGCAAGCAGGAGGCAGAAGGCATCTCTCCAACATATAGGTCAGTTTTCCCCAACCTAGTGCCCTTCAACCCTGACCATTGGCCATGCTGGCTGGGGCTGAGGGGAGTTGGAGTCTGGATCGCACCAGGTTGGGCAAGGCTGATACAGGGAAATGCTGTAGGATAAATCTTTAATATCTTGAAAAAAGTGACGTTGGATATGTGCCCACAACATGTCCTCCTGAATCTGCTTTTGCCAGTAGAATTCAGTAGCTAAGTGGAGTTGGGCCTAGATTCACCCATGGACTTTCTTGGTGGTCTTGAGGAGGTCAATACCTTTCAGCCTCAATTTTCTATCTGAGGAAATGGAACAAGGCTAGATTTATACCCTGCAATAGTGATACGCCAACCACTTGAAAAATGGAACTGTTTTGGTTGAGGGATTGCAGTGGCATATTGAAAATCAGCAAAACCCACATAGGCGGTGATTCACCCAGACACTATCCTGCATGGCATTGTACCCATATGCTTCTTTTTTCAAGTGTTATCACACCCCTATTGTATTACATGCCTGGGGCCCCTTCTGATTTTATAATTAGTGGTGTGGGAACGGGTGCAGTACGACTCCTTCCTGCATAATTTAGCGTCGTCGGATGTGTATGATCACATGACAAGCAGCCCATCTCATGCAGCCACCTTATGCCACTGTTGCACTCTCTCCAGGAACTGGAGCAATGCTGGTCTGAGAAGCTGCTGCAGCAGGAATGGGGAACTTGTGGCCCTCTGTCTGTTGGTAGACTCCAACTCCCATCGGTCCCAATGACAGGAATGACAGACACTGTAGTCCAGCAACTTCTGTAGGACCATGGGTCCCCTGTCCCTGTGCTATATGGGTTCCCCCAAAGTGTGGTCATGCTTCTGATGCCTCCTAGTGGCGCAGGAATGCACCACGCAACAGCTCATTTCATGCCACCAAAGATAACATCAGAGCCACACCTGTGCACTTAACTAGAGCTCTACAACAAAGATGAAAAACAAGACAGTACAGCAATGTTTACCTAAGGATGGGTTGGATCCGACTAAATTCTTAAACTCAGAGCAGATGTGCTGCTACACGGATGAACCGAAGTTAGTCATGTCCATTGATTTCAATTTCATGTCCATTGATTTCTTTCATGCACGGAACCTCTTTCCTCCAAGAAACAAAACAGCCTGGAAGTAATAAAACATGCTCACCTTCACTATCCTGATAAGGGTTTTCAGTTGATAGATGTGGAGCTGAAGGTCCATGCGGTCTGTCAGCCAGGTGCAAACCATGTTCATGGTGCTGGTGTACCATTGCTGCAAAAGAAGCGAGAGCTTTCCGAGGAACATGCCAAAGAGCATATGTTACGTGCCAAGTATAAAACACAGAACACAGGCAACTGGATATGATCAGGCCTGGCCTCCCCACTCTCCCTTGCCGGTTTGCCAGCACAGGCTCCTTCCTAAGAAGAGAATGAACTATTAAGCCCACTGAGGTCCAGGAGCTCTTGTCTGGCACACTTGGATTCACTACATGATCTAGAACTTGTATTAGAATTTTTCTTCTTCTTAGAGGAATCCTCTATCCCTGCGTTGCAGCGGGTTGGATTAGACAACGCTTGGGGTCCCTTCCAACTCTGCAATTCTATGATCCTCATTTTTGTTTTGTTTTGCATTACGATTCTATATATCGTCTGTTATTCAGGAGGGGGAAACGGAAGTCTGACACTGTCATCAGACTGAATGCATATGTACTTGTCTTGGACTCCTCCCCCCCCCCCCAATTTGCAGAAGGTGGAACAGGAGTAAAGCAGACGATTCCATTGCGTGAATCTGTCTGCGGAGCTTCACAATTTTAATTGTGTTTTAAGGGTTTCCAGGGACTCTTCTCGCCGTGAGATTGTTGTGGGTGAGCTGAGAGTTTGTTTGGACTCTGGGTGTGAACAGTGGCGTAGCGTGGGGGGTGCAGGGGGGGCCGGCCGCACCGGGCGCAACATCTGGGGTTAGGGCAAATCCACAGGTTAGGGGGCGCAAATCCACGGGTTAGGGGGCGCAAATCCACGGGTTAGGGGGCGCAAATTACTTGCCTTGCCCCGGGTGCTGACAACCCACGCTACGCCACTGGGTGTGAACCCAGAGGCTGAGAGGAAGGGTGTGTCAGAATGAAAATGAATTGATATTGATTTATACAGTGTGTGTGTGTGTGTGTGTATATATATGTAACTTTGTATTAATGTAACAGTTTACATGTTTAACTGTTTAACTGTGCAATTAAGATGTCTGTTGTTGCTTCAGTTTTCTGTGCACTGCTTGGATATATTTTTTATATATTAAACCGGTATAGAAATTAAATAATCAGCCCATAAACCAACCTTCCAGGGGCCACATGGCAGTGGTGGGTAGAGCAATGAGGGCACATTTTACCTTTCTACAGTTGTGTGGTTTCTATTCACATCTATCTCTTGATTCTCCATCCAGGCAAGTAAGAGGAATTGCCTTGGTTCAAGGAGAAGTTTCAGCCTGGCAAAGACACCCAAAGAGGATGTGAAACAGGGTCAGTGAGGGGTGTCACTTGGAGAGAGTCCCAAAGGCCAGAAACAGAGGCTTGGAGGCCCAGCCCCGCTGCCAATGAATGCCGAAAAAGTGAGCACATAGCAGTATCCCTACCACAGGCAAGGCGCGGATTGAAATATGCTTGCTTGCAGTGATAATCAGAGAGTCCTTGGACTGGGGCGAGAGTGGTTTGCAAAATCTACTTATTATGGATTTTCCTTTCTGAAGGAGTGCTGAAAAGTATCCTCGGCTGCCAAGTTCACAACAGGGTCCCTGAGGCAGCCGAGTAGGGGTGTGACAGCTTATGTTGTCAGGCAGTCCCCCACATTTCTTATTAGACTTGCACAATTCAAGAGGGTACGTTTTTCGTTCTGTAACTTACTCTAAATTACTCAGCTCTGCCTTTTCTCAGACTGTCACAAACAGAATGTTCTCATTCTCTCGGAGGCTTTTGGGCACAGGCTACCTCATAAATATTTATCGCTTCGGCTTTGCATCCCAAGGTAATGAGGATCTCTTGTTTAATACACGCTGCTTGTTCTTTTTCCACCCATGTAGCCCTGAGGCCTTTTCAGTCCCAGGGACAGCCAAAGCGCCACCGTTTGCCTGTGGCTACAAACATTTCCAGGAATGAAGTGATTACCATCTTTGCTTTCCTGCTCTTCTGCATTTATTTTTTTGGGGTGTGTGTGTGTGCAGATTCAACTCAGATGGTTAAAGATGGTTAAGCTTTTCTCTGTCAACATTAAAAAAAAAAAAATGAAACCTTTACGGAAGTATATGCTGCCGTATCGTGAAATATCAAGGTGATGCCCAATGATATGTATACAATGAAACAAACCACCGTGAAAGGCAAATTAATAATAATGCCTGCTGAATCTCTCTCGGAATAACATGGGACTGGCAATGCTTAAATGTCAGTCAGGGGACAATTAACAGTGCTACTCCAAATGATCTAAGTTGGCTAGGATATATAAAGACTCCGGCTTAAGGTATCCTGGAACCAAGAAATAGCAATTCACCATTTATATCAGGGCGGTCCAACTTTTCATACCAAGTGGGCTGCAACAGTACTTCGACATGAAACCTGCGGGTTGCACTCTGCCTTGTTGCATGGGGAGCAAGGCCAACATTTGACACTCCCCAGCCATCACACTGCCTTCCCAGAACTGGCTAAGCGAGGCAGTTCTGATAGGGTCCTTGAGCCCTCTCATCTCCTCCCCAAAGTTGGGAAAGCGCTAACTAGGATTTGGGAAGGAGGCAGGAAGACTCTAGGATCCTCTCAGAGCCCTCATACCTCCTTCCCAAAGCCCAGCGTCTTGCTTACCTGGCTTTGGGAAGTCAACTTGAGGGCTGCGGGGTTTGTGTGGGGGGCATCATATGTTGCTGAGGGCCACGAAAAAAGGCCTTGAGGCATGCATATTGGACCGGCCTGGTTTGTATCATTCTGCCACCTGATTTGCCCCTCTAGGCTGAACACAACTGTCCCCTGCCAACATTAATTTTCAGAGCTCCTAAACACACTTACCTGGGAGTAATTTTTGAACAAACATGCATAGCATTGCTTTGTAACTTTCAGCTTGTCCCACCGCTTTCCCTGGGAAAGCTTGCTGTTTACTGCTGAATCGGAAGAAACGTCAATCCCTGGAAAACCTGATTGACGTTTGTTCCGATTCAGCAGTAAACAGTGGGTTTTCCCGGGGAAACCAGTGGGGGAACAGAAAAAGTTATTGGATCCGTGCCTAGAAATCACAGGACAATCAGAAATATGGACGAGCCCATTGCTACATTAAAAACGTGCGGCTAACAGCAGAAGCCTAGGGATGTCTGATCAGGCGTCCTACTAAGCTCAATGGGACTTATTTCCAGGTATATAAGATGACAACCATATAATGCTAAGGTGAGCCAGGGGTGCTCCACTTACACAGTACATACCGGAGAAAAGCTAGTAGCCAATTGTCACCACTTTCAGTGGTGAAGGTTACACCCCTAAGCACATCTCCTAAGCTGTAGGGATGGGCAGATTGCTCTATTTCTGGCACATGTTCACTGAAAACCCTATCCTGTCCCATTCCCACATTCATCTGAAACTTTTGTTGATTTAGCAATCAGCATGAACCCCCCCCCCCCAGCTTTTTAATTTCTCACACCTCTGCATTTCTGTCTATACATTTAACTTGGCACAGGGGTAGCCGATGTGACTCTTAGTCACGCTGGCTGGGGTCAATGGGAGTTGGCATCTGACCGTGTAAAGGGCACCACGTTGGCTACTTCTGACTAATAACAATAACAATAATAATAATAATTTATTTATACCCCGCCTGTCTGGCTGGGTTTCCCCAGCCACTCTGGGTGGCTCCGAACAGAATATATAAAAAAGCGGCAAAACACCAAACATTAAAAACTTCCCTAAACTTAGCACATTTGTGTAAGGGGATTGTGCCCTGAGTGTTCTATGAACCCAGCAACAGCCCTGCAGGGCAGCACTTTGGGAATGCCAGCTTGCTGAAATGCAGGCTGGGATAGTGGAGGGTGGTAGGCCCTGAGCTCCTAAAAGTAACCACTAGTAGGCAGCAACACAGGAAGCTGCCTTATACGGAGCCAGACCATTGGTCCATCTAGCTCAGCATTGTCTCATCTGACTGGCTGGAGCTCTCTAGAGCAGGGGTTGGTAAAGTTTTTGTGGCTTGGGCCGGTTCATGGTCCCGCAGATGCCACGGTGGGCCAGTGTGTGTGTGTCTGTGTGCGCGCGTGCAAACTCTATTTCTGGCGCTCCTTCCAGTGCGGAGGAGGCGTGTGCCAGCAGCCAATGGGAAGCTGGCCAGCGTCATAGAAGGCGGTCCCTGCTCTGCTCCGGGCCAGTTTAGCGCAGCGCATGGGAGCCAACCAAGAAGGCGCTGGGGGTCCATGGGCCGGTTAAACGACCCCTTAGGTTGCCGACCCCTGCTCTAGAGTTTCAGACTGGATGGAGGGCATTCCCAGCCCTGCCCTGAGATGTATTTTTTGGACCTGTCAACATCAGTGTCTGCAGAGCTGCTGAACTTCATCTCTGAATATATATGTAAGCTGCATTTGGAGGGTGGGGTGGGGGAGAGAGAGAAAAATGATATGAATAATTCTGCAAAGTAACACACATTGACAGCAGCAGCAGCAGCAGCAGCAGCACATTTGATGAAAGCCCGCTCTGGGTTCCTGCGCTTCGAGGGAGGTGGTGTCATTACACATCCACCAGAACATCTGCAAACTCCCATTTCCTTTTGGTGGGTTTGAATGGGAGCCTGACCTCCTGTTCCTTGCCATGAACCTTGAGTTCACACTCACAATTTTACATGTTACAGGAAGCCGCAGCTCACTCCAGGGGTGCTGCAAACAGAATCTCAGAAGCCAGATGCAGCCCTGCTTCTTTAATGCACCTGAAGGAGCTGCATTCTCCATTCAAAAAAGAAAGAAAAGAAAAACAGAAAAAGAAGGAGGAGGAGGAGGAGGAGGAGAAGAAGAGGAGAAGCCCACATACTAGTAGCTTAAGGTCACTCTGGCCTTTGTAAAGAGTTGGACAAAACCAGGAATGCGTATGGGGCTGAGTTGTCAGCAGGGTAGCAGAAGGATTACAAGGAACCTATGACTCTGCCTCTTTCTGCCTTTGCTAGTAGCTTTTGTGTGTGTGTGTGTGAACAAGTGCCATACAACAGATTGAGGCTGGTATAAAGGCCTGGGACTGTGCAAGGAGATCCCCGCTGGGCCTCAGCTGTGCTTGCAATTAGCAATAAGCATGAAATGATTATTGTTGTGGTGGCTGATGGCAATCTGAAGTGACAAGTTGTATGGGGGGGGGAGTTAAAGTAAGTGTGTGTGTGTGTGTGTTAAGATGTTCAGGAAAAGTCCTCCCCCTTTGCTTGCAAACCCATTAAGCAAAAGCTCCACTGCAGTTTAGTCAGAACTATTTTATGTCATTCACAAAGGTCTTACAAAGTCCGGGCTGAAAGAATATTTTCTTCCTCTCACTGCCTCGGAATGGAGTTTTTCTAGGTCACGGATTCTTCACTGCCCTATTTAGTGTCAAAAATACCCATTTGCCTCAAATTAGCAGAAAGCTTGTAGTGAAGGGCGAGAGATTAAGCATACAAAATTACTCAGCAGGCGGCCGCTGGATGGATTTTGGGGGGTTGAGAGGTCTTTAAAACTGACTACAAGACATTATATACTTCTGACAAAAGAACATAGTAATCCTACCTGCTTGCTTTAACCACTGTTGTTTGTCCATTATTTTGTGCTTTAATGCCCATGAGAGCAAAACTACGGGCAATGCTGCTCAATAACCATAGTAACTCACACCCATGACCCCTCAGTTCAGTTCTGGCTCTCCAACCAGAACGAATCCAGGCTGCTCAACCCTATTAAGAATAAACGGAGGCAGGCACTGCACTGAGAAACTCAAAGGACAAGGCTGTCCTTTCTCTCTCTCTCTTCTGGACTGCGGGGCTCTGTTTTGAAATACTCAAAAGAGGCTTTGCGACAGACCTTTGAATTCAAGGTGTTCCGAAGGTAACGGATTCAATGGCGTGAGGCGATTTTTCAGCTACACCCGGGATAAAAGCAACACTAGTCAAGGGAAGCGAACAAAAGGGGCATGTGCTCATGGGTGATCACAGCCCTTTTTGGTTTTCGGAAGGCAAGTTTGCGGCTAAATAGCCAGCCCCACTTCAATAGACCAGTAAGGTACAAAACCCTCAGACATTCATTTTTCACCAACTCCATCTCTCTCTCAATGCGCTTTCGCTGGGCTTAGCTGTTGGAGCTATCAATGTGATAGTCAACCCTATTATACATAAGGTGTTCAAATCTGCTTGACTTTTCCATGCAAATGTAAATTGTTCGTAGGGATTCTTAGGTTCAGTACCTAAACATGGTGCCACAGAAAATGCATCTCCATGCTAACCTGAGGATTTGTGTATAAAATGCTCACACAATTGGCTACCCCTCTCTCACTTCATTAAGACAAAATGAGAATAAGATATTGGAGACGAATTAGAGGAGCAACTCAGGGAACAAAACTGAAATAAACTACCATTTGGATCTATCCCAGTTAGAACTTGAGAAAATGCTTTAAAGATAAAGATGGGACATGGGTCCAGCCAGAGTATATAGGATTAATCACAACACACCCAACTTTTGCTGCCGAGAATGCAATTTAACTGGCTCTCTCATACACTTGTGATGGCTTTGCCCCCAAATTATTCCCTTTTGGGGAAAAATGTTTTCAAACAATCAATTGATAGGACAATTATCCCTACTGTCTTATTTTACTCCTCAGATTAAGAACATAACCAATAAAGACCTCATCCTCCATTTACTAACTGCAGCTAGATTAGCGACTGCAAAACAATTGGAAAACTTTGAATGCAAATATTTTGAAGCCTGGATTTCACAAGTGTGGTGCATTGTGCTTATGGACAAATGAATCGTTTCACAAAAGGAATATTGATCTGGGGGGTGAAAAAGACCCACACCTTCTATACTGACTTTGTAAAGACAACTGAACATAGTTCTCACCCTCCATCGACTCGGGGTACCTTATTGAGAGACACTTTTACATGATTGCCTTTCTTGGAACATCTAAATCTACAACCATCAGCCATTATTTTTCTTTCTTTTCCTTACAGCTACTGAACTCTGTATGGGCGTTTTGTTACTTGAAATTAAAAACCAGTTTTTAAACAAACAAACAAACAAACAAACAATCTCCCTTGTTACTCAATCCACCCATATAAAACTTGTTATCGTGTAAACAGCAGAAGAGCTTTAGGGTACCTTAAAGGGAGATTTTATTATGGTAGATGAAATTAAGAACATTGGCTGGATCAGGCCAATGATCCATCTTTGTCTGATTTTAAGCTGTATTTCAGTCGATTGCTGAATTTTATGCCTTAAGGTATTACATATTTTGATGTTAGCCGCCCTGAGCCCAGTTCTGGCTGGGGAGGGCGGGATAGAAATAAAATTTATCATCATCATCATCATCATCTAGCTCAGCACCTCAGCACAACCAGATGCCTGTGGGAAACCAGGGAGCAGAGCATGGGCACTAGAGCGCTTTCCCCTCTTGTGGTTTCCAGCATCTGTTTCCAATGAGAAGGAAGATGCATATGTTTCCCCTGTTTCAAAGGTGTGTTGGGGGAATTGAATCCAAAGGATCCCCGTACCTGCCCACAGCATGCTCCCAATCTAGCCCAGCACACACATACCATTTTTGTCTCTATTGTTCTCAGTAAGGCAAGGGTGACAGAAGTTTCTGTGGCTGCTGGGAGAAGGGGAGGGCCACAGCTCATTGACAGAGCATCGGCTTTGCATGCAGAATGCCCCAGGTTCAATCCAGGTAAGGCTGGAAACACCCTTTGCTTGGAACTCTTGACAGCTTCTGCCAGTCAGTGTAGACAGTACAGTGGTACCTCGGGTTAAGTACTTAATTTGTTCCAGAGGTCCATTCTTAATCTGAAACTGTTCTTAACCTGAAGCACCACTTTAGCTAATGGGGCCTCCTGCTGCCACCGCGCCACCGGAGCACGATTTCTGTTCTCATCCTGAAGCAAAGTTCTTAACCTGAAGCACTATTTCTGGGTTAGTGGAGTCTGTAACCTGAAGTGTATGTAACCTGAAGCGTATGTAACCCAAGGTACCACTGTACTGGGCTAGATGGTTTGACTCGGTAGAAGGTTGCTTCCTGTGGTCATAGCAGGGACTGCTTGATGTTGGCTCTCCCCCTCTGTGTTTGGACCTCTGTCTCTCTCTGCCTTCAGAGGAGGAGATCTGAGACAGCCAACGGCCCCACGACGCCCTCCCAGGGACCACAGGGCAGCAGAAGTTGATTAATCGGTTAGGTTAATTCATCAACATAATAATTTGCTGAACTGAAACAGGCGTCCTTGATTAATCAGGTAGCGGGTTTTTCAATTTTATTTTTTTAAAAAATCCTTGTATTCTAAAAAAGTGTCATCTTAAAAGAAACATTCCCGCCTAAGGGAGTACAAAGGGGTTTTCTATTAACAGTAACATTTCAATTTTTTAATTATTAATATGCCACCCATCTGACTGGGTTGCTCCAGCCACTCTGGGCGGCTTCCAGAAAAGTATAAAAACACTATAAGATGCTATGACACAGGTATGCATCATCCCCAGACTTTCTCGCTTCAGAATATATATTTTTTCACATATGTAAATTTATACAACGTTAACTGATTGATTTGCAGACTAAAATTCGTAAGATTAATTGAGCAATATTTCTTTCATTGGAAAATAGCCCTAGCTATCATGAATTATAAAAAGGCGACCACAGCAAATGTTCTAAACACACACCTTTGGGGCAATAGATTCAAGAGTGAGTAGAGCTATTTAATTCCTACCAATAATCCTGGCTGCTTCCCCTTGCTCAATTTTGCTGGCCCAGATACTGAACTCTGAAATGGCATACCTGCCTGTCTTCTTGCTCGGAGCCTGGTGGCCAAGATGCAGGGATCACTTTAATGCAAGATCATCAGGGATTGCAAGTGAGCTGGCCTTAGAGCCTCAGGGCAATCTAATATTATACAACAGAAGCCTGAAAACAGCATGCAGTGTGGGTTTTGTAATCGTAAGAATCCGGTGTATTTGCATTCTTTTTTCGTTTTGCTTTCCTGGATAATGGAAAAGACATCTGCACTCCTAGGCATGTTGCACAGGGCTGGGGCACTTAAAAACTGTACCGCACAGGCACAAAAGAAGGCACATCAACACAGCCCAATGGCCCCCAGTGCATCGCTGATTCCAAACAAGCCACTAAGCTACCTTTGAACAGCTCCAACCCTGAGTAGGTTTTGACTTCCTGCAGCAGCTCTCAGTCCTGGTAAAGTGACCTAGTTATTTCTGAGGTCAGCTGTTTAATGCTGGGTCAAGGATGACAACATTGCAAAGTTCATATTGCATTCATTTATCCCTAGAGAGATTAGGGGCAATTCTGCCGGCTGATCCCATGGATGTCATTTCACAACTGGTCAGCTGCATAATGGGGCTATTCTTATTAAAACCCAGAAGCATTGGGCAGTCAAAGGCGGAGTACTGCACTGGATGCTTCATGTATTTACCCTCAAGATTTCCCTCCCTTTTGCCCTTTCACATAACCTATCATGGTTAGCGGTCACTCATTACTATCAAATTCACAGGCTCGTCTGCACTGGCCATGGGTGGCTAACCTGTAAATCTCCCACAGTTCCTGGATTTCAATTTCCATCATCCTTGACCATTGTCCATGCTGGATGGGGACAATGGGAATTAGAGTCCCAACATCTGGAGGTCCACAGGCTCCCCACCCCTGCACGGTGTTTTCCTAATTGTATCTCAGGTTTGCTAACACAATGACTACAGCATCGTTATTTGATTTCCACCTCACATGGGCTCGACAAACACACATTACTCTTGGTGGTTTTATTTCTGAAAGCGGCAGGTTTTGTTTCTGGAAGAAGTTAACAATGCGAATCTTCTCAGCAAAACCTGTGTATTTGCAGTCAAAGTAATAACAGCATCTCCTACAACTTCCTGCTTCTTTGTTCTAACGTGCAACAGATATAGCTTAGGTAAATATCAGCCTACTGATGTAACATTGATTCAGGGACATCTAAACCTGTTTATCCTGAAGTCTTTTCTTCTTACTAAAGACGACTGGGCACATATGCATGGGGGGGGGAGGAGGGCAAAACAGGACACAGATTTGCATAAAATGTACATGTGCTAATATATAGGTATAGGTGCAAATATTAAATATAAATATAAAAGATTTCACTATAGCAGGGAAGACTGTAACCTAGTGACCCATGTTCCCACTCAGTCCGCTGCTCAGGTGTTAACTGTTGATGGGCAACTTCAAGGCCTGTTAGGGTTCTTAACTGTTAAACCAGACTTTGATGTCTCTAGAATCAATTATATTGATAGGGAAGAAGCATGGGGATGCAGTTCTTCAAAAGAAGACTGGTTGCCCTTATAACAACTTTAACATAGGGGTACAGTGGTACCTTGGGTTACAAACACCTCGGGTTACAAACACTTCAGGTTGCAGACTCTGTTAACCCGGAAGTAGTACCTTGGGTTAAGAACTTTACCTCAGGATGAGAACAGAAATCGCATAGTGGCGGCGCGGCGGCAGCGGGAGGCCCCATTAGCTAAAGTGGTACCTCAGGTTAAGAACAGTTTCAGGTTAAGAAGAGACCTCCGGAACGAATTAAGTGTATTTTGGGTGGTGGTTGTTCCTCAAACACTACAGTGGTTCTCAAAGGTCTTTGGCCAAGGTCTCTGACATCACTTGATACTTGGTCCTTTTCACTGAAGATGCCCAAGGACTGAACCTGTGACCTTCTGCAAAAAAACCTGCTGTACTTCTCGGTGCTGATTTCTCCCAAAAGACAGAAGATGTATGTGATGTGCATTATAAATGATTTCTGAGACCTGTCTCTTTGTCACCATCAAGCATGACCAAGAATGCAGCTTCTGGCTTGGTTCTCAGTGGTGTCTACTGAGTTATATGGGACATAGTAATCTGTGCACCCACTAAGATTGAACTGAAAGGGGCAAAGCCTGTGTTTCACTGAGATGTTCAGACAGGGAAAGGTTTTGCACTCCACAGCTTTCAGCCTGCTATATTCCCCCATATTTCCATTCAGAGTGGAAGCTCTCTGGGACAAAGCAAACAACTTGCCACATTTGTTGAGATACCGAAAAACCTCCCCGCCTCCACTCCAGACTTCTGGGTTATCAGGGATGTGTCAAGGCCTCAACCCAACTCTGCCTTGGAATGCATCACAAATGGCTGCCATTCTTACAGGAAAAAGTACCTGGTACCCAATTGTGGTGGAGGCAATTGCCACCCCCATCAATCCATGGGGCGTTTTTGGGCTAGTGGACTGGGAACACAATGGTGCAAGTGATGTTACAAAGAAGCGGGTAGGATGTCCAGAGCCCTTCTGGATGGTGGCTTTGAATATAGTCTCCATGGAAAGTTGGGGGAAAGGGAGACTTTCTGCTGCAAAGAAAGGGGGAGCATGGTTTTCCATGCTAAAGGAAAATATTTTTCTAGCATTGCAGAGGACTTCCCTACTCAGCACCTGAGGGCCCCAGTCCTGCCACTCACCATCTGGCCTAGAGCGGGGCCTGACGGGTTCCATAAAGGACTTCTGCCGCTGCTGCTGGGCAGAGAGGGCTCCATTTTTGTTTTTAATTGCTGTTATTTTTTGCCTACATCATTTTAAACTGTGATATTAATGCTGTGTTGTTAGTTTTAGATTTTGATTTATGTGGAAATGGTTTCCATTTGCTTGTGTATTTTTTTGATGTGGTTTATTTACTGTCTATGACTTTTGTAATTATGTAAATCTTCTCATGTTGTAAGCCGCCTTGAGCATTGTTTTTAAATGTGGAAAGGCGGCATACAGATAAAATGATGATGGGGTCATTCCACATCAAATCAACACAAAAAACAAGGGTTTTGTCACCCACAGTCTCAGATTTTGATGAAACTTGGTGTACACCCTTCCCTTATGGTTGAAAGAAACCCCCTTAAATTTTTTCCCTCTATCTCAAACAGTTTGAGATATAGCCAATTTTCATAGTTTTAAATACCCCCAAACTGAAAAACATGCCTGCACTTTTGAAAAACAACAACCCTGTAATAGCCAATATTATTTTAGATTTTAAGATGAACTTTGTTTCATTATTTTTTTCTTTTACAGCTATGGATTGTAGGAAGGTTGTACCCAGTAGCCATTTCCCCCCCACAATGTCCAAAAAACATAAAATTTTGTTACAAGACATAAGAGACCCATAAATTTTATTCTTTGTTGAGAAAGAGCATGTCTTTGCAATAATTTCCACCATCAAAAACTTTTGATTGCATCGTGCCCTAACGCTGAAAATTTAGGTTTTCTAAACCTAGTTTTTCCTGCCAAAAAAGCTACATTTATACATTTTTTTAGGCATTTATAAAATCTTTTGAGTGCTGGTGTATTTTTTTTGCTGAAATCCTCATCATGTTATTGCTCTCTGTGTAAAATTTCAAAGAGATCTGATCATTGGTTATGGAGAAAAAAAATAAAATGCACACAAGGCCGAGGATCTCAAGAGGGACAGATCACAGATTTCAAGAAACTTTGAAGTGTGATAAAACTTAAACCATTTGATATAGAGGGAAAAAATTTAAGGGGGTTTCTTTCAACCATAAGGGAAGGGTGTACACCAAGTTTCATCAAAATCCAAGACGGTGGGTGGCATGACCACATTGAACTGACGTGGAATGACCCGATGATGATGATCCTGTGTACAGAAATAAGTCCTACTTTATCTTTCAGTGGGATGAAGCCCCTTATCCAGTGCATGCTCTGACCCCATCTGGTGCAGCCTCAACCTGCCCACAGGAAGGTTAGGGTTGGAGCAGGCAGGGAAGGAGAAATCTCCCCAAGCTGTTTAAGCACAGATAGAATCATGCCTGAATAGCACTACTGTGTGGATATGTTTGCAGCCTTAGATACACTTTTTGAGCCATGGTAATTGATTTCTGGGGCCATGCATGCGTAGATGTTTTCAGATGAGCATAATGAAAACACAACAAAGCTTCTACCTGTCTGGTATCTAGCTAGGCCTTCCTTCTTCTGTGGCTGGCTCCCCCTGCCCCATTTTGAAAGCTCAATTCTGACTTGAATCCTTAGCATATGAGATACCCTCACAGTAATAAATCTGCTTTTTCCTAAAACAAATCAGTAAGACAAGTCAACTCTGTTACATACCATTACGATTTAATAGCACCAATATCTATGAAAACTACCACCGAGCTAATGTTGAGGGCATTGATATCAGCAAATCTTAACAATTAATGCTTCCAGTAATAATAATGATAGTTTTGGGGGAGTTTTTTTTTTTTTTTTTTTTTAAAGCAAGCTCCCTTCATCCTTTTATTCGGTAGCATAAGAAATTAAACACTTGTGGGCTTATTCTAAAGAGTGAATGAAATTGAATAAGCTACCTAGTACTTGAGTTTCACAGCGAGTGCTTGAATAGAGCAAACCTCCTAAGTTGAATAGGTTGCCTTTTGGGACCAATTTGCCTCTTTTCACTCTTTAGTCTTCCTTTTTTGCTGACAGATGTACAAAGGCGGAACTGCGCTGTGCGGCTTATCTACATACACCCTCAGCAGCTGTCACTTTTGTCGAGCAAGTTAATCAAGCAAATGCCACCATATCCCACTTTCTATAAGGAACAACATGTTATAGACAGTAGTCTTGGGAGAGAGAGGGAGAGGGAGAAAGACTTTATTTTAACTTTGATTAGCTTGGTTTTTTCCTCCAGACAAAAGCCCCTCTCTCTCTTTCTCTCTCTCTCTCTCTTTTATACTTATGATGCAACTCATTATTTTAGGTTTTTTTTAAAAGGGAATTAAATATCTCAAAAAAATCAGTTTTGATTCACGACGGCGAAAGAAGGGGAAAAGTTGCTAGCCCTCATTGACATAGAGAAAAGCAGCTGCAATGAGCCATAAAGGCAATCAGGGAAGAAACCCGATATTAAAAAGCAACCAAACAAAAATTATCAACTTAAAATATAGCGTAGGTTTTTGACAGGGCAGGAGAAACAGCTTTTGAGCAATGTGTAGCATCATTATTACTGCCAATCTAGCTGGCTGTTTGCAAAGGTCTTTTCAATTTTTTTTAAAAAATTAAATGATTTAAAGACACAGAGAAAGAAAAATGGATGCTTTTGTTTGCACTAATGCTTGTTGATAACAATATATTGTCAATTGCTGAGCCACAAAGATTAGCACAGCAAAAGCTATTTTCTGAATAGCATGAGTGAAAGGCTTGGTTCATTTTCTCCTTGTATTTCAATGTAAGAGAGTTTCAATCACTAGTTGTTATTTATACATGTTCTTTGATAAACTCAACTTGTGTGGCTGTGTGGTTTTTTTTAAAAGAAATCCCTCCCTCATTAGGTACATAATAGTGTTTAATGTTGTAGAGGTTCTTCCCTGCTTTTTTTCTTTGAAGTGTTTCAAGCTTAAGCATACTTTCCTCTGTTAAAATCATGCTTCAGAACTTCTGACCTATGAAAACAAATAGCCACGAAAACAGCATTATGCATAATAAATTCTGTCAATAAATCTATTCCTATCATATGTTCATGAATTATGCCACCACCACGAAACTTCATCTAAACTCGTGAGTGCAGAGCAGCCTGCAACACATCTGAATTAAATCAGAGCACCTGGATTAACCAGATTGAATCCTGTTACTTCAAAGAGGGCTAACATGGTTCTGTCAGCGTACACAGGGAGCGAGCTGTTTCTAAAGCGATGTTATGTTGTTAACAGTGATCAGCACAATCCAATCTAAGTACCTCTTTGTTCAGCAAATTTTATGACTGGCCGTTTGGTCTATATATACATTGAACAAGAAACTGACCAGGCTACCCGGCTAAAAGCGAAGCACCTCACTCAATAACAAAGCAAAAAAGAGAAGTCTGTAGAGTTTCTCTCCCCTCACCACATATTAAGACTTTGCGTTTTCCTCATTAGCTCATACCATTTCCTAAACTGTCTCCTTTAAAAGATGAGAGTTGTTAATTAATCGCTCAGTATTTGTGCGGTGTTTTGACTTCGTATATCGGAGACCTTTGACTCGGTTACGACCCCAAACAAATGAGAAATATTACAGTGTGATGGATTGTGTGAAAAACCAAGCAGCAGATCTTGCGAATAACGAATCACTCCTGTGAAAAAGAGGTCCTTCAGTCTTGGAAAAAGTTGGAAATTCCCCCCCCCCAATTTGTTTATATGTTCTAGTTTAATTCAGTGCACTGGAAAGAGTTCTCCAATAACTGTCTTATGTGACAAAGGGGTGTATTTCATCCACATGAGTTTTGCCATTAAAACTTACTCTAACTACAGTGTCATTTTCAGGGAGAATAACTGGCTGAAATACATTATTGCCCTGACTATAAGTGTAGGCACGTATTTCTTGCGATCACAGTGATACTTTTTAAAAATAATGCTGCAGTGATTTGGTTGCCTTAAACAATGCATATAACCCCTCTACAACCACTTTATACTTTCTCTGCCAGTCTGCTCCCTTTTCTCCTATACCAGTGAAGCCTTGATCACACTGAGAATGCATTGATGCAGATAAGTTAGAAAGTCAGTGAGCTTTGAATATTAAAATCATTTGCATTGTTGTTTAATAATGCTGCTGTGATGGTGTTACATAATAGGGTTAAGCTGCTATCCTGAATTATCAATAATCTCCCTCGGCATCAAATTACATCATCCCCTCCCCTCCCCTTTGCCGGCTAAAATAAACCACAAAAGAGTTGCTTGAAAATTGTTGAAAAGGTCTGGTCTAGACAAAACAAGGAAGCGGGTTAAGACGGAAGCTTAAATTTGCAGGCACACATTTGCCTTTGCGTACAGCAGGGTTCTTCTTCTTCTGTTTTTGCAGTACATATGGTCCATAAGATCACCCACTGTTTAGGGACTTCTGTGATAGGGTGAGTTAAGGATGGAGTTTCACCCTTAATTGGGATTAAGTTTGACTTGAAACGGTCTACTGCATGGAATTCCCATCACTGTTAATGAAAGTTATGCGCTGAATGAAGTCCCGTGGGTGTTAACAGGCCGTACGCCTTGGGTATAGGTTTCCAGGGCTGGATTCATAGATTTATGGCTTCAGGCTCCCATGGCTGTTAATGGGAAATGCATGTTTAATATCTCACAAGAAATTATACTCTCTTCTCCTATTTTAACAATGCTTTTTATTTTAATTGACCTGTATATACCACAGCTCAAGCTGTTTTAACCAGTAATAACTACTAATATTTTATTTCTTAAGTAATAAGTACTAATTTATTTCATAAGCATTCTTTGGCGTCAGTTTAATTTCTAGAAGCACAGCCAAACCTCTTTAAAAAAAAACCAAAAGCAAAACACAACTTTTCCTCCCTCTGCAACAAAAGGTAGTGGACTGAGATAGGCAAATAGCAGAAAAGTGTCCTTAATTGTCTTTAGCTGGAATAAAATCAGAACTGCTGTATTGCCATTTAGAGATTACTTGGATTATTGTACAGTACAAGGCCATTCTATGTGTGGGCGTATTTTATCCAGACTCTGAAAAGTTTAAAATAATTTATTTTTTGCCTGGAGAAGAGATGATAAAGAAGCAATATAATTGCCATCTCCCAGCATTTGATGACAGAGCAAATTTATTCTCTGTTTGCTCCAAAGGGCAAAACACAAACCAACGAATTCAAATGACAAGAAATGGGATTTTGACTAAGCATTAGGAAGAACCTCTGGACAGTACAAACTGTTTGATGGTGGACCAGCCAGACTGCCTCAGGCAGCTGTGAACTCTGCTTGGAATTTAGTGCTCGATATGTTAAAAACCTTCAGTAAAATTGCTCCCCCCCCCCCCGCTTTGAGCAGAGAGTGAATGGCTGCCTGTCCGATCTGCAGCAGCAATGGATTTCCTGCATCAGTGGGAGGTTGGCCTTGGGGGAATCCTTTCTAACTCAATGATTTTTTTTTTGGATACGATACGATAATCTTTATTGTCATTGTCCCATACAGAACAACGAAATTGAAAAAAATCTGCATCAGACATTCAAAACCCAACAAGCCTGCTATCCCAGCTATCCCAGCCTGGTTAGCCCCCTAAAAACTCCGATACCCCATAATTAAATACAATATACTCCCACAGAGACTACCTTACACTGCGTTTAAAACCAAAATCGCATTTGGATAGAAACTGTTTCTCAGGTGGCTAGTCCTTTATAACCCTGTACCTTCTTCCAGATTTCTACAATTTTTAGGTGTATCTCAGCCCAGCAAGACCCAGGCATGCCCAGATAAGGCTTCATATGGGTTGCCCGCTGAGATTACTCAAGCATGGATCATTCATGCAGGCTGACAGTGGATACTAGCCATGATGGTTGTGCTTTGCCTCGACGGTCAGAGGCAGCAATGCTGCTGAACACCAGTTGCTGGAAAACACAGAAGGTGAGGGTGTTCTTGTGCGAACAGGATGCTGGACTAGATGGGCCACCGGCCTGATTCAGTGGGCTCTTTTTAGGTTCTTATTAGAACGCAACTGGGAAAGGGCATACTATTATTATCATCCCACCTTTCCTCTATGGTGCTCAAGGTGGCATAGATGGTTCTCCCAACTTCTCATTTTATCCTCACAGCAGCACTGTGCAGGCAGACTATGCTGAGAGGAGGTGACCAGCCCAAGGTCATCCAGCGAACTTCATAACTGAGTGGGGATTTGACCCCAGGTCTCCTATGCTCAAATCCAACATTCTAACCACAACATCACACTGCTGGTCGGCAATGCGCCTAAATGGTGTATCCAAAATCACAAATAATTACAGAGGTCAGAAAATGCTCACCTTGACTAAGTAAAAATCATCACCTGGGCACTGGATGATTGGCCTGTCTTCTGGACATGGGAACCACTTACCCACAAAGCCTCTCTCTTAGTTTATTGGCCCTCATCCAGTCTGCCACTACATTCAGGCACCAGTCCAGGGCTCGCATGGTCATCCTGATTCAGATATTATGGAGAAAAAACAGCTGCGTGTCACCAGTGTACTGATGGCACCATGCTCCAAACCCCCTAATGACCACGCCCAACAAACCAAGAGGTAAAGGTTGCATTTCAGCCGGCTGAAGATTTTTTGTTAAAACTCATTACGTCTTACAAGTTGAACCTGCACAGTCTGAAGTTAAGTACCACTGAGGTTAAGGAAGCTTACTCACAAGAAAATATGCATAGGATTGCAGACAGCATGTGTATGTACATGTGTGAGTTATTACTATTACTAACAAGAGAAGATGGTGAAATGCAAACAGGGGACACAGAAAACGCTGAACTCCTCAATGCCTTCTTTGCCTCAGTCTTCTCCGATAAAGAAAACAATGCCCGACCTGAAGAATTTGGAGCAAATGATTCAGCAGAGAAAACACAGCCCAGAATAACCTAAGGAGATAGTACAAGAATACTTGGCTAGTTTAGATGTATTCAAGTCTCCAGGGCCAGATGAACTGCATCCAAGAGTATTAAAAGAACTGGCAGATGTGATCTCAGAACCACTGGCAGTCATCTTTGAGAATTCCTGGAGAACAGGCAAAGTCCCGGCAGACTGGAGGAGGGCAAATTTTGTCCCTATTTTCAAAAAGGGGAAAAGAGAGGACCCAAATAATTACTGCCCAGTCAGTCTGACATCAATACCAGGGAAGATTCTGGAACAGATCATTAAGCAAACAGTCTGTGAGCACCTAGAAAGGAATACTGTGATCACCAATAGTCAGCATGGATTTCTGAAAAATAAGTCATGTCAGACTAGCTTGATCTCGTTTTTTGACAGAATTACAAGCCTGGTAGATGAAGGGAACGCAGTGGATGTAGCCTACCTTGATTTCAGCAAGGCATTTGACAAGGTGCCCCATGATATTCTTGTAAAGAAGCTGGTAAAATGCGGACTTGACTATGCTACCACTCAGTGGAGTTGTAACTGGCTGACTGACCGAACCCAAAGGGTGCTCATCAATGGTTCCTCTTCATCCTGGAGAAGAGTGACTAGTGGGGTGCCACAGGGTTCTGTCTTGGGCCCGGTCTTATTCAACATCTTTATCAACGACTTGGATGATGGACTCAAGGGCATCCTAATCAAATTTGCAGATGACACCAAACTGGGAGGGGTGGCTAACACCCCAGAGGACAGGATCACACTTCAAAACGACCTTGACAGATTAGAGAACTGGGCCAAAACAAACAAGATGAATTTTAACAGGGAGAAATGTAAAGTATTGCACTTGGGCAAAAAAAATGAGAGGCACAAATACAAGATGGGTGACACCTGGCTTGAGAGCAGTACATGTGAAAAAGATCTAGGAGTCTTGGTTGACCACAAACTTGACATGAGCCAACAGTGTGACGCGGCAGCTAAAAAAGCCAATGCAATTCTGGGCTGCATCAATAGGAGTATAGCTAGATCAAGGGAAGTAATAGTGCCACTGTATTCTGCTCTGGTCAGACCTCACCTGGAGTACTGTGTCCAGTTCTGGGCACCACAGTTCAAGAAGGACACTGACAAACTGGAACGTGTCCAGAGGAGGGCAACCAAAATGGTCAAAAGCCTGGAAACGATGCCTTATGAGGAACGGCTAAGGGAGCTGGGCATGTTTAGCCTGGAGAAGAGGAGGTTAAGGGGTGATATGATAGCCATGTTCAAATATATAAAAGGATGTCACATAGAGGAGGGAGAAAGGTTGTTTTCTGCTGCTCCAGAGAAGTGGACACGGAGCAATGGTTCCAAACTACAAGAAAGAAGATTCCACCTAAACATTAGGAAGAACTTCCTGACAGTAAGAGCTGTTCGACAGTGGAATTTGCTGCCAAGGAGTGTGGTAGAGTCTCCTTCTTTGGAGGTCTTTAAGCAGAGGCTTGACAACCATTTGTCAGGAGTGCTCTGATGGTGTTTCCTGCTTGGCAGGGGGTTGGACTCGATGGCCCTTGTGGTCTCTTCCAACTCTATGATTCTATGAACAACAATAATGAAACCATCCAGCTGCCTGCTTTTTTGGACTCTCTTGGGGGGCACAGATGTCATGACGAGCTTGCCCTGCGCTTCAAAAATTACTACTATGCCTCCCTCTCCTCTTTTGCCCCAATGTACCGTACTTCTCAGTACATGTGGTTGTTTCAAGCAAGTTTCTACCAGTCATGATCTGTTCCAATATCAGAGGTGGGCTGGGTGGAAATGATTTGAGGCAATGGAATAAGGCAAAGGGAGAATGGCGTTATTATTTAATCCAGACTCCCTAATATTAAAAAGCAAAATCTCTTCCCTACGTGGTCTTTTTCATGGGGAGAAGGGCAGAAACAGATCTTTGCCCCATTCTTTCTTTTCGATGGCAAATTGGATGCCTAAGTTGGAAGCCTAAACAGATGTGGCTGAGCCATTGCTTCTAGTTTGGTTGTAGCTTGTGGTGCTCTAGCAAGGATTGGGGGGGGGGGAACCTCAGGCATGGGGCCAAATGGGACCCTCCTGTCATTTTCTAGAAACTCCCTCCAGGCCACACACTTCACTGGCTGTTGCTTTGCATCCTCTCTGAGCACTTTTGCCCGGCTTGACTATGCCCTTGAACTCTGATAGTGCTACACTAATCACAACAACACACTGACTCTTGTATGTGTATAAATGAGTTTTAAATGCCCTTGGTTTTAAAATATAATTTGAAAGCCAGCAGTGGACTTCTTCCAAGAAAAGTGTTAAAAAGGTGGAGGAGCAGGTGGCTATAAACACCCATCTCTGAACCACTGTCCATTTGTTTAATATCAAGTACGAGACGAAATGTGGTCCACTGGACCATGTTGACTTAGGGCGCTCTCAGACTGTTGTTATCTTCAAGCAGGATCAACTGCACCCCAGCAAATTTGGGTAGTGCAAATGAAACCTGATTTTGTGCTCTTGTACAGCAAACCTCTTTCCCCACCAAAAATCAGATTATTATTTTTATGATAAAGAGAGTGACAAAAAAATGTACTGGAAGGCCTAGGGTAACACTCGCTTGACACAACATCCTATAACCTCTCTGCAAACTATGAATAGAAGCAAAATAGAATGGAAACAGATTTAGGAGATGCATATTCAAATTCCACCTCTGCTTATAAGTGGCTGACCTTGGGAAGTCCCTATCTTAAACCTGAGTCTAAAACGATTTTCCTTTGGTGTATGTGTGTATGTGTTTGATCTCCATTCCTTTCTATTGCACACTTATTTCCCCTTTGTTGTAGTCTTTATTGATACTCTCAATATATTTTTACTTCTCTTTGCAGCAAAAGATTTACTGGGTTGTTTTTGCATTTTTTAAAAAACAACCTCTTTTATCAAAAATGTTTTTACATTGAAAACATTTCACACTTTCCTAGCAAAATGAAAGAGATTTCCCTTGTGCTGTTGCAAGACACTTGCTAATATGTGCAATGCTCCCTCTAGCGGTTGGCCCACCAGCAGCTATCAATCAATCAATCAATCAATCAATCAATCGCACCAATGAATGAATACAGTTACTTCCTGTGTAAATGATGCTTCGTGGCAAATAGCTTCCTCTTTATGGGTATCATTTTCATGAAGGAAAACTCATATACAAATTTACTTGACTGCATGTACACAGCAAGTGAAGTTGTGGCGAACCATAGCTTCCCAATGCATGTACAGATAATGAAACAAGACACGTTTGTTGGTACATTTAAGAATATGCCCATCGCCCTGTTCTCACAGTGGCCAAGAGAAGCCTGGAACGCTGCTCTCACTTGTGGATCCTAGCAAATGGTATTCAGAGGTGAAGCTGCACGGAGCTTGATATGTGAATGAGAGCACCATTTGAAAAGTAAGATCTCTGCTTACATAAGAGGAGGTGGTCAGCTGCATTATGAAGAAGTGAGAATTCAGTACCGTGGTTTTCAGCCTCCTGCAATCCTAGGTTTTGGCTTTTGCTGCTTTCAATGCTGCTCTGTACTGAATATGAGTGCTTAAATCAGTTGACCCCCATGCACCCATTGTTAATCTGGTGGCCACCAGAATGGTCTCAAGCCAACACTTGTCACAGCTATAAACTAGAATAATTGGTAAGGTAAAGAAAGGTAAAGGGACCCCTGACCGTTGTGGCCGACTCTGGGGTTGTGGTGCTCATCTCGCTTTATTGGCCAAGGGAGCCGGTGTACAGCTTCCGGGTCATGTGGCCAGCATGACTAAGCCGCTTCTGGTGAACCAGAGCAGCGCACGGAAACGCTGTTTACCTTCCCGCCGGAGCGGTACCTATTTATCTACTTGCACTTTGACATGCTTTCGAACAGCTAGGTTGGCAGGAGCAGGGACAGAGCAATGGGAACTCACCCCATTGCGGGGATTCGAACCGCCGACCTTCTGATCGGCAAGTCCTAGGCTCTGTGGTTTAACCCATAGCGCCATCCGCGTCCCTTCAGAGTAATTGGTACCGAGGGACAAAACAGTTTAAAATTAAGGACAAAGAATGTGATCTGATAGAGATTCCAGTAATGAAAGGCATGAGTGGGATGCAAGATTATCTTAAAGAATTTCCATATATTCTCTACTTTAATGCAACATTCCTTTATCCAGAGCATTAGAGCAAACAAATCTCATTTGCAGAACACCTCTGGTGCCAAAGAACTCCACAGAACAAGGCTTGCACATTGACAGCCTGCATGTGACCTCTGACTATGAGGTCACTGTGGTGCAGTGCTTGAGGCGCTGGACAAGCAGTGGAGAGATCCAGAGATCAGATCCTGCCTCAGCCATGAAGATCACCTTGGGCCAACCACTGCCTCTCAGCCCAATTTATTTCACAGGGCTGTTGTTATGAAGATATAAAGTTGGAAGGTGTGAAACCATGAGCTTTCACCTTGGGAGAAAGGTGACATCTAAATGTAGCTACTCACCATCACCATATCTGAATTTTAATCAAGATATGGTCATATGATGACAAACCTAGACAGCATTCTAAAAAGCAGAGACCTCACCTTGCCAACAAAGGTTCGTATAGTTAAAGCTATGGTTTTCCCCGTAGCAGTGTATGGAAGTGAGAGCTGGACCATAAAGAAGACTGATTGCCAAAGAATTGATGCTTTTGAATTATGGTGCTGGAGGAGACTCTTGAGAGTCCCATGGACTGCAAGAAGATCAAACCTCTCCATTCTTAAGGAAATCAGCCCTGAGTGCTCACTGGAAGGACAGATTGTGAAGCTGAGACTCCAATACATTGGCTACCTCATGAGAAGCGAAGACTCCCTGGAAAAGACCCTGATGTTGGGAAAGATGGAGGGCACAACAGAGAAGGGGACGACAGAGGACGAGATGGTTGGACAGTGTTCTCGAAGATACCAGCATGAGTTTGACCAAACTGTGGGAGGCAGTGGAAGACAGAAGTGCCTGGCGTGCTCTGGTCCATGGGGTCACAAAGAGTCAGACATGACTAAATGACTAAACAACAACAACCTCAATTGCTTGCAACAGCAGGGATACAGAACCTGTGGCCATCTGGATTTTGTCGGACTACAAGTCCTATAATCGCTTACCAATGTCCATGCCACCTGCAGCTAACGGAGGTTAGAATCTATTAACATCTGGAGAGCCAAAGGTTCCCCATGCAGAAGGCCGCAGGTTCAATCCCTGGCAGCTCTAACTAGGACCATTGGGAATGCCCCTTGTGTGTAGGGTGAGCTGTTGGACTAGATAGATCAACAGAATAAAGCAGTGTTCTGTGTTCCTATGTAATGGTCCCCACTTTCATGGCAAGAGTTCTTTGTGCAAGAAGACACACTCCTGGTCCCCAGACCTATGGCACTGCACAGAGAATAGAGAGGTTGGTCATCTTTGCCATTGAACAAATACTGTGACTCCAGAGGAACACGCCCCCCACCCCGAATACAATGGATCTGGGAAATTTATGCCCTGACCTTATGACACAGTGAAATTTGCTGCTTGGATGGAAAGGTATGATCATTACAGGTTTTCTGGGAGGAAGTGTGAGAGACTGGTGGACTATTGTGAATGCTTGGAATGAAATAACAGCTATGTAGCACTAGCTACCAAGTCTGTGGGATATAATCTGGTTTTTGTAACCCTGCATAAACTGTGTATTATTTAGGTCTTTTTTAAACAGACACCTGAAACAGTGAATTGTAGAGGGTCTCAAAGGAAATGTATAGCTCTGCTTTTTTTTTTAAAAAAGGCCTCTTTTTGAATACTGTATTCTCTTGTTTGTTCTCTCTCTCTAAAAAAAGAATGTTGATATTTTACACTCAGTTCTCCTATAAAGGTCCTTAACTAAACAGACTACCTACATAGCAATTTTGTGAAGGGCCATGCCCTTTCCTAGTCAATGGATTGCAATCCAGCACCAGCGTAATTGGGATGTAATGTTATTTTGCACATTGCAATAGAATAACGACAGTCATACAATACTTTAATTGTACTGGTATTTATGCTTTAACACTAGAAGCGGAATCAAAAGACGTCACAAACTGGACTCAGTAACCTTAATTGAGTCCTCTTGTGTAGCTTTCGCATTGTAAAGTGAGTGTTTTAAGGGCAGGCTAGGTATTCACTGTGAACTGGATGTTCAGTGAATGGCTGAATAATGTCCTCGCTGTTCCTTCCAGTGCCATACATGGGGTTGCAAATGGATCTCCTGGCTATTTGTGAGCATTTTTGTAGGCTGATATCATAAATGCAGGGTGGGGGCAAGATTTAAAAGGATATTGGGTGGTAGAAAAGAAAAGGGCTACAGATCAAGAGGAAATAAGTGACCTATGACTGTTAATCTAATATGCACCAGTGGTTTGCTTGCCAGTGGTGTGTGACTGGGCAGTCCACAGAAAAAGAGAAAGAAGGGTGAGAACTCTGTAGGGAACTGGGCTAAACCTTTGTTGCTGAGGTAGAGGACTAAACACTGCCAAGCACCACCTCAGTCTGATGCTGGGAAGTGTCTCCTTAGCCCACTGGCTAGGGCAAGCTGGTAGTAGCCTTGTTTTGTATGCAGCTAAACTCTAAAGAACTTGCACTCAGAATCACACTGCCTCTAATACTGGAGGGAACTCTGCTTCCTTTGCATCAGTGCCCTTATTGTAGAACTATCTCGCCTCTTTAGCTTACAACAGCAGCAAAAGTATGGATGCCCTGGAGCCTATCACAGACGTACTGTGTTTGCAGGCCATTTGCTGGTGCTTAGTCCTGACACCTCATGACTCCCACTTCCTTTACCATCAATTCTGGTGGCCATATACCTGCATATTAGTTATAGCAAAACAGAATGGCAACTGGAATATGCTGGTCCACCAGCAGGACACTACTTTTTGCATGCCACAGGCTTTGCCAAACTGATGACCGCTGTATGTTTTGGATTACAGCTCCCTTCATGGGCTGGCTGGGGCTGGTGGGAGTTGTAGCCTCAAACTGGAGGACACCAGGTTGGCAAAGGCTGGCCTAGAACAAAACAATGACACTTGTCATCCATAGTAACTCTCAACCCGCCAAGTGTTGTGCTGAATAATTCCTAGAGGCATAAAACAACAGCATTGCACTCTCTTAAAATAATGATGTTGGTCCAGGCAGGCCCATGCAGAACTTGTGAGGCCCCGGGTGGCTGGGGGCCCAGAATATTCTTGGCATGACAGCATAGGTTCAACAGATTCTTAGCAAGGTCTGCCCAGCCAGCTTAGCTCTCCGAGGGCCAGGATAAGTGTACTCGGCTGCCCCACCCTCTGCATGAGCCTGGATCCAGGAGTCATGATGTCTGAAAGCAAGCACTTGATTGTTGCACTTAAGCCTGTGTACAACATCAAGTACATTTTAATGTGGATGATAATTTATGTATTCACCAAAGAAGGGCAGTAGAGCCCAACATGCACTGGGACATGCAGTCGTCTGCTTTGCAGCAGCTTCCATCAAGCCAGCAGAGGGCCGAAATAAGCCACCAGAAGTCTTTACCTGGGAGCTATGGCAGCAGGAAAAAGGGCCTGCTGGCTTGTTCCTAAGTTGGCATTCAGCACCTGCAAGTCTGGATGGCTACAGAGATGCACTGCAACTACCATAGCAGCACAAGTCAGGTGTCACAAGGCACCACCGGGGCTACCTTTGGTGCAGCACAACTTCTAACTCTGGCCTGATTCCGCAGTATGAGGATCAGGTTACTCAGAGAGTGCTTGAGCTGTTCTACAATCACCTGTCCCTGCCCATCCATCTGCCTGCTTCCCCCCATGAGCCTGTCTGCTTTCCAACTGTGCTGCCCTGCTGCTCAGTAACACCTGCTTGCTTCCAGGTCTCCAGCCCTGGCAATATATTTATTGCACACGGGAGATTGAAATATATGGTATTTGCTGGAGGTGACCATTGTTTAGGAATGGGCTGAAAATGCCAGAGACAGTGAAGAGAGTGAAAAGGAAAGATATGCACTCTGCTATAACAACAACAACAACAAGTTGCCCCAGCCATTCTGGGTGACTTCCAACAAAATATAGAAACACTGTGAGACATCAAACAATAAAAACTTCCCTATATAGAGCTGCTTTCAGATGTCTTCTAAAAGTTGTATAGTTGTTTATCTCCTTGACATGTTTTCTGTCTGTGTTAGGGAGGAAGGGGCAGGCGAAGAAGAGGGGACAAAATATTTGTTCCCATTAGATGTGTGACATAAGGCATGTCCAGAATAAGGAAGGATTTGGATTAGATAGGTCTGCATAAGAGGGGATTTACTGTATTGATTGTCACTTCCAAATTTCAGGCCCAATCCTGTTTTGCTTGGATACCTTCAGTTAAAGTCAGCTGAGGTTTTGTCAGCCCCTAAGAGATATTATATCCTCTCATTTGACCTTTCTACCAAACCATGCCACAGTTCAATTAAAAAGAAAAACATTTTCTTTTAAAGAAGAGTTTGAATGGTGCAGCATTTTCTTCTCCCCACCCCGCATGGTTTTTTGGGTAGACTCCCTTTCTCCTCAACATCTCCCTCCCCCATTTAATCTAAAGTAGGATTAGTGACCTTTTTATTTTTACAGTCAATTTTCTTCCTTTTGGTTATACAGTGCCACAGGAAAATTCTGCAGCCCTTCTGAGAGTTAAGATGTTTGCAAATGTGATGGGCTTTTCAGGTTTTCTGCATCGCCTCTCTCTCTCCAAAATATTTGCTTTTACTATAAACTGCACACGCAACAGAGTTAGGCATGCAGTCCAAAACTGGAGGGCACCAGGTTGGGGAAGACTGATGCAGACAACACTTAAACTGGCAGATTATATTTAAGAAGGAAAGGTATTCCTCTTGGAACACTATCAGCACATTCCTTTCTTGAAATTGTCAGTGCCACACTTTGTTCAGGATGTGGGGTGAGCAGTTACGTGTAATGTCCCATCTGCCAGAGATGTTCCATAAGCATAGCTGCCATCAGAATATCTGTTCAGCTAGAGAAGGGGTTGCTCTGTACACTTTCTTCCTTTATTAATGCCCTGAGCAGCTGGTAGGATAGTAACAGCTGGCAAGCTCTTATTTCCTCAGTGCCAAGCATCTTGGACTCTACAATTGGCAGGTGAAGCCTTGTTGGTGGTGTCACCGCCGGGGGCTGCCAAATTGGCACTGAGTATTTTCAGTGGTGGTTCCCTGGTTGTGGAATATCCTCCCTAGTGAGGTGCGCCTGTTTCCACCATGATTAACCTTCAGAAGGAATTTGAAAACCTTCTTGTTTACATGGACGTTTCATGGCCGAAGAATACTGCCCCTGCCGACCCCAAACTCATTGATCGGAGGAATGTTTTTAAGTTCAACTGCTTTTAGAATGGTTTTGTTTTTAAATTGTGTATCTGTTTGCTGTCCTGGGTTCCTTGGGGGTGAAGGATAGGATATAAATTCAATAAATAATTATAGCTACTCTGGCAGAACATCGTGCCCGACACACTGAACTACATAGCGAGAATGTCACAATTAAAATTTCATCTTCGCCATGAACTCACTAAGCAGGGTAGCCTTACACAAGCCACTCAGTCTCCCATCGATAATGTGGGTATAATAACATGGGCAATACCTTCTGGTGTAGGGGTGCAGGCAGGATACATGGAACATTCAAAAAACCCTATACAAAGGAAGGGGAGCTCTGGTGAATCATCAGACTGAAGGCCCATCTAGTCAAGCATTGTTTGCAAGAGTAGTTAACTCTTCTAGGAAGCTCACACACAGGGCATGAAGGCAACGGCTCTCCCCGTCGCATTTGCTTATCACTCAGCAACTGGTAATAATAGATCATTAAGAAAAGCCCTGCTAGGTCAGGCCACTCTAGTCCAGCATCCTGTTTTCCACTGTGGCTTCTTGGATGCCCACAAAGCAGGACATCATGAGTGCAATACACCTCCTGCGTTGTCTGCCCACCAGCAAGTTCTGGTAAGAGCTGTTTGCAGGAAAATAAAATGCAACCACAATAGAGATACAGGGAACCAAATACATGTTAAACATGCCAGCTGATTAGCCATAGGCCGACTATATTATGTTGGTTCCATCCTACAGCTTGAACAAGGTTTGATTCTGGTAGAGTTGTAAGAAAAGTATGCATCAGGTTCCTTGTTTGAGGTGCTCAGTACTATTGTGTGGCATTAGGAAGTGGGAGAACCTCTGCTCAGAGAAGGTGGGGCATCCAATTTTTGCGGATCCTCTTACCTCCTCTATTCTATGTTGTGGAATATCTCCCTAACCCTCAGGTGTAGCTTTTTGGGGGCCGAGCCGTTCATGAGCAAAAGTACTTCCCTCACTGGATATAACCCAAAACAAAACAAATTCCTTCCAGTAGCACCTTAAAGACCAACTAAGTCAGTTCTTGGTATGAGCTTTCGTGTGCATGCACACTTCTTCTGAAGAAGTGTGCATGCACACGAAAGCTCATACCAAGAACTGACTTAGTTGGTCTTTAAGGTGCTACTGGAAGGAATTTGTTTTGTTTTGACTATGGCAGACCAACACGGCTACCTATCTGTAACTGGATATAACCCAAGGTGGCTAATCATTTTGTATTATAGCTCATAAACATTAACGTGACAACTTTTCAGGAGAAAAGAAACAGCAGTCTTCTGCTGGGCTACTTGACAATATAATATTTAATTCCAGCAGCAATCTCCCTACTCCTCCAAAAAAAGCACAAACCAACCCAGGATTGTCTGATGCCTTCAATCTGCCATTAAAAATATAACCACATTTTCAGACACAGAAAATATGACACTAAACATGTCAGTGAGAGTTTCAAGTAACAGAATAATTGGTCTGATTTCTCAAGCAGCAATTCGGCGACTGTTTACACTGATGCAGCCCCGTTAACATACGTGGGTCTGCACCAGTGTAGAAGTGATTAGTGGAACAGTCTCCCCTGGAAAAGAAAACCAATTAACTGTCTTCACCAAATGTCTGCTGGAACACAAAAAGCTGCTTCGATAAAGATCTTTGGGAGCATAAACTCCTACAAGCATGCAAAGCCAAGTGACAAATCTAGGACTTATTTTGTTAAGAGTCTATCTAAAATAAATTAGACTAAGCCCTTCTTAAATTAAATACTTCACAAGGGAATAAACCTTCTGACATACTATAGATAGCAATTTCTTACACAAGTGCAACTCTTCTGCATTTGTCAAGAAAACATTTCCACGATTAATCAACCCCCTTAAACCTTTCTCTTGTCCTTTTCTCGGTAGTGGATGTGCAGTTAAGGATAAGCTGAGAAATGCCTCAGGGCTAGCATGTTGGTGTGACGGGAGCATGTTCTTGAAGCCCCCAAAACAACTGTTCTCCCTTTCACCTCCTGTAAAAATCTACATCAGAGAAATAGACCTCCAATGGCTGATGGGCAGGGATGGTGGAAGTAGCAGTCCAAAAGATCTGGGGTGCTGGGGAATAATGATTTATACAGTGCTCATATTAATGAAATCCCCACCCCTGACCCTCCACCTAGGGTGGTCATTTACACATAATCAAAAGAGGACAAAAAATCTGCACGTGCTACTTTGAAAATTTAGAAACAGTTACAATAATTTCAATAGAAATACAGCACATCTCACCATAGTGGGAGAGGCTGTGGCCAGGTGATGGGCAATTGCAAGGCCCCTGATCTCCCTTGTCTTTTAACCAGGTTTAGACCAGGCACTTCTTCAAACAGAGAGCTACCTGATTTTTTCTGGCTCCAATAAGATGGCTCAAAAAAGAGGACAACGATTTGCATAAAATTTGCATTTGATATTTTATATTTATAGATACAAATTTGGAAATAATTATTATATTGAACATTAAGTAGAAAAGTTACAGATAGGTAGCCGTGTTGGTCTGCCATGGTCAAAACAAAATAAAATAAAAAAATTCCTTCCAGTAGCACCTTAAAGACCAACTGAGTTAGTTCTAGGTATGAGCTTTCGTGTGCATGCACACTTCTTCAGATACTTCTTCAGGTATCTGAAGAAGTGTGCATGCACACGAAAGCTCATACCTAGAACTAACTCAGTTGGTCTTTAAGGTGCTACTGGAAGGAATTTTTTTATTTTATTTTGTTTTGATTAAGTAGAAAAGTGTTACGTCTCGCCCTAGTGGGGGAGGGCTGTGAGAAGCAGACAGGTGAGCCTGTTCAGTCTCCTGGCTGGTGTCACCAACTTCAAGGTCCCTGATCTCCCTTTTTATTGTTATCTTTAAACCAGTTTGTGCTTCAATGAGAGGACACCTTGACAGAGACAGCAGTCCTCTGACAGCCCTTCAAAGTAGAGGACTGCTCTCTCTAAAGTAGGAAATGTAGCCGCCCTATCAGATATCTTGGTGTGGCTCTGCGCTGCTGATATGCTGTAGTAGCCCTGCAAACCTGGGCCCACATGCCTTACATACTTGGAACTGCACCCTATTTTCTGCACTGTCACGACAATACATATTAATAAAGTCGGGATATCAAGAGGCTTTAAGTAATGCCCAAATCCTTGAAAAGAGCGTGCACATTTTGAGCAGCTCAGGTTGCTTCCAGCCAACCTATTGAGTTTCCATCCTGATTTGTTTGTAGGGAAATTAGAAAACACTGGCTATTTAATGAGCATTCATTCTGATTTGTTTGTGGAGAGGGCATGTTGTTGCTTTGTCAGACTCAACATTATGGAGACATACTAAAACTGATGAGAAGAATCTCTGTCATCAATTGATGTGGATCTGCAACATGGCAGTCATTCGTAATAACAAAAGGGACTCTTGGCTTCCTTCCGTCTCCCTTTTCCCACGCCTATCTCACACAGGTTTCCGAACATTACACTCACCTTGAGATGTTTGGAGTTGTAATGAGACGCTTCTGCTCGAAGGCAAACTCGGGTGATGTGCTGAAAGTATCACACTTCTCACCTTAAGAATCCTCTGATAGTTTGCTACACTATCCTAATCACATGGTGCTGTGAATCTTTATTATTAGGTTCACATGGGATGCAGCTTGGGAGGAATTAATTTGTGTGTTTGTGTGGCAGCCGGGAGGCCAGTCTTGTGGAGACAATCTAGCCCCCTTTTTCTCTATGCTTCTGCCTGACCAGGGCTGGCCATATTAGTTTAAGAGCGAAGACTCCAGAAACAAAAGACTGAACTTCCATTTCAATAATAAGTATGCCTAATGAAATATGTTCCAACAAATACAGTGAAAAAGAGCAGTCAATTACGAGGGGCAGACAGGAAATATTACACATCACACAATACTCCTCGAGAGCAAAAACACATGCAGCAGTGTTGCTCTTTGCTTACAGCAACAGCACCTAACAACACGGTACATGCAATAGAAATAATAGAAAAAAAGTGCTGGTACTCACCATGAAGTTGTTACAGCAGGCACCACACTTTTAACATTTGAAAATAAAAACTGCTGGTTCTCTGTACCCTTGAGTACCCCCCAGAAAAAAGCACTGGGTAGATGTAACATTTAGACCTGATCTCAGAGCCCTGATTCCATATTCTTTGAATCTAGTGGGGCAGATCACATGCTTACCCAGCTCGCGATTCCTTTCCTGTACTGCAAGATTAGGTTTTTGTGTGCCCCCTTCCTCATAGCACACATAATCTAACATTTATTTATTTCCACGAAAAACCCTTACATCCTGCCCTTTGCACTGAAATCCCAACAACAAATACATAAAAACAACAAATATTAAAACAAGATGCAATATCAACAAGACCATCAGTTACCTGAGATCTAGGCATGCCTCTACATTAAAATGCCTGCCAGGAAACACAGGTCTTTAACTGGTTCCGAAAGCTGAACAACATTGGTACTAGGGCTGTGGCTCAGTGGTAGAGACACATGAGCCGCATGCAGAAGGTCATAGGTTCAATCCCTGGCATTTCCAGTTAGGGCTGAAAATGTTCCCATCTGAAACCCTGAACAGCAGTTGCCAGTCATTGCAGACACTGACAATATTGAGCTAGATGGACCAGTGGTCTTGACTGCTTATAAGGCAGCAACCTCATGGGGAGGGGGAATGCTTTCCACATCTGGAGTGCTGAGAAGGCTCCCTGGGCTTCCCTTAAGGCTGGAACTTCCAACAGGGCCTCAATAGAGAGGCCCAATTTGTGCAAACTCCCCCTCCTTCCAAAACAGTGGGAACATCTCTGCACAAACTACCCATATCATGTTAACTTGTGTGCATGGTGGAGCTGTTCAAACTCAGGATGAATTGTGTCAGGTAAGTCCAACCTGTCATAGCCAAAAACCAGGACACACGTCTTCTGGGCCATGCTCCTGGGTGAGTTACATGACCCACATGAGAGTATGGCATCTAAAAATGGGATATCTCGATTTAATTGGGACAGTTGAGGGTTATGCTATTGACCAAGCCATTCTCCTTTCTGCTTGTTAATACATTTTCCTTTTGTTCTGAAGTCTCATTTTTAGATCCACTGTATGAAGAGGTGTTTTCTAAGTGGTTCCATCAACAGTGGAGAAAAATATATATATACATCTAGGAAAACGTCCAGGCACATACTGTAAGGTTACCAGATTTTTTTCAATGAATTCGGGGACCCTTTTCAACTTTAGTGGGACTGGTTTGTAACGGGAAACGGGGACGTCTGGTAACCTTAACATACTGTACAGCTGATTGTAAAGTGACAGTGAAATGGTAAGTCAAGTCTCCTGAAAAAGCATAGAGCAGTTAGCATCCCAGTATCATCGGGCCCTATCACTGCATGATTAAGTTCTTACCAGACTTTTCAGTAAGGGCAACCTTCCTGATCCGGTAACTGCCAAGGGCAAGCCAAATACACAGAGTCAATCTATGAACATTTAATCTCTGCAGAGAAGGCAGATTAAGTGTATAATTGACCCATATAATCCACATATCATCTCCAGTCAAATGCTTCCTACGTCCGGTTTAGACAGACAGGGGCTCTGCAAAAGAAAGCTATCAGGGCCTGCATATTACCAAGGCTGTGGATTTCATCAAAGTTCGAGATGGCTTTTTAATCACTGATCTCAGAGACTGCTAGACTTAAGCAGATGAACTAGCTGCTAAGCACATCTGTTTTAATCCTTATCTTCTGGTCAGGCAGGCTCGTGTCTTCAAGAAGTACAAGGAGGGGAGGGGGGAAATAAATTAATTTTTGTTTAGATCTTTGCAATCTTGGGAGCTTCGCTGGATGATTTGATTTCTCATATCAAAAGCATGTTGTTGTTGTTTTTTAAAGTATTTTTTTTGGGCAAGGGGCAAGATATTGGATTAATCATCTGAGAGGAGGGAAAATGCCATCTGCGCCTTTTGTGGATTCGGCATCAATATCCACATAGGCACCTGGGTTCTCATCTCATTTTTTGATACTCTGCTGCTACAGAGGAGACGTCTATAAGAATGCATTCTTCACAATATCCAAAACGATGGTTCTCATTGTGAGATCTATTGGCGATGGACTTTGAAGTCTCTTGAAAGCAAGGGTGGCACAGGGCCAAGCTAGATGCGACACTAATCACATGGTTGGTCTTTGCATGCTTGTGTTGGGCTTTACTATACAGCAGTCATGGGGGACAGAATCTAGAGGGAGATCATGGCATGAAGTGCAAGGGGGAGGAGAGGAAGAGGGGCTTTAACCCTGCCCCTGCTATGGTCTGGGTCCAGACAGGGGCCCATGTGCCTGCTATTTGCCTTGGGAAGGAAGCTCCCATGCAGCCATGTTGTCACTGTTTGTGTTGCATTTGGGTTCTCTCCTTTGAAAGGAACCTGCCAGAGCTCCCCTTACCTTCTGCCCCAGTACTGTAATTCAGGGTTGCTTCACACAATGTAGGAATTACCACCTACAGCCCTGCATACTCTACGTACTAGCAGTACTTCTTGTTGTTAACTTACATATACCCGGGCAGCTTGCGAGACGGAACAATCCCCCTCTCCCCCACTGTATGTTGTTCTGGGGATTCTCCCCACCCCTAGCCAATTTCATGGGGTGGGGGTACATGAAGAGAGGAGAGGGGTGCAAGCCCCACTGTGCTGTCCTTGCTTGGGCTGAAGCTGGTGGGACTGGTTAGTTGAATTCCCAAGAGCTGGTATGTTTTAATACACGGATCTTAATGACACCAAAGCCCACATCTCTTATGTCCTGCGGCAATCAGATGAGCCATTTGCAAGGGAATGACATCCTGACAGCATTGGTTCTCTCTCTGTCTCTGCCAGCCAGCCATTCATTCATTAATTCCACTATTTAGAACCTGCACTTTTCATGAAATATATCAAGACGGCTTTCAATAAAAAAATACACAATAAAAACAGTCTATAAATATCTACAATGAGCACATCACTAAAACATCAGTAGATACTGGCTGGTTATAAAGAAAAAATTCCCATTGCAAAGGCCTGTCTAAACAGTGCAGTTTTCAGAAGATGTCTGAAAGAAGGCAGCGACGATTCCTGCCAAACCTCTCCAGGGTGGGTCTTACCAAAATAAAGGTAGTGAAGGCCAACTGGACCCCAGGGGTGTGGGGAACTACCAAAAGTGCCCCATTGGAGGATCTCAGTCAGGGGTCAGCAAACATTTTCAGCAGGGGGCCGGTCCACTGTCCCTCAGACCTTGTGGGGGACCAGACTATTTTGAAAAAAGAAAGAATGAATTCCTAGGCCCCACAAATGACCCAGAGATGCATTTTAAATAAAAGGACACATTCTACTCATGTAAAAACATGCTGATTCCTGGAACATCAGCAGGCCGGATTGGGAAGGTGATTGGGCCAGATCCGGCCCCCAGGCCTTAGTTTGCCTACCCATGACCTCAGTGCTCAAGGTGGAGCATACGGTAAGGGATCGGATGCTCCCTAAGGTACTCTGGGCCCAAGTTGTTCAGGGCTTTGTAGATTCATAAACCTGGGTTGGTAGCAAATCGGCAACGAGAACAGCTCTCTCAGCAGCGGATTATCATGTTGCCAGTAATCTGTTCCTGTGAGCAGTCTAGTAGCTGCATTCTGTAGCAGTTGCAGCTTCTGGACCAGATACAAGGGCAGCCCCACATGAAATCAAGTCCTGAGATTACAGTAATCAGGTCCTGAGATTGCCAATGCATGGGGCCACTGTGGTCAGCAGGCTGTCACGCCCCCAAAGCAGTCACGGCTGGAGTATCAGCATGAGCAGATAAAAAGCACTCCTGGCTACAGACCCATGGGAACGTTACCCTGCACCCCAAATTCCCAAGCAAACCCTAGCCATACACAATCACAACTCTCTTATCATTTAAACAACACCACAGGACTCCACCTGGGACAGGTAACACAATGCTACTGTTTCTAAATTACAAGAGATGCTAAAATCACCTCTCAAAAACCCAAGAGATGTAAACTGGCCATAAAACCTCAAATCAGAGTTTTAGAATGGACATACAGATAAACCACACACCTCTAGCCGAGAAAACACAAATGCACAATAACACTATTGTGTTTCTTTCTCATAACTACTGGCCCTCTGGCCACCCTTTTAGTACGATGGGACAAAGAAGTCATGTGAAATTTCAGTAAATAACTCCTGGAGGAGAAAATAGCCTTGTTAGCTGCTGATTGTCAGACTAACTTACTAGCCAATCTGTTTCTTTCCCCAGTGACCTGAAGAGAAGATTTTTAAAATGACAATGATGACTTTATTCCACAGTAAACCCGACTAATTTACAGAATAAAGGCGATTAAAATGTAGACCACACAGTAATATTCAGATAATCTCCTGCATACCCCAATATCCACCAGGGAGAATAATTCTGCTATCACGGCTCACATGGGGAAGAGGAACTGGGGAGGTAATGAACACTAAAGCAGTGTAAAATGAATGGCCTCGGGAACAAAAGAAACAGCTAAATTAGCCTTTTGAAAATGTGTTGCCAATAATATTAATAACTTATTTTTTTTTAAATAAAAAGTGGAGAATATGTGACAAAGGCAAGGAGGAATCCAATGTGAACACCACCTTCAGAAATAAAACAAAACAAAGAGGGTGATATTATTAACACCCCAATTCTATGCATGTTTAATCAGAAAGTAAGCCCTGCTATGTTCAGTGGGGCTTACTCTCAGGGAAATATCAACAGGATTGAAGCCTAAGATGTATTTCATTGTTGTTGAGATTCACTGAAAGTAGGCAGCTTTGTGAAAAAGGAGACAGAGCTCCTGCACTTTTAATACATGGGTAGAAGAGGGAATTTCAGCAGGTATAGCTGCTCCTCTTAATTTTTCCTCTTCTGCTAGAAAGAGCCCTATCCTCTTTTGCATTAAAGATAAAGGGATCCCTGACCATTAGGTCCAGTTGTGGGTAACTCTGGGGTTGCGGCGCTTATCTCGCTTTTTTGGCCGAGGGATCCGGGGTACAGCTTCTGGGTCATGTGGCCAGCATGACAAACCTGCTTCTGGCGAACCAGAGCAGCGCACGGAAACGCCGTTTACCTTCCCGCTGGAGCGGTACCTATTTATCTACTTGCACTTTGACATGCTTTCGAACTGCTAGGTTGGCAGGAGCAGGGACCGAGCAACGGGCACTCACCCCGTTGCGGGGATTCGAACCTTCGACCTTCTGATCGGCAAGTCCTAGGCTCTGTGGTTTAACCCACAGTGCCACCTGAGTCCCCTATCCTCTTTTGCATTAGGTCACCCTGAAACAAAGCAGGCAATGTAAGACCTTGGAAAGCCCAGGTCAATGCGCCCACTGGGGAGGGTTACCTATTTTAGAGCAGGGATGTTGTTGAGACTCCCAACTCCCATCAGCCCCTGGCACCATGACGAATGAGTCAGGGTTGATGTGATGTTGTTGAGACTCCCAACTCCCATCAGCCCCTGGCACCATGACGAATGAGTCAGGGTTGATGGGAGTTGTATCCCAACAATAACAACAACAACAACTGGAGGACAACAGGATCTCCATCCATGTTTTACAGAAGGGGTGAGGAACCTACGGCTCTCTAGATGTTGCTTGACTCCAACTCCCAACAGCCCCAGGAAGTATGGCCAATAGTCAGGGCTGAATGAGAGCTGTAGTCCAGGTCTACAGCTTCCCCACCGGTCTTGCTCTAGGATGACAAGATAAAAGGAAGAGTAGGCTTCTGTATCTTTAACAGCTCAGAAATGCTCACGAAGGCTCAAAGTGCACCAAGAGGAAACCACACAAGGCCACCTTGTCACAACTGCAGGATGTTAATAGAGCAGCCTGGTTAAAAGTGTGTATGTGGGGGGGGGCTCCTGCACTTTTAATAGGAAATTTCAGAATAGCTATGCAAGTGTCATCTCTCTTCAACATGACTCTTTAAGGTGCAGGGGTCCCCTCCTCTTTTGCAGAATGTTTCCAGATTAAAAAGAATGTTTTTAATCTGAATTTTTCCAGATCGAAAAGAAAATAATGGCTTGAGTATGCAAACTGTTGGGTGACAGTGGGAAGCAGTAGAAAATGAGTGCCCTAGGCATGGTTTTTAGTGCTTACACTGGAACTTAAGTTTATATTCTTTGGAGCTGTGTTCCAAATTGGGAGCATGTTGCAAATTTAACCCAGTTTTGAACACAGTGTTTATCTGTGGCCTTGTAATGGAGTTCATCTTGCTTATAGCGGTGTGCTTCCTGGGGGGAAGCCGATGCAACGTTTAAGCCAAACGGATTCTTGCTGTGCGTTGGCTCCTCTGCAAAGACAGAGGCCTAAACCTTTTAAAATCTAGCTTAAGCAGAGAGATGTGACCTTATATAGACCATGGTTTCGATTGAACTGAAATTCAATTCCAATCAACTATCCGTCTGCTGGGATCTGCACAAAACTGGAAACTGCTCAAAGGAAAGGTTGGCACTGAAAAGAACAGTCCCGGGGAAATGTACTGCTAATGGAAGAATTTCAGCAATAGGCAGGCAGAGCGCTAGCAGATCTGTAACAGAATGGAAATGACTGCCTCTTTGTCATTGCCAAGTGGATAGGTGATTTGTATTTGACATTTTTTTTTTTTTAAAATGCTTGAAATTCTCTTAAGAGGAAAGGAGTCTCTGGAGTGCTTTATGCATGAATGAGGCATTCTCAGTGGATATGGGTCATGCTAGAAGATGTACACAGGAAGATTATTTGACTCCAATTCATGCCACTTGATATAATGTGATAAAACATTTGACATGAGAGATAAGTTCCATTTTAATCTTGGAGAATATGGGGGCAGGGGAGAAGGGTGGTGGTGAAAGGAGAGAATTATGCAGTAGGGAAGAGGCTTCGGTGGGAAAAGAAAAATGGGGTGGAGTGGGGGGGGGGAAGATGGGTATCAAGCAGGAGAGGAACTTGTATGGGGTGGTGCGGCAGTGACGATGGGAGAGAAAAGGCTTTTCCTGCCCAATGCAAGCAAGGGAGCACGTCAATAAAGCGCTGGTAGGTCTGAAGGCATTCACATCCAAATGCCAGAATACTGGGTAGGTGGGGGAGAGAAACAGCACAAAACAAATGAGAGCGAGTGAGCGAGCGAGAGAGAGAGAGAGCGCTGAGAGGTTGCAAAGGGAGAAAAAGGAAGCTGCTTTACAGCCACAAAAACAACATAAACAGAGATCCAACCAAACAAGTGACTGAAACAGTAATGTTAAGCACCTGCTGCAAGCGTCAATGCTAGACTGCACAATTGCTAGGGCAGAAAATGTGTTGCACAGCAGAAGCAACAGAAAGGCAGAGAGGTCTGTGAACATGCACTCTATGCTATTCAAAATAAAATCTTAGTTGACACTTGGGAGCTATCGGGCACCACAGCCGCCGTCCTCTTCCAAGGTTTTAAACCTAGGCTTTCAGATTTAAAAAGTTCCACCCAGTATTTCCTAGAGGGTCCCAAGTTCTGGTTTTAAAGCATTACAATTGTATTCTATAATGCAAAAATCGGACTTAGCGTTTTTTCTTTAAATGTTTAAATCATGCTTAGATTTCCTGGAGGGAAAGGTCATTCCCTCCCACCATTTAATTAAAAAATGGTCTTTCAGTAACAATGCTATCTCCAAGTCAAATTGCACATGCACCCTATCTGACTTCTTCACCTCCTCCCACCTTTTAAAAACAGGACTTTTGATGATAATAATGACTTGCAGTGCAAATCCTATACATATCTACTCAGAAGTAAATCCCTCTGTGTTCAACAGGGCTCACTCCCTGGTAAGGGAGCATAGGATTGCAGCCTAACACATTTCGGATACGAGATGATACATGTTGATATAAGATGCTTTTATCTAAAAAATCTAGAGAGAGAGAGAGAGAGAGAGAGAGAAACTGGGACAAAGTGGATCCGAGTAGAACATTAGAGCAGACAGAGAGCTGAGAGAATTTCAATCAGAAGGAAAAGGAAACTTAAAATAAAAAAAATCTAAAAGTAATCATTTAATCTCAAAATGTGACTTATCCTCCTGTCTCATTTTGCCACATTTTGCAGTTTCTCCTCCTTGGATTCCCCCAAGGCGGAGAAGGCATTTACTTACATCAAATAACCTTTCTATATACATCTCCTCATTGACCTTATCACGCAGGATGTCCTGAGAATGGCGCACGAAGGTCACGTAGGCGTCAGCGACATCCATCCCTGGTTTCTGCACAGAGGAAAGGAGTGGGGCAGGGAGGAGAGGAGAGAGGAGGGTGGGGAAAAAACACAAAACACCCAGCATGAAAATGGCATCTTCCCAAGAAAAGCTTATTTATTCATTTGTAAGGATCCTTCCCGTCCGCCTGTCCCTTGCCACCGTGCGCTCTATTCTCCCTGACACTGTGGCGGAGGTTCCTTTTCCTACCAGAGTATCTGTGACATATTTGGGTGTCAGCTCTTGCTTGGTAGGCAGCTGAAGCAACACTAAGTGCAGCTTGCACAGCGTAGAAAGATCACCGTATGCACAGACTATCTCTCTTTCTCTTTCGCCTGGAGGGAAGCCGCTTAGATGGATATAGACTTTCTCTTGACGCTCTTGGTGCCAGGAAGTCCTCTCTTGCAATGTTTGGTACTATTGACCTAATTAGCAAAGCAACAACTCCTGCTGGGTTCCCCCCCCCACCCCACCCCTTGTGTCCTCTGTACGCAAATCTCCTATTATACAATGTTAGAAGGCTAACACCCAGCACTTAGTCTCTTTCCCCTAAGGCATTTGAAATAGGTACATGTATATATATATTTAAAAACGCCATCAGAACCACACATTATAAAAAGGAGTTTGCAGTTTTATCTTTTACTTCTATACATCTGGTAAGGGCACAAATACTTCAGCAGTGTATTGATTGTAGTGGAAGTTTAGCAGACTTTCCCTTGTTGAAACCTTTGCTGGATTGGGCCCTAAATGCTAAATAGCTACTAAGGCTGCAATCCCGGGTCTGCTGGGACACAGTGGCACTTACTTCTAAGTAAACGTGCACAGGACTCCTCTGTTCAGTCTCCAACCTGTCTGAGGAGTCTGTCTCCCCAAAACCAGAACTTCTAAAGCTTGCGGTATCTGTGACGCTCATGGCACAGTTTGTGTTTCCCTCACAAGATGCAAGCCGTGGAGATAATTTGGGAGAAAATCATCACTAAGTAAGTTCACACTCCTTCATATGTTGGAATCGAACTTATCTCAGAGGGAACCCATTAAACTGCTGAAACAAGAGTCATTATGAAAGCTGCCACACAAATCTTAAATGTCTGTGGCACATTGGAAGTTTCTTCGTAATGGGTGTCATTACTTGTATTACTGTGATTTACCGCAGATCACAAAGTATCATTTTCTGTATGAGATGTGATTGTCAGCCACTGTAAATTGAAGTTAGTTAACACTTCTCTGTAATTTCCAGGGTGAAAATTAGGACAGTTTGAGAAGCAGTAGGAAGGTAGTTTATAGATATATATATTAAAATAGAAATACAATTATCAAGCAAAGGGCCAATGGTTGGCCCCAGAGCTGCCAGTAACATTTTTAACACCTACTGAAACAATGACAAGGTATTAATTTAAAAAACAATGAGGACAATGTAAACGTGGCGGTTATATTTTTTCAAGCAATTTCCTGCAAGCGGATTGTGCCAGCTTTAGGATGCAATAAAAAGTGCTGTAATTCTCCAGTACTAAACAATCATCTTTCCAGAATTAGATGCAGCAATTGTTATCTGGTTGATGCTAAGAGAGCTAAGCTTTTACCTAGAGATAAAACCTCAAAGCTCTCCTGACTGCACAGGTTTGGGGAGTTTCCCCACCACTGAAGGAATTTGCCAGTCAATTGAGATATTGGATGGGTTAGGGGAACAAACCAGATTGTGAAAACCAGATTGCAATAGTCCTCTTGTAGAACATACTGTAATGTCCCACTCTTCAGGATCCCACTAAATGCTGAGACCGGGATGGCGAGAAGGAAGGTGCCTCCATAGGGTCTCTTCCTACATTATTTTCCCCTTCTTGGTTTCCTCTGCAAGGAAGGGAGTTGGGGAGGGTATTCCATTTAGCTGCTCTGACATCCCCTTTTCATTCCAGCTTGCCATGCTCAGCTGCTTTCTCCAACATTCCCACATGCCTACCTGCTCTGCCTGGCTGGAGGTTTTATACAGAGGTTCTTTAGGTGAGACTCCTGCATTGCAGAGGGTTGGACTGGATGACCCTTGGGGCCCATCCAACTTTACAATTCTGTGATTTTATGTCCCACCTGTAGTTTCTGCAATCACACCGTCTGATGCTGTAATGGTCCAGAGATTGGCAATCCCCTATGGCTGAAAGCAGATATCAAATCTATAGGTGTTGTCGGAACCTGATGTCAAGGTTCCTGAGCCATGGGGGGCAGGTATTTTCCTAATACCCTGCAATCATAATCTGACGCCCTTCTTCATGCGCTCCCTCCAGGAGAGGGGCCATGAGAAGTCTGGAGGGTGGCAGCATGAGACAGGGTCTTTTCTGTGGTGGCTTCCCATTTGTGGAAAACTCTCCCCAGGCACCTGCATATTATGTAACCAGGTATTTGGTGGATTAGACTACTTGGGTGGGAAGGTTTCAAAACAACGGTCATGATGTTTCATAATGTGAAAAGAAAAAGGAATAAATTCTAAACTCTGCCTGTAACTTCCATAAATATATATTGAAGTAAGCAAAACAGTTTACTGATCAAAACCACATATAGCTTCTCTGTACTAATATGTAAATATCTTTATCTTCCAAATTGTACATATGGATCCATATTTGTAAAGTTAAAAGTAGTCATTCATGTTTATAAATTCTCATTTAAAAAAGTCTGTCTGCAATTGCCTCCTGTTTATCAGTCATAATCCTTGACTCCCACCAACATTTATATACTGCACTTAAACTTAATTTAAATGTTAATTTCTGGCAAGCAGAGTGCTTTGCCTGAGATCTTTAAGAGTTCTCTTCATTATAATCCAAGCTCTGAATAGAGAGATGCAGGCAGCAGCACTATTTGCCCTTATAAGAATGATATAATGTGGTTATTTTGCAGAAATGTTCAAGGCTGGTTTTGGTATACACAGCACCAATTCAACATTTCTGCCTATCTGGGTTACACTTAAATTATGTTAGTAAGAACTGACCCATCAGTTTATCTGATTTTGAATAAGGTAGTTTGGGCCTCTGTAAAAGTCCTTCTGGAGTTTTTATGGTTTTTAGCCAAGCTGTTTGCTGGACATGTTGCCATTATATTTTTGTATTGCTGTGGTTGGAAATGGTTTCTATTTTACTGCTTTGGCATTTTTGTATTTTTTTGTATTTTGTATTTTTTAATTTTAAGAAGCTTTATTAATAATGCTGTGTTACATTTTTATTGCTTATATTGTTGCTTGCCACCTGGGAAAGACAACAAGAAAGAATGGAAGAATGATGAGTTTTTAAATTTCCTAATGTACATTCCTGACCTCTGTTTTGGCTTTACCGGTAATTTCCCTCTTGCTAGGCCTAGCAAACTGAACTATTGCTCTCTCTCCCTTCTTCAACCTCACAAGCCCCCTCTTCTGGCCAGGCCTCATTTTAGACCCTGTACTGCCTGTGTACCACAATTACGACAGACCCCCATCTTTGCAGCCTGTTCTTCAAAGCCATTGTTTCGTAGCTCTCAGGAACCACTTCCCACAATGCCACTCAAATGTGCGACAGTATCTTCCTTCGTTTCCTGAGACTGTTGCCTCCTCCTGCCCAGTAAGTCCTTGTGGAAGGAAGTGTGGATCCAGAATTGGCCTCCATAGTCACCTACAGACTCATTGTTAAAACTGTGTTTATGGAAGACAATCTTATTCAGCTATGAGTGATCACTAAAGATAGTTTACTACTCATCATAGGGCCTTCCCACACTTACCACTTACAGTGGTATAGTTGTAGTCTGAGCCAACATTTTAAAGAGGGAATTTGTAGTTGGTAGTCTGCAGCTTTGGTCCAACGCTGCTGTTATTACAGAGTTAGTGTAACGCTGCTGTTGTTACAGAGTTAGTGCGAAGTTACCCTTTTCATGCTAATGGCAGGTTGTGCCCAAATTCAGAAAAGTTCCGTGGCTGTAGTGACATCCCTTGGAGGCCACATTTAGACTCTGGGCCCTGTTTTACATATTGGTGGATGATAAACAGCATATGATGCAAGGGACAGAGAATCATAAATGAAAGCATGTCTATGATAAATCAGCTCTCAGAAACTTTTTTAAACAGGAGTCTATAGTACACCATTAGCTAAGACAGGATTTAAAGGGGAAGAAAAAGCAACTCCATTTCTTCTTCTTCTAAAAATACATAGCAGGAACTATTGCAAAAATTATCGTAATTTTTGTGTGCTTACGGGCACATCCACGTATTTGGAAGCTGCCTTCACCTGAAAGAGAAAAATAGCCAATTTTAAATTATGCTTTCGAGCTATACAAAAAAACAAAACAAAACAAAACAAAACAAAACAAAACAAAACAAAACAAAACAAACAGGGAAGCAAAATAGGACAACTTAGCAGTATTACTAAAAAATAAAAATGCAGTAATTATTGGACCAATTCAATGTACATGGCACTGAAGGATAGATTCTAATTAAGCATACTGAATCACTTAGAAGATAAAACCTAACTAACTATAGGCCACTTGCTAATCTCCCTTTCCTGAGCAAGATTGTGGAGTGAGTGATCGCAGACCAGATCCAGGCGCTTTTGTAAGAAACTGATTTTCTGGATCCATTTCAATGGGAGTTTAGGCCCTGTTTTGGCACAGAAACTGCTTTGGTCGCGCTGTATGATGACCTCTGTTGAGAGACAGAGACAAGGGAAACAGCTCCCTGTTAATTCTTCTTGATCTTTCAGCGGCTTTCGATAGAATCAACCATGGCATCCTTCTGGAGCAACTGTCTGAACTAGGGGTGGGTGGCACCGCTTTGCGGTGGTTCCAGTCCTACTTGGATGGTCGTTCCCAGAGGGTGTTACTTGGGAATCGCCTGCTCTTGATGGGTTACACTTCCTCTGAAGGAGAAGGTTCGTAGCCTGGGGATACTCCTGGATCCTTTGCTGTTGCTCGAGGCTCAGGTGGCCTCAGTGCCTTCCATCAGCTTTGGCGGGTGGCCCATCTGAACAAGGATAGCCTAATTACTGTTGTCTATGCTCTGGTAACCTCAAGGTTAGATTACTGCAGCGTGTTATATGTGGGGCTGAGTCTGAAGACAGTTCAGAAACTTCAGCTAGTGTAGAATTCAGCAGCCAGGTTGCTCACCGGAGCAGGACAGTTTGAACACATTGCACTGATCCTGGTCTGACTGCACTGGCTACCAGTTAGTTTCTGGGCCCAATTCAAAGTGCTGGTTTTGACCTATAAAGTCTTAAATGGCTCAGGACCGCAATACCTCAAGGGATGCCTCTTTCCATATGAACCTACCCAGACCCTGAGATCATCTTCTGAGACCCTTCTTCCTGTGTCTCCTTCTCGAGAGATCCAGAGGGTGGCAACATGAGAACGGGCCTCCTCTGCAGTGGCTCCCCATCTGTGGAATACTCTCCCCAGGGAAGTTTGCCTGGTGCCTTCATTATACACCTTAAGACGCCAGGCAAAACCTTCCTTTTTTTTAACCAGGCCTTTGGTTGATTTGATTGACATCCTATGCTCTTTTAAAATGTAGGTTTTTTGGTGTTTGTGTGTTTGTGTGTGATTGGGTTGTTGTTTGTATTTTGATTATATATTTTGAGGTTTTATATCTTGATTTTATTCTGTGAAACACCCTGAGACCTCTGGGTATAGGGCGATATATAAATTCAATAATAATAATAATAATAATAATAATAATAATAATAATATGATTTTAAGACAAATATTTGGTACATGCTTTAAGAAAAATTCCAGAAATACAGAACAGAGTACTAGATGAATCACTAAAGATTTGTTTCAGAAATAAAAGCTTGTCCCTGTGGCTTCAGTGGGATGATTCCTTTCTTATTGCTCTGTTGGGTTTGGAGCTTCTGCATTGTGTCTTCATCCTGGGCTGCCAAAGTAATATGAGAAGCCCCATGTCAGATTGGGTGAAGGTCATACTGCACCTCCATCCATGTGGCCTGGAGCTTCTCACAGAACACTGGTGGCAGAGGAATGGCTACTACCTCCACAGTCAGAGAACAGATGCTTCTGAATACCAGCTGCTGGAAACCGGAGGAGGTGAGAGGGCTCTTTTTGTGCTCAGGTCCTGCTAGTGGGAGCCAGTGTGGTGTAGTGGTTAAGAGCGGTAGTCTCGTAATCTGGTGAACCGGGTTCGCTTCCCCGCTCCTCCACATGCAGCTGCTGGGTGACCTTGGGCCAGTCACACTTCTTTGAAGTCTCTCAGCCCCACTCACCTCACAGAGTGTTTGTTGTGGGGGAGGAAGGGAAAGGAGATTGTTAGCCGCCTTGAGACTCCTTAAGGGGAGTGATAAAGTGGGATATCAAATCTAAACTGCAACTCCTCCTCCTCCTCCTCCTCCTCCTCCTCCTCCTCCTCCTCCTCCTCCTCCTCTTCTTCTTCTTCTTCTTCTTCTTCTTCTTCTTCTTCCCATAGGCATCTGGTTAACCACTGTGAGAACAGGATGCTAGACCAGATGGGCCATTGGCTGGATCCAACAGGCTCTTATGTTTTAATGCATTGCAATGACTCCCATCCAGTGCTAGTTTTCTAGAAAAAGAGGAGCCGGAACTCACCACAAACGCTTCCTTTGTTCTCTCATAATGACAATGGTGCCCACCTGCGAGGTGCCGGAAATGAGTTCCAGCTGATAAAGAGCCCTGCTCCCATCCCACCAGAATAATGTAAGAAAGGGCCTCTGGCTGGTATGGAGTTGGGAACAATGACTTATGGGCATTTGGTACTGCAATCATGCCTTCAGCATTATTAATGTCACAAGCTCTTCCCTCCTTTCTGTGGCCCTTCTCGGTAGGCAATGTAAAAGCAAATGGGTTATCTCTGCAGCTGGCAACAGAATGTGTTGTTGTTGTTGTTGGGGGGGGGGAAGTCCATGAATTTCCGAGTTAACATATCTAACGGAATGGTTTCCAGATGGACAGAGAGACCCTTTTGCAAAGGTACCATAATGCATCCCATCTGCAGGGCTGAGAATTTCTATAGCAAGCATGTATCTAATTAGAATAAATCACTGATCAGCATCCTTGTTTGGGTTCTAAATGCTCACCTGCTTCTAAATATTTCGAAAGCTACAGGTAAAATAGCCTAAATATTAGACACACACACAGGCACACACCTGCATCTTGCGATGAATAAATTACATGTTCCAGTTGGGAAATGCATCGTTCGAGACTGCAAAGCAAGGAACCACTAAATAGGACCACTAAAAGCAAGCCATGTGCAGTTAAAAGGTATTGGGGGGGGGGGGGAAATCACTGTCACACACCTATTTTAAAAATACCCTATTCAGGGAAAGTTAGAATCAAGAAGGCATAATTTATAATATGAGATGCAGGTGGCGCTGTGTTCTAAACCATAGAGCTTAGGGCTTGCCGGTCAGAAGGTTGGCGGTTCAAATCCCCTTGAAGGGGTGAGCTCCTGTTGTTCGGTCCCAGCTCCTAGCAGTTCAAAAGAACGTCAAGTACAAGCAGATAAATAGGTACCACTCTGGTGGGAAGGTAAACGGCGTTTCCGTGCGCTGCTCTGGTTCGCCAGAAGCGGCTTAGTCATGCTGGCCACTTGACCCAGAAGCTGTCTGCAGACAAACGCTGACTCCCTCGGCCTATAGAGTGAGATGAGCGCATAACCCCAGAGTTGTCTGCGACTGGACCTAATGGACCTACCTTTCTTTACCTTTAATTTATAAATTACCATGGACTTTGAATTCCAAAAGGATTTAAGGTGAACCTTTGGATGGGCTCTGCACTTTGCCACCATCCCTCCCTTCTCCTCTAATATCAATGGAAAGTCCAGAATGTAGTGGATATTTATGAAATTCTGATCCCCCCTGGGAATCTTGCTCCCTTGCCTAAAAAAAGTAGTCAAGTACCTACTGCTGTGCCTTATAGCACATTATGCTGGATGTGAATGTGCATTGGAACGCATACCAATGCTATGTTACTCTTTGATATCCCCCACCGTCCCTGCCTAGGCTGCGTGTCCAGCTGCCACTTATTATTTCCCCCTGACAAAAAAGTAAATTGGACAGACTCGAACATCAGGAAGGTTCGAGACCATTGTCTCCATCACTGGGATAATCAAACCTGGCAGGTGACTGCAGCATGGTACAGGTGCATCAGTGGGCGAGCCAGAATGGCTCCACTAAACAAGCCACACAGCACCGACCGACCCTCCCTACCACCTTGCCCCTCCCATTCAATGGTATTGACTCCGCTGCCAGGAGGCCAGGTGCAGGGGTGCCAACGTGAATGGAATATTGTGGGAGCCCAGGTAAGCCCTGCCCCACACATGATGCAGTGCACACAGCCCATTTGAATGGCATTGCCTTTTTCGGGGGGGGCAAGCCCCTCAAATATTTTATTGGAGGGGGGCAAACCCCCCATGGTCCCTGGGAGCTGGCTCCTATGGCCAAGTGCATAGCAACCACTCCTGAAGCAAAGGCATATTGCTTTTGATATGGAAGGTATGATGTAGTGATCGTGACCAGAAGCCATTGACAGCCTCATCCTCCATGAATTTACCTAAACCCTTTGAAAGACATTCATGCTGGTGGCTGTCAGTACATCCCGAGAAAGCAAATTCCATGCTTTAACTATGTGCTGTGCAAAGAAGTACTTTTTTTTTTGTCCCGAATGTTTCAACATTCAGCTTCATTCGGTGGCCCCGAGTTCTAGTTTTACGAGAGGCCTATTCCGTTTCTTCTCACCATGCTTGCAAACTACAAACTTCGCCTTTCTTTGAAATGGAAAAGCCCCAAATGTTGTAACCTTCCCAACCTCATGATCACTCCGGTTGCCTTTTCCTGTAACTTTCCCCATTCTGCAACGTCACTTTTGAGTTAAGGTTGTAACCAGAGCTCTTCACCCAACTCAAAAGTGTGGTCACACCACAGATTTGCATTATGATTGGTCAAACCACAGATTTGCATTATGATATTGGCAGCTTTATTCTCAATCATTTCCCTAATGATCCCTAGCATGGAATTTGCGTTTTTAAAGTGACTAAACTTAGCAGAGGAAGGAGAGCAGGAGGGAGGCCTGTCTCCCCCACAGAGACAGCACATGCAGTATTGCTTTCCTCAATACATTCTTTCTGTGTCACCCCTGTGAGGCACAGGGGCCCAGTTATGTCACCCCTTGCCTTCAGAGCTGGCAGCCTCTAACCATTTTTCAAACACCCTCTTTTGTGGAGTGTTCCTTCAACTTCCTCTCCTCTCCCCTCTCCCTGAAGAAGAAGAGTTTGGATTTGATATCCCGCTTTATCACTACCCGAAGGAGTCTCCAAGCAGCTAACATTCTCCTTTCCCTTCCTCCCCCACAACAAACACTCTGTGAGGTGAGTGAGGCTGAGAGACTTCAGAGAAGTGTGACTGGCCCAAGGTCACCCAGCAGCTGCATGTGGAAGAGTGGGGATGCGAACCCGGTTCACCAGATTATGAGTTCACCGCTCTTAACTACTACACCACACTGAGAGTCCTCTGGGCAACCACAGTTGCCAGCCCTGGTCTTTGAGCTGCTCCCCCTGTCCCAAAGAGAGGTGCCTCCTCACACTGCTCCACAGGTGCCTGGGAAGCACCCCCTGGCCAGTCCCAGAGGCACCATCCGCCTGGGGAGCTTGTAGCCAGGGCTGCTGCAACAAACAGCTGTTGAAAAACACTGCCTTAGAGGTTCCTAAACCGCTGTGCTTGCGGCACCCCTGACTATCATTCAAGGCACCCCAGGGTGCTACAGCACAGTGTTTGAAAAACACTGCCTTAGAGGTTCCTAAACCGCAACAAAGAGCAAAACGGCAGCACTGTTATTTGAGTGATACACAGTAGGCTGGGGCTCAATGTACTTGTGGGTCCCAACTCTTTAGTTGAAGACACTATCCCTCCCCTCCCGTCTCTCTTTCTCTCTCTCTTCAATTTATATCTGCCTCCCTTCCTCTCAAAGGAGTCCAGCGCTTCAAATACATCAACAACAATAGCATCAAAGACATTCTGAAAGCATTTTAAAATGTTCAAAAAACCTGTTAATCGCATTCTAATCTAGGATAGCGGACACTAAATGAAGGTTAAGTAGCAACAACCATAAAACCAGTAACTGTTTGTTTGAGGACATACTGTAGCTGAGAACAATTTGTATATCTTAAAAACTAATGGAAATAATCTACAAAAAAGTAATAACTTAGTTACTGTTATCTCACTGACATTAAGGTATTTGTAGACACAGCAAAGGAAGAGAGTAATACAATATGTGTTTTGCTACTGTAACAAAACTAGAAGCAGAGAAAATATTAGAGACCAGAAATAAGAAGTCATGGAACCACGGCAAAATAAAAGGAATATTTGCCGCAATTGAGATATAATATGGCAATGACTCAGTCTGTCTTCCACACTGCCTTCTCACAAAACAACCCTAAGCTTCTCCCCCCCCCCTAAAAACAACAACCAGCCAACCACAACTGCTTGTTTTTCTTTAGTGTAAAACTTGGCTACATACATTGCAATTTTCATGCTGCCGGATGTTGTGTGATCTCTTTGCTAGGCTGCAGCTCATCAGGAATTATGTGACTTTCCCCATGAAATTTCTCAGTTTATGACAAAAATTTGTGCCGAACAAAAATAAGATTGCCAGTAACCTGTCCCGAGGGTAAAATACACTCTCTAGTTTTAATTAATGTAGCAGTAATTCATTCCCCACTCTCTTGTTCAAAGCGAAGAGATGCTTCAGATGAAATGAATCTTGAGCAGCTGTCATCAGCTTGGTTGCAATTCTTTTCTTTAGGCAGAGATACCCACCTAATGACTGGACTTCCAGGTCCAAGAAACACTATTGACTGTAGAAAACATCTTTCTCCAGCTCCTTGACTAAATGTAGAATGATGTTCCATTAAGGGGGGAGGAATCCAAAGAATATTTTATAATGATGTGGTTAGTGAGAATGCTATTAAGACAACTGATGCATTAATTTTAAGCTGAATTTCACAGCAAGAATTGAAAATGAGGGTATCCTACTAGGTGATAAAACGGCTTGTCATAAGACCCCTGGTGACATGTCATTTTCTAAGCAAGTGGACAATGTTTGATAAAAGGAGTTGGTAGAAGGCTGGGTGTTTGGAGATTTTTTTTATAATAATAAAAAAAATCTGACAATGCTATTTGAAATGATTTGTTTGTATAGTGAAAGGAGAAGCAAATGGACTATAATAAGAACAATGCTTCTTGTTATTCTGCATTAAGGATGATGCTACAGACTTAGAGAATTATGCTACCCTGCTGATGCTTCTTTTAGGCATAGTGTTGTAAGCATACGGGATACCTCCCCAAAGCTCTGTAATATTTGGCCCAGTCTGGATGCTCAGTTCTTGCCTTGCTAAGCTACAGTCTAGCAGCTGGGAGCAAACAACAAGACCAAACATTTCTTTCTCACCCTGTCCCCTTGCCCCTTCCTTTCTTGGTGCTTACAACCTAGTTTAATTAAACCAGTTAGTAACAACTGTGTTTGAAATAAGGAGCTATGGTTTAATACCAGAATATTAATATTCAAGCTCTAGTTTAAGATCCTTGTCAGCGAACATATTCATCTGAGGCTGTGTACACACAATACCTTTAAAGCACTTTCAAAACACATTCTTTCCTTCAAAAAATTGTGAGCACCAGAGCCCATAAGGCAAGGCAACCACCTCAGACGGCAACATCCACAGGAGCAACAGAGCTCAAAGCAGATCAATAAGAGCATGTCTATCATAGAATAAGAGAAGTGGAAGGGACTACAAAATTTTCTTCCCCACTTGTTACTGGTGGATGCACCCATATTCTCCTGTGTGTTAAAAGTTAGGAAGTGGTAAAGTTCCCCACATGTGGTTGGCTGCCTGGCTGAGTTAGTAGTTTATTGTTTGTGATGTTGCATGGGAAAGGTATCCAACTTGCTTGGAAAGCAACTTTCCTGGTTTGGATGTCACAGGAAACTGTGGTTTAACAAACCATTATACCTTCCTCAAAGCTCAGTTTGCGAGGGGAGGAAGGCAAGGGGGTTGGGGTTGGGGAGAGTGAACACCATGCTCATGTTTCATCGGAAATGTTTACACCTAAACCAAGTCTATATCTCTGTCTTTGAACCCCATTATAGTTAATTGCCCTGATCCAGCAGTTTATTAAAGGGACAGAAATTCTGATCTATATACAGACCTCCTCCATACATCAACATGGGAACAAAGGAGAATAGGAAGCTGCCTTATACTAAGTCTGACCATTGGTTCATCTAGCTTAGTATTGTATATTCTGATTGGCAGAGTCTCTTGAGGATTTCAGATAGGGAACTCTCCCAGCCCTGCCTGGAGATGTCTGGGATTGAACATGGGGTTTTCTGCATCTGGTAGGCCACTGTGAGAACAGGATGTTGGACTGGATGGGTATATAAAAGTAGGGAAATAGATAATGAACACTTTCCTCTCCGACTTTCATCTTGCCTTTAGGGCAGCAGACATGGTTCTTCCTTTAATCCACACAACAACTCTGTGAGGTAGGTCAATCTGAGAGATGGCAGCTAGTCCAAGGTCACGCAGTAAATTTGGCCACTGAGACGGATTCACACTCGGGTCCTGTTCCTCCTCCCTGACTAGCCACCGTAACACACTGGCTTTTAGTTGGCAGGGTTCTGGAAAGGTATACAGCCTCCTTTATTATTTTGGTACTTCTTAATATATTCATTATATTTATGTGCTCTTTTCACCCATCATGGAACTCAAGGCGGCATTTATACAGTTCCCAGGAACTGCTTTTCCACTGGAACACTGACCAAACCCATACCTGCTGGGCTTCAGCAAGACGGTTGTTATCAGATAACTTCAGACCATGCAAGATGTTTCCTTGTGGTTTTAACCAGAACCATCCTTCAGTCCATGAAAAAAAAATGTACTTTTAAACTATGAACATTGAATTGAAAAGTGCAAGGAGCAAAAAGCAGGGACAATTGGGTGGTTGGATGAAGAAGGCAACTTACAGTAAATGACAGGAAAGAAGAAAACAACGTCCCTTCGTCGTATCTGGATAGTTTGGCCAAGACTCCTTCCAGAATTGTGACAAACTGGAGGAACAAAAGGACATATACTTCAGTTGTAAGAATAATCAAATCACCCTGATTGCAACTGAGCAAATCAGTATTAAGTCCATCGGAGTAAAAAGGGATTTCAAAGTGTATCAACCAGCTTCTAGCTACGTAGATTGCTTGTAGAGATATGACACTTCAACGACGAGATAAAGAACTCTATCCTCTAATTAGCAAGGAGGAAAGTCATTGAAGATTAAGAAAAGTCAAGTTGTATGTGTGTGGGGTAATCTAGTTGACTATTCTGGAGTAAAGAGCTGATATTGTCTATAACTAAACATTTGTCCTAAATTAGCATGGTGTCATGGAATACATTAATAAAGATAATCTAGCCACTGACTTATTTTTCTTTTGGCATCACCAAGCTTATTAGCTATTATTAATAATAATATAAGTAACTGGAAAGCAGTTGCTTTCAAAGGACAAGCATATCAATGAAAATGTTTAATCCTTTCTTGCTTCCGCCTAAAACAATTTCATCTTCAAATGTTTAGGGGGTTTCTAATTTGGTTTTCTGTTTTGGCAACAAAATTATGCACAAGGAAGAAAAACCCTCTTCTGAGATTCCCTTGCATTTTCAATGTTTGTTGTCAAAAGCAAAAAAATAAAAATAAAGCGAAGCTCCTTTGTGTTGTGTGTGTGTATATCACATGTTCATTAAAGCTCTTTCAGCTGCTCTCTGCCTGCTATATTGGTCATTCTGTGTAGAGAAAGGCAGTTATGTTGGTGCCGTACATTGCAGAAGCTAATGAGAGTGCAACTCCCAAGCATAAGGTGCAAGAAATATGTTACTCCTCAAGAGTAATAACAAATGGAGAACAGCTGGTAGGTCCTTGATGGAGACCCAGAATGGCACGTGTTGTCCCATATGTTCTACAGGTCCTTGTAATTATTTTGTGATCCTTATAGTCATCCCCTGGTTTGCCTAATTGAAGTTAAAATAAATGCAAGCATGGTGCATTTATTTAATTTATTTAAAACATTTATACAAAGTGTTACAAGGATCACAGGCAGAAGTCTGTGTTGCAAGATGCTTTTTAGTCTGGAAATGGAAAACTAGATGAAGCAGTACTATTGATAAATGGCTGCCATTGCCACTCAATATGCCATATATATGAGAATGCTTCTGAGTTCATTGTATTTTGCATTACACCCTTCCTGACAGTTCAAAGTGATTGACAATCACAACATTTTAAAAAGCCACAAGAACTATAAGGATTAAAACCACATAAAGCACCCTCCTAAAAACTTTGGAACCTACCACCCAGAGATAAGACGGAACCAAAACAAATTACGTTTGGCCAAGTGTTGGGGTTTGACCCAGTCTAGCTGCTTTCTGCTCTAGTGCAACTGCGTGTGATGGAAAGCTCAGTAGAGGACCTGGAAAGAGGGAATGTGGACCCATAGAGGTAAGCTTATAGTCCTAGGACTCTCCCTGCAAACTGGCAATGAACGGCTATAACCAATCAGTCCAGATAATATGATCTAGTTCAGAAAACAAGAGCTTTGCAGTCTTTGTCTTGAACTGCACTTTGTAAGTTCAGCACCCCTGTGTTGCTTCGTACAGACTGCAATCACGAAATGTTCCGTCTGTCGAGACTGAGTGATGTATGATCTCTCCTGTGAGAAACAACAAACCACCCAAACTTCTTAATGTGTCACATTTTAATGGAAATGCTGTTTAAAAAAGGGAGAGAGGAAAAAGAGAGAGTGATGTTAACAGTGAATCGGTTCACCTGAAGCTGAAGGTTACCTTTGCAACTAGGAGCGTTATCATTTCCTTGACGGTTTCTTCAATTAGTTCATCTATTTTTGAGTGATACTGGTGCTAAGGAGGGGGAAGAAGATGGAGGCAAAATATTATTAGCATAAATCATTGGTAACAAACACTTCTGTCTAGTTTGTTGTTGTATCGGCTGTGATATTTAAATCTTGATCGACACGTGCTCTAGTGTAGTGGGCAGTAATGGATTGATAAAATGCGTTTTTCTTTTTTCTTTTCTTTTTTTTAAACCAAGAAGCCTCTGATAGGATTTCATGAATCATGGTCAAATCCTAGCTTCAGTTCCATGCATGCAGCTGAGCCGACATTAATGAGAGTCAAATGCATGCAGCAGAGGACAAAATCTGGCATCTTTTTTTGCTATATGCAAATCATGATAAAAGTGGGCAGCGGTAGGAGAGCGCTTTACATCTGTTCTTAGTTCTGATTGATCCAAAGTGTTGCAATTAAGGCATTCACATTCTTTAAGGTTTTAAACGACTCCTGAAACACAGCCCACGCTGAAAAAGCAACATAGCAGCTGTCTCCTGGTGCACAGCAAATCTGCTGTTGGTCAGAGGGAACGTACAGAGGAGTCGAGTTTAGGCAGACAGGCTGCATTGGGTATAAAGGGTCGCCCACTTCCAGAAAGCCAAGTGGAATTTAATGTTTAGACTCCACTCTTGGCGAAACAAATTAGCTAAGGATGTAAAGTTCCAAATGCAAGTGCTTGTTAAGCACCTGAGTGAATTGGAGCCTTTATGACCAAGTGTAAAAATGATTGAGACATGGGTGTTCTGACTCATGCAAAAGATGGCAATTGCTACACTATAAGGCCCCTCAATTAATACCATGCTGGGGCGTTGGGTTAGTGCTGACGGCTCATAGAAAAGACTGACACCAACTGAACATTCAGCATCACTTTTGACACAGGATGAGAGCTGCTACCCACCCACTTGATGGGCCTCTCTACCCAATTACTGACCAGATCAAACCTTGCTGTCCTATGGAGCTCTGAGAGAATCACCAAAAGCGTGTGATTCGAGGCAAGGCACAAGAGCTTTCTGCCAAATTTTAACAAAATAAGCATCTACTTTGTCAAAAAAACAGGCTTTTCACTACTAAGCAAACACTACGGGGGGCATTCTTTTGTTTTTGTCAAAGCACAGAAGAACAAATATTTAATATATGATGAAGTTTCTTTTCCACATTCCTCCCCTCCTACATTAAATAAAACATTGAAAGCGCTGATCTCAGTCACTGTATTTATTTCCACTTGTTTGCGCTAATGTTATTTTAAAATGTTAACATCCAACCAGAAAAAAAACCACATTAAAAGAGACAAATCTGCTATAAATACTAAATCATGCTTTGGGGAATAAGGAGTGTGAGGGGCAATTAGAAGTGTGAGACGCTAGTCCCTCAGAACTGACTTAAGAGTTCCTCGCTAGTTTGAACTGCTCAGTGTTTCTCTTTCTTTCAATGGAACAGTCACATACTACAACAGGAACTTGGAAGAAAACAAAAGAAAATGTAGGACACACTTACCCACTCTTTAGCAAACTTTCAGATGATTGGGGACAGAAATAAAGAGGAAGGTGCAGAAGACAGGAAAAAGAACATATGAAGGTAAACCATAAATAAAAACAAAATCTTCAAAAAAATGGGACCTTCTAAATGGGGGCCATGAAAAAGCAGCAGCATGCACAGAAACAATAAGCAACAAGGAAATGAAATATAATGGATATAATCCCTTTTCACTGAAATACCTGAGATTGCTACCAAAGAGAACCACACGCAGAATACAAAACGGGTTTTTGAAAAGTGATTGTTGCACAGAACACATACACAGAAACATCTCTAGTGAGGCAGAGAAATATCATCTTTGTTGCAATTTGGGGAAAAAAGGAATAGTAATAATAATACATGTAGAGCTCAGTGGCATGGCAGCTATTGGTTTTTTTTTTTTGGGCTTACTGGACTCCAGTTTGGGGATGGCTAAAGTTTGATGGTACCCCCTTGTTTACTGAATCATCATGAGGAAGCTGACACTTGGGAAGAGGCAATTTCCCCAGAATTCATATGTGAGTTTTGTCCACCACCGTTTTTTTACATGAGAAGAGAATTGGCTTTTGATTACAGATTTTTTTTAAAAAATCGTATTCAGAATTTTAGGTTAACCGTCATAATGTTACAACCTAAAATAACGTTTTTGTTCACTCGGTAGAGTCTATCTGATTAACAACCCATTCCCATATCTGCGATGTCAGTCAATTTATTTGGGTTGTGACTGAATGTAAACTACACCTACAACTTCCAATGGCATGTAGAACACCTGTTTTGTTGTTCTTCCATTAACTGCATTGTCAGGTTGTGTTGGACTAGCTCGCAGGGATGAAAAGTGTGTGTGCGTGTGTGTGCGTAATGTAGCAGCTTTTCCCACAGAAGACCCCCCCCGAGGCCGAATCTACATATGCAGCAGAATCAGGGGGCAGAATCCTAACCCCAGAGGTATGGACCCTTCCACTTCTGGAAAGCTGTAGATGGAGGATGTGCATTTTGGAAGCTATCCTGTGTTAAAAATAAATGAATCATTGCAGGTAGCAGAAAGAGGTATAGCAGAAAAAGGGCTGAATGGCAATATTTGGGAAGGGACAAGAACCCATGCTTTACATGCAGAAGGTGCAAGTCTTGATCCCAAGCCTCTCCAGTTAAGAGAGAATCAGGTAACAGGTGATAGGAAATGCCTCTGCAACTGCTGCCAGTCAGACAGTTCTGGGCTAGACTGGTGAATAGTTTGACTGGTATGAGGCTACACCATGTTGTTTAACTGCCTTGTTCTGATAAGGGGAGCTTTAGAGCAGTAGAACTTGTACCCACAGTGTAGAAGTGGCAGTCATTCTACCACCCATGTGTTGCTACATGTGTACATTCATGCTAAGCCTCGGAAGGGAGGTTTGTTGTTTTTTGTTTTAAAGGCACAGGTGTTTGTAACTTGGACCAAACAAGTCAGAGTTTGCATGTGATTGTGTACGTGTTTACAGGTGCTGGAAATGGCATAGGTATGCTGGAGGGAGGAGGGTGGAATCTCCCGACTCGGGGCTTTACAATTTGCACAGGGAAAATCAGCAAGAGATGCGTTACGAAAAGCAGCAGTGTTTCAGAATCCCACCTAGTGCTTATCCTCTGCCCCTGACCCTCATGTGAGGAAGGTAAAGACTTAACCTTCAATGACCTCCCCTGCCTGATGTAAAATATACTTGCTGCTGGCTCAGGAAGCCTGGGAACTATGGGCAGCTCTGTGTTTGCACAGGCAAAAAGGGGACTGGGGAAAGGCGATGCAGGTAAGGAAGCAGAAGCCATTGGCCATCTCCTCTAGTTTGCTAGGGGCCATGTCGCCAGGCTACCCAAAAGACACCCTCTTCCCAAGGGACTAGGTGCTTTGCGCAAACCCTCCACCACTCCCGCTTCTCCACCTGCTAAAAATATATTCCTTCGCGTGCAGAATCCCTCTTTTCTCCAGCAGCCACAGCCACTTTTGCAGATATTTACTCTGGATGGTGGGATGCAGGCAGCGCTGCTGAGGAGTAGCATGCTACATCATGGAGAACGTGCCGAACAGAACAACTCCCTGGAAAACAGCAACGGGCGTTCCCTGGAGGACGTGACCCCGTGACATATATATGTACACGTGCTACCCACTAAGCACAGGACAAACAAAGCTTGCAAATGCACACCATGCACACCAGTGAAAACTATGTTGGCTTGGACCTCATTTTGAAAAGCACCAAGAGATGCACAATGCAGGACATGCCCAAACCTGGCACGCTCTGGCTCTGATGCATGCACGGAAAATGGGACCCTTACAAGCATGTTAGGCTGAGCGGAAGTACACCAAAGGTAGTGAACGTGCAAGCTGGACATTCCCCTAAAGTGCATCGATGCTTTTGAAAATGCGGCCCACAGGATATGGTGGCAATGCATGGAATTTAAAATAAAAAGATTCTCTTGACTGATTTTTCCCCCCTCTCTCTTTAAAAAATCTGGGCTTCGCATACAAGTCCAAAAGACATGCTTAATTTGCCACATTATCATATTGTTTTAATCAAGGATGTTTGTTTGTTGGAGGTGAGGGCGGGTGACAGTTCTCTTGCTAAGTGTTCATCTTCGTTGGATAAATTATGAGATTTAACTAAAAGGATGGCTAGGTGTGTGCAAAACAATACAGTGTGAAATGTATTGACAAATATGTTTTCAATTAAAATCTCCTTTACAACGCAAATGAGAACAACAACGGCAGCAGCAGCAACAGCAGCACTAGAATGCAGCCAGAAGGATTGCAGACTAGCTGTCTGATCCTCAAACCACTTCGCCAGGGCAAGTTCCATTGGCACAAACGAAGTTTGCGCTGGTGGAAGCGCTGGGAGGATTGTATATTTTAGAGACCAACAGGGCCCTTCACCTATAGGAATCCGTCACTAGAGGCACAGACTCAAAGAAGCACTACATTGTTCCCCCAAACCTGCTCCCTATTCTGAACCCGCAGGGCTAAATATATAATAATAATAATAATAATAATAATAATAATAATAATAAGAATAAGAATAATAAGAATAATAATACTATTTATACCCCACCCATCTGGCTGAGTTTCCCCAGTCACTCTGGGAGGCTCCCAATCGAGTGTTAAAAACAATACAGCATTAAATATTAAAAATTCCCTAAACAGGGCTGCCTTCAGATGTCTTTTAAAAATAGGATAGCTGCTTATTTCCTTGACAACTGATGGGAGGGCGTTCCACAGGGTGGGCGCCACTACTGAGAAGGCCCTCTATCTGGTTCCCTGTAACCTCACTTCTCGCAATGAGGGAACCGCCAGAAGGTCCTCGGTGCTGGATCTCAGGGAATCTGAATCACAGAATAATAAAGTTGGAGGCACCCTTACCAGGAAATCTGGTAATACAGTATCATCCAACCTCTGCTTAGTGATGGAGAGTCCACTGTCTTTTCAGGAGGCCTGCTCCATTACTGAACAATTCACACTGTTATTTACTATTTACTTACTTTCTGACATTTATATTATTCTGTGCTCCCCTTACAGAACCCAAAGCAGTGTGGTTCAAAGGCAACGGTTACCCATCCAGGCAACTAACCAGACCCAGACCTGCTTAGCTTCAGCAAGGTAGTAGTCTCCTGTATCTTCATACCATATTCATAGTTCTTTACATCAGGTTGTAATAAAAAAGATCAGAGGAGTAAAGTAAAAGTTACATCAACAATATGCTTTTTGGCTCATGGAGCTGTTTTAAAGCTACCCATTTACTGCTGATAGCTGCAATGCAGGGCATCCTGTCAACTCTCTAATTATGAAACTCCATGGTGTGGATGATGTGATGTATGGGGAGGATGTTGGTGGGTAATCCTACTTCTGGCAGACATTGGAATGATGGGCACTCTGTGGGTGCCTGTTCCAGGTCTCACTGCACAGAAGTTCTGTGGCCCTCTTCAGTTTGACTAATGAAGGCTCCTGCTTGCAGCTAAGTGTCCTCTGATTTATATGCCATCAGCAGAAGCTGCCATTTTATCCTGCATGCTATAGACCAGCCCTTCTCCATGTAGATTGAATGGTGGCTTCGAAGTTGCTATTCCCATTTGAAATGAACATGTTGGTGAATCAGCTTGTTGTTGTGGGGGCAAGGAGCTACCGCAAGCAAAAAAGGAAGTTGATGCAACCAGGGTCGGATATGTACCAGCCCTCCTAGAGTGCAGGTTAGGTGTGCAGCCTTGAGGTCATTTTGGACTCAAAGTTGTCCATGGAGGCGCAGGTCAATTCTGTGTCCAGGGCAGCTGTCTACCCATTCCATCGACCTGCCTGCACACTGTCTTGCCAGAGTGGTACATGCTCTGGTTATCATCCTGCTTAGGCTACTGCAATGTGTTCTACACGGGGCTACCTTTGAAGGTGACTTGGAAACTACAACTAATCCAGGATATGACTGCCAGACTGGTGACTGGGAGTGGCTACAGGGACCATATCTCACTGGTTCTAAAAGATCTACATTGGCTCCCAGTACGTTTCTGAGCTCAATTCAAAGTGTTGGTGTTGACCTTTAAATGGCATTGGCCCTGTATACCTGAAGGAGTGTCTCTATTTCCATCATTGAGCCCAGACACTGAGGTCCAGCTCTGAAGGCCTTCTGGTGGTTCCCTCAATGTGAGATTTGAAGTTACAGGGAACCAGGCAGTAGGCCTGCTCAGTAGTGGGTCCTACCCTGTAGAACATCCTGTCAACAGATGTCAAAATTATAAACAACTACACAACTTTCTGGAGTCATCTGAAGGCAGCCTTGTATTGGGAAGTTTTTAATATTTGATGTTTCATTCTATTTTTACATTCTGTTGGAAGCTGCCCAGAGTGGTAATAATAATAATAATAATAATAATAATAATAATAATAATAATAATAATAATTTATTTGTACCCTGCCATCTAGGCGGCTTCCAACAGAGATTAAAAATACATTAAAACATCAGTCATTAAAAACTTCCCTAAACAGGGCTGCCTTCAGATGTCTTCTAAACATCAGGTAGTTGTTTATCTCTTTGACATCTGATGGGAGGGCGTTCCACAGGGCAGGCGCCACTACCGAGAAGGCCCTCTGCTTGGTTCCCTGTAACTTGGTTTCTCGCAGTGAGGGAACCACCAGAAGCCCCTTGGTGCTGGATTTCAGTGTCTGGGCAGAACGATGGGGGTGGAGATGCTCCTTCAGGTATCCTGGGCCAAGGCTGTTTAAGGCTTTAAAGGTCAACACCCAGTCAGATGGGTGGGGTCCTAATAAATAACAACAACAACTATGATTGCCACAGAATTGCCACTAGATCCACAGTGCTTAGTTCAGAGGGGAGAAGATGGGAAGAACATGAGAACATACCTTATACCAGCTCAGGACTAAACTATGGGCCCATCTGCACCATACATTTAAAGCATTGCTGATACCATTTTAAACAGCCATGACTTCCCTCAAAGAATTATGGGGGCTGTAGTTTGCTAAGGGCACTGAGAGTTGTTCCCCTCAGAGAGCTCCAGTTCCCAGAGTCCCTTGGCAAGAAGGATTGTTAACTCCTCCCTGGGAAGTGTAGGTGCGTGAGGGGAATAACGGCTCTCAGGTGCCTCTTCCTCTTGTGGAAGCACTGGCAGCACTGGAACTCTTTGGGCAGAGAAAGGCATGGATTTGGTGCTCCTGTCATGCTGACCCATTGAATCAGTGTGGGGAAAAATCCACCCTAGGAAGCTTTGAAGCACCCAGGTCCTCCAAAGTGCTCTGTAGGAGTGGGATGCTAATTCAGCTAAACTAGTGAGAAACTTTGGCTTGCTTTATAAGCAGATGAAATTCAGTCCATCTATAGTCACTTTACTAGGCTAACATTGGGTGCGCATGTAAGAGGCATGTTTCATTATGACACCGCCAACAGATTGTGTGTATGCTGCATCTCTATTAGCGACCATCTGACCTCGGAGAAGAAAAACATACCAGACCCACCAAGAAATATTTGATACACAAGTTATTCCTGTCAATACATTAAATATTCAGAAGAAATATAAATATTTAAGGTGGTAAATTATGTCTGCCAAATGTCTGAACAGCTGCCTTTGAATATAAGGACACAGGGAGAATATGGGTGTATATGTTCAGCAGAATGCACTCCCTAAAATGCCTCAAATTTTTCCATATCTGATCATTAAAAAAAATTAAGAGAAATAATGGCAACATTTGGAGGCTCAGTAGGATTCAGTGGACCTTATATAGGTCTCCTTTTATCCAAAGGAAGGAATTGTGGTACTCTAAAGGAGGAAACTCAGGCTGTCAATTCAAGATGGGTTGTTTATTGTTTTGCTGGTTTGATTTACTTGTTTCTATCCTGTATTTTATTCTGTGAACCACCCTAAGATCTTATGATGAATATCTTATTCAAAATCTAATAAATAATAATAATAACGTTTGGTGGTTATCCTGAATTTTCTGGTGCAATTATCCCATGTCTTTTCTAACCATAAAAAGTCTGATAAGAAAACTGATGGAAAATTACCCTGGAAAATGTTGGCAAAGTTGTATAGCCTCCACATGAACATATCAGGATGAATGTCTGGTAAAGCATCATTTATAGCAATATTATACTCTCAGTGCTCAATAAACAATTGGCCTGGAAGCTCCCTAAATCACAGTTCAAATGGAGTTGTTACTGGGATTGGATTGGGTGGGATGATAGAAGTATAGTTCCTGCTAGTTCCATTACATGTGGTGGAGTGGGAGGTTGCTGCAAATTGACTGTTCCTATGAGTGCAATTGACCTAGATGAGTCCCGTGATTGATTAAGAGGAAAGGCCTTTTATCAATTGCTAAGGATGTGGGGAGAAAATGAGGACAGCAAACACATGGAGGAATTCTACTGGAAAGGAGGGGCAAGATTATGTCCCAAGGCTTCTGTCAAAAGCAGTTTGCTTGGTTCCCTGGCAGGTGTGTCACTTAAGAGGGGGGACGGTGAGGTGGTGTGGGGGTTGGTGCGGTGCAGATGCACTGGCAGAACCCATCTGATGCTCCCACTGGTATGTCCGCACTGTACAGACACCCCCACCGCCTCACCCCTTCACCCTCCCCATAAGCATCAGCAATGCGCTTGCCAGGAAGGAAGCATTGTGGCTCAAGTTGCTGCTGGCTGCTGTGGCTCTGGGAGCACCTTTGGTTCAACAAACAAGAGCTCAGTTAGCCTGGGGCATAGCAAAGCATCCCGCCAGCAAACCCTTCTAGGCTGTGGCTGGCATGAGACTAAGAATGCAGCAACTGTCAATAACGTTATCCCTTTGGAACTGGGTTGGGTTTGGCCACATGGAAGGTTGAATCAAATACACCCCTACTTTGTTTGAGAAAAGAGATGGATAAAATGGTTAATTTAGTGTCGTTGGCATAAATATCCCTTGCCATACTGCAGTCCTTATTAGTCAATCACTTTATATATTAGCAGCTATACATTTCTGAGAGAAACAGGAGAAAAGCAAAGAGAAATGAGATGGCATGAGACACTGGGATGAGGTAGGAATTCATTAAAATGAATAAAAGAGAAAACAAAAGACTTGGAGGGGAGAAGGAGGGGTGTATGTAATCCTGCAGTCCTAAACAGTAACTTATGCACAGATAACTCACATCTGATTTGCAGGTCTATTAGTTCAGCTATTTGTTAAAAACGTCATACCAGAGCAACTGCTACTTCACACAATCGCTATGCAATCTGTGTACCACAGTATCAATACTTTCTCAAAGAGGCACATGTGGATTTGCCTAAGACATATTAAAGGCTGATTCTTTGTGCAACTGAATTGCTGCTTGTTATCAACCATGATGGGTCATGGATTTGCAAGAACAATGCAAGTGACAAATCAAGTAAAATGGGAGTTGGACAGGGGTAACTGAGGCTGGCAAGCACCTTTTACCTATGCTATACCTGATGGGAAATGAAACTGATACAACGGAGAAATGGCAATTTAAAACCCCAAAGAATCAAATTTCTCACCATCACATGTACAGGTAGCTGGTAGAACAATCCTATGAATATCTGCTCAGAAGTAAGTCCTGTTTAGTTCAATGGGACTTATTCCCAGGTAAATGTGCATAGGAGCGCAGCCTACGCTTACTCCCAGCCTTGGCATTTGTGTAAGGCCTAGAATTTATTTCAACTAATAGTGTTAATATTAGAGGTGCTGGAAAGCTGTATTTGTAAAGAGATACTAGGCATAAGCCAGGAGCACTGAACGCTGCGGCTCTTTACAAACTTGACTAATGGAAGAGTTTAGAAGTGTGACTTCAGGCCAGTTGCCAGAAACCTCTAGCAGACGTTCCTATAGCAGACGTTCCTATAGATCATAATGGATCAAAACAACATGGAATTATGATGCAGAAATAATTGAGCTGCAGCAGCTTCACTACGACTGTCTTCCTGAGGTTGTTTTGAAAAAGTGCAACAAAAAGGCTCCACCAAGACAGAAGATGCAAGGCAAATTCTGTGGTTCTGGGCTAACTTCAAACCAGGAGTGGTGAGAGTTCATTTAAGTACATGCTTTGACATGGGTGAGGGAAGCCTTTAGTGCTCACAACAGTAAGGTTGCATCCCGGGATTATATAAAAAGAGGGACATCTAAAAGAACAAATAGCATACCAAACAAACAAAAGAAAATGAGGACCAAAGGACCTGCTCCAATGCTCACTGTACTCAGTCTAATCTCCCCATGAATCCATTTGGATTGGTGCTTTATTTTGTAAATATCAGAATGAGATAAATATTTCAAGAAAATAAAAAAAGCTAGAATAACCCATGTGACATAGATTCTGAACATGAGGAGGAGTTGTTGTATGCACTACTGAAAATGAAATACGAGAATCCGAGCCCTGTGTCTGAACTGGTCATAAACAGAGATGAGAAAAATGTTGAACAGTGTTTCAAGCCTTCCAAAGAAAAGAGGATTATGATTATGCATTTCATTGAGCCCAATTCAGCATGTCTTTCTACTTCACAACATCACATGTGGAAATGTTCAAGTTGTGATAATGTCTTTGAGAAGTAAAACACATTAGACCAGCAGATGATAAAACCGGACCAGTTTGGAACCTTTGAGTCATTAAGGACCCGGAAGTATTATAAATGTAGGTTTTAGAAAAGTCCAATCAGGCAGGACTGCATTTTACATAGGATCAGGCAATTTCCTATTTCCCCTTAAGTCCTTTTGTTCAGGTTGCTTTGTTTCTCATTGGGTTTTCTTTGCCTGTCGGTCAAAATAATCATGCCATTGCAATCTGGTAGTTGCATGTAAAAATCAAGACTTTGGGGCAAACGTATGTCTGGTTCCAAGGTGGAGTTAATGACTCAATATAAAACACTGTCATGCATAAATAGGCTTTAAAGGTACCTTGTGCACATCACAATCCTTGCCAACAGTCACTTCTAAGTGACAGGGGTTCTGAGTGTCCATATTCAATATGGGGATTTGTTTGACGGAGTGACCCTGCATTTTCATCTGCATAGTCTATATATGGAAAACTAAATCCACAACTGTTAGAATGTTTCTGAAACCAGCAGAATATAAGATGCAGATTTATTTCCCTTTAAACATTTTTTAAAAATAAATAAATAAATATAAGTTTTACCTCTTGGCCCATTTCCATACTGCAAAGTTTTGTTGACTGAGCTTTGGCATCAACCATAACATTAAACATGGTGCATATTGACTGAGGGACTCTGAAATCTGTTGACCGGCTTGTTTTTTGCAGCTTTACTTCAAATGCAATCCGGGTTCTGTTAAAAGTAATAAAAAAAATAAAATAAAAGGAACATTTTGAAAGTTAAGATACTGCAGCTACTAATTTGACTGAGCAATACAATACTTCGAAGTCTTCATTTTCCTGTGTGTTCTGGGAGATCAGTGGGAAGGGGAGCTGATCACAGCAGAAGGATACTCCCCTGTCTTCTTCTACAGCCTGTCTCACTCAGCCTCTTGACCCCTCTCGCTTCTGAGTCTGCACTGCTGTCTGCCACAGCCTCTCCCTGCTCACTAAATCCTGTTGCCTCTTCTGCTCCTAACACCTCCTCCTCCCAGTCTACTCCTTCTCCCTCTGACCACCCATTGTCGTCCCACCACCAGCCCCCTGATTCTGAGCCTTCTTCATCTGGGGGTTCCTTAGGGGTTCCTTGGCTTGTACCTCCCACCACTTCTCTGCATCCAGCCAGTCCATGACAACTGAGTTCTACTCTGGACATGAAACAGGTAAGCGAAACTCATCAGTTTCCGCTCCTGTTTCCATTTTCAGCTGAATTCTTCAGTACTCCTAGCCCAACACATTTTGGAATGTAAAAGAAAAATGTTCATGAACGGCAACTCACACTTTTTAGCTTATTTCTTTAGTGATTTGCCAAAGCTACAAAAGTTTATCTTTGCAGGTTGCAAGCTAATTTATAACTGAAGTATACCAGGAACCAAACAGAAAACTCACAGCAGTACAGGAAATCATATGGGTGTTCATTACTCAGCACTGATTATACAAACCTGTTAAATTGATTAACTCCACCAAAATACTGAATTGTTGCATTTTCATTTTGTCATAATGTGACTCGTTTGCCTGAACTCTTCTGAATTGTCACATAAACTGCTATAAATTGATTCTTTGACAAGTAAATATACAACACCTCTTCAGGTTCGATTGCAAAACAGGAGCCCCAGGTTTATTTCTTCTCTTCTCATTATGTGATTTACCCAACCTATTCCAACAACAGCCAATGATGTGGATTTGGGTGGGGAAAAACTTCTTCTTCATCATCAGCATCATCACTACTATTACAACATTTTTATCCTATCTTTTTTTCAAGGAGCTCAAGGTTCTCACCACTCTCCATTTCATCCTCACAGCAAAAAATAGCGACTGGCCCAAGGTCACAAACACAGAGTGAGATTCATGTCTGAGAAGGCATTTAGACCTCAACCTGCCATCTCTTAGACCAACACTCTAACTGCTACATCCCACTGGCTCACCATAGCATAGCATGATGCCATGTCATATGATCAGTTGAACCAGCTATTTTTTGGGGGGCGGGGGCAGGAAAGAGGGAGAGAATGAAGAACGCCACCACCATTTTTTGGCAGTAGCCCCAAGTATGTAGTTCTGCCCTGAATGACTGCTCTTGTTTGATTTGAGAAGGCTGCTCGCCATTACTGAGCTTCTCATTGAGGAATTCCTGCTAAGGCTTACTTAAAACTCTCACAGAAGCTACTCATCAAGTACTTAATTTTTTGGGAAGTCATTTCCAGCATGCTTTGCCCCAGTTGCATAAAGCAGAATTGCACAATTGTGCAGAAGCAATTGGATGTGATTTCAAAACTTAGATGCACGCTATGTGGACACTAGTTGCTTCCACCAGTGCTTCCACTGAGAGCCAGTGTGGTGTAGTGGTTAAGAGCAATGGCCTCGTAATCTGGTGAACCAGGTTTGCGTCTCCGCTCCTTCACATGCAGCTGCTGGGTGACCTTGGGCTAGTCACACTTCTTTGAAGACTCTCAGCCCCACTCACCTCACAGAGTGTTTGTTGTGAAGGGAAAGGAGAATGTTAGCCGCTTTGAGACTCCTTAGGGTAGTGATAAAGCGGGATATCAAATTCAAACTCTTCTTCCACCAGTGGTGAAGCATGGGAGGGGGTACAGAGGTGGCTGCCCTGGGCACAAAATTGTTAGGGGCACAAAATTTCAACACCTGGCGTTGCCTCAATACAGCTGCACAGTTTAATCGCTGGGCTCTATTAAAAACAGCTTCTCCATGTGCACCAGGAAGTGATTTCTCCAGACAACGATCTCCTGGGTGATTCGGATGCCGTTAGGAAGCTGAATGCTCCTGCACACTCCCCATCGTTTCCCCTCCCTCCCACCACCTCTGCGTGGCCCCAGATGCTGGCAACCCATGCTACGCCACTGGTTTCCACTTACCTCTTCACACAGGACTCAATCATATCACTAGCCATAAGTTTTAAGCGCTGTTCTAGGTGTTTCCCAAACTCTTCCTCAGGCCAGTGTAAATCCCTGATGAAGGTCTGTAAGGCATCCAATTTCCAAAACAGATCTTCTGACGTTCCTGATCCATTGCTGACAGGAGAAAAGGAAAAATAAGAATGACAGGAGAGGTTACAGCCTGTTCTTTGGCTTTGGAAACCTAATGTGGAGATTGTTCTTGCACACGTAACGGGGGCGTAACAGTGACTGGAGACACAGAACAATGCCAGGGAGAATCTCCACCATCAGGGTTTTACACTATACATTTTCTTCTTCTTCTAATCTACCTAGCTGTTACAAGTCTTTCCAGATCAGACAGAAGAGAATAACGAACGTTTATCTGGAAACAGTGCATATGGCATAAAAAACAAAAAAACAGCCTGTTTCAATAATCACATTAGGGTATGTAGTTATTGAACTGAAGGCTATACAACGTGAAGGCAAATCTCTGGTTGATAATAACCGCAGTACATAAACGTATGTGGTTATTCTTCGGTTTCATGCACTTCCCGCATTGCAAGCTTCATTCTCTTCGTTCTCCTTCCCCCATCCCCAAGGGTTTCAGGAAAAAACAAGAACAGTGCTAACAAGTGGTGAGCGAGGACACACTTTTTGAACAGCTGGAAACAAATCAGGGTAAGGCAATTGAATAATTCACAATGAGACATCCTTTTACATATCTCAGAAAACTTTGGCTTTGTTGATTTCTCTACCTCTTTTTAGTTTGGGACTCCCCCCTCCCCAAATTTCCTTTCTCTTTTTCAGAAAGAGAAATAAATATACCTGACCAGACTTCTGTAAGTTTCCTTTTGCCTTTTGCAATGCCTTTACAATTCAGTGCAGGTTCAATAAAGCGCAGGTTCTCTTACCCAGATCTTCCATACAGACGGGACCAGCCAGTCCAGCTGCTGATTTAGACTTCTCTTCAGCTACAATTATGCCTAATGCCTCTACTTACAGGATAAGATACGAGCTTCAGATTGTGCTTCATGCCGAGAAATTTATGCACCTTTCTCCTTCTCTCTCTCATCCCTCTCTCCACATTGATTATGACTGAGGGAACTTGAAGAAGCGCACCCAACTCCTCGCATACCACTAATGCTAACACAATAATTTGTATTTACACACCATGCATTACCAGGTCATGCTGATATCGTCTATAGAAACAAATAAGGATGGGTGTTTCTATTGTGACAGATGCCAGCTGCATTGAGTTAATGCTACAGAAGGGAAGATATAGCTAAATGCACACATGGCTACTGCAGCGTGAAGACTATATTCCCAACATGCCGGGGGGGGGGGGCGCAGTCCTTTGAATCCTGCACTAACAAAGGTATTTTTTCCCCAAAGAATGCATCGACTCAGTTGTAATAAATAGACATATCTATGTAATGGCGTGAAAACATTGAAACATGTCCTTAATGGGTAGAAGGGAGATGGGCCCAATGAAAAGATAAGAGAATCAGGCTTTTTCTTGAATGGTTGGTAAGCATAGAAGTAGCGCACATCATAACAGTGGCATAATTGGCTAAGCATCATTTCAGTTCTTCTGATTTAAACATACTTTGAGAATAATTACCTTCTCTTTATTATTATTTTTTAAATCCAGTCTAATCCTGCCTTTGGAATAGAGTGTATTTATGTTTGAAGCAATCAGATATCCAGGAATGGAGGAAAAAACCTGGTATTTAGTATTACAACATGGCGATACCCATCTGCTTCCAGAATTTTCAAATAAAAAAATAATCTCTGGGTTGTTTTGTATCTCCCATTTGAAGAGTTCACTGGATTTTGAAAAGCGGAGGGCAATATCACACATTTGGCTTAAAGCTGACAAGTTCAGTAGCTCATTTTTCCCCCATCATACTGCTTTTAAGATGAATTTGTGCTCAAGTTTTATTCTTTAAAAAAAAAACATACGCGAAACTTAAGATGACTGCTTTGTCTTTGAATGCCATCCTAAATGCATGCCCTCATGAGAAAGTGACATTCAAGTCATTCAATGAGACTTACTCATGAGTAAGCATGTCCAGGATTGAGGCCTTGATTCTTATCTTTTCGAAAACAAAACAAAACAATTATCACAGAGCATGCACAGAGAGAAAGTAAAACTGTCAGTTAACTATTTACACATACTGCCTAGTCTAGTCTAGCCTTTAATAAACCAGCTTAGCATGAATATGAGTTGCATTTCATGGAATTATCAGTTCTGGTACTTTTTAAAGAACTCTCTATATACAATTTAATAGATGAATACAGCATTTTCTTGTACAGTGATTCATTTGACTTGCTTTTCAAAATCATAACGTTTTGGTGGAAATGGCCTTTAGATTAAAATTTGAATACAGTTTCCTGTCCCCAAATGATTGTTCAAAAAGGCAGTACGATAAGCTTTGTCGTGCTTGGATTGGGCCTGGTAGGGTGGAAAGCAGGGAGCCCAACAGTAGGTGGCGCCATAGCCAACAACAGGCAGTGCCAACTAGTTCCAGTTTTTTCTGAACCCTCCTCCCTGCAAGGTGAACACTGAGACAGAGGAGGAGGAAGATGACAGCCAGCGACCCCTCTCTAGATGGGTTGTAAGAAGGTAGGCAGGTTGGGAGGTTGGCTGAAGCACAGAAGTGACACTTGTGGGTGGGAAGTTGACATCTGTGCTTACACTCACACTTCTGGCAGGGCTATGCTTACTTTGGTCGCTCCAAATGCGTCCCACTGACTTCCATGGGGCAATTTGGAGTGAGACTGAAACCATTCATATACATTTGCCTCTCTGGATGTACTGGCCAGGTCCCAGCTTCAGTCCCCACTGTCATCTCCAAGTAGGGCTGGGAGAAACTCCTTCTTGAAACCCTAGGGATCCACTGCCATTCAGTGTAGACCAATGTTTCCCAAACGTGGGTCTCTAGTTGTTTTTGGACTACAACTCCCATCATCCCTAGCTAGCAAGACTAGTGGTCAGAGATGATGGGAATTGTAGTCCAATAACAGCTAGAGGCCCAAGTTTGGGAAACACTGGTGTAGACAATACTGAGCCAGATGGACCAATGGTCCAATGCATTATAAGGCAGCTTCTTATGTTCCTATGTAGCTGCAGCTTTCCTGTTCACAGAAGAAGAGGAGCGTAAATCCTGCCTGAGTTTTCTCTTCTGACATTCCACTACTCATGCAAGGAGACCTATGCGAGCAGCTACTTGCAAGGGTTAGCTGTCTGCAGGAATGGAAGACCTCAGCTCATGATGGTCAGAGACTGCCATGGTTTCCCCACTTCCCTTTGTAATGTGGTTATAGGACTGGTGTGCCAGGCCATAGTCCTAGATAACTTGAGTAAAACTATCTAAGCAACAGCAACTTTGGGATGCAGAGCTTCCAGCAGTATTTAGGGTTGGGCTCAAGCAACTTTGCCATCTAGGACCAGGCAGCCCCCTTCGCTACTGCATTTCGCAGCATCGGAAACCGCCCCATGCTTGAGGCACCACAGAGGAGCCACCTGAAGTTTCACAAGGCTTTGCCAAAGTGTCCAGGCCAGCAGGTGGCAAAGGGGCATTCCAGTTCTGATTTGCTAGCAGCAAGAAAGTGCTCATTCAGCTGCCCCTCCCAACCTGCGCCTGAGGCAGGTGATTCAATATGCTAGGGCCAACTCTGAAAGCACTTATTCCAACAGTGTAAATGTTGTTTTCTTTCTTTTTAACAATCATTTAGGAAAGCAGGAACAATCAGGTGAAGCGTATGGGCTTTTAGATCCCAATAAAGATAAAGGCAAAATTAGCTGAGCGCAGGATAGTTTCCTTTTCCTTTTTAAATAGCACACATCCTTGACACTTATCTCACGGTTCGCAACCAACACAATAGTATTTTTTGGTGCGCCCGATCCAAATCTTATCAACAGGTATGTTGACAAGTGTCAAGTGTGGAAGGGAAAAAAAATGCATTCGATACAGACACCCGTGCTAAATTTTAACAGAACGCACGCCAAATTTAGTCCTCCTCTAGAAAGAGACGTCAATCTCGCTTGTTCTCTTAAAGAGGCTCTAGCAAAGTCTGACGAAGAGAAATAAACAATCCATATCCATGCCAAGGAAACTTTTGATTTAAATGAGATCTATTGAACTGAATACACACTCAGCATCATATATAGCAGCCATCCATGACGGTGCAGAAAAGGCAGGCATTTGGGGGATGCCTAGCGGGATGTTAACTGGTAGATTTGGAACTTTGGGGAGATTCACATTTGGTAGGTTCACATTGGGCAGATTACTTGTTAAACTCCTGTGGAAGAAACAGACAGAAAAAGAAAAAAATACCATCACAGTGACAATGCAGATGCAGCAGAAGCACAGTGGCACTCGTAAACAAATCTGCAAAGTTCACAGCGAGACGACAGTCAAAAGACCCAAACCAAAAACATTTCAGAGAGAAGCATGAATATGGAAGGCTTGGGGGTTTGTTTGTTTTTAAAGCAGTCTGCAATTAAAAAGAACAATGACAAACAACAAGTTGCTGAAAAGAAAAGAGAGCCGGGACGAAAACGAAAGAAGAGACGTTTATAAAGTAGCAAATTAAAACATCAATACAGAAGGACGTAACCTACATAGATCCTGAGGACTTTTCAAAGCACAGAGACTGGTTCCTATTTACAAGGAGGGAACGTACTTCAGGGATCCAAATGTACAACAGGGAGGACATAATGACATAGTTACCCTAAGGCCGCAGTCCCATATACACTTTACTAGGGAGTAAGCCCCATTGGACACAGCGGGACTTACTTCTGAGTAAATATGCATAGGGATTGCACTATAAGTTTCAAGAGGAATATTATTTTAAATGATGGTTTGTTTGTTTTCTTAAAATAGGGATAGCCAATGAATATAGAATTTGAACTTCCTTTCTCCATATAAATACATTTTTTTGTTACGGACTCAGGGGACAGTATTCAAACTCTCAACGACTGAAACAAACACTTCCTACAATTTGAGTAGGTTTGCCATATGTCCAGGATTTCCCGGACATATTCAGAATACTGGGAAATTTTGGACACATGGCAGCCCAGGTCGGTAATGCAGTTTTTGCAGATTTTACATAAAAATTAGCTCAAAAACGATCTTGACAAAAAGCTCAAGAACTTTGGGCTGTACTAAAAATAGCTCAACAACCTCAAATTTGGGCATACACAAATAAATCCCTGATCCTATTATTCTATGTGGCCATAAGTTCTTGATGAGACACAGAGCTCCTATACTTGGAGAATAGGATTTCCCATTTATTTCAGTTGAGTGGGAATGGACACACATAGATGTCTTTCCCATCCAAGTGAACAGAGAATTCTTACATGTGTGGGTAATCTTTGGCAGCCACAGAAAGTTACCTATTGTTTGTTGATAGTGATTATCACCAAACTCTGCTCAAAACAGAATTGGGTGGTGTATGTGTGGTTCTGTCCACAGCGGAACTGAACTATAGAGGATTTGTAAGCCTCTATAGGGGATTTGTAAGCAGGTGCAGAGATCTCCTGGCCTGTGGCACAGAGGGTAGGGGAAGCTTGTGGAGCTACCAGAACCCAGGGAGACTTGCAAACGTTCTGACTGATCTGGCTTCAGGAATCCAAGGCTGATTTTCCAGGAGCTAATGTGGTCCAAAGGAAATGAGAGCGATACATTTGGCACCGGCTTGGCTGCAGAAGTTGCCAGAAATAGGAGTACAAGACACCATCCAACCATTTTAGGGACTTCACTCTGGGTTTTCTGATTGAACTGGCTTCAGGAATCCAAGGCTGATTTTCCAGTAGCATGAGAAATTCCAGCAGTCTAGTTTTATGAATATGAACAAGAGCTAAGGTCCGCTGATTTCACAGGACTTATTCCCAATAAATGTGCCAAGGATTGCATCCTTATGCTGCAGTTCTATGTATGTCTAAGTTGTAATGTATTCTATGAAATTTACTCCCAAATTAAATATGTGCAGGGCTGTGGCTCTTTCATTTTTCTTTTCTTTCCTGGGGATTGTTATGCAATCTATACTCACATTTTTGTTCCTAATTCTAGTGACAAAACGAATGCCTGAAGGAATGAGCTTGTACGATTGAGGATTTGCTACCCTATAGACTTGAAATATGAGTTCAAAACCTACTTCAGCCCCAGACACTGCAGATCAGGATTAGCAATAGTAACATACATATATGATTAATAATAGTAATAGTAGTAGTAGCAGTAGTAGTAATAGAGAAGCACTTTTTAGTGCTCTGGGACACAGTGAGATTTGGGTACATTTTTTCAGTGTGATGTGCATTCAGCTAGTGAAAGCAAACACAAGGATTCCCACTAGTGAAAGGGAGCTTCACCTACTCCAAATCTGCTCAGGAGGGGCAGGAGAACTGCCAGGACAGTACGCAGTGGGGAGGAGAGGGAGATAATTCCATGGGGCAATCATAAATGTTTGCACTGATGGAAAAAGCTCCTTAGTGCTGCGCTGACTTCCACCCATTATTCTCATATATTCCCCATGACTTAAATATGGAATCGGCTAACCTCCAGAGCAAAATTAGAAGCCCCTGCTGTGAATGGGAAGAACTGTCCTATAGGGGAACAGACTCCCACAGGAGGTGATGGACTCTCCTTCCTTGGAGGTTTTTAAGCAGAGGTTGGATGGCCATCTGTCATGGATGCTTTGGCTGAGATTCCTGCATTGCAGGAAGTTGGACCAGATAACCCTTGGGGTCCCTTCCAACTCTACAATTCTATGATCACATGATCCCATTCCCAATTAATGATGTTAATTGACAACAAGGTGATAAGTTTTCTGGGGCTACTGGAGGAAAAAACCAAACAAGAACACTCTGATGAGCAAGTGCAACCTCTTAGGCTAACACCTGGCTCCCAAAGGAGTGGTAAAGACCATGTCTGACCAGCAGCATTTGACTGCAGGAAGTGGCTCACATAACTGAATACTCCTCCATGCCAGGAAATCCCCTGTATATAACAAACCAGGAAGAAAGCTAGGCTGAAACCCTACTTTATGATAACTACTTGGAGAGGGGGGCATTTTTTTGTATAGAGAAGCATTCGGTCATGTACTCATCTGAAGTGGTGCAGTGGAGCCTAGATAAAAGTTTATCACTACAATGAGAGCTATGATTCCAGCAGGCCTGGTACCTGAAATGTGATTTGACTGACTCTATTGAAGACATTATCATGTAATAAAATACATATTCCATAAAAACACACACGGGAGGGTTAGTGACTGTAGACGCTTCATCTGATGAAACAGATGTGACCAGAATAATGACCTCACGAGTGAAAACATCTTGCAGTTTTGGTACCTAGAAATTCACTCTCTGAGGATTTTTATGATGCTCTCAACAGGAAACAAACATTTTAGACATAAACAATGCTCACTGAGGACAGCTGGTTATAGCAGACATATTCCAGAGATGACAGTAAGAAAGATATACTCTCATATCATTCTTTTTTTATATATAAAAAGCAAAATGATTTAACTACCATCTGCCCAGCTTAAAGAGAAATGAAACTCTTCTCCATACAATTATATACCACCCACAACAGAGCAAGATTAATTCAGAAATTCCTTGCAGTTTCATTATGAAAGCAAATCCCAGCAATCAGATTAAAGTCATAGAAAGAACTGTACACTTGAGAAATTTACTGGTATGCGAGGGTGGTCAACATTTTGCATATCGATTTCTTTTATTTTTGATTGGCATCATCTGCTTGTCCCATGCCAAAATGTGACTGACACCACGGGGAGCCAATGCTGTGTCCTCCTGAAGTTGTTGGGCTTTAACTCCCATCAACCACAGCTAGAGGCCAAATGTCAGAGATCATGAGAATTGTCGCCTAACAGTCACCATTGTTCTCCCAACAGTGGCAACGCTGCCACTCACCATGACCGGTCTGGGCAGGGTGGCAGCAACATCGAGGCGGCAGCGTGCACCAGCAAAGCACTGACCTTGCCACCGTCCTGCTCTGCTTCTAACCTTGGTAAGCCACAATGATGCCACTCTCAGGTAGGCAGTAGTGTGGCATCATCACTCAGTGCTGGCTGCTCCTACACCTGTAGGGCAGCACACTGGCTACAGCCGTATTATACAGCCCACATTTTAGTATAATCTCAAGTGGGATGTCACAGGGAAAGTGCATCTAAGGCTAAGGGTTCAAAGAAGTGGTATGCATGTGCAAAGGACAGGCCTAGGTGAAAACGTTCCATGGAAACCTAAAAGCAAAACTCTGGTTGTTCGTCTATGATTCTGCTCTGTGCACACCTATTCTTTGTTTGGATTCCAGCCGATGTATTTGAACACAGACACTGAGTTAGATTTTTTTGTGCAGTGAACCTCTGTGTGTTCGGCTGTTTTTCCAAGCCACTTTTGCCCAGGTATGTATTTGTGTTGCCTTTACTCCATGTAAATAGGATGCAATGTTTTCAAACCATTCCAGATGCAGAATGTTGAGTCACCACCAAGTGAAAAATCCCTTCTGCTTCAACTATAATAGAGTAGGAAGGTTTGGCATATGGGTGGAGGGAAGGATGAGATCCAGCGATACTCTGAGTAGACCCACTGAAATTGATTAGTAGTATGACTTAGTTGGATATCACCTTAGGTCACCAACAAGACACCCATGAGTACAATGGAAATCTTGAGGCCTTCCTCTGGCACCCATGAAAGGGGGAAAGAAGAGATCTGTTCTTAAATACGGCTAGATCTAGACGTTGTCATAATTAGAGTAGTCCATTGAAACCAATGGGATCTATGATACTGATGACTGACTTAAGTCCCATTGACTGTAATGAGGTCTACTCTTAAGTAAGGATCCAATCCACTGTGTTTTAATTAATGGAACTGTTGCCTCCAATCTGGTGGTTTTATTTTTCTAGTTAAGGCTGCAATCCAGAAGGCAATTATGGACTTTTCAGTGGGACCTGCTTATTTCATAATTATATGCCGATTTGCAATTTGTTTGCAACCTAAAATATTGCATAACCCTTTAACACAGGCAAATGAATGCCTCTTAATCCAAATTGGAAATGAGTTCTCAGAATGGCTGAGAATCTGTTACAAATTCCAAGATTGATAGGCATATTCAGTTGGACATCAAATGTTAAGAAATTAATTGAAGGCATGTAAATTCATGAAGAAAAGCAACTTAAGCTTGTCAATCACATATAAATACATTTTTTTAAAAAGATGCTTATTATAATATTTAAAAGACACTGGGTATTCAGTGTTCAACTAATAAAATGTGCATTACTGTAGTTTTACAGTGATAAGCAATATTAGCCATACTTACTGATATAAATGGGTATACTCTGAGTATGAGTAATGTTGGGTATCACCCAAAGGTTTACTATTAATAAAATATTTTCTTCCCTCGCAGTCAAGTATTAATGCAATGTTGTTATATGGTGCTGTATCCACACATACCTTTTTATTCCATTTCTTTTAAAAGCCATATTACAACTCAGTTTCTTTTTCACAGTAAACTAAAATACTGCAGTATATGTAAGAAAAGTCTATTTCTGAGCTTCTCTATTTGGACTTTTTTTTGGGGGGGGGCAGGGGCATCTGATCTTATTTACACATCTAATTATCTGATTTGAAGTTTCAGCCAAGTTATCGGAGTTGCACCTAACAGTAATAGCACCTGGGTGTTACTAGAGCCACAGAACGGCACGCGTGAAAAATGACAAGGCTTATTAATATCACTGCACACATTTCTCTCTTATAAAAGTATCCCTTGTGCTGCATTCAAATTGGATAAGCTAATGCAGATTGTCTAATGCCCATGGGGCAGATATGGGCCCTGTGCTTGCTTGTGCGTAGCCGACAGCAAGCTTGGCTACTGCTAGGGGAGGGCAAGGCAGCCAGAACGACCACTGACTTCCATGAGGGAGCAAGGTAAGGACTGCTTACCGTCAGCTGTGTGGTCGGTATTCCTGCAAGCATACAATGAGGATTCCTTCTGGCAGGTTCTATTGGTCACTCGCCACAATTCCCAGGCCCATTCCGATGCCTCCAGCAGCCTAGGCTTCGGGGTCTACTTCAAGGGTTGTTGGTGCTCCCAGCCATGGCCTGCTCATTGGAGGGAGAAAGGATCACATGCGACCTTACCTTCCTAGAATTCTTCCCCATCCTGGTGGCTGTACATATCTGGGTTGAGGAATGCCGGAACTTCAGGGTCTGACAATCAAGTGGTGGTGAGGGTTCTGGCCAAGCTGTCCTTCTGGCAGGACCTGAGGTTGTTATGGGCATTTGTGCTCCAGCTGGCTAAGATCTCCTTTTCAGCCAGTTTTGTTCCAGTAATAGCACAATTTCAGGAGGATCGCTTTTGAGCTCTGGCACCCGGGGCTCAGTTGGAGTCAGGGCCCTTTCCTGAGGATCTGTGGGCACTTGGAGGCACAGCGTGATGCAGCGAGTATTACAGTCCATTGCGCCTTCCACATTCCAAGCTTACTCCAGGGCATCGTCTTCCTTTGAAGCCTTTAGGTGTCATGCCGGGGTGGGCCCAGACTCCCCTTAGGCATGAGAGGTCCTGCCATACCTTGTGTCCCTTAAGAACCGGGGGTTAGCCACCACAATCATGTCCTTGCATGTAGCTACAACCACCATCTTTAGTAAATTCCTCCGGTTCCCCGCCCCCTGCAATAACTTCCAATTCCGAAGGCTGTTGGAAGGCTGGCATACAGCCCCAGATGTGGGGAGACCAACATCCTCAGAGATACCGTATTTTTCCATGTATAAGACTAGGTTTCCCCCCCTAAAAAAATAATGTTAAAAATTAGGGGTTGTCTTATACATGGGACCATCTCCCATCTCCCCCCATTTTCTTAAATCTGAGTCCCCCCAAATAGGGGGTGTCTTATACATGGGGGCGTCTTATAGACGGAAAAATACGGTATATGGAAAGTTCTGGGCACCATCTGGTGGATGAAATATGAGAAAGGCTTTTTCGGTGAGTACTGATGCTCTCTTTCTCAGGGCCTACAGCCTATTCCCCCCCCCCCGGGGGTGGGGTTTTGAACTTCTTTGTTTTATAAAAATATTTATTTATTTCTGTGGTAGTCATTACTCTTAACAATGACATCAAATCGCATCAAAGTGCAGTATTAATGAAAATAATGCATTTTTCTTAAATGATTTCCTGTAAAGGGCACACAAGCCCTATTCAGGCATTATGTACACAGGCAAGTTGCCCTGTATGTAGGTGTGAGTGAGGGGGCTCCAGCAAGAACAAGTATGTTAGCTTTACTTGCTCTGTTCCCCAAAACACACAGGAAGCACACATAGATACAGGAGGCTCTCTGCTGCAGAAAGTCAACTCAAGGCAGCTGATGAAAATGGATGTGGGTGGAGCTAACATGCTTGTCCTGCTGCCCTTTCTCGTGTGGTAGCTGACCTGTGTACCGTGACCTTGCTCCAGATGAGCCAAGTTCTGTTGACCAAATTCCTCAGTGCATTGATATCTGGGTGGTTGCTGAATACCATGGAGCTCATCAAGCAATGAGTCCAAAGGTGCTGTTGCTTTGATCCCTTACCTCATGTGACTGTCTGCATTTAATCTCCGAGAATAGATTTATCTTACATATCCAGTGTTTCGGAAAATTGTGTTAGGGTTGCTGCCTTGCTTCGATTAATTTCCCCTACATAGTTTTGTCCACAATTACCAAGCTGTGCAAACCTTTCAAAAAGCAAGACGACTCATCTTGATAAGGTTTGCAGCTTTTGCAGAATGAGTGAAATAATAGCAATAATAAAATAAAACAAAGAGAGGCATATTTATACAGCATTTGTAGGGACTCTTTGTTGCTTTCAACACTTATCTCTATGTATGGCTCGAGTCAATTTCAAAGGTGCTCTGCAGCATTTTGCTATGATGATTTTTTTTTTTTTAAATCTACAATCTCTTATAGAGCCATCTGGTTAGGTTAAATAAAGTGCCATATATTTCAACCTTGATTTGCAGGCAGGCATGTCAAAAGGTCTATTCTAAAGACTCTGTGTTGTGATAGAACTTCTTGGCCTGCGAGAGGTAATGAGATTCCATCCACACAATTTGACCTAATGATTCAAAGCAAGATAGCAGAAGGCTCCGTGAGACATATGCATCTCTTGCTTTCTCTTCCAGATAAAGTTGAAAGCTTTTCTCCAATTCTCTCCAATGGGAAGCGAATATTTGCCGATAATAATTTACACTGAACGGAGGTCACATTGTTAGCTTTGTTATTAACTAAGGCTGAAAACCCTATATATGCTAAAGCAGTGGCTTCCAACCATTGGCTTATGGTGATTGCACCAGGGATGAGGAATCTGTGGCCTTTCAAAAGTTCTTGGACTACCATACCTACTGGCCTTGCTGTCTGGGACTAATGGGAGCTGGAGTCCAATGACATCTGGACTTCCCCAGGTCCCTCATCCCCGCATTCAGTCTATGGCTGGACTCCAAGAGCAGGGGAGGCAGCCTCTCTGTACAAAGTACCACTGTAATTAGCAATGGGATTCCGAGTCTTTGTCTCAGTGGTAGGTGGGAAGAACTCTGACTGAAATAAAGCTCCTCCTACACAACATGGACAAGCTGAAGGTAATTCACACTATGATATGGCAAGCTGAGTCCTGAAAGGAGAAAAGGCAGTCCATCCTGCTCCCCTTCTTCCTATGTCAGAAGAGTAAATGGCTGCTGAGTAGATCCTCCTGAAAGACAGGATGACTTCTTAATGATGTTCAGAACAGGTTGTTGTTGTTGTTGGCATCTGTCTGTCTTGAGAGACAATGGAGTGCGCCTCCAGGGGTGAAGTCAGACTGCTGGAGAATGATAGAGCCTGCTATGGCTGCAGAGACCAGTATTGCCTCCTGTGTTGTTTTTGCTGCATTAGCAGCACCAAAGTGATCTGTCCAGGGCACAAGCCTGGGCAGTGTGTATGGAGGTCCAGGGGTGACCAGAGGACAAGACCCTCTTATTGGCATCGCCAGTGTGGTCTAAAGGAAAGCAGAGCAGTGCATTTGGCACCAGCTTGGCTGCAGGAATTGCTGGAAAGAGGAGTATAAGATGCCATCCAACAATATTTGAGACTCCACTCCGGATTTGTGTACGGTTTACTCCTTAGCCTTTTCTTCTCAAAGATGTAATGGAATAGGACGACTGCTTGCAAAAGTAAAGCAGTCTGGAATCTCCTGCAGTAGAACAACTCTACTGGCTTGCAGAACTCATCCAGAGTAAACAGCCTGGGAATCACCAGGGCCAGCCAAAGATGGCTTAGGCGACTGCATGTAAGATCTGTGATGTGTGCTCCAGAATTGCCTGCAATGTTGCCAAGTTTGTTAGGGCACAACTAGAGTGCCCAGATGTGTGCAGTCTGGTGGCAGTGCTCTGTGGCCAGTCCAAAGATCTGCACTCCTTGGTGTCCTTTGGTGTCTACCATTTTAATTGCCATGTTGTTTTACTGCAATTGCTTTATTTCATATTTCAGTTATGGGCTGGGGGAGGCTGCTGTCTGAAGTCCAGGAGAACCATGGCTGGTGTCTTAGTTAGATGGACCAGTGGTTCAAATCAGTAGCTTCAATATTCTTCTTCCACTTGTTGGCACCATTCTCCCCATCAAGCAGCACCACCTGTTTCTGATTTGGATCACTCTCTTTTCACCAGCATATTCAAAATTCAACAAAGTCTTCATGAATTTACATTTTCGTTTGCAAATCAAAAATGGCACATACCCTTAAATACAAATCCAGTGTAAGCATTTAGTGAAGTTGACAAAAGATTGGTATAAATAGACGAGTGTAATCCCTCCACCGCCCGCACCACGTGGCATGATTCAGCCAAAGACACACGTTTAATTCCCTTAGATTTTAACAGGAGAGTTAACTACATCCTCAAGTCTCTGGCTGAAACCAATGGCACTTCAATATGCCAGTTGCTACTGGACTGTGGCCATGTTAGGCTTGAAGGGCATTTCTAAAAAAAAATCCATCCACCTTTATACAACTTTTAAAGATAATATATAAAGAGAAAGCCCTGCACAGCTTTCCTGCACAACATTACCACTAAAATCAATAGATCTTCATGCACAAGGTAAGCGACTGTGATACAATTAAATATCCCTGAATTAATTTAGAAACAGAGATTGCTATTCAAAAGCAGCAGACTTTTATAAGAAAGAGAACATGTGCAGGAAAAAAAAAAGTGACTGCAAACCACAATTCAGTTATGCAGATCATGGAACTAATGTGGAATAAATAAACTGTGGACTCTGGCTTGGACCTAATAGACTGAGCGGCATGTAAAAAAGAAAAAGAAAATCTAAATTCATTTAAAACTACAAAGTGCATATATGCGCGCACTATTTCTCAAGTATATGTTTCAGTATTGTTGCCTAAAATAAAATGTAAAACACAATTTTTATGGTGCAACTATTAATGTATTTTCCAAACATGTTTTGAGACAAGAACCAGTTTTCTTTGGTGAAAAGAGCCTCCCCATGAAGCACATTTGCCCCTTAGAGGTGGTTTTCACCATTTCATTACATGTCTTGGCAAGTAACACGCAATTCCACCTTTGGGCAAATTTCCCTGAAAGCTTCCATCTTTTTTTCTGAATGCTTTTAGCTTGATGGTAGGTCAAAAGAAGAAATTGCTTCCCAATAAGAAACTCAGAGTCAGTTCACACGAGTACTGGGAACACGACAGTTATTAGAGAACCACTCAATGGCATCAGGTCTAAGATCAGGCTTTTTACATGCCATCACATGTTTGATATAACAACAACAAAAAAAATAACAACAATAATGCATTTGAATATGGAAAAGAATAAGTTTTCCCCTACTTCTCTCGTAAGGAACATAAGTGTTGCAGGTTAGAACCATAAGGCTCAGGTGCACAAACTAGTTTAGTTACTCTTGAGTACCTGGATTTAGGCTTGAGTCTTAGATGTAAGGTTCATTTATGCATTACTGGCAGTGGGGTAGGAGCTGCTTCTTAGCAGTTTTGTCCCACATCACCTGCAGGAATGCCATTATCTGTAAGCTGAGGCCAAGAGCCAGGTGGCAAGGAACCATGTCACTGGCCCTATCAACTCAAAGATCAGCCGAATACTCTGAAAAGAATTCTCTCAACCCTGAATGACTTGGCCATCTTCATCATCATCCTTCCAAGCAGCAAGGTGAATCCTACCACTTGTCAACTGCTCTCTCACGTGTGGTAAGTGATCCCAAGCACTAGCAAGAGTGATATGGAAAGAAGCTACAACCACCAGCTGACCCACGATTCAGCTTTTCCTATGTTAGATCATAAGTGGTTAGTATCGCTTAGTGAAAAACACAGCACTATGCTTAAGTGTTCAGCAGTTGGGATAAAAAGAGCGAAAAGAGAGAACTTTCACTCATGCTCTACCTCTGCATTCCAGAATGCAAATAATTAAAAATTAACAATGCATAATATACCACAGAGCATCTATAAAGCCTTCCATAAAACCAGTGGACTTCTCTTTCAAGACCTTATTATTTTTTGCACCCAAACAAAAAACATTCACAGAGCATCTACTGTTTTACTAATTCATCTGCGTATGAGTCCTCTTGTACCTGAAAACTCCAATTGTATCAAAGGAGGTTTCCTTACTTTACTGGCTCCCATGACTCCCGCTCAAATCCCCTGTGAATTGACTGTGCAATTGAGGATTCCATGAGATCGACATATCTAACAACAAGTGGGGCAAACAGGTCTTGAAGATGTTTGTGGTATTTTCCATTGCACAAATTATCTAGAATAAATAAATAAAAGCATGGTAAGAAGTCTTTCGCACCAACCCAGTCTGTCATATTTATCACACAGTATAAATTTTTGAGCTCAAAACAATACTTTACAGGGCAAAACAATTCAGCTAGAAAAGGTCCTGCCAAACAAAAGACCTTGCTACCAAACCATTTACTCTACATTTCAGGGATTTTTATGAGGCTAGTAACTGCAATATTACCATCTTTCTTCAAACGAGCAAACAATAAAATCATACCCATTAGTGGCAACACAGGTATTAGCAAAACAGTTGTGTTCTTGGTACCGGGTACAAAAATGCTAAAGATGCTTTGTACCGATTAAGACTCCCTTAGATGCGTCACCTTGGATCTTTGATCCCATATAAACAACAGATATAAACTGAATACGAAGGCATCATGGGAAGTGTAGTTTTTTATGAGTGTGGAAAATGCCATGAAAAATCCCTGTATCCTGCTCTTCGGAACTACGGCTTCCACATGTCCTTGAAGGGAAACTGTAACATGTGCAGCACAACCTGATGCAGGTCTGCTTGGAAGTAAATCTAACTGTATTCAGTGGGGTTTAATTGCAGTCTTAAATGGGTTGAAGTTTGTGGTATAGAATGCCCTTAGGCTTGCACCTAGTGCTCATCATGAAATTTGTAAAATGCAAGATCAGATGTTATTTCACAGACATTTGTCTTTATTTAAGATTCACCTTTCAACCCTCTTCAAACACCAATCCCACTCACATCTTTTTGCCACACAATGCTCAACACTCTCTGCCTGCAGGTTCCCGCAACCTAGATCAGAGTTTGGGAACCTGTGGCTCTTTAGACAATGAAGGAGTCTAACTCCCATCAGTTACAGCCAGCATAGCCAATGGTCAGGGTTGTAGGCTCCCCATCCTAACTAGACAGTTCTGATCCATCAGCTGGGAATCACTAACTTACATTAATGAGCTATTGCCATAAAGAAATTGGAAGGAGGATACGATAGCCATAATAAACAAAAATAAACAAAAAACACAGCGATCTGCACATGCATTAGAAACTTCTGCACATTTCTTCTTTGAAGTTTTTACTACAGCTGTCCATGCTACCACAGAGCAAAGCTGATTTTCTCTTTGAAACATGACTTCTTGAGCAACTGAAGTAGAAACTTCAAAGAACTCTACAGTGGCACATGTGATTCTCCCTTGCATTTATTATGCATATAGAGTGGTATTCAGCTAAGGTTTACTCAGAGTATACCTACTGAAATTGATGGCCTCAACACATCATGCTAATAAAAAGCATTGCTAACAAGTACCACCAACCAACTGCATAACTGGCTGGTGTTATTCATTTATAAGCTGGTTTCAATGAGGCAATAGAAAGGTTTGATACTGTCTTTGTACAGGAGTTTACATATGTAAGGTACATAGTTCCCCGAGTATGAATAAACAACAATGCCTTTCTCCCAAAACCACTGAGAGTCAAACGAATTATCAAAGGCCACTTTTATTCCACAAAGAACCAGAAAACAACTGTTTTGCCCTATCAGAGAAGGAACATTAAATAGCCAAATACAATACATACAGTCACTACGAAGCGAATCATTTAGAAGTTGAAAGAGTGGAAAGCTGTCCCAGGTATCAGGGGGCTGGACCTCTAGTGCAGCATCCATATCCACCGCAAACAAGGAAAGGAAGGTTTCCGCATGCTCAACCATTAAATCTGACCACCAAGCAAAGGCCTTTAAATGGAGTAGGGGGGAAAAAGTGAAAGAAGTATTAGTGATCTCCTAAAGCACAGTGCATTTTTGCACATGTAGTAGGCATTCTGAAAACAACTACTAATGGGGATCCTACTGGAAACTAGCTTTATTGTAAAGAGAACAGCAGTACAAAATGCTAGCATAGTGCAGATATGGTGTATCCACCAAGCCCCTGCTATTTTTTGGCAGGAACTTCTCCAGGAGCGTTGAATCAGAACTGTATACTTCCTCTACATATCTGTAATGCAACAGAGGATGCATGCTTGTTCAGTTTACAATAACCCATTCAATTCCTTTTAGATCATGCTATTTACTAGAGGGGTAAACTCGTTCTTTGTCTAAAATATAAAACATCTGGGAGTTTCTTCACTGTGTTTGTGGGTTTTCTCCTTTTCTTTCCCACGAAGCTATCAAAAATCCATCTAGAATCTGACTGACAACTGCAATGTGAGAACAGCACTTGCACGGGAACTGACTGGCCCTAAAACATCTCACATTAACAGTGCAAAGTCAACCAGTCAATTAAAAAAGATCCCTGCCTTAATTTAACTCATTTAAGTTTTAAGGTAATTAAAGATGGTTTGTCCCACTTAGAATGGAAGAATGACCACCCAGTTTTAGAAGGCTGGCATTAGAAGAACCATCAAGCATCAAGCCAGGGTGTGCCTACAGAAGGAAATAAATCTAAAGTTGAAAACCAAGAAATATCAGTGAAGTAACTCTTTTGTCATGCGCATGGGTCCTCGAGAATTCACTGTACAGCTTTTCTGAAGTGACATTCACATCATACATGACTCAGATGTGAATGTGTTTGGAACACATGCATGCGTGTTTAAAATCACTTCTGCTGAGGAACATGCAGTATGAGTGGAGTTGTCAACAGGACCTTGTGCAGTAACTGTTAGGCAATATGGAAACTATTCAACAGCTTAGTGTTTATACAAGGTAAAAAATATGTCATTAGCATTTACCAAGGGGAGAAAAAAAGTTAGACTTGAAAATGAGGAAAAGGCTAAGTATATTTGATTAAATAGCCATTTTTAAATCTGCCAATGCAGTCCTGCTCTGTGTTCCATCCTCCGGGGAGGTGACACTGTCAATCCGACAGGAGCAGTGCCTTTTGTGTGGTGGCCCCAGAGTTATGGAATGTGCTTCCCTGAGAGTTCTGTGGTTTGTATCCAACTAGGTCATACTCAGAGAGAGTAGACCCACTGAAAGAAAGGACCAAGAAAACCACAACTGACTCAAATCCGGTGCTTTTTTTCTGGGGGAATGCAGGGGTACGCATAGCCCTAAACATTTTGTGATTCTAAGTTTGGCCTCATTGATGGGCAGTATTTCAGTATAAGTAGGAAAATGAGAGTACTCCTAAACATTTTTTAAAAGAAAAAAGCACTGCTTAAATCCATTGGGCCTACTTTGAGAATGTCTTAGTTTTGTACTATCTATGTATTCTTCTCCAAGCTCTTTTCAGAAGCAGATGAAGACCTCTTTATTCTGCCAGTCATTTCTGGAGTTAACAGCAGATTTCCAATTGCTGATTTGTGTAGTCTTAAATGATTGTTTTATACTGTTTCAATTATACTGTTACAATTCAACATGTCTGTCTTCAATTAGAAATGTTTTGTGGACATTTTTGCTGGAAGGTGGCTAAGAAACACTGTGCATAAAATGAGTAAGTACATACAACTGAACAGAAATTGTTAGTGATTAATCATGTCAGTTGCAATGGTATATTTTAATCAGTGGGTGGGGGAAACGGTTCAAATAGAAATGAATACATGGACTGAACCCCTACATTGTTTTGCAATGCATTATTTTCAAGACGTTAACAGAAATTTATAATCAACATTCAAATGATTCACTGAAGGGCCCAAATTGCCAACTTTCTCATTCTAAACTATTCCTTAACCTACTCAGGCATCCTTTTTTACTACAAGCAGTGCACCATGACATGGATTATATTAATTTTTAACAGGAAGTCCCAAGGAAGGCAGGAGGAATTGTACCTCTGATGTGCCAATGCAGACACAAAGGGGCTCTCTTTGTTCAGATACTGTACTGGTTCCCACAGAAAACTCCTATGTGGATATGTGCCAAGGGATCCATAGTATGAAATATCAAGGCATGGTGTGAGGGTTTAAGATTATATAAATTTGAATCTCTATCTAGTATTATAGTTCCATGACACTTTAACATTAAGAGCTCTATATTACTTTATATGTAATTGCTATAAACGCTTTGTTATTTTCTATTAATGTCGCCTTTGTAAATATCTGATTTGTACAAATATCTGATTTGCATCATATCTAGATTTTCAGGGAAAACTTAATTCTAACAGACTAGTTGTTATGGAAATTTCATGCAGATGAGTTTTGCTGGATAACACCAAAGGTTCATCTAGTCCAGCTTTCCACAATGGCCCATCAGATTCCTTTCAGAGATTTCAAGGGATTGTAATCCTAAAAAGTTCTGTATTTCTTCCCTGGCAAAATATCGCACAGTGTTCACAATTTCCTGCTTTGTTTGGCTCAGGTTATCAATTGCTTTTGTTATCTTTACAGGGTTTGCTTTATCTTCTCGACTAAAATACTGTGTTATAAATTACACTGGATTGGCAGGGGTGGAAGAAACCTATCAGTAATAATGTCCACACATAATAAACATACCTATGAGTTAAAAAAAGAAAAAGAGAGAAAGAGAGCTAATGCTTTAGAAATTCAGAAGAAAGGATCACGGTCATTTCTGAAGAATGCTTTCCACTCTGTAAGTAGCAGCCAGGTTGCACTGTGTTCATTCATGCCAAGCTTATTGCCCTGCGATCACAGAATATCGTTCCTTCTTTCTCCAAATTGAGAGAAGTAACATGGTGTTACTCAACAATCCAGTTCAACAAAGAAAAGTTTAGTTTGCAACCTACTTACCTTCTTTGTCCCAAGCATGGAAATGAAGTATCCTCCCTACATCACCACACCTACAATTCCCCCCTACACCCATGGGAACTCATGTATATATGCATGTCTCACAGGAGGTAAAATACATATATACATACTCCTACATATACATACATAAGGAGAGAGAATGGCAGTACTGAGACTGCCTATGGTAGCTACTGCCTTATAAAAAGCCCTGTTACTTAGGGAAATGTTTACAAACAATGAGACAAATGGCATAGACTTAAAGGCTGTAAGATGTCTGTTGGGATCTGAACAGCAACTTTAGCTTTTGCAACTGTTCAACAACACAGTTCAGGGCCCTTTTGCTTAAATGGAATTAATTGTACAGCACATATTTAATGATAATCTTCACTGTTCTCTGTTTTTTTTTGGAGGGGGGAGGCATGGGTGAGGAGTGTTGTGTGCTTGCTAATTGTTAACAAACCCACTATGAACTAGGAAGAAATCTTTTTTCTGATAATGTTTCTCAATACCCCCCCCCAAGACAGCGGTTTCCCTTTCTGCGTGGTTACACTTGGTATAAGGAATTTTAAAAGGTATGTGCATTAACAGGTGTGTTCATCCACTGTGCATTCTACAATACCATTCCCATGTGCTCATGCTGCTTATCTTAAATGGTTGTCAGTAAGTGATGAAAGGATGCGTGTGAAATGAACCTTAAGTGACCTGAAAAGTACCTGTGAAAACTCATGGAAAGTCAGAGAAGGGAGTGTTTTGTCTTTTTAATGGTACGAAGTCAGTAAATCTGGAGGGAGAAGGGGAAAGGGAACTGGCCGTAGCATCTATAACATCACCAATCTACACTACACTTACTTATTTTATGGAATAATCCTAATTCCCAGCAGGGCTGAACAGAGTGCACAAGTCACTGCTGCATCTGTGGCCCTATTGCTTGTGCTGGCCTGGGTAGGAAGGAGAGGTGGGGGCAGTGCAAATGCCAGCAGAGAAGAAAGGCCTGGATCAGGCCAGTTGTGGATAGCTGGGTCGACTTAAGATCCAGTAGATTTATTGGCCAGCTAAGCTAACCCCCTTCCCTTTGCTGAAACACCCCATTGCGCTGGTGGGGATGCCACTAGAGACCATGCTTTTGGAGGGTGCAGTGGGAGCCTCAATGGTGGCAGAGCTCCCTGCGCCCTGCCAGTGGATCCCAGCAGATCCAGGTACTGCCCACATCCTAACCTCCTTCAGCATGGCAGGTCAGGGGTTTGGATTGCTCTGTTGCACATCAGTCTTCTTGAGTTATAAAACCCAAAATGGATTTGCGTTGATTCTCTAAATCAGGATGGAGAATCTGTTGCTGGACTACAGCTCCCATCATCTCTGCATATTGGCCATGTTAGCTGGGGTTGATGGCAGCTGGAGTCCAACAGCAATTGGAGCGCTACAGGTTCCCCAGCCCTGCTCTAAGAGATAACTACTTTCAGTCAAGGCGGGCTCATATGCTAAGGGTCCTGTGTGGTTGCTGTTCACCAGTGGTCCATTTGCATTCTCCTTGGGTAACGTTGGACTAGCAGAATCATGTGCATGTGTACTGGTGGCTGCAGACATGTCCCTTGCCAACATTGCTCCATGTGGAAGCTCTCAACATGTGGTGAACTGCTTTCCCTTACAGAACCTATGCCTCAAAGTCACAGCCATTGGCCACTTGTATCAGCTGTTGCCATTGTCTTGCTATTGAACAACTGCAGATTTCTCATTCCTTTACGAGGTGTATGAAAAAGGCGAGATAGTGAGGTGGGAAGCAGCATTATTTGCCATGCGTATGCCACCACAGCTGCCCAGAATTATGCTCTTTCTGAATTAACATGGCTAGTCTTTCAGCAACATGAAAGCAGAATTTGCTCCGCTCCTGAACCTTGGATCAACACTCTCTCCATATGTACATATTGTATATATATTTATATATACCGTATACCAAAACAATACACACAATGGACAAAATCAGAGGAAGGCTATAGCTATCCTAGCTAATAGTTTGGCACTTATTTTTATCACCAGCAGGGGGAAACTATATAGAGATCAGGTGTACGCTGAGCAACAGAGGTAAACAGGCTGAGGAAAGAGCCCAGGCAGGTAGGACAAGTGTTGGGATGTAACTGCAGTGCTTGTAAAAATAAATCCATCGCTACATGCACGGGCTGGAGAATTTCCCCCCACATTGGCCCTGCCATGTAGGGCTACAATTCCACAAGCAGTTCTGACAGAAGTTGCTGTTACATTCCTTGGCTCCAGAGTTACAAAGCAAGGATGACCCAGGGAAGATCCCATTAGGAAACATGGCACCGAGAGGGCATGCACGAAAATATGACAGGAGGTGACTTGTTTCATTCACTTTAGTCACATACCTCTTTCCCCTGCCAGGATCATCCAAGATTGAATGAACAGTAGAAAAACAGGGAGGAAATTTAAATATGCAATCAGGCATTAGTTGGGACTCGTGGATTGCTGCGCACTAGAAATAAATTAATTTTACTCTGCTTTTATTAGACATCTGATTTATGGTTGTTGTTGTTTTTAATGGCGAAATTATTTATGTTAAAATGTATTTAAAACAATATAGAAACGTCAATGAAAAGGAAAGGAGAAAATAGGGAATTAACGCTGCAGTGTTAAAATTTATAAACAAAGGATAGTTTTATCTTAATTTTAAGAGGATCATTTATATAAAAAAAGGTTATCACAGATCACTACATTTTTCAAAGAACATTGGATATGAGTTTACATGCAAATTTAACTTCATATATGCACCTGTATATGGGGGGTGGGGGGGGGTGGAATCCTGGCACCACATGAAGGCAAATGCACACTGACTACTTAGGAGTCAGAATTTCATTTTTTGGATTAATACATGTGTGCTTTAGAATCCTAACAGGATTCTAAACTGCTTTAAGAGTGGCAACTAAACCAGCTTTCCTTTGCTGGAGAACTTACTCCCTGAAAGGCACAAGTTGTGGCAAGACTTCTGACAACATGAATAGTAACTGAAGCTGTACTCTTGGGCCCTGTTTTGCATGCTTTAGTTCCTTGCATATTAAAGCATATGAACAACTGAACATCTATAGAGACCTGACTTATCCTGGGCAGTTGTCAATTCATTGGTTAATTTCTATTATTGGCTGTTTGGTACATATAATATGGCTTTTGCACAACAAGAAAACCCAAACCTCAACTCATCTTAACCCACCTCTTCAGTTAGAAACCTTTTATGTTGTAGTTATTTAACAGGTAAAGAAAACTGGCCAAATTTTGCTGCATCCCACAATGATTTAAAAAATCAACATAAAATTATTAGTGGTAAACTGACTTCAAACTGAGGCGTACCAGGTGGAGTAACCCAGGCAAAAACACATTATATTGGAATGCAAAGTATATCTGTTTGGGGTTCTGTTCTTCTTCTTTTATTTTTGCAAGGAACAGAAGCAATCAAATTCTCTTATTGCAGATCTCTCCTGCAAAATCCATGTAGTTTTTACATTCCAATGTAATGTTTTCTCCATAGATTTCTCCACAGGTAATCTTCTCCGAAATGTTTCATTGGAACAGAACCTGAGAATAGAATCTGACCACTGGTGGGTACGATCCATAACTGAACTGCCTCTTTAAACCCCAGCCCAACTGGAGCAGCATGTAAAGTGATGGTTAAGCAATTATGCCCATAGTTGTTTAATCAATCTTCTACAGTTGAGCCCTATATGCATCTACTCAAAGGCATGTCTCATGAGGTCAACAGGATTTTACTCCCGGGTATGTGCATAGGGGATTGTAGCCTTAAAGGTCTTTCCCTGTAAAATTATTTTTCTTTTTAGTGATATTTAGTTTTATTTTTGGGGGGTAGACAATGGATTTGCCTTGCTCACACCCTAGAACTAGAGGTGCAATACGCAGAGGGTTGACACTTGGTCCAATAGGTCCCCGCTCAGAAATGTTTAGGCCACAGCTGCTCACCTCTGCATGGTGCTCTTCGTTCTGCTGTAGGACTTCAATTACCAATTCCGCCAAGCGAATTGTATCTTCTAGCTTTTTGGCAGGTGTGACTAACCGACCTACATTTTCTGTAGTACAAGAACTTGAATTAAAATGGAGTGAGACAGGATAGGCTCAATGTAAGGCCAACAGATTGGTTGCTTTTTTTTTTTTTTTAAGAAAGAACAGAAAAGAAAAATCCCAGGGTAATTAATAATAGTAATTAAAAAGAAAAGAAAAGAGGAACCTCTACTTCATGCAAGGGTTAAAATGCTATGTAGTTAGTACTGAGCAAACCATAAAGCCACGTTTGTTGTTATACCATGAAAACAGTGCTCCAGCTTTGGATTTAAATATGTGGTACAAATTGTTTTACTTTGCAATTGAGATGGTATCAAGTAACTACATTTCCTAGAGACAGCATCTTGGTCTTATCTGCATAGGGAACATCTGATTTCACAGTTTATGCATACATATGGTTGTGCTGGGGATCTCAAACACTGTTTGTGATTTTGAGTATTATCTAAACTGATGCAGAAATTAGGAATGTTAGAATAAAGGGTTTAAGCTAATTCATCCCAGTTGATACCAGTGGTGTTACACCAGCTTACATCTACATTTGTGCGTCACTACGGTGGGCATTGTGGCCACTTCAACAGGGGCTGATGGGAGCTGCCCTCCAAACCACCTGGAAGGCATCAGGTTGGGGAAGACCAGGGCTATTTTCAGCCGGAACTTGCCGGAACTCAGTTCTGGCACCACTCAGGTGGGCACCCTTGCCATTCTAAGAGAACGAGGGAGGCAGTTATTGTCACATGGTGAGTTCCGGCACTTCTTTTTCTAGGAAAATAGCACTGGGGAAGACTGCATTAGCAAACTCTAAGTATACCCACACCAACGCCAACAGATCTCTCACTGAGCCTCGAGATAAATAGTGACAAAACATAAGGACTGCCAAAATGTGCAGTGCCCAGTGCTCCTAGTAGTTAGGTAGAAGAACTCTATATTTAGGGCACGTTATATTACTGAGTTTGGGAACTTACCCCTCTCCCCCCCGCCCCAGTATGTATGAGGGTTATAATAAAAGAGGTTATCAATAACAATATGGTTATCCAGATAAACCAGGCAGAGGGCCTTTTTGGTAGAGGCCCCTGCCCTGGGGAACGCCCTCCCACCAGATGTCAAGGAAACTAACAACTATCTGACTTTTAGAAGAAATCTGAAGGCAGCCCTATTTAGGGAAGTTTTATTCTGTTTTTAGTGTTCTGTTGGGAGCCGCCAGAGTAGCTGGGGAAACCCATCCAGATGGGCAGGCTATAAATAATAAAATTATTGTTATTAAACATCCAATTATGTTAAGTGATTATTTTCTTTTTGCTTTTTAAACTGCAATTAATCCAGAATGCGGCAGCTAGACTGGTGACTGGGAGTGGCCACCGAGACCATATAACACCGGTCCTGAAAGATCTTGATTGGCTCTCAGTATGTTTCCGAGCACAATTCAAAGTGTTGGTGCTGACCTTTAAAGCCCTAAACAGCCTCGGTCCTGTATACCTGAAGGAGTGTCTCCACCCCATCATTCAGCCCAGATACTGAGGTCCAGCGCCGAGGGCCTTCTGGTGGTTCCCTCACTGGAAGAAGCCAAGTTACAGGGAACCAGGCAGAGGGCCTTCTTGGTAGTGGCGCCTGCCCTGTGGAATGCCCTCCCAGCAGATGTCAAGGCAATAAACAACTATCTGACTTTTAAAAGACAACTGAAGGGAAGTTTTTTAATGTCTGATGCTCTATTGTTTTAAAAATTCGGTGGAAGCCACCCTGAGTGGCTGGGGAAACCCAGCCAGATGGGTGGGGTATAAATAATAAATTATTATAAATTATTATTATTATACAATACCTTGGCTACTGCATCCCTTTGGGGCTGTACCTTCCACTCACACTTGGGGAGAGGCTGAACCAGCAGATATAACCACAGGCTTACCTGCAAGAATTTGTCTCTAGATGAAATGTAGATTCATCCCAAGCTTAATTTTCTTTTCAACAACATATTTTTTTATTTTTTTTTAATTATAACCTCCTCCATTTAAGAGAACCATATTGTGGACAACTGGAGCACTGCTCAATGAAACGGCATACTTCTCAATCATTTCATACTTAATTTAATTCATACAGATTCACATATCTCATGCAAAATGTTATGCAACAACAATGTTATTTTGTGCTGACGTTGATATTTGAAAATGTTGCATATGTCAGACATTGCTAGACAAAAAAGGTGGACATTTTGAAACCAATGCTATTTACTAGAAGCGCTGCGCTAGGAAATTTCTCTTTTTCAAAGCCTACGGTCAAGACTACTTTCCTATGATCTAAACTAACAGCAAATTAAGGAGAAAAAAGACTAAACTAGAAAGATATATTTAATAAAAGAAAGGAAAACCATTACGGTTACTTGGTGCTTGCTTAGGTATGCCTTTCAGCATCTGATTTATCATGTTAGTCTGCGTTTGAATGGATGGAGTGGGCCCAGCTGGGGGCTTGGGCACTGACGATCGAGCTGTTCGTGAATGATGTAAAGAGACAGCAAAAGTAAAGACACATGTGACTTCATAAACAGTGACAAAAAAAAGATGAAAACTTTTGAACGAAAAGTAAGCAGAAATGATAAAAGTACAAATGGAATAGCTGCTGTTTTGCTTATCGTCAACTCAAGTACTACACAATTATGACAACAAACATTTTTTTCTGAAGTCGACAGATTCCACTATGCTACAAGAATTCACAATCTAGGATGCTTAAAATTCAGTGCGAATGCTAATTGTTATTTCATGTAGCCAAGTGCAAAAAGCAGGATTTTAGTACAGTCAATTAGTTGTGTATGTTTTTTTTTAAAAAAACTTTATCTGCATGTGTCAAATGTGAAATAGCATTGCATGCCTTTTATACCCATATCGTGGCAAGAAATATTGCCTACTATGGATTTCTTCTAGATATTGTGAGACTTATTAACTGAAAAAAAGCAGAAAGTACAGAAACGAATTGTTTTGCAATGACTGCATTTTGAAAAAAGTAAATAACACCATTCTGGGCTAAAAGGATTGCTATACAGCATTCTTTGTGCAATTTAAATATGTACTCAAATCTCTCGCTTTCTTTTAAAAAAATGTGTGGTTTCTGATTGTTTCCAGCTCATTATTTTCCACTTGGAATTCTAGTGGCTTTTATATTCTGGGTTGAATCATATATAAAAACTTGCCAGCTCTATCAAATATGTTACTTTGCTATTCCAAATGTTAGAATACTGCAAATCAGGACTTGACCCATCTGTCATATAGTTTGTGATATCAGCCTAGGGGGAATATATATATATATATATATATATATATATATATATATATAATTTCTGTATGCACACAACAACAAATTCTATATGATATATGATGAATGTACCTCTCCTATAGTTTCTGTTATGTTCAAGATCAACATTATAATAGCCAAAGCACTTCTCTAAACAATTCTGTCTGCAAGGAGTCTGGCATATTTATCTACATGGTTTGTTGCCAGAAGCCCTTTTCTTTTTGCTTGTATTTTCCAGAGATGGAAAAGAAGGAGAAAAGAAAGAAAGAAAGAAAGAAAGAAAGAAAGAAAGAAAGAAAGAAAGAAATTGTTTGGCTCTTTACAGGAAGATGATTTCTGGTGAATTGGAATTTTGAAAGTGTTCTAAAATGTTATAAATGGCTGTATGTTCAGGGTGGTAGAAACATTTGCCTCTATGAAGCGCAACTGTAAGGGAGCAATCCTATATTCATGAAGCTGGCGTAAACTTACAGCAGATCTAAACTCCGTTCAGTCATGGGACTACTTTCTACTGAGCTGACCTAAGTCTGGCAGAGGGGAAACAAGTCTTTAAAATACGGTTTGGGTTATACCACCCTTTATAGCTTAACTGATGCTGGGTTGCCAGGTCACATGACCAAGCTGAATGGTCTTAGGATCTGGCCTAAGTCCTCCCCCCACTTTGGTCCCTCCCACATCACATCCCTGGAACGCCCTTTCTTCAGGGCTTACTACAGCTTAAGATCTGCCAGGCTCAGTTCAGCCAAGGACGAGGGAAGATACTCCAGCGTACCTCCAGCTGAGCTGAGGGTGAGGAAGTTAAGCTGTTGGATCACTGCCTTGTCATGGCAAAGGGGCTTGAATAATTCAGAGAAGCTATGAGCTTCTGCAGGGCCACCCAAGATGGACAGGTCATAGTGGAGAGTTTTGACTAAATGTGATCCACCTGGAGCAGGAACCGGCAAGCCACTCCAGTATCCCTGCCAAGAAAACTCAAAGACAACAGGTTTGCCCAAATTGTGGGAGACAGTGGAAGACAGGAGTGCCTATCGTGCTTTGGTCCATGGGGTCATGAAGAGTCAGACACGACTAAACAGCAACAACAAGCCTGGCTGCACCAGGAACCTCCTGGCTCAGCCAGAGATCTGCTGAATACTAGCCTGATTATCCCAGCAGATATTGCTTTAGGATTGCTCCCTTAGGCAGCAATCCCACACAAACTTTGCCTGCTTGGATTCCACTGAAGCCAATGGGATTTGAGAAGCCCGTATGAAGGATGGTATCCCAAATCTCCATCCCATTCTAAGAGGTATACACTCTCTGTCACACAAACAAAAGCCAAATAATCATATGCCCATCGTACCCATAATGGTCTGCCATAACCATAATGGGTGACCTGAAGGGCTGTTCAAGCTTAGTTTTCACGTTCCCTTTTGATATGGTGACTTTTCCCACATGGCAACCTAACAAGGCATGTTTGGGATGACAAATATGGGGAGGCCTGTGGGGCCAAGTTACTGCTCTAAGCACATAGGCCCTCCCTTGTCAATGAGTGGATATCAGGGGCAAGAGAAGTAGGTGCATGGCTGTCAGGGTCAGAATGTGCTATCTGGCTGCCCCACCACATATTGCATATATGCATAGAGGAATCTATTTAGTGCTCTGATGGTGTTTCCTGCTTGGCAGGAGGTTGGACTCGATGGCCCTTGTGGTCTCTTCCAACTCTATGATTCTATGATTCTATCTCTCCTGAACAGCCCTACTGAGCCAAAACCTCAGTCCACATTCCTCAAAAATAATGCACAAAGAACTTGGAAAGCTTCACTGAGCTTTATGAAATTTCTGAATGCTCCTTATAACATTTATGCTAGGAATACCTATACAACTTAGGTGACTAAATTTCTTTCTCCCTTTTTCTGAAATGGTTCCCCTTTCCTTGAAATGAATCCATCAATTCATGTCCCAAAATATCTTAGCCTAATTTCTCATAGGCTAAGGAAGGGAAGGGATACTAGTAAAGTTTTTGGCCTCATGCTAAACACATTATTTCTGATTTTGTCTAGTATTTCCCTTTGTTCCCTTTGTGGGGATATTTTCTCCCCATGATGCTACGGGTCAAGGGGGCAGAATTTCACAGAACCACTGTGAGTCAAGAAAAGATTGGAAATGGAAGCCTGCTGTAGGCCTCTTAGGAAACAGCCATCCTATCTCGCATGCAATCTGGCCAACTCATAATCTTTGATTTAGAGAAAAAAATATCCCAGGCTAGTCTTGGTTAAAGCCCTTTGAGGGCATATTAAAGCTCACCTCAAAAGGAAAAGTGAGCTTTATTTGTCTTTCTGAGTTGGAGAAGACTTGCTGGCTTCCATGGCCTCCTGAATTTCTGTCCTTATCTCTGTATTTTGTACCCATTCAGTCTAATGGACCAACATCACACCACTCTGTTTAATACAGAAATATTTAAGATGGTCACAGGTGGGTAATTTTTCTGGACAAGGTTAGCTTCCTTGGCTCCGCTGGTGTGTTTGTACTATGCTGACCTTCAGACCACTTCAAGCAACCCAGCTGTCAGGAAGCTAGTATAGCAACTTTGCCTCCCCTGGCAAGCCTCTTCTGCATGTGTGTGCTTCTGTGTGTCCACCCCAAAAAATTAAACTAAAACAACGAATGCTGATAACAAGAGCAGTGTTTGGAAAAGGCTGTCGTTCCCTTGCACCAGATATATGCATGGGTCAATTATGTCGCTGCAGACCATTTTCATCTGACCTGTTCCCATTCAGTTACAACGTGAATGGCATTTCCTCAAAGGAATACCAAAGCCAGAGGACAAGTGCACCCACGAGACACGGCTTAGCAAGCCCTGCAGTAACTCAACTCTGCACCATCCTTAAATATGTTCCAGCTACTGAACTTGCCAGCAGCTGCACATTTTTGCCAGTTGCTGCAGACCTAGACACCTACAGTGACCTAGATGAAAAATATATTTCAGAGCTGATTGGCATTTAAATCCTGCAGCTGTCAAACACGCCTGGGTTGCGCAACTGCAGTTGGGGTGTGCTTGTTTGCGAGTGCCCGCGCACATGAGTGGGCGCCCAAAGCAGAAAAATATGGGGAAGAGAATGAAGCAGAAAAAAGGGCGGGGAGAGCGAGAGCGAGAGGAATAAAGAAAGAAAACAGCGTAAAGCAAAGTGGCCATAGCAGCTGGCCTTATCAAGTATTTTTTTTTAAAAAACAAAACAGCTTAAAACATATGACCTATGGATTGGATTGTGCAGTTCTCAGCACATTGATCCACTACTCTGATTTTTCTTTCTTTGAAATGAAATTGTAAAAACAAAAGGAAATAGGAATAAGTATTTTTGAAAGCTACCAGGGAGGGATCTGTGCATATTTCCCTACAGCTCCGCAACATGCACCACAATAGTAATTAAAATACCCCTGCTGATTCCCTACTGATGCCAACAAGTGCATATAGATGGCTTCTGCCAAACTCTGGCATGAGATGTAATTGCTTCATGCTAGGTTATAAAGGCAGTGGGCGGAACCAGGAATACCGTCACATTACAAAAGTCCAAATTCCAGGACCACCCTTTCAACTTTCAGGATTACATTAACAGCATTTTTTTTTTAAATAAAAAAAGATTTCTTTTTTATGTGTGAGTACTAAAGAGACCTGATTCGCTCTAGCTTGGGGACTTAGGGACAGAGCAGGGCTGGCTGACATTTGGGTGGGCAGCATGCCTGCAGAGATCAGTTTGTAGGAATTGGCATCTCCATATTCTACATGTCTTTTGTAGCTGTTGTGATTTACCTGATTGTAACAGTTCAAAAGAGAGCCATTATAATCTCAGAAACAATAGTGGCAGGCTAGACATTCCCGTATGGAGGTATTGATTCACACAACGACTCTGAGCTGATTGCCCTGCTGAGATGCTCAACCTCTTCTCACATCCATTGCACAGAAGTGAAACGCTCAGGATGGTGTGAAAAGCAATATATTTGCTCAGTACAAGTACCGAAAAGCTGGTATCAAACGGGATAAATCAATACCAACGGTGGGTATGAAAACACAGGAAAACTTCAATATCACTTAGAAGCTATTCCATTATCTGAAAACTGCTCATTTTTGCCACCTTGTGGATATTTTTCTGTGATGATTGGGTATAATCTACGGTGCTGCAGCACTTTCTGTCTTTACAGTCTAGGAATTACTTTATCTTCTTTGAAACAATAAATAGAATCAAGCACACATTCTGTCCACACAATGCCACTAGTCTCATGTACAACTCCTATCCTGCTTTCAGGAGATCCCTTCTAGCTGGACTCCTGGTTGGAATCGCAAGCAAAGATTCAGCTCTGGGGGAAAAGACCCCTGGGAAGAGAAGGCGTCTTATAAGTTTGCCTGTGACTTATAAGAGAGAAAAAGCAGGGAAACATTAGCTCCCTTTAGGCTCTCGGTGCTTTCTGTTTCTGATGGCTTCCTAGAACCCAAGCCTTCAGGTTCCTTCAGCATATTAGAGATGCAACAGCTTCACTATTAGCTGTAGCATTGCAGCATACCCAGCTGCTAGTGTAGAACAATCCCAGATGTTTTCTGGAGAACTCTGTAGCTATATACTCCTTCTATTCAACTTCAAAGTGTTTCATACCCTTACTTCCACTCTTTCATTGCTAGAGATTCCTTGGATAGGAAAGTAATGGTTGGGAGAACATAGGCAGGGTTGGCTGCTGAAACAGTTCTCCAGCTGCAACAACTGGCCACTGGTTCTCATACTCGCCCTAAATGGAGACGGGATGATGGAGGAGGCTGAGGACACCTCTGTCTGCCCTGTGCAAATGTATATTTGTTGACTGGTAACAGGCTCAGGCTTCCTTTCAGCTTAATTTCCATCCCTGGCTGGATGTGGACCCAGATCTGCATGCTGCTCTATGCTGCCGAGATTGACCGACAGCATGAAAGCAGAATCCATGTATGTCCCTCTTAAATTTCTATGGGTTTTTTTTTTTTTAAATGGCAGGAGGGTTGAATGGAGATTGTCCTGGGGTTTCAAATCCTGCCACCCTCAGTGAAAAGGATCAGATAACAGGTGACTGGAAAGACCTCTGCCTAAAATCATGGAGAGGGTGCTAGAGAAAGAAATAGTCTTGTCCCAGGACAAGTCAGCCTCCTTTGCTCCTATGGGGAATTCCTCTGATATGAAAGAATCCACTTTTTCCCTCTCGTGGGGCTTCAGTTGCATGTAGTCTGGCCACTACTCAACACTTTAACGATGCAGAAGTGGATTTTGTTTGCCTTCTAAACGGTTTAAAGATATTTCACAACGTTGTGTTAGAACTGGCAATAACCATCTCTTTGTTTGCAAAATGCAAGGCTGTTATGGGTTGACTGCGCTTTACTAGTTACATGATCAAATAACAACATTTTGGTTTCAATATCTGTTCCATTGTTCTTACTTTCATTGCCTACTCCATTTAACATGCAGGTTGTCTTTTGCAGCTAATCAACACCTTCTGACTACTCTAAACAAAATATATTCTTTTACCAAATCACATTAGGACTATACATGTACAAGGAATGCTCTGTTTTATAAGCTGTAATATGGTATGAATTGCCTTAAGCCACTTACAGCAAATCAAGAAGTATCACTAAGAACACTCTTAAAATCTACCTAACTTTGGCATGTCATATTATGCTTCTCTAGCAGAGTAAGATAAACACAGTGAAAATTAGTGAGCAGGACCCTTTAGTATTGAAGTTATTCAGATATCTGTGCAGAACTGTACCTATAGAAATGTACCTAAAGGTTGCTGCAATTATTATTTTCTAAACAGATAATGTATTTTAAAATTCCATGTGCAAATATAAATGAATCTTTTGCATTACGTTTTATGATATGCTAGAATTCATTGGAGCTTCTACTGAGTGATGTTCTATATCACGTGAGAATATTTCTGCTCACAGGATTGTACTTCCCCCACTTCTCATCCGCTTTGCAGGTCCCCAAAATATACTCTGGAGGGTGGGGGATCTTCTGGAACAGATTACTAGGAGTACAAAGGAGGCACATTGGGGAGGAGAGGAAGGGAAAGTTCCATTGTGAAATAATGAATCTGTATTGCAGCTCGGTGGACAACAATGGATGCCACCAATTGACTTTAGAGTGACTTTCATGTGGTTGTGGTTTGAATACCCACCATGTTCCTTTGGTGTCAATTTGAGGTGTACTGCATCATGATACTTTCTGAACAAGAAAGCAAGCAAAACACAGTTCAGTTTGAAACATGGACACAATGGATGCAATCCGGACCCATTTTTAATCAAGTGGGGGGAAATATATAGAATGCCAGAAAAATGTAACTGCAAGGTTGTTAGTGTAGCTCAAAGATGGCTAATCCACAGCTATAACCTGCACATAAGATATGCTGAATAACCAAAATATGGAGACTATGTTACCTAGCACATGTTACCTAGACTATGTTACTTAGACTGTTGACAGTGACAATCCCTTACATGTCTGGTGAATATTCAAAAATATAGAGATGGACCAGTGAACCATGTTCACTAGACATGTTCAGATCCACTCCATAATTCTGGACGGTCACAATATACATGTGGCATGGGTACTATTCCCTCGTGATTGTCTCATTTTGCTAATGTACATTGATGCCTGATGCAGATGCAGCCTCAACTGTACTTTATGGATGCATCAAGTTGATGCATGTAAGGCTGCCTGTCCTTGTCAGAGCCACCATTAGTCATAAATATCTGTTTAAATTCTGTATAAATCAAGATAACTGGATGCCCTTGATATTGTGACAAAATGATTACCTAATAATATTGTTTATGCAAAGGGAAGGGTAGGCAGTTTTAGTTATTTGTTGTGAGCTTTCCTTAGGGGACGACAAACTGTTCAACTAAAAGAAGAGATTTCCTAGTATTTTAGTATAGTTCATTCTGGTGTAAGTGGAATTATTGTATGAAAAAATGAGATACTGAGCCACTTTGTGGTAGCGTCTCTCAAAGATGACCCTGATGCAATCCAAGGCAGAATTTGCAACAAAATTATGCATTGCAGAAATATTTTCTCTCTCTAAAAACACTTCAAAATCCAGACAATCTGCTTTCACAGAACATAAACGAAGGACTCAAGAAAAATAAAGAAAAATAAATTAAATTAACAGTTCAGATCTTATGAAATTTCACATGAATATTTTTTTATATCCAGAAGTCATGAAAAAGGTGGCATCTCTGACGAATTTTTACTGAATTATTTTTCAAAGTTTTTTTTAATCTGAACTGTATTCTTGCTTCATTACATCACCACATTACAAACAAAAAATAATAATACAAGAAACATGACTTCTCTCCGACTGTATTGTTAGTTACACATTAACAGGAAAACAATTCAACCCGAATAGGGTATTGAACAGAATATATGAAAAACAAAAATGAGATTAAGTTTAGGTATCAAACAGTGGTTTGAACAGAATGCCAGATTGCTAATAGTACTGAGTTCTGAAATGTACTTTGAGGGTTGTTTTTGTAAACTTTTTTCTTGATTAAACTGTGTCTCGTCTCCTAGTAAGATGGCACTGAATTTCTGTTCTACTAGATCTACTTAGGGGAGAAGGAGAACACTCATTACAGGAATTAAGACAGCACAAATTAACTCCTTAAGTATTACTGCAACTCCAACTTCTCTCTATAAAGGAGTACATATCTTAAGGAGCTACGGAAAGGAAAACAAAGATCAATAAAAACTCAACAATCCTAGCAATGTATAATATACAGTTGTTCACCTGCATCCTTTTGATTCTCTATATGAAAGAGAGAGAAAGCAACAAGGAGAAAAGAGAGAGAAACAAGAACAGATATGCAGGATTAATGAGCAAGTGGATCAAAATGCCCCCCAGTTATGTGTGATATATGACATTCAAAAAGAAAAAAAGTTGCCCAAATCTTTCCCACCACCCAGAAGCATGGGCAATCATCAAAAACGACTTGCTTTGCCAAGATAAAATGTTATGTTGTAAAAAGAAAAACTGGTGTTTAGGTGGTTTAAGCTCTGAGCACGCATACTGGCTATTAGACTGGTAAAACGAATATACACAATTTGTCCTATTCAGAGCTCTCTATAGAGGAATATTCAGGCAAAAAGAACCTTGGATAGCACTCTGTTTGAGAGAAAACAGACAAGAGACGTGGAAGATCTAATGTACAGGGAAGACATTTTTCTGCGGTCGTATGCACAAATTGTAAAGAACTTTTGAAACACATACACATTAGGGAAAGATAGAGATGACTCTTTCCCAATGTCTTTTTTTTCTGACCTCTAGCTCATTGCTCCCCCATGTAGTTGCTGTCTTTTGATTGTGTACCAGTGACAAGTGTTTACAAATTGGGGTTACACAGAAGCAAAGTAAAAATGCATTCAGGTCACAGACAGAAAGAAGAACTGAAAAAACTTACAGACAAATTGGAGTTCGTCACAAACAAAAACAGCTGATTTTTTTTCTAACCTTTTTCTTTTCTCTCTTTTTTTTAGGCTGATAAAAAGTGACTGGACTTCTCACACTGGGACTTTCACAGACAGAAGCAACAGACAAAGCCAATGCTAAAAGACTTGAAGCAAGGAAAGTGAGTTGGTTTGGCTCTGGATTGTACTGAAGTAATGAAAACAGAAAAGAGTGAAGACGGTATGGAGAGGAGGGCGGAAGGTACTCACGAATGGTTAAATCCATCACTTGAGAGGCCAAGCAGAAGACAGGATGCTCATACATTTCTCTCTTTTTCCCTATAAAAGAGGATTTGGGCATGCAAGAGGCTTAGGTCAGAGGTAAAGAGGTTATAGGTCATAGGTCAGAGGAAAACTTTACATTAGCTCAAAAGGAAAGTAGCTGTAGAGTATTTTGGGATACACACAGGAAAAAATAATAATAATTAAAAAAAAAAGATTTAAAATTGGAGGTTTACTGGATTAACCATTCAGCATGCTCATGAGTCACAAAAGAGATTGTGACCATGATTCTAAAGGTTTGTTCTGAATTGTTTGCGGGAATATAATGGTCAGAACGTCATGAATAGAAGGAAATAGAATTTGATTGATTTAAGGCTCCAAGATACTAAGGAGTTTAGCCTTCAGTATCTAAGGCTTTCACAGGTATTTCTTCATAAACATAGCCTCAAGCAGCATTGCTGTGAAATTGTTTCTTAACTTAATTTTAACGAACTCAGGCTAGTTAGACCTCGAAGGAGGCATTTGGTTTCCAAATTGTAGACTCCGCTGCAGAAATGGTCAAACAATGATTGTTTTTAAGTTTGAAAAAAAAAGGAGCAGAAAAAAGCGAAGAGGAACTCAGAGTGAGCGGACTATGCTCATGAGAGAAAACCTGAAGCATGCAGCTTGCGGATGTTGGGTTGTTTTGAATTAACAATCCCAGCATGCTCTGAAACTGATGCAACCACTTTTTATAGAGGCAGCATAGAAAAGTGGCTGAACCAACCACGAACAAGGAAGGAGAGAAGCAGAAGAGAGCAGGTAGTGTGGGATGAAGTACTTCTCCGAAAACAATAGCTGGAATTCAAAACAAAACAGGAAAACAAAACAAATAATAAAAAAGTTTGTTGCTTCAAAGTTTCCCAGACCTAAAAGTCACAGTGCCAAAAAAGAGGGCAAGGTATAATTAAAGACAACCAAGAAGAATTGAGGCACCAAAGGAAAGTACACGCTAACTGTTCTACGTTTTGGGAAATGAATGCATTTTTACTTACAGATCATAAAGTTTGTTTTTGCATAGATATATCTGAAAGAAGAGAGCAAAGCTTACCGACAGAGTTAGTGAGCGTTACACAGAGACCTTGGGAGTCCAGTGTCCATTCAAAAGGAAAGTCACAACAACAACAACAACAACCCCAAAACTGCCTCTGAACTGGAGTTCTCCCATGTCCTCGTGCAGCATATTTAAACATTGAATTTTTTAACAGAGTTCACCAATTAAAACCATTCTGTGAAGTCGAGTGCTTTGATAAATTGCTTGATAGCACAGCGCTCAAGAGACCTGCGTTCCTTCTCTATTTTCATCGCTCATTACCAAGTCAAGAGTTGATAAACATCCTTTTAGTGCCCAATTCTTAAGCGTTTCTCACTGGATGCATAACAATGAATTCATTACCACTGGTACACAATTTGCATTGTCAACGTGGGGGGGGGGGGACATTGAAAAAGAGAGGAGGTGTATAATCTACAGACCCTGGAAATATGGGGCATATCACAATAATCCAGTCCTTATGACCAGCAAGGACTATGGAAAGAAAAAAAATAATTGAACGGTGATATTGTTTCCTCTAGCATTATTATTCGAAGCAAACGAGAACATTGCTTTATTTAGCAAAGCTTCATGGCTCACACATGACAAGAACCCCAAATCCACAGCACATAATTCAATTTAAACATCTAACAGCAAGGCATTCGTCGTGTTGTGTAGGAGTTTCAAATTACTGTACAGCAGCCAAAAAGGTAACAATGAAAACTGATTAATGTGTAAAGATCTATCTGCATGTATAGAATTCCTGCCAAAAGCATATCTTCAAGCAAGTTTAAAAATGTCTTTTTGATAGCTACATGTGTCTCTGGTCACTAGTTGTTATTCTTCCCTAACGTAAAAGGTCAATAATATCAGCTGTGGCGAATTTAGAGTGACAAGAATGAAATCTGATGCAAGTGTAGGGCCAACTGATTTGACAAGATCTGCTATGCATAAAAGAGGAGGTGGCAAAACATTACCCAGGAAAAATAAATAAATAGACATCCTAAGCTGGCTTACAAATGAGTGTGCACAGTTAAAAATATTTAATTTTTGATATTTCCATTGTTTCATGAACTCCGCTGTCACAAGCAATTAGCTGTGTTTCCCATCCCAGTTACAAAACATGACATACTATGTTGATCTCAATGGTTGTTTTCTAGGAAAACAACACAACACATATGAATATTGTACAAGTGACCAAACATGCTTACTCTCCGGCAAAGTAATTACCCTGTGTACCATTTCATGTTCTTAAAAAAAGAGAGGAAGATTTTACCCTAGCCTTATTTATCCTGCAAGCTATGGCATATTTTGATTTTATTTATTTTCTTTTTCTTCTTTTTTTTTTAAAAAAGCAGCTTAGTCGTCTCACTGAAACAGGAAACCAGCGTTAATTTTAGTAGCAAAATCGCCTTACCTTCAATTTTGGCATACTCTGAGAGCCGTGTATAGTTAGTCAATGCAGCTTGCTCTAAGCATTTACGGATGACGGTCTTTACCTCCTCTTGAGGGACTGGAGTAACTATGTCTTTCATCAAAACCTTGATATAAGAAACACTGATTTGTTGTGTCATCTTGAAATTAACTGCTTTTGTTTTCCATTTCACCCACCTAAAAGATTTCAAAGGGTTCACAGTGCCCTTTGTCTCCCTCTACTGGTTAGAACACAGGCAGCAACAATATTGCCCATTGCATCTTGGGAACTATTGAACCTGATCACCGTGGCCCATGGTTCTAGGTGTTTTGCATTTTGAAAGAGAGTGTGAGGAAGTGGGCTGCTAGGAGTGGGGATCCAGCAACATCTGGATGGCACTATATTTAGGCTACCTGTACATTAGATGTTAAGATAAAATGATTGGTTCACAAGGTTCATTATCATTAGATGTACGGATTAATTGCACCAGCCCTAAAGTACTTGTTCAATTAGAGCTGAGTTCAGGTTTTTCTGCTAGCAGGATAAAACGATGACTTTGTGGCACAGAAAATTGCAATTAGAATTCTAGGTGTTATAAAATATCCACGTGTACATGAAGCTTTAAGCTAGTGTTGTTCATAGAGTCAGGAGAGGCCAAGGGGTAACCCAGCCCAACCAAACCAAACCAAACCAAACCAAACCAAACCAAACCACGGCTGTCAACTTTTCCCTTTTCTTGTGAGGAATCCTATTTGGAATAAGGGAATTTCCCTTAAAAAAGGGGGAACATTGACAGCTATGAACCAAACCCACCCATGAAATCTGGACCACGGTGTGTCCCAAGCAGAGAGCAGGTGTACTGAAGAACGCTGCTCAAATGAAATGACACACACAAGTATGCCAGGAGATTGAAAAGCCCCTTCACCCACTCATTTCCAATGTGATTGGAAGGAAAATGGCATCCAGACTCCAAATATATAATCAAAGTCAATATAAATTCCACTGAATGAAAAGAGCCAAATATGAGAACTGGGTTTTTTTTTAAAAAACCAACCTTTCAGGACCCTTACGCTTACCCTTTCCAGGAGTGATAGTGTGGCTTTTAAAGCACCTTCTGGTCGGCCGAATGGAAAGCAATACCTAGGGTAAACACATAGCATTTTTGGATACGTGCAAAATGTTTTAAAAGCTAACAAATGATTTACACCCATAGTGCAAGTCCCAGTCATTCCCCACTTATGTGGTTCAAAGTGAATAAGGAAAACAAGGCGGGCAGGGGGGCGGGCAGGGGCAGGGCAGGGAGAAGAAGAAATTGCTATTTTGGTTTTGAAACTGGAATAGCAATACTTTATAAAAAACAAAACCCTAATCTTCTGGCTGCTTTTAGTTAATAAGTACTGACAAGATAAAAACAAAAAAAGGCAATTGTTTATAACATGGAGACATTCCACTGTAGACTTCTATTCTAAACCTTTCATGGCAAAAATGCACACATAATTCCATTTTACATTTTCTGTATAACATCTCTATGACTGAACTGTCAGTGCCATCTATATGCTAACATATAGTACACCAAAATCACTTTAAAAGTTCCTGCTGTTTATGCAAGTAATCATCACTGCAGCATCTGAAACGCAGCAAGTTGGCTCTTTGTCTGGAAGGTGAAACATCAGTCATTACCTAAAATGTGTGATTTGATTTTCCAATAACAACCGCAGCCTCTCTTTGATTTCTTCAAACCGCTCTTTTTCTTCTACTGTTACCGTTCCTATTCCATCAGGCCTGGAGGAGAGAAGCTATGAATAAGTTGCATTTTACCTCATGACTTTTATGAATCATCAGCACTGTAATCCGTCACACTGTAGTCGAAACAATTATACAAATAAATAAGAGTATTTGAATATTGGGTTTCCAGACTCGGATTACCTGAAATCAGTGGTACCAGAGAGCCTGAATAGCATCTGTGTTTTTTGGGGGGTGGGGAACCTGTGGTCCTTTAAATATAATTGGACTCCAGCTTCCATCAGCCCCAGACAGCACAGCTAGTGGCTAACAATGACAGGGATTATAATTCCAGTTGTATTTCTGCCTTGCAGGGGGTTGGACTAGATGACTCTGAGGGTCCCTTCCAACTCCACATATGATACCTGGAGTACCCCCATTCACTTCAAGGCCACTGCTAGTTCCTTGTGTGAGTGTGGCATTTTGCCCCACACTGGGCACCCCTGCTGGGTTGAAATTCTTGGCTGGTATTCACTGCAGCCTTTGTAAAGGCACAGGGCCAAGGCAGTAAATTGTGTTGCCACTATGTAACTTGTGTGGGGGGCAAATATCTGAATATCATCTATTTCTCCATACCTACGAGACTGCCTTTCCCCATGTGAACCTGCTCCTAACCTGAGGTCATCATCTGAGGCCTGTATCTGTAAGCCACCTCTGGATCAGGTCTGCAGGGTGGTGACTGCTCTTCACAGGTGAGCCCATATGATTTTGGCAACAAGCAAAAACAGCTTCATTCTCTGCTGCCAAATCGTTCTGCTACCCACCAGCCCCCTTCCAGCCTCATGTGATGTACTGTACTTAGGCAAAACTCATTTAAAGCGATAGGGGTGGGCTGCTTGAAAGGGCGGAGCTTGTGTGTGAGTGGGACTCACACCAGTTTAGATCCTGGCCTACTTGCTTTCAGCTATTAGGATCAAAGGTGTGAACGATGCAGTGTGAGGAAGTACAAAGGAGGTGCGAGGTTTTTCTCCTGTGGAAATATCTGTGCTTCTTTTGAAAGCAGCAAAATACAGTGGTGCCTCGCAAGACGAAATTAATCCGTTCCGCGAGTCTCTTCGTCTAGCGGTTTTTTCGTCTTGCGAAGCAAGCCCATTGACGGCTTATCGGATTAGCGCTATTAGCGGCTTTTAGCGGCTTTTAGCGGCTTATCGGATAAGCGGCTTAGCGGCTTAGAAAAAGGGGGGGGGGAAACCCCTGCAGGAACTCGCAAGACATTTTCGTCTTGCGAAGCAAGCCCATAGGAAATTCGTTTTGCGAAGCACCTCCAAAACGGAAAACCCTTTCGTCTAGCGGGTTTTCCGTCTTGCGAGGCATTCATCATGCGGGGCACCACTGTAAGCAGAGTTCTTCCTACGTGCAGAATGCAGTTCTTTGAACAACGCCTAGTAGTACCAAATTAATTATTTTACCTCAGCAAGTAATGCGTTGCTGTGAAACTCCCACCGATGTGCAAAGCAGTTAAGCACAAGTTGACTTAAATCTGTCAGTTTGCATTTCTTAGTGCAGAAAGTATTGATCTGATGTGTAGAGAGCTTTCCTATTCTACTTAATTCAAGAGGGTTCTGGAAGCTTCTCTGTATGAATGAAATAAGCAGAAGGTTCCTGATGTTTGGGTTATTCCCTCAGAGAAGCTGAGGACAGTTGGTTTAAACTGGTTCTGTTATCTCTTTCAGTCATGATCATGCTGACTATAAAAGTAGGGCTAGAAGGAGCCTGGGTTTCTCTTTCTCTTTCTGTCTCTTTTCCTTCTGGTGTGGCATTCTGTACATAGTATGAAATATATATAAAAAATAAATAAATAAATGTCCAGTAGCACCTTAGAGACAACTAAGTTTGTTCTTGGTATAAGCTTTCGTGTGCAGGTACATTTCTGAAAGCTTATACCAAGAACAAACTTAGTTGGTCTCTAAGGTGCTACTGGACATTTAAAAAAAAAAATTATATATATTTTAGGTTTTTTATATATTTCAACTGTGCCAGACCAACACGACTACCTACCTGAATTTGTACATTGTATGCTTAGTGTTAAGGTTTAGACTTATTATGTTTATTGTAAGTTTAAGTTAAGTCTGCTGCAACTGAGTTTCTTATGGACAGTGCCAATCCTGAATGTATTGGATTTGTGACCATTATGCTCATTTGCCTTCAGTAGTAATAAAGCTTTGCTGGATGAAATACAATTGCCTCTGGTCTATTTTTTGGGAATCCTGCAATGTGTTTAAGTTGTTACTCTGCTAACTATACATTGGAATCTACTCTAGATCAATACTGAGTAGAATTTCATGACAAAATCAAAGTGCTGTGCTTTAATTGTTATGCCAGGGGTGGGAAACTTCAAAATGCAGGCCTCCTGTTCTCTCTGCCTGGTCCTAGGAACTTTCTCCAAGCCACATCTCTCCCCAAGCAAGAGCTTGTACTGGTCCTTGAGTGCTTCCACCTGGTTGGGATGTATCCCTAAACCCACAATACTGCCTTTTGTGTTTTGCCTGGAAGAAGTGTGAGGAGTGTGTCTCTCTGTGTGTAGACACTAGCCTACCACACAATGGTAAAATTTACATTTGGTGCTCCACCCACTCACTTTTGCCCCTCCCACATAGCATTGGCATGTAGCCCCTGAAAGGTTGCTCACAATGGAATGTGTCCCTCAGGTTGAAAACAGTTCCCCATCCTATGATTCCTCTGTTACATGGATGTGGTCGACAAAAACCATCTACAGCCATGACTGTAGATCCGGGGAATTGTGCAAATTCTCTGTACAGTGGTACCTCGGGTTACATACGCTTCAGGTTACATACGCTTCAGGTTACACACTCCGCTAACCCAGAAATAGTGCTTCAGGTTAAGAACTTTGCTTCAGGATGAGAACAGAAATCGGGCTCCGGCGGCACGGCAGCAGCAGGAGGCACCATTAGCTAAAGTGGTGCTTCAGGTTAAGAACAGTTTCAGGTTAAGAACGGACCTCCGGAACGAATTAAGCACTTAACCTGAGGTACCACTGTATACCCAAATTGGCTGGCGCGGTCATATGCTGTTCCATTGAATAATCCATGCAAAAGGTAATGAACTACTCTAATCCATTCCAGAAAATAAGTCAACAAACCAGACAATTAGCAACACTATTTCCTACTACTGGCAATTTCCTAGTTGTGTGGACTTGTGTGCTAGTACTCAGTTTGTAACTGTAAGTCTTTCTCTCTGTTAGGAAGAGTAATGGAAGAAGTCTTAAAACTGAACAAATGTTCTTACTTAAAGGCCTCCTCCCGTGTTTGGATTAAAGCTTTGTAAACCCTTCGTATTAGACTAGTTTGGCTATACAAAAGACTTGGCAAGGGATTACAAAGCTTCTAATGAACCTCCTGTCAGGGGTTAATTGGTAAGCTTTATTTTTCCTTTTAATGAATCAGAATGCTCCTAACTTTTTTTATATATAAAAAATACAATCTGTACAGTCAATATTTCATTGACCTAAAGATGCAGAAACCTCAAAATATAATAAATATTAGCACTTGATGTTAAATATGGTTAAAACTCACCCATTTAAAACAAAGGCATTATATACTTTGGAAATGTATTTTTGTCTTTTTTATTCAAAGTGATGAAGTGAATTTTAAACACTCAAAAATAAACACTCATAAAATTGGGTTGCCTATCACTAATCCTGTATACATATGTCCTATTGAGGAAAAGAGAGATTTACATGTTTGATAGGTTTCTACCCCATGTATTTAGATTATTCTATGGTATTACTGTTTGAATTCAGTATACATTTTATACACCAAGCTTGGGTGAATAAAAACATTGATTTAGGCCTCAACTGGAAACATCACTAGGAGAAGACATAAAGCAGTACAAAAGTATATTGTTTTGGCCTCATTTTTGCTTAAATATATAGTTGCATGAAAATTTAGCAGGCTGTTTAATTTGAAACATTTAACTACTAAAACACTTAGAATATTTTAAAATTCCTTATTCTAGAAAATGTTACCACTAAAGTTGCAGTCTTAGAATCACTTACCTGGAAGTAAGCCCCATTGAGCTCAATGGGGCTTATTTCTGAGTAGGCATGTTTCAGATTGCATGGTATGTTTTTGTTTTATAGTAAGTGAGCATTCCTACAATAAGACAAAAGTGACAGCATAGAGGAGGGGTCAGCAAACTTTTTCAGCAGGGGGCTGGTCCACTGTCCCTCAGACCTTGTGGGGGGCCGGACTATATTTTTTTTTGGGGGGGGGGGAATGAACGGATTCCTATGCCCCACAAATAACCCAGAGATGCATTTTAAGTAAAAGGACACATTCTACTCATGTAAAAACATGCTGATTCATGGGCGATCTGCAGGACGGATTTAGAAGGCGATTGGGCCGGATCCGGCCCCCGAGCCTTAGTTTGCCTACCCATGGCATAGAGTTTCAACTCACAGTGCTTGGAGACACTCCTCAAAAGGCCAAATGGAAGGCCTCATTGTAATTTCAAAGAAATATGCAAGCACAGAACCTTAACTGCTCAAAATGAAGGGCACTGCTAATTTTCAAATCAACTGCTTATTTTAGAGAAGGTCCGTTTAACTAAAAGTAATTCTCAAACTAATTAGGGACGGCAGCCTAAGATATAGGAAATATTTGTTTACTGAGATAAATTAAAAGATTTGAAAGACAAATGCCAGGCAAGTACACAAGTTATGTTGTTGATGTGATAATTGTAGCTATCACTTGATAACCTGAACGTGTGAAACTGTTACCACTAGTTATTGCATGATCAAGTTATTACAGATCATTGCCTCTTGTCAGGCACTTGCCCAATAAGGGAAAAATCCAAGATAGGAGGTGATAAGCCCATCATGTGTAGTTGCCCATCTCATGTTGTCAAACTATTATTAAACGCAATGTGTGATTTTTCCCTGATTGCAGCAGTAACCTATGAAGTGTGTTACTGAAAATGTCTTGACATGAGTCTAAATGCAGAAGAAAACAAAATGTGGCTCAAAAACTTGTTCTTTTCCTGTACTCCTTTCGTTTTAAAGACATCTATTTAGAACTTATGGTGAACCCTACATGCTTACTACGGAGAGAGCGGCTTCTTCCAAAGAAGACAAAATGGTAACCACAGACTACAGATGGCAATGGCTGACACCCTGATTCTGAACACATTGCAGGAGAAAGTACTTCCAATTGTGTTTGGGGTCAGAGCACCAGACTGCTGCTTATTTTGCTGCACTCCACAAAACACTACCGAGCCACTCCTTTTGTAGGCTCAAGGAAGTTTACCAGAGCAATAAAACTAGCACTGTGCTGAAACCTGCCGCCCAATTTCTTTAAAGCTTTCTTCCGTCACAAAAGTAGCCTCCATTTTTCTGCAGAGTTGAGCACACTTTATTGGTGACTGAGGGTGTTGAGTATACAGTGGTACCTCGGGTTAAGTACTTAATTCGTTCCGGAGGTCAGTTCTTAACCTGAAACTGTTCTTAACCTGAAGCACCACTTTAGCTAATGGGGCCTTCTGCTGCCGCACTGCCAGAGCACAATTTCTGTTCTCATCCTGAAGCAAAGTTCTTAACCTGAAGCACTATTTCTGTGTTAGCAGAGTGTGTAACCTGAAGTGTATGTAACCTGAAGCGTATGTAACCCGAGGTACCACTGTATTTTTCTTTCCATTGAACATTTTCCCAGCACTCCCCTGTCATGGCTGCCTGTACTTCCTGATCTGAAAAATCCTATGGGAGCAGTCTTTTATCAGCAATGGAGGGCCATAACATTTTCCCATTGATTGATTTCCCATGAGCTTTAATGGAAGCATGGGAAACTGGGAGGCTGGCTCCCAAGTACCTGAGATAAGTGAGCTTGCCATTCCCCCCCCCCCAAGAAAAATCATTCCTTTAACATATATATATATATATATATATATATATATATATATATGCTTTCGTAGATTTTCACGGGTACAGGAATGCAGGTTTTGGTGTCCTCGGGTGTCTTCCCGTGTAAAAGTTGGGGTGTCTAGGCGACGTTTCGACGAGGTCTCACTCGTCATCTTCAGGCTGGTGCTTTCGGCTTCTTGTTACTGGAACAGAGCTCTGTTCCAGTAACAAGAAGCCGAAAGCACCAGCCTGAAGATGACGAGTGAGACCTCGTCGAAACGTCGCCTAGACACCCCAACTTTTACACGGGAAGACACCCGAGGACACCAAAACCTGCATATATATATATATATATATATATAATTTCTTCATTGAGTCATTGAAAAGTAAATACTTTAAAAATAAACAGACCAACAGCTGTCAGAGACCTGGTAGGCAGCTTCCCATACATTGCCAAGAATATTATAGTGTTTTCAGGAATGATGGACAACAGGGGAGGCTTAAGAATGCAAACCACTTGAGAGATGGCTTGCTGAATGGAAGAAAGCATGTTCACAAAACACCACAGCAATCTTGAAAGGTAAACACACAACAACTGCCCTATGCCCCACTCACAACAATTTCACCAACATTTTCTCTCTCCTTTCCTAAAGCTCAAATGCAATACCCTTTTTCTTTAATTGAGAGAGAATAGTTGAAAAAAAGAAGAAAACACAGACTAATTTAACCAGAATACTAGATATGTACCTATATCTGTATCTATTTGTGAAACAAAATTTTAAAATTCCTTCCAGTAGCAACTTAGAGACCAACTAAGTTTGTCATTGGTATGAACTTGAAGGATTTTTTTTATTTTGTTTTGACTATGGCAGACCAACATGGCTACCTACCTGTAACTGTATCTATTTGTGGATTAGCTTGGGTCTCCAAAGCTGCCTCAGAAAAACCTTTATTTTACCAAAAATAAAGAGAATATTGGAATACCTGAAGGAGCTCTCCATTGAGAGACCCCTGAGAAGGAAGGTGCTGGCAGTGGGGAGTGCTGATGCCTTGACGGCCTCACCCTTAAGGCCTGGATACTCCCAAGCATTTTCAGCTACATCTACTGCTGTTTGAACACATGGGGATTGTAGTTTCCAGTGCCTCCTAATCCAATTTTTGAGCTACTAGAAGCTAGAGTTGCAACTAAATTGTAGCAGCATCAGAAAGCTGCCACAGGTCAGTGGCCAGTGAGGGGACGGGACAGAACAATTGGGTAGAATCACTGCAGCAGTTCCATGCTGTTGAAGTGACCGGGTCTGGATCAAGTTCCGTGTGGGCCAGCGATAACTGTGAGAGTGGGTCAGGATCTAGCAGAATGCAGGTTGGCTCTGCATGACCCACCACCTACTACCACTGGTGGTGTTTTGGGGCTTTCTGCTGGGTTAGGGTACCACCAGGGGACTTCCTGGATGGGTGCATCCAAGGAATTATGCTTGGCAGCTTAGTTGGAAAAATGGGATGCTTCAACTCAGTCCAACCCCACTTGCCCAGACTGGTATAAGATGGTGTGATGGTGTGTGTGTGTTAACTGCATTGTCACTCATTACCTCATGTGAAAACTACTTGTGAAACATAATATGTCTGCATGTCCTTACAAAGTATTTTTTTTCGGTGTATATTGCACTGTACCTGTGAGCAGAAACAGTGTTATTATTATTATTATTATTATTATTATTATTATTATTATTATTTTAAAAAATGTATTCACAACACTAGACGGAATTAATAATGATAAAATATCACAGCTGGCTTCTGTGTATCATGTAGCAACAAACTTCAGACAATCTACAGGTCAACTGTAGCCATTTTTGGAGCCGCCTGGATGTCTGGAAGGGCCTGCCAACTAAGAGCCATCACAACTGCAAGGACTTCCTTTCTCAAACAGCTGTGGACTATATTACATCTGACATGACGAGCATCTCTTGAATCTACCTTTCAAACATTCGGCAAACCATTTTCTCACTGTCCTTCACAAAGTTGACATTTTCAGCAGCATGATAGGAAAGATGTCATGTCGGCTGCTTTTCAAGTTCTTGTCACAGTGGTTAGCACCAGTTCTGTCATCTTTACTCTCCTCACAATCCCCCATCTTTAGCCATGTCACAAATAATAATACTTCCAATGTTTTTTGTCAAATTCCAAATACTACCACCCAGCTGCACATCTTTTGGAAATTTATGAGTTATGTTAATTCTTGTTGCTCATCTCCCCAGAAGCTGAAACACCATGATTTCATTAATTAAGTACAAATCTGTAGACGGCACTATGATTATATAAACATAAATTAAAAGCCCTGCACTTATTTTTATATACTTGAAGGGAAATGGAACCATTGTCATTAACAATCATATTATCTCAATTTATATATGTGTGCTTCCTCCTGCCTTCAAATTAATGTTTGGGACATTCTTGCTCTTAGGATTTCCTTTTCTCTGCTGCATTTGGAACATTCTCTTGTTGCAAAGCAAGCAGTCGAAGGGAACAGAATATACCGATAATCAAAAGGCATTATTGGTGGGAGAAGAAATCCACATTTCTGCTGTAGATGTGTGTGTGTGTTTAGGTGCCACTTTCGAGACATTTCTATATTTGATGTTTACAAGTGTAATCACAGGTTTCTGCAACTTGTGCAATTTGTATTTTACCATTTTATTTCCAATGATTAAAAAAAGTGTACATAATGTCACATTTAAATGTAGTTATGTCATGCTTAGATCCAGATCAGGAATACAAAACATGAGGGAGGACAGAAACAGTGCACAGAAACGTCAGACTTGTGGTGTCTGTAAATCTCTATGTAAATCTCACAAAGAATTGCAGACATGTTACAGTGCAGCCACCTCTATATGAATTTAGGTCAACCTACAGAATTGGAAATATCTCAGACTTGAACGGTAGCAGATTCCCTCCCCCCCCCCCCATTTTGATACTGTTTGGATTCTGCTAGAGAAATTAATAGGGCATAATAGTACAGATGGGTGTTGGGGGGTGGAGAGAAAAGGGAGGTTGGGATAGTGCCAGGAAAAGGTGCCTTTATAATGAGATATTAAAACCCTAAATTAGCTGTTCATAGTGTGCATTTTAAAATATTGTAAACACATTACACGAGAAGCTAAAATGTCCTGTCTACTCCTAGTATTACTCATTGACTAATTATTAATCAGCCCCAAAAGAAATCTTTCTGAAGTGAGTTGTCAAGTTTAAAAATAAATGGTCTCGTGGCAAAGACAATATCCCCCCCCCGACTGCTTCTTTGTGCAAATCGCAGGGTTAATTATAAATTATAATTAGGACCAGAGGTCCTAAGGCCACGATGTCTTTCTGGAAACCCCACCTCCCCACCATGCCCTTTTCTAATTGTACACGGTGCCTCGGGGGCTAGTTATGCTGCTCAAGCAAATATATCAAAATCATTTCTTTTAAACCAAGGAGTACTATACGAGGCAATAGCATGCATTTGTGTGCAATTATAAGCACACATTATAGCTCTTTGGGGTTAATCCCTTTGACATTTGCCTGTTCCAGTGTGGCTTTGAAATGAACACAGTGTCTTTTACACCTTTCATGATAACCTCTCCCGTTCTTGGAAAAAGAATGCCCATTAGTAGGCACATATAGCCTGATAAATACCTGATCCGAACTGGTGAAATTTAAAGGATCAAAGCCCTCTTTCCTTTCCTTTTTCTACATCATGGCCCCTTGAAAGTGTTTTGCGGTGCAGAGGACTTACAATACCTGTGACTATTATGATGCAAAGAGCATGTCCAGATGGCTGCCTGGCGGTAAGCCCAGGCGTATTGTGTTATTACATAACCATGTCACATCAGAAATGCAGCTGTTACCGGCAAAGGGCAAACTGAGTGCTGCTCCCAACATGCATGACCACACCTGGTTTTATCTACTGGTTCTTGCCTGTTCTGCTGCAACCATCACATCACATGGGAAAACCTTGAATGAGACAGTATGGAGGGGCTAATGTGCTTACTTGGTCATTGCTGTATTTTTGTGGCTAACATAGGCAGAGCTATAGATCTAATTTCTCTTGCATTGCTCAAGGCTGACACCCACTACTTGGGTAAGCAGCATGTTCATTAGTACCTCTCATAGAAACTCTCTTATATACAAAGGTAAAGTTAACATATGAAGAGCCTTGCTGGATCACGCCAAGTGCCTGAATAGTTGCGCACGAGACTCTTAATCTCAGGGTCGAGGGTTCAAGCCCCACGCTGGGTGAAATATTTCTGTATTGCAAGACATTGGACTAGAGCAGGCATAGGCAAACTCGACCCTCCAGATGTTTTGGGACTACAACTCCCATCATCCATAGCTAACAGGACCAGTGGTCAGGGATGATGGGAATTGTAGTCTCAAAACATCTGGAGGGCCGAGTTTGCCTATGTGTGGACTAGAAGACCTTAGTGGTAACTTCCAATCTACATTCTATGAAATCTTCTCCAGAGCCCTATTTCCTGTAGTGAATAAGTAAGAATAACGAGTAAGAATATAAGTAGAGCTCTATTGGATCAGACCAAAGGCCTATCTGGTCCAGCATCTCTCCCCCCCGCCCATATTAGCCAACCAGAAGTCTATGAGAAGGCCACCAGCACAAGAGCACTTTCTACCATTGTTCTCTGTATTCAGAGGCACACTGCCTCAGGTCCTGTAGGTAACTGGGAAATATTGGTGTAATAGTTTAGAACAGGACTTTTAACCAGTGGTGCTTCACAGTATATCAGGTGGTATAAGCAGTACTGCTTGAAAAGCACAAGAAGAGAAGAAGAAGAGTTTAGATTTGATATCCCACTTTATCACTCCCCTTCAGGAGTCTCAAAGCGGCTAACATTCTCCTTTCCCTTCCTCCCCCACAACAAACACTCTGTGAGGTGAGTGGGGCTGAGAGACTTCAGAGAAGTGTGACTAGCCTAAGGTCACCCAGCAGCTGCATGTGGAGGAGCGGGGACGCGAACCCGGTTCCCCAGATTATTAGTCTACCGCTCTTAACCACTACACCACACTGTCTCTCAAGGTTAGAATGATGGAATAAGATTGGAGAAGGGCCATAGTTCAGGGGTAGAACGCATGCTTTAAAAACAGAAGGTCCAAGGTTGAATCCTTTGTGTTTCCAGATAGGATTGAGGAAATACTTCTTTCTGAATTCCCAGAGAGCCAGTGTCAGCCAGTGTAGACAACACTGAGCTTGCTGATCTCTATGTTCCCATGAGAAACCCAGATTCAAATCCTTGCTCAGCCAAGAATCTTCCCGGATGACCTTGAGCAAATCAGTCTCTCATACACCACAGGGTTATTGTGTGAATAATAAGGATAGGTATCGCCTTGAGCTTCTTGGAAGAAAGGCAGGACAAAAAAATGTGTTTATTTTTTAAAAAGGTTTGTGCACAAAGAAGTATTTCCTATTTTAATTAATATATGTAAAATGATAAGGGGCCAAAGCTATGCTGCACCAAATCAAGAAAGTGGGTTGCAGGTGGGATATTTGAAATGTTTCTTCATTCTGCGCCATCTTTCTGGTTCCCTGTCTTTGGACATGATAAAGACTGGTACTTTTTTTTTTCTTAGATGACTGGATAAAGGAGGGTGTGACCAATGCAAGAAAAATGGAAGAGGTGTTGGAAATGTGTGGTTTATTAAACCCCACATGTTCTGAGTGAAGACTCTCTGGTTACAAATGCACTATAACTTTAAAGCACTTTAAAGCACATTTGAAGCAGGTTTCAACCTCCTCAAAGAATTCCGGGCACTGTAGTTTGCTGCTCAGAGAGTTACCATTCCCAGCAATCCTTAACAGACTCTCTGAGGGGCAAACTACAGTGCCCAGAATTCTTTGAGGGGGAAAATGAGTTTTGAATGTGCTTCAGAGGTATAGTGTGGATGCAGTCTTTGTTAGGGGCAGGACCCCTTGCCTTATACCAGTACAGTGGTACCTCGGGTTAAGTACTTAATTCGTTCTGGAGGTCTGTTCTTAACCTGAAACTGTTCTTAACCTGAAGCACCACTTTAGCTAATGGGGCCTCCTGTTCTCATCCTGAAGCAAAGTTCTTAACCTGAGGTAATATTTCTGGGTTAGCGGAGTCTGTAACCTGAAGCATATGTAACCTAAAGCGTATGTAACCTGAGGTACCACTGTACAGCAAAGCAGGCCTGCAACCTACAGCCATTCATTACGGAGGCAGGAAAGAGCCTAGCTTAAGGCAGAACATGGAAGGTGCCTCCTAATAAAGTCTCTCAGCTGAAATGTTCTTCAAAGAATCTCCCTCCTAGGGGTCAGAAAGGAAAGCACCCCCAATGCTTTTGCTCACTGGATGGAGAGACTAGGGGGAATGTAGTGAATTAGTCCCAGCGCCTTTGAGTAAAGAGTCTTTGTCAGGGCACTCATTTACTTACTTACTTACTTACTTACTTACGCATAGTAAAGGTTTGGTCTAGGACAGAAAAGCAAAGCTTAAACTGTGGAAGGGAAACCAAATTAGGTACAGTGAACATGGCTGCATTTGCCTTGCTGACATCTGGACAGGGAGGCAAAATTGTAGCAGAGGCGGGAGGAGGGAGGGGTCCTCATTGCCACAGTATTTATGCTCCACAAGGCTCTCCTATGATCAGCACATACCCAAGCTCTCTCAGAGTCTTATTACATGTCGAAAAAGCAAAACTATAGGGGAACAGATATTCTGCCCAAAAAGCTCTTGGGGGAGGGGGCTAACTTTACATGCTAAAATAAAACGAAAACACACACATATATACGGTACTTTAAACTATCCAAATGGTGCAAATGAACTACAGACAAATATTAACAATTGTACAATTATTGCCGTGTTTCTCTACTGTAAACATTCATTTCAGTGAGAGAGTAAAGCATGGTCTCAAGTCACTTCCACTGAGATATACAGTAGTTGAAAGGGATCTGCATGGATTGTGTCCAACATAAACAGGGCCCAATCTAGTTGGCCCCTTCTGCATAGGGTTCAGTGCACACAATTGTTCCCATAAGTGTAGCACTTCATTCACAAAAGAGCTACCTGTAGGGCAAGGGGTGGGTGGGTGGCATCCAATTCCTGAGCTGTGTGCAGGAGGAGGTGGCAGTGGCAGGTGGCTTGTTCTGGGTGGCTTGTGCTTCAAGTCTTTGATTGTACACCCTTAATTCTATTTTAGGAATTTTACATTCCTAGATTAAAAGCAACGAAAATATAGAACCAATCCATTTCACACATAAATAAGCTTGATGAATTCACACATAATCCTGAACCATGGTTCAGCATTATGAGAATAAGATTGTGGAAGCTGAATACACACTCTATCTATGTCCCAAAGAAAGAAATTCCACTATACATCTCAGGGAGAAGAAAAATAATATTATAAAGTTATATTATAAACTAAAAAATGTTTTTTGATTTTCTAAGAAACAGAAAGAAAGTAAATTCTATCAGTAGTTTTTCCTAATAAAACATCTAAGCAGTCAACTGACAAAATCTTCCCAGCAAAGTCTGAAAATATACAGTGCAAAACTCTCTTTTTGTTTTGTAGACATTTCACATGATATGGCGCAGGGGTCACAGCTGAGCTAGAGGTGTATTTCTAACAGCAGCCATTTTATTCCTGTCCTGCACTGACACTGATCAGCTACCCCAGAACTGTATTCATGAAGCAGGACCCTGGATAGCATCTAGTTAGTTTCTTTCCTCTGATGGCCTGTCATTCTGTCAGTCCTGACCTTCAGGCTGTCCTGCACCATCTGAATCACATTCTCTCTGCACTTTCTCGCTGACTGCAAGCTACTGTTGTCTCACTGTCTGACCTTACACAAACACAATACAAACAGACAACCCACCTCAGCTCCATCACTGTCTATCGCTTACATGGGAGATTGATAGCCACACAGAATTCTCTCTCTTCGACCTTCATTACTAGAGTGGCATATTCTGACTGACAGCCAACCTCATTTCTCAGAAAGCTAAACTGCCAGTTGTTGGTGGTGTGAGCTTTCTCCCTTTTATTTCTTTCAAAAATCGCCTTCAATAAGCAAATGGATTTACTCACAAGTTTAACATGAGGCATGTTAAAGACATCTGCTCTTAGCCAGAGAAAACATGTTTTCAACATTGAAAAACAGAGAGAGCAGGATGGAGAGAAACATCTATAAAATAGTAATTAAGGCCACAGTTTTACACACTCTTACCTGGGATTAGTAAGCCATACTGAACTCAATGTGGCTTACTTCTGAATAGACATGCATAGGATTGCATGGTAAGACACGAAAGGTTTGCGATTTCTCTCTGTCCAAAACTACAAGTGGAAATCAAGTGCCAATCTGTAAACCCTAAGAATAGCCATGCTGGACTATCACTGCCCTGCTTTGTCTTCTGCTAAAAAGGATGTTCTGGCCCCACAGGGTTCAGTTATTTAGTGATAGCAAACCTCTCTATAGTATTAGTATTAAATAGAAGGAATAATAAGGCTGCTCCTTTAAGAAAAGGTAGTGCCTTTCCCCTTTCCAGACCTCAAGGCAGACTGGGAAATGAAGGCACAGTAATTTTCTAGTTTCTATTGGCTCTGCCCAAAATGGGAAAAACCTCCCTCTCCTTTGCAACCTGGTTCAGTTTAGTTCTTGCAAGCCGAGGAAGAGGGGTAAACTCACTTGTTCTTACAGAACTCCATGGAGAACTTCCTAACCACATTCATTCAAAGCCAAAGAAAAGCCTACTGGAATGAGAGTAAATATCTCCACATGTGCCTTGTGAACTTCAATAAAATGCATGTTTGAGAGCTTTGTGGAGTTTTGTTTATACTATCCTGATTGAGAGAAGTCTCAGGGTGGAACAAAGGAAGAAGGAAGAAGCCATTGTGATGTATTTGCCTACTTTAGAATTTGTCTGAGTGATCCTTTAACTTGCAGTGCTAATAGACTGAACTAGCATTTCAAAAATCACTTCAAGATCCACAGATGGTACAGTGGTGCCCCGCAAGACGAACGCCTCGCAAGACGGAAAACCCGCTAGACGAAAGGGTTTTCCGTTTTGGAGGCGCTTCGCAAAACGAATTTCCCTATGGACTTGCTTCACAAGACGAAAATGTCTTGCGAGTTCCTGCAGGTTTCCCCCCCCCTTTTCCTAAGCCCTAAGCTGCTTATCAGCTGATCCGCTGATAAGCCGCTTATCAGCTGATCCGCTAAAAGCCGCTAAACCGCTAATAGCGCTAATCCGCTAAGCTGTCAATGGGCTTGCTTTGCAAGACGAAAAACCCGCTATACAAAGAGCCTCACGGAACGGATTAATTTCGTCTTGCGAGGCACCACTGTACAATAGTTAAGCAATGGCTTTGCACATGATTACACACACCCTCATTGTAGCTACAGGTTTCATCAACAGATACAAAAGTTGCTTTTATCAGCTGATTATACAGATTTCCAGTCATGCCTCCGTCAACCATAATCCACACAGCTCAGACTGAACCTTAACTGTGTAAGTAATCAATACTCCAAAAGCTCTAAAAATTAAAAACCCACCTCCTGCATAATTTAGCACAGGTAACTCACTGCCCCAAGTCTTGTGGAAATGTATGAATGAAGCTGTAGTTCACACAGCACACCTGAAAATTTCTTCAGGTGCTTTGGAAAACTTCAACTTGCCTATTCTGAACCATGTTACCCATCATTCACCCCCCCTGGTCTTCTTGGTCCTTACAAACAACAAAAAGGTGAAGAGCTGAGAACCTCCTACTCATGGGATAGCTCTGTTTCGTGACTTCAAATCTAGGGATGTCCTTGAACTGGACTTTGAACAAGCTCTTTCTCAAGATCTCTGCATGGCCCACTCGAGTTTATATGCTACAGCCTGTATCTTCCTTATCCACCATGTTTCTCATGCTTTAAATTAGCCACTGGGTTAGATTGGTACTGGTGTACCAATAGAACTTGGGACCAGCATACCAGAATAAAAGATCGTCTCACCCCTTAAAAACCCAACCAATCACTGTGTCCTACAGAAGAGGGTGTCTTCATCATGGGGCCTATTCTGTAGGAATGGGGCCTTTAGCGTCACCGTACCAGCCCTTTAGAACTGCCTCCTGTTACATAGGTGTCATCTCTATTACCTTTTCAGCACCTACTGAAGACCTTCCTTTTTCAAGAAGACTTTTAAGTGGAGATTTTCATCCCAGTCTGTATCTGCACTGGATTTGAAGTTGTTTTTATGTGGGTGTTTTATTGCAGATTTTTTTTTTTTATTGATGTGTGTTTATTGTTAACTGCTTTGAGATGTTTTATGGGAAGTGATACCTAAATGGATGGATGGATGGATGAGTGACTGAGTGAGAAACCCTGTGTTAGTGATTGCATGTGTGCTCATGGAACAGCATTAATACATTTGTGGTTTCCTTTCCTTTTTCTTGCTCATATTTCTTGAGGTCCAAGCCAGGGTGCTCAGTGGCCGATACAAATTTCTGCAGCACAACCTTGTAAAATCTGCCATTTCTTACCTTTTGGGCTCTGGAGCTGGCTGGGGTTTGGAATCTTTCCTCTTTTTGGACTCCTTTTTGGAATCCTTTTTTGGCTCTACTTCGACGGCTGGGGGATTATTTGCCACTGGCAGTAGGGCACCAAGTATCTCTTCCATTTTTTGACTTTGGGACATGACAGGGATGGTTTTAAGTGAAAAGGTAAGGACAGCAGAAAACGGAAAGAAAAGGAAAAGTAACAAAAGAAAGTGTAACAGAAGAAATGAAAGAATACAAGCTAAAAGCAAATAATAGAAACAACAACAGTACACTAATAATAAATGCCAACAGCGAACAAAAGAAGCAAATGAAAGCCATAACCAAAAAGAAAATATGGAGAAGCAAACGCTGTTAGCCTGACAAGATGGATCAAATGAACTGTGACTTTAGTGGCAGCCTTATAATGTGAAATACCGGCAATGTGTATAATAATTCGTGATGATGTTTACCAGAGAGCTTACAAAAACACTTCATTATTTTATAACACTCTGCTATTCGGTAGCATATGCAGAGCAGAGTGTGATATCTCACTGTATAGAATGCAACTTCCAAAAACAAAACCATCAGTGCAACAATACTGTCGCTGTCTATAGAGAAAGGAAACTTATCTCAGCAACACTTTCAGGCGTAAAATCTACTGTTTAATCCTAAAAGGCTGGAGTGAGCTTGAAATGGCTGTGCAGCTATTGTGGCTGCCAAGTGGCAAAAGTGTTTTTGTGTTTTATTTTTAACTTTCCATAGATGTTCTGTCTGGTTCACTGTAGCAGGCTCAACTGACGGTCTGGCAAGGGAAGGTAACTGCGGACCTTATAGATTAGTAAAGCCCTGGTAGACTCTCATGTGTGGGTAATTCACCATTATATTGAGGGATATTCTTAGTTCTGTACAGCATGTTAGTGGAGCCAACAAGCCTTGCTCAAGTTTTACAAAGGACCTGGAAAAAAGGCAGAAGGCTATTTATTACCACTCCTTCCCCACTTTTCCTTCTCCTTTCATGCTGTTAAAAATACCTGGAGGAAGGAATCTCAGTTATTTCATCTTTGCGCTCTCCCACCCAATACAGAGACTGCATGAAGATCCAAATGTATACATTTTTGTAAATAAACTCAAGTATATCTTGCAGCATTCTGATATATGGTTTAAAAGAGAGCTGGGGGACCTGCAGCCCAGCATACATTTGTTGGACTCCAACTCCCATCATCCTCAGCCAATATCTGGGGATGATGGGAGCTGTAGTCCAGCAACAGCTAGAAGGCCACAAATGTTCCCCATTCCAGACTTTTTAAAAAAAATGTTGACTTGAAACATGCTTCCCAAATAAAATAAGATATAATGGTTATTTACAATCAAGTCATCAGAAGTTATGATTAAGTTGCAAAGTGGCCAACGTTACATTAAAAAAACAAAATCTGGATCTACATTTCAAAATATTCTTAACACATCGGTTTTGCATCTCAGTTACACAAGTTGAGTCTTAATAAGTACTTTATAGCAGAATACAGAACTTTTGTTTGTTAGTATTTAGCTGTCTATTCTCATTCAGATGAAAATGAAACAGGTCAAATTCATCGTACCCAATGGCAGATACATTCTGCAGCATCACACTACCCTACTTCTCCCCTCCCTCAAACTGCGTCAAGCTATTTTCTTAAGTGAACAAAAAGCAACAGTCAACTGTTTGGGTCTGTCTACACTTGATTCTTTGCTGCCTTCCTTTTGCTAACAGCAAGCAAGTCAGTTCTCCTGCCCAGTATGTTGTGTACCATACAATAAGAAGAACACAGCCACAGGGAAGGAGCCATTATGCAATAGTAGCCAAATAAATCTGTACTGGAGACTTGCCCCTCCCTGATGGAGACAAGCATGTCCTCCACTTACCTGTTGCCATGGACATGCGATGCGCAAAAGGCAAAGCTGTAGTGAAGCAAGGTAGGGTCAATCATCGCTCCATTTTCTGCTCTCTCAAGCAAGTCGCTGAGGTAGCAGAGATGCCTGTGACAGCCTCTGACTCCGTTACGTGCGCAGTACTCATCTAGCACAAATACCTGGCCGGGACTGAACCAGCCCTGTTTGGAAATAAGAGAGAATTTATTTCAAACAAAGGCATTGGATCTGGAAATGTGATGCTCGGCAACAGTGACAACAACAAATGGAAACCTCTATAAAGAAAGTATTAGCAATGGAAATGAAATGCATTTGCAAACACACGAAGCTTGCATTATTGTAAGTAAGTAAATATAAAACCAATAACCCTCAGAAGTTGGCTGCAGAAACTTAATATCACAATGACAGAGTGTACATCGGATTCACCAAATTTCAGAAAGAAGAACAATTTGCAAGGCTTTTACTACTGATCACTTTGTTTATTACTTATTGGCTTGCTAAACACATGAACACACCCCAGCTGATAATCATCTTCTATTACTAGCATACAAACAAGTTTGTGGCTGACTGAAGCTGTGAGTCAGGTACCTGCAAATTGAATGAATCACCCACAAGTCACCCATTCAGAGGGACAATCCCCATTCTGATCGACATTAATATAAAGCAGCCAGCAAGAGAGAAAACAACAGGAAGAATTAACAGCACAGTTCCAGAATGATACCAGAAGTCCTAGCATAATGTAAAGGCTTTTCTAGTCCCACAACTGGTATTCTGATAACAGAGGTAAGGCAGCCATCATGACATTCATTAATTAGTGTGTTATGATACCCATTTCAACAGGCACAACTTCTTTCAAAGAATCCTGGGAGCTCTAGCTTGTTAAGGGTGCTGAGAGTTGTTTGGTGACGCCCTGTTCCCCTCCCAGTTACAATTCCCATAGTTCATTGCGAAGAGGGATTGATTGTTAAATCATGCTGGGAACTGTAATTCTGGATGGGGAATCAGGGGTCTCCTATCAACTCTCAGCACCCTTAACAAACTACAGCCCCCAGAATTCTTTGGGGGAAGCCACAACTGGTTAAAGTGGGATCAGAGTGCTTTAAATGTATGGGGTGAAGGGAATTCTGCAGTCACCAAACCCAGCCCTTTGAACCTATGCTTCATTCCATGCAGGTGTGGGCACACAGAATTGGGACTGCATCTCTGGCTCCATCAGGGATCTTCATGTGCCCCAGGACCTGTTCCAACAAGGGCCTGTAGGCATACATGCCTAGGTGCATGGGCTCTGGTTGTGTGATTTGTACCCCTGTAAGAATGGAACATAGGGCTCATGTGCACAGAACCAGTGCATGTCACGAGATACATGTCTAGACTTTGTATGGATGGCATCTGGAACACATGGAGGTTAGAGTAGCGATAGCAGTTGTGATCCCAATTGTCACCTCTGTGCACAAAAATGAAATATTTGCCAAGAGCTAAGGCTCCTCTAGTAAAAGAGAGGAAGAAAAGTCTACCAGATGCTATGGGCTAACTATGCCAGTGTGGTGTAGTGGTTAAGAACAGTGGACTCGTAATCTGGTGAACCAGGTTCGCTTCCCCACTCCTCCACATGCATCTGATGAGTGACTTTGGGCTAGTCACACTTCTCTGAAGTCTCTCAGCCTCACTCACCTCACAGAATGTTTGTTGTGGGGAAGGAAGGGAAAGGAGATTGTGAGCTGCTTTGAGACTCCTTAAGGGGAGTGAAAGGCGGGATATCAAGTCCAAACTCTTCTTCTTCTATGCAAATATATGCTTACAACATATAAGCTTACAAATTACATACATAATTTTATTTGTATGGCGCCTTCCACAGTTCAAACCATGCTCAAGGTGGCTTACAACATGAACAAATACATAACTACAACATCACAAAGGTAGTCATAAACAAGATTTTTTAATTAAAAAAATACACAACCAAACAGTACAACTTCCACATAAATCTGAAATAAAGATAGAAAAACCCAACATTCACACCCCTTCCAGCAAAACATGCCAGCCCAAGAATCTGTTCAGCAGCCTCAATTTTTGTAGCTGGAGTCAGTCAGGACTTTGCCTTCCCAGGCCAGGTGGAAAAATGGTCTGCAGGAAAGGAAGCAGGTCTTTTAGGACTCACAACCAAGGTGGTTTATAAGGCTCAAGCTGTATAAGAGTTTTATAGGTCAATACTAAGATCTTGGGATTGTGAATGGAATTTGATTAGAAGCCAGTTTATATTCAGGTGTAATGAAAGTAAAGCAAAATTATATTCCCGGCGGACCATCATGTTTGCCTCGAGTTGCTTTCTCAGAACAGTCTACAGGGCCACTGCTCATGATAAGAAGTGTTATAATAGTGAAGTTTCAAGGTTGCAGAGGCATGAATTAATAGGGAAGCAACTTTGTAAATCTATCCCAGCATGCTAGAGCACGATACCATCGTTTTACGGCGGGAGAACGTGCATTATGGTGACAGCGATGATGGCTTCTCAGGTAGACTGTCTCTCACCTAATTTGAAATTCTGTTAAGTATGATAACCAAGGCATTTTTCAAAAAAAAAATCAAATCTTCAGTATCGATAGGGATGCTGAACAATTGATAAGATGTGCGTATATCGTGCTTCAAAACTGCAGAATCTTTCATCTTTTAATTGAAAAGTTCCTGCAGGGAGTAGATCAATGCCCTGCCCCTTCAGGCAACTTGTTTGCCACCCCATCTGCCACCCCAAATGCTACGTCTTTGAAATGACGCTGCTGTGAAAAGATTAAAATATATTTTCTACCACTCGGATGACACCAAATCTTTTCTGGATGCCAAAATAGCTACTGTTGAGGAGAGTTGAAGAAATATCAATTAAGAAACTCCGTCGAAGGGATTTGCTTATCCTTGTTGGGCCAACTCCAGAACAGATTGAAAAAGGGATGAAAATAATGAGGGGCAGAATCAAAGGCATGGGGAGGGGAGCAGATACAGTTCCTTTCATTACTCCAGTCGCCAGAAAGCGCATGTGTGAAAACGAAGACGCTGATTGAGAATAACGCAGAAGGTGGCCTGTCATGAGAGTCCTCTGATGGCGGCTTCTTTTCTCTCTTCCCACTTCGAGAGAGCTACCGGGATTCTGCTTTTTAGTGGAGGGGGCTGAGACTAAAATATTTCCCATACTTTGTGTCTGTCTGGGGTGCGTGGGGCAGGGCGAAGGGAAAGCAAAATAAAAGGCACGCTGCTGATTTCTAGTGGGATTTAGACTTCTGGGGGGGGGGGGGAGAGGGAAAGAACACCCAAATCTACAGTTGGGCAATAGGTTTAATATCACAACATGTCACAAAACAATGTCAAGCTTTCGAGTTCTACTGAACTCTTCATTAGGCTACAGGATGTGCAAAGCAGGGAGAGCGGCATGGGTGGTACGAGTTCCGATTTGGTCTCGCCTGAGACCATTTCCCCCAAGCCACACCCACCTGCTCCTGTGCCACCAGGTGAGGGGCAGGTGGAGATGTGCTTGCCAGTGTATAATCAGAAGCCCTGAAGTGCAATCCTGAGTGTGCATTGGCAAGGGAGGCTTGCTGAGCTGGTTACAGATCTAAATGGCTACAAGGCCATATAGGGGATTGCAGGGATGGGGTCAGTCAGCTTGGATAGCTCAGTGGGTTAGGGTGCGGTGCTGAAAATGCCAAGGTTTGCAAGTTTGATCCCCATATAGGGCAGCTTCACATTCCTGCACTGCAGGGGTGGTGTGTGTGTGTGGACTAGATGTCCCACAGGTTCCCTTCCAACTGTACAGTTCTGTGATTGTTGGATAGGGTAATAATAATAATAATAATAATAATAATAATAATAATAATAATTTTTATTTATACCCCGCCCTCCCCAGCCAAGACCGGGCTCAGGGCAGCTAATAACCAATAATAAAAACAAGTTGATTAAAACACAATTTAAAAAACAAGATTAAAATACAACATTAAAACATTAGGATGCAGCCTCTTCACAGGAGGAGAAAGGAAAAAGAAAGAGGGGGAGGGCCCTGCGGAAAGAAATCAGATCCCGCAGGGCCCTGGTCTCATGAGACAGAGCGTTCCACCAGGCCGGAGCCAGTGTTGAGAAGGCTCTGGCTCTGTTTGAGGCTAATCTAACTTCCTTAAGCTCCGGGACCTCTAGGGTGTTGCTATTTATGGACCTTAAGGTCCTCCGTGGGGCATACCAGGAGAGACAGTCCCGTAGGTACGAGGGTCCTAGGCTGTGTAGGTAACGTGTCATATTTGATATTTAGCTGCAGCCTCTAAGCAGCCCCTAAAAAAAAAGGGAAAAAAGGAACAGGAGGTGGTTTCAGGCAGGTTGGCCGACCAGAACCACTTTGCAGATCTACCTTTCATTTCGCGCTCTTGCATTTGTGAATCTATTTTTCTCCTTAGTTCGGTTTCCTCCATGGCTTTTTGTCTACGGGCTCCTTTTTCTGAGCTTGCCAAACATTGCCTAGAATGCCTTCCCTGGTCGACCCTTGTCTCTGTGCCCTAGTTTTTCTAGTCCCAACTGCAGTTCATGATTTTGGGGGGGCAGAATCATAACCCTAGATCTGCCGGGATGAGCGAGTTAGGATGTGGTTGATCTCCAGCTCAGGCAGTTTGTCTCCAACCCTGGCTCAGCTGAAGATGTGCTAGTTCAGCCAGTGCCCAATAAACCTTGGAAAATGGGTGTTCCAAAAGAGTGGTAGAGGAGGGGCTGGATAGTTAAATTTATGCTGGATTCTTGACTCTGTTCGGCTTGATCATGCGACTTGGCAACCCAGCGAAAGCTACACCAGCAAAAAGGGTGGTGTAAATCAAACTCTGTTTTAAAGGCTTGTTTTTTGTTTGCCAGGCTTTGAATGAATTTGGATCTGGTGTAGCTTTTGCTGGTTTCTCATACTTGCAGTTCAGGAAAGTTTTTAATATGTGACATTTTAACATTTTAATGTATTTTTAATCTTTGTTGGAAGCCACCCAGAGTGGCTGGGGAAACCCAGCCAGATGGGCAGGGTACAAATAAAAAATTATTATTATTATTACTACTACTACTACTACAGTTGCTTCCTTCCTTACTGCAATTTGTTTGCTGGGGGAATCCTACCATGTCACTGACACTTCCATGGGCTCTCTTATGGGATTTGCCATTTGAAACTGAACTATGCTTGCCATGGAAACTCTCCTAGAGTCGGTGTAACTTCAGCAGATGGTTGTTCTTCTCACTTCAGGTGTCCTTTGTTCCTTTATTCCATCTCCAGATCCAAATCAAGAAACTCACGCAGCACCTTCTAAACGCTCACTTTTTCAGCAGGGAACAAGGTGTCTGGAATACAACTGAGACTTAGCCTTTATGATCCTAGGGATCTATTTCCGTTTTGTTATAGCAACGTTGAAGTCCATTTTGCAACCAAATTTCTTGGATAAATGAAGGTTAAGGTGGTCATCTGTTGAGCATACCCCCCCATCTTCCCTGGAAATAAAAATGAAATTGTTTTAGAAAGGCCTGATGGTAATTTTCACCTTCGTGGGATTGCTATTTATTCTAAAATTATTCTTAAAAAAGAAGAAGAAGCCATGGCACTTATTTTTGTCCATAGAACTTGTCCTCTGATAAACTTGGCTTCTTTCTGGTGACTTTTGGCTCCATTGTGGAATGATGTTCCTGCATTTTCCTTTTTTCATACAAGACTCAGCATGATAGCAGTTCACTGCTTTGTGAATGAACACTGAAGCACAGGGGAAAAAATGCATAAAAGCACTGGCAGAAGATAACAGGAAAATGGTAGATAGGCTATTTGTTGGGACCACGACTATGTAACCATCTGAAGAAAATACTTGCCATCCTACCAGATAACATTCTGCAATGTATTGGGAAGCTTGAGTCTAAAGTAGAGAACCTTATAAGGCAAAGGTGCAAACTCCACAAATGGTAACACCACTGCTATTCCCAGTTCAGGAATGGCGGAAAAGCCCAAAGCTGCAGATCTTATCAGTGGAGCCCGTGAACAGGGTGACTTGCCTTTCATGAATGGCTTCCCCTACTGTCAGGGACCGTGCTGAGGAGGGCTGCACTGAGGAGGAATGGTAGGATCCCCCCCTCCCCCTGCTCTTGCATCTTCTCAGGATCAGGAGGACAGTATAGACTTGGAACAGTGGTTTGCAGAGGGGCAGAGTTCACAAGGCAGAAGCTGGGAAATACTGGATGGGGAACAGCTAGGAGAAGCAGCATTGGGAAAGAGAGAGTTAACAGATTCACAGTCTCTGGACAGGGTCCACCCCCCTTCTCCAAGGACACAGAGAGTTTAGAAAGTGTTAGAACAGAAAGCGCAGAGGGTACAAGCTCAGATTGCAAGACGTAAGAGTGACGTAGATTAATAGGGATGGAGGGGGGTGACCCTTAACTGGGAGTGTTGCCATTTCTAGTAGACGTGTTTGTTCTCTCGCTGTGATTATTAAAGATTCTAACTGGTAAGACGTTCCTTTCGTTTGATCTTTTGTTTACTGCCGCGGGGGAGGAAGCCGATTCCCCAAAAGCTGACAGCTATTGAGGAGGACAAAACAAAAAGGAAGAAAGATATGTGGTGATAGGCAATTTGGGATGTGGACGGATCCATACAGTCCTCCTTTCTTTTTCTTTTTTTTTACCTCAGTGAGTGTATAGGGGATAGGGAGCATCAAGAGAGGTACGCAGAGGCCAGAACAAGAACTGTTGTGTAGAGGGGTGCCTTGTTTGCCGTCTTTGGGGACCTCTGGGTAGCTCACCAAACCTCTGTAGCCTGGAACTGGGTGTGTGGATTGCAGCTGGGCACTGAATGAGACACAGCTGTGGGAAGGCTGAGGAAGCCCTATATACCCATCAAAAGCAAGCCTAGAGGAAGAGACTTGAATGGTGTCAGAAGGTTCCAGGAACCTTCTTTGCTGTGAAATTTTTTATTTTTTTGAGAGGAGGAGCTCTCGGTTTGTTTGGGTCTTGAGCAAGAGCCAGGAGGCTGAAAGAGGAGGTATGTCAGAAGGAGAAGGGATTGATATTAGTTCATTTATCAGTAAATGGCTTTAATGGTTTCATTTTGAATTTTTGTAGCATTCATTTTAGTTTACAAAATGGCCTAAAATAAATAGTTTTTACTTAGAATAATATTTAAAATGGGAAATTAACAAATAATAATACTAAAAATTCTGAATTGAACAACTGACAAAAAATTCCCAGGCGCTATTGAAAGAGTATTCATATAACACCCTGAGACTAGGCTTTCTGGCATTTCCCATTGAATATTTAGATCACTGATGTTATTGATTTTTAAAAATACAGAATGTTTTGGAATCATCCAGTTTGACATTTTCAGAAACTCTGCAATCTCTGAATGCCACCATTTTTTGGGGTGTGTGTGTGTGTGTGTTTCAAAAGTCTTAGAACGTTTGAATGCAAATTTTCATTTCAGATATAAAGGAGAAAGTATGCTTATCTCTGCAGCTTTTGGGTCCATTTCAAGAGTAGTAGAACAAAGCACATTAAGTCACCACATGTCAAATCCACAGAGCAGAAAGGCACCAATTGCAGTGTTAAAATATGGGAGTGAGTACCAGTGATGGACAGTAGAGGCATCTTCTAAAAGGCCATTTGCAGAGAGGGAGCCTATGGCTATGAAGACTGTGGCAGGCAGCTTCAGTAAATGGTGCCAACAACACTTCTGCTTCTTCCCCCAAATGCTTCTCCCTGCCAAGAAGTGTCGCCTCTGTCTTATCTGCGATGAGTCAGTTTCTTTGTTTTCATACAAATCTCTGCCTCTGTGGGGAATCAAGCGAAGCTGTACAGCGGTGGCTCAAGAAAGAGCAAGGATGCTGTTTCTAGGGCATCTATCTGTCTATGAAACTGTCATAGAGCGAAGAAGAATTGCCATAAGAACAACTGTAGAGGCACATTTTACAACAGAGAGGGAGGGGTACTGTACTCATTCTAAACTCAGAGAGACATGGCCCTCTGGTACGTTTGCTCGAGTTCCCTCGGGACGCCTCTGCATTGACTCATCTATGGCAGCGTTGAACTATGGGCTGATTCACAGATGTGCTCTCTCCTGAGTAGGGAAATTAGCAGTAAGTTGCATCCAATGCTAGCCCTACCCAGAGTAGACCCACTGAAGTTAACAGGCATGACTAACATAGGTTCATTAATTTCAGTGGGTCTGTTCTGAGCAGATCTTACCGGGAGGGAACCCAATTTTCTTTCTGCACAGCCTTACACGTTATCTTCAGGACCAGGCTTCCAGTCATGGCAGGATCACCTGTGAACCAGTTGGTATTTACATCTTATTTGCAACTTGAAAAAAAATCTTAGTGAGTCAAGCTGTGTGAAGCCCAGCAAATGGAGAACTTGGCTTGATATTGTTAGTATGGAATTGACACACACACACACACACACACACACACACACAGTCTCTCTCTCTCTCTCTCTCTCTCTCTCTCACACACACACACCTTTAAAAAATCCACATAAGTATAAATAAATGGGCTGCAAAGGCTTCACATATTGTGTTTAAGATTCCATATTATTCCATATATTGCATTTGAAAAAGCAGCTTTATTTCATCTCATTAACTTTAATGGTAAAATAGAAAACCTATATTTTATAAGGAGGCTCATATGCAGCCAAGACATGGAATGCAGATGAGCATTATAGATAGTGGTTTCTCTGAGGCATGTATGTTACAGGTGAATGGATCAGTATCTGCTGCCTCCCAAAGAAAAGCTACCCAATACTTTAAGACACAATGATAAGTTTTCATTTTAGGAGCCAGCAAAGGGGAATACACTTGTCTCTAGCAGCAAACACTCTCCCTCTCTCTCTCTCTCTCTCTCTCTCTCTCTCTTTAGGATCCATTCTATTCTCTTGGTTGGTATCTGTTTTTTGTATATTGGTAATATGGGACCTCATGGTGATTGCATAATAATAACAACATACAGTGGGGCAGTGAGAGTGGGCAAGGTAGAGATAGGTTGCTACGCTTACTTTTTGTTTGCTGGTAAGTAGAATTGTAGCCTCAATATACCAGCACAACCACCAGTGCCAAGTTCAAAACAAGGGTTTTGATTTAAAACAACAACAACACAGAAAATAAATTCAAGTAAGCAATGCCCACCCACTTTAAACATTGTTCATAGAGCCAAACAGCTATTTAGAATAATGGAACTGTAGTCAGAAAGAAGCAAAGGCCTTCGCTGAGATTTGATAAATAAGATGTTCATCTGGTCACTCATGGTGAGTAGACGTCACCTTGAGGTGATCAATGAAGAAAACTTTTTAAAGACAGCTGTTTCTTTCCTTATTGGCCACTGACGTACCGTAGTTCATTAATGTAGGTTTGTGCAGACAACTTTACTTTACTAGCAACCTTTGTGGACAGAGCTGCAAGTCTGCCTTTATGTTCTTCCCAAGCCTGAGGACAGCTCTGTTCATTCCCCACCCTTCACCTGTCCAATGCAGACCCAAGCATACCATAATCATGGCCAGATAATCATGTGCACAGCACAAGAATGTTTGCAGAACATATCATGCAGCAATGAAAGGTGAAAACAAATTCAGTCTGATCTGGAGGGAAAACCTTTCATGACTCCAATAGGGTAATCATTCAGGCCCCCATTATGAGAAAAAAACATCCAAACCAATGCAAATTTTATTGAACTGTTATTCCAAATCTCCCAGGATCCTATAATAATGTATTTATTTCTTATACCTTGCACATCTGACTGGAAAAACAGCAGCAACACAACAGACCATACGACAGAAGGTTGTATATTTATCTCTTTGACATCTGACAGGAGGGTGTTCCATAGGGCAGGCACAACTACTGAGAAGGCCCTCTGCCTGGTTCCCTGTAACCTTACTTCTTGCAGTGAGGGAACAACCAGAAGGCCATCGGCGCTGCATCTCAATGTCTGGGCTTAATGATGCGAGCAGAGATGCTCCTTCAGGTATACAGGGCCAAAGCTGTGTAGGGTTTTAACTACTATGTCTAGTAGTTGAAACAACAGACTAGCAGGTAAGTCTAGTCACAATTTGAATTCCTCAGCAGAGGAAAGCTATGTTGGAGGATTTAAATGGTTTCAAGACATAGCTACACAGGGTGGGTCCAAGGCTGCAAATAACTTTTATAAATTATGTTCAGTACAATCAAGGAGGTGTGCCAGAACCGTAATCCTGCCATCATAGGAACAAGCGAACGATAATATATACTGTGAAAGTATATGCATTCCACACAAAAAAAGTGTAATGTTCTGAAAGTGTCTGACCCGACACAAAAGTCAAGTAAAAGCTAAAGTCCCAACTGCAGGATCAAACACAGCTTTGGGTGTAGTCACATTCAATAAATAGCAATGTACATTAAAAATTATACAGGAATTTAACACACGTTAGTGATGGCCAAATTTATTTCCTGGTTCAATTCCACCGACTTTGGGATGCGGGTGGCGCTGTGGGTTAAACCACAGAGCCTAGGACTTGCCGATCAGAAGGTCGGCGGTTTGAATCCCCGCGACAGGGTGAGCTCCCGTTGCTCGGTCCCTGCTTCTGCCAACCTAGCAGTTCGAAAGCACGTCAAAGTGCAAGTAGATAAATAGGTACTGCTCCGGCGGGAAGGTAAATGGTGTTACCGTGCGCTGCTCTGGTTCGCCAGAAGCAGCTTAGTCATGCTGGCCACATGACTCGGAAGCTGTACGCCGGCTCCCTCAGCCAATAAAGCAAGATGAGTGCTGCAACCCCAGAGTCGGTCACGACTGGACCTAATGGTCAGGGGTCCCTTTACCTTTTAGTGATGGCCAAATTTATTTCCTAGTTCAATTCCACTGACTTTGCTGGTTAGGATATGACGTGAAGCAATGATGGATACTGAAGTATGAGTGTCAGTTCTGTTTCTTGTTTCTTAGCATTTACATGTCAATATTTTATTAAAAAGGAGACATGAAACCCTATGCTGTGCAGAATGGCTAGCAAAGACAGTAGGTTCAACAGAGGTTGTTTTTGAAACATAAGACGTTTGGGGGCCAGTTTCGGACCTGGAGTAAGCAGGCACGGCTTCCACTAATTGCAGTGGCACGGCACACACTTCCCCCAAATCAGACTTTGGTGCCCAGTATTGATATTATATAGACCAAAGAGTATACTTGCCAGACAAGAATAGGAATCATTAAGTCTGTGGTCCAAAGTGAGGCGCTGAAGCATCTCAAAGAGTGCAGCGTGGTCAAAGTTACAGGGATTGGAAGAGATAAATTCATCCATGCCATGCTTTTGAGCTCTATCTGCATCTGTTCATTTATACATATAGAGAAAGAAACAATTTAGAGAAACGTTGCATTGCATAAGATGCATCAAATGCTATTAAATGAAGCACGAGAACTACTTCGCTCCCTAGCGTTCGGCTGAATTCCAGGCTCACAAGCCTCTATCAAATAGTCTTCAGCTTCCATTGTCAACTTGCAACACTTATTTATTGCCTCGAGGCCAAAGGTACTAGAATCAGCATCTACCCCACTTGAGCACATTTCTTCTGTACTTAACAAGAGAACTTTTCCCTCATGAAAGCAAACAAACCTCCAAAAGAACTCATCCCAAAAAGCAAACTAGAAGGACGGTAACAAACAGCCAGTTCCTATTTATGTATTTCTAAATCATTGTAATAGATTCTGCCATTCTAAGGAAATGTGGTTCATTATGTTTTCTTAATTTTACTATATTTGGCTAAGCATAAGCCCTTTTAGACTTTTTGGGACTAAAATCTTATCCATCATGGTTTGTTTGTTTTTTTACTCAACCTGCAGACATAAACATAGGGGTGTGGGTTTTTTGCTATTTATTTTTTTTACAGCAGATTTAAAATCTTTTCTGGAAGAAACAACATAAAAGATGCTCCTTTAAACATCATAGACAAGTTAAGTGGAGGTGCAATTTCTATTTCAGTGACAGAGCAGTCTGATTATTATTTTTTGGACCCTATTAAAAATTGATTCAGATAATTACTGTGCAATCCTATATACATTTCAACCCAGAAGTATGTTTTACAGATTTTAGTGGGACTAACCGTCAGGTAAGTGCACATAGGATTGCAACCTAAGCATTGTATCAGGGTTCAACTTCTGTTCTACTTTGTGGGGGACAGGAGAAATGCAAGATGCTGCCCTAGCCTATTAATAATAATAATAATAATAATAATAATTTTTTATTTGTACCCTGCCCTCCACGGCCATAACCAGGCTCAGTGCGGCTAACATCATGTAAATAATACATGTTTAACTCGGATAAAATACCCACTTTGTTCGTTTCATTTTAAACTGATGTCTTTTGGTAGAAGTTTACAGAGACTACACCTATTATTCACATTAATTAATTAATTAATTAATTAATTGAAATCATACCTAGATAGCAGGAAGTATTTTGTAGAAAGGAGCATGTCTACAAAAGACACTGTTTCCAGTCCTAACGCAGATGTGTTTTGTTCAGGAGCAACAGAATTAAAATAACCCCTTTCCCTTAAATTCTTTTTCTCCATTTACTCAGTTTTCTGCTAAGTGAGGCCTTGCACAAATCCTCAACAAATAAAGCAGGAAATCGGGATTTAAATCCCCACCTTGTTTACAGCTTCCTACTAAGGTCTTAAGAGAGTTAGCAAAGCTGAAGGGCACAATAGCACACTTAAAATGAAGACCTAGAGTTTCTTTGGGATGATTCTCACTTCAAAAGCACAACAAGATTTTTCTTTTTAAAGGCCTGTGTTTCAAAAACAGCGAGTGGAGCTGTGCTTATATAGAAACAAAGGAGATTTCTGTGAAAGGTTTCTGAAGTGGGGAGCACTGCACAAATTGCTTTGAGAACGCCCGGCTCCTATATTAAGGAATTAGTGCAGCCTTTTTTAATAAAAAGAAAACAAGAGAAGGGAGGGGATGAACCTTTTATAGTATATTATCTACATAGAAGATTTTGGTTTTCTAAAAGGCTACACGAGCAAACTATAAAACCTGCAGCATCTCCATTAACTGCAACGAGGTGTTAGTTCAGCAAATAATGTATGTGTTTCTTTGATTCTGTACGCTGAACTAAAAATGGCAGCCTAACCTTTCCCTGTACATGCTGACTTGGAATAAAGCCTCACTGAATTCTGAGGGGCTTAACTGCAACCCACTGAAAGGATAGGATTCCAGAGTATGGTTTTATGTTTTTTGTTCAGTTTGAACATATTTTATTCAATAACTGGTTGATCTTCTAATTTATCTTTTATCAAATTAATTTCTAGCTGCACGTCTACAGGGCAGCGTTAAATATCGTTTTATCTGGTTGGCTGATGCCACACGATTAGCCCTGTATGTTTCTCAGTTCAGTGGCAAGGAATGTGTGAATTAAGTCAAACACCTTGGCTGCAAGCCATAGTGCCGGCTCTACCATTAGACGGAGTAAGGCAGCTGCAGGCTACAGCAGAGAATGTCATCCCATCATCAATACTGATGATTGTGCATTGTTAAGTTACAATGGACTAGGCTGTAAGTTTACTTTCCCTTCAGGCTTAAGACCTTCAGCCAAGTCCAGTATAACCTTGGGTTTCAAACTGCAGCACACTATGAGCAACCAATCAGATGCTGTCTATCTCTTTTGACAGACGATGCCCATCCCCTCTGGGCCAAGATCAATTTGATGAATACAAATACACCAGCAAAAGGCTTCCCCACCCCTGCCATTTTCAAGTTTTACAGCAGCCAGAATAATAAACACGTAATAAATCAAAAGCTTCACAGTTTTAACAGGCTGGATGAAGCTTTTTAAAATTATTTAAAATAGTCAAGGCTGTGTTCAAATTTCCCTGAGTAGACTGCAAGCTGACAAATTGGCTGGAGGCCTTCATTTGCCAGTTCTGCTCAGATATTTCATGACTTTTCCAATTATGAGCCATGGTGCCTTGTCAATCCCGATGCTTTAATAAGTGAGCCAGAGTAAACTGGCTACGAGTTGAAAGCGCCCCTCATCCTCTAAGCGGGTAGAATTCTGACCTCACAGGAATCCAGTGTCATGCTCAGCCTCTTTTAATAGTTATTAAAAATTAAATGAACCTACATGATTTTTTTTAATTTTAAAAAACAAAAGCTTACATTCGAGTCTTTATCACTAGACATGGCCTGATATGGTAGTTTGGCTCTGAGTATAGGTGGGAAACATGTTTATTTCTCTCTCTCTCTCTCTTTTTGCAGTAGAAACTGGTCTTCAGAATACATGCACACAGGTGCTTTTGCAAAGATAAAGAATTGCACCTGTGCATGGCTGTGTCTGCCAATGACTTCCCCTGCATCCTACCTGGTAACACCAGGAATAAGAATCAGCTGGGACAAAGTTATTGCTGAGTCATCACTGACCCAGCTTCTTGTAAGAACAGCAGATAGGCTGCAGGCAAGCAAATAGACATACCAGCTTTTGAGAGTAGGAATCTGTCTGCCTGCCTCCATCATTTCCCTGCTTCCCTGAGCTTCCTACTAGGTGTCTTGGTCTTGCTTTTGTGCCCTGAAATGGTAGCATCCTGTCCTATATTGCCTCGACTCTAGACCTGACTCAATTTGGGCCAGGATTGTGGTCCATGGTCTTTTGTAGTAGACAAACTAGGGAGCATGTGGCAAAACTGTTTCTGCAATGCACCGCATCAGCCTGTAGCTGGGAAGAACAGGATGGCTGACGGCTGCCCCATATTTAAAAATGACTCCCCGTACATTGAAAACTTCTCATTTCCCCAGACACCATCATTTTTCTGTTTAAGTAGGAGTGCTCTTCCCTCCATTGAGAGTACTGATAAATGCTGCCCCCACCTTCAGTACTGAGCAATGCATTCCAGGGACAACCTTTCTCTAGCCAGGTGCTCTAGCCTAAACCAGACCTGCTTCTATCATGCTCATTGGGCTGCCCTTCCCACCAGCTTGGCTGCAAAATGTCAGGTCCTGGAATCACTTCCCAGAAGCTTATTGCTCATGCTCCTTTCACCCCGGGGCAGTTGTGTCCTTCCAACATGTGTTGGAGCCATTCTATGTGGATATCTAGCCTGATGCGATGATTACCATGAGGTGACAATTTCACGATGGGATGGGGTTAACAGTTCTGAGAATACGGCCTGTGTACACTGCATGAGGTAATGGTGGTATGGAATTTATTAGAGGTTTAACAACTTGCCAACCAATCTTCTACCTAGCTTCCAAGCTTTAGAAGCCTGCATATCAAGCTCCCACACTAACCTGCAAACGTACCCAGCCCTCATTATGCTGGTGGCTGGGTTAGGCTCATGCAGAGGTGCAGTTAGGGGAACCAATGCCTCCACATGGGGGGCTGCACACAACCGCTGATCATGGGTACCACGTTTTCGAGCTGCTGCAATCATGCGCATCCCAGCGGCCACGTACATACAGCATCCATGAAGAAGCTATTGTTCCCACAGAGGCAGGGGCGGAGGAAGGGTGTGTGTGGTGGGGGTAGTCCGCCCCGGGTGTCGCCACTGAGGCGGGTGACAAAATGCTGGGCGGCACTCACCACGGGGCCTGCAGCGCGCCCAAACCACACGTCTTTCCTGGGAGAGACGCGGTGGCTTATGCGCGCAGGCTCCGTGCTGCCCCAAACAGTCTGCCCGCCACCTCCCCCTCAGCTGTAAGGCAGACTGAGTGAGAGGAGACATGCAGGAGGCCTTGTGGAGCGTCCTGCCCCGGCTGGCCCCGCCCTGTGGGTGGCTGGCCCCACCCCCTGGGTGCAGGGCGTGTGTGCCGCCCCAGGCTCCCGATTGGCTTGCACTTCTGTGTAAAGTTAGTCATGTGAAGTCAGTTCTGTGAAAGCCACTGCTGTGAAAAGAGGTGCTGATGAAGTTTGCTGTCATGATGCAAAGCCAGAATGAGCAAGAGCTACATAGGGGTGGGTGTACTGAGCTCCTTTGCAGCCACTTCATCCCTCTCTTTGTGTGAGCAACCGGACGAGCACTTAAACATAGCCTTCTGTTAGGTGCAAACCTAAGCATGTCTTCATATTCTGGCCTGTCGGGAGGCCAACGGCAATAGTTTCTGGGTATGCATATGAAGGGGAGCTATGGTTAAGACCTGTGCCCTGGCTTGTTCAGCTACTCCTGTGAAGGGGAGGTGCAAAGCAGTTGCCAAGTTCTCTGCGTGGGTTCCTCAGACAGAATACAATCCAAATCCAGATACTGAAATGGACGATGGCATAGGCCTTACAGAGTAATTTGAATTTATACGTTCAAATAGTGTCCACTGATCATTAGCTACAGGTTAAGACTGAAGAACGGAAGATGTTCAAAATTGCCCTCTTAGATCTGGATACTTAAAAATAAAACATGGCTCAAGTTGGAGATGGGTTTGGAAAGCGATTATGCTGCAGATTAGGCACCCAGACACAACTTTAAATGTTATGCTTTCTAATTGCATTGTAGCTCTTTGGAATACCTAGAATCTATGTTGGAGGATAAAATATTAATTAACATCCTACGTTGGCAATGCTGTTTTTTCCCCTTCATCAAAATGATAAAATAAATGCACCAGCAAGCTGTTTTAGGGTTTTTGATTGGCTTCCATTTTTAGCAAGTGTTGATTTGGCTGGGGCAGAAATATAGACTTGCACTAAAACATTTCTCTTTCTAGGAAAAGCAAAGCATGATATCTAAACCTACTGTCCTTTGTTACCTTCCCTCCTGCTCCACTTTACATTACATATGGGTCTAATGGTTTCAATGCAATCCCTGCCAGCTATATTGAAATATAAATATTCTTTACAGTTTGAAAAAAAGATTTTAACCAATTATCAGGATTAGGTGGGTTTTATGCCATTCCTTGAATATTACAGATGGTTCTTAGAGATCTTAAATGAATCACTGGTTAGCAATAAACTATTTTGGTTCTCCTGAAACCCTGATCTTCTTGTCAACAACAGCAATGACAATATAAACTTCCACAGCAATGTACTTTTGGAAGTCTTTATGTTAAAGCATTTGGCACATTTAGGATTCTTTGGCTTGGACCTCTGCTTATGGGAGGTGAAGGCCATGTTAATGGATTCCCCCTTCCCTGAGAAACTGCTCTGCTGAGTTGGGGGACTCTTCGGAAAAGTGTGGTAGGGAGGATGTAGGGCAGGCATGGCCAAACTTGGCCCTCCAGATGTTTTTGGGACTACAATTCCCATCATCCCTGACCACTGGTCCTGCTAGCTAGGGATGATGGGAGCTGTAGTCCCAAACCTTCTGGAGGGCCAAGTTTGGCCATGCCTGATGTGGGGGGAGATGGACTTGCCAAGAATTGCCTCTCCCCCTTCTTGCCAGCAGGAGCCTGTGTGCTGCATCTTGACCCTTTCCATTTGCAGAAAGAATCCAACGCATTCAACACGGTGCTGAAGGCCAAGGAAATGTTTTGTTTTGGGGAGGGTGGGGAGATTCCGTAATAGGAGTTTGGTGCCACAAACAATACTAAATTATCTGCAAGTTTTGGATGGAAGCCTTTCATAATAGAATGCTTCTCTGGAGATGTTTCTTTCTCCTCCCACCACCATGCATTAAAATGTATTTTTTGGGGAGGGGAAGATATTGGTTGTGAATCAGTGGGGGCTTTTCAGCTGCTCCCTTCCCGCTGCAGCCTTGCTGTGCTTCTTAAAAAGTTGCCCCATTGGACAAGGGACCATTTGGACTGGATTTTTGTTATAGGCATATGGGGCTGCTGTTGAAAGGGAAAGCTCTCCTTCAGATCAGCACTCAATCTCTACAGTAGAGAAGATTCCAGGTTCTATTTACAGCATTGACAGGTAAGACTAGGAAAGACCCCTGCCAGATACTCGGAAAAGTACCTGAAAATCAGAGTTGACAGTGATACGGTACATGGAACAATGGTCTGACTTGGTTTAAGGTATGTTCCTATATAAGCACGGCAATTTGCGGGTTAAATCAGCGGACGTTGTAAACCTCTACTGTCATTAATAATGTTTTGTATATATGCCTCACTTCTGAAAAGGCATGTTGCCTTCAGGAAAATACAGCTTTGAAAAATACTGCCTTTCCCCTTCCTGGTGCTATAAGGCTGGCTGTAGAAAGGCCACTTTGGGTGTGTTATCTTCTGACCAAAGTAGACAGAAGCGTCAAGCATCTTTCTCTTTCTATTTATTTTCCTTCTTGTTGCTACATCAAGACTTTAGATCCATTCTGATGGAGCCTTACAAATGGGTGCAAAACTCCATGAATGATTCCTATTATAAAAGGCTGCAGCGCATTCATTTGTTTGCAAGGGTCTGAAAACCTGTTTTGTTTATTTCGCAGGAAATAAGTAGCTTTGTTTTAGCTCAAAAAGCCAAATGAGCATCTGAGTACATTTTTATTTTAGAACAGATTTGTTTATTTAATATATATATATATATATATATATATATATATATATATGTGCAACCACCAGCAACCGCTGAATTGTAAATTAAAAGGTGACTTTGTATTTTATTCATCTGGAAAATGTGTGCTTGTCATATCTGCTTGACGTTACAAGAATGAAGTTATGGTTTGGACAGTAACAAACAATGACACTAGTCAACCTCATCAGTAGACATGAAATAAAGGAATGACAATGATTGATGGCAGCTATTCATTTACAGATATTTCTAGAAGATTCTTTATTGGCATAGTCAGGCAAGCATACATTCTCTCTCTCTCTTTCTCTCCCCCCCCCCAATTCTTAACTCTTCTTTAGCTCTGCACAACAGTGGATAAGAGGGCAAAAGGGACTTCAGGCAACTCCCAGCCTCTTGCACACACAGGCAACTGAATGCTTTGAAGAACTACTATGCTCCTTCATAGTCTCATAGGTCTACGCTGAATGGATGCACAGAAAGTAACTACTTAGTAACAAAACACTGCAGTAAAGTGTCTAAAGAGAACAAGCACACTTCAGAATTGAGAGAGGGGGGGGGACAGGCAGAGAAAGAGAGAAAACCCTGAGCAGCATATAATTCGGTTCTAAAGACTGCCTCACTGCTAATCTTGGCATTTGGCGTACCAACTCTAATTACACGAGGTTGCTATCTCCCTTGCTGTTTTAGGGTGTGCCATAAATTTGCCCCTGGTTTGAAGCCAACGTGATTGTTCTTATAGGACTTCTCACTTGAGTAAAGTTTCATACAATACTGATCCCTTCTTTGGCATTATTTCAGTTGCTTTAAAAACAAAACAAAACAAAACTGACCATGCTTTATAGTGTTTGACTCCCTATGGCATAAACAAGCATATTCCTTTAAATTTGTTTCAATGGTTTCTCTCCAGTAATGCATTTGACTGTAAATCACTAAATTATGTTATTGCAATAAGAAAAGTGTTTAATAGGTAATGTTTTAGTGGTACTCTGAATAAACTAAGTGGTCCATTCAATAAACAGATTTCCGAAAACAAAGGAGCGTGCTAGTCACTGCATTTTGAATTGTTTTGAATGGAGTAATTAGAGGGGATTTTTTTTTGGCATTGCATTGCTGTTAAAAGGTCCAGACAGTGATTTACAGTATATCTGAAGTTCATGCAAAAAAAATGTGAAAAACTGAATTTGTATTATAATACTGCATTCCTGTAATGTAGCATCTGCAAGTTGACAATACAAGAAAACATAAGCAGTGTTCTCATGAGAGATAGAGACTAAAGCAACTAAAAGCACACACATTGCTGAAAATAAAACAACTAAGAGGATAGCAATGCATTCTAATGCAAGATACATACTGTCAGACCAGAATTCATTCAGTCTTTCTTTTTTTTAAAGAAGCAAAATCCAGATTTTCTACCCCCAACTCTGTTCTATAGCAAATCTGATCCTCTTTAGATCTCCCCCACCAACTTAGAAAGAACTAAAAAGAAAAATAAAAGAAAAATTGAGTAAAATAATTTAAAGAAAAGAAAAGTATTTGCTAGAAGTGGTGAAGAAATTCTGCCTGGTATCCAGGGTATGCTTATGGAAAAAAAGAAAGAAAAGGGGGGAAAGGAGTATTGCCTCATGGACAGGAGGTACAGCAACCCAACTGCTCCATTTCATTATTGCATTCAGAATACTCCAGGTACATATTTGCCAGCTCTCGTGACCAGTAAAAGCTCCAATTCTCTCTTAAGTAAAGGTGCACTCACCATTTGTATGAGGAACAGCTTTTTGAACATAAATAAAAAATTAGTACAGCATATTGTTTAAAAGTTAACATGGAGGGGAAGGGGACTTGTTTTTATTAGGACGGATTCAGCTTGTCTTTTTTTTTTTTTTAAAAAAAACAGGATTAGGGGAAAGGAAACAAAAAGATGATTTAGCAGCTAAAGATCCCTTACATTTCCTTTCTTTTAAAAAGACTGTTGTTTTGCTAAAGCAGAGTTATATATGAGATCGCATGCCAAAACATTCATTTTAATGGATTTATTTTTAATTTTTAATTTTTAGTGGCGGTGGTGGAAGAGGGGGAAAGGTGAGGATGGGATAAAGGAAGAAACCCTGTCGCTTCTAAGCTATTCTCTCTCTCTCTTATGTGGTTATACATATGGATATGTTGAAAAACGAAAAAGCAAAAGGTTACCAAAATGATCACCACATAAGACACACATTTTTGGTTTCTAGACCACTGGAAACTGCTACTCAATAAGCAGTCATACTTGCGCCCACAGGGAACTATTATTGCTCTTGTTAATTCCCCACCACTTTAACATACAGCACCTTCCCTCATAAGGCTCACTGCCCTACCTTTCTATTCTTGGAAGTGTCCAGGGTTAACACCATTCTGCTGGTGAACTACACCAAGCTAATCATTGGAACGGGGAAAACAAAACAAAAAAGAACGGTAGGTTGGCAAAGTGCAGAATGATCTGTTGTCAGGCATCAAAGCAGTCAAAACTAGATGTCAGTTCCATGAAACAAAAGAAAGGTAATAGTTACAGTCTCATTGTGATGTTAATTCATATTTACAACCTTGGGATGATGAAGAAGAAAAATAAAAAGGAAAAGAAAATGTCAATGGTTGGCTTTTACTAAGAGGATCAGTTGATGCCAATATGAAAGCCAGGGAGAGAAGGCAATTATGCAGACACCACATGCATCCTAATTTCAGTATGGAAAACTTACATTTCAAACCTAAATTCAGGAAAATAATATGGAAAATTTATACTACAAAATCTAAACATGAGAAAGATTTAAGAGGAGGGGTGGGGTGGGGAAGCACATTGCATATGTCAGATAATCGACTCTGATTATCTGATCTGTGCTAGCTACAGGGAAGCACTTACCCTTAAGTCCAGCTAGAAGTTAGCAGGGTAAGAAGGAACAAACCAGAATAACATAAAGGCTAGCAACAAGGCTCAGGAAAGCAGACAGGAGTTCTAACCTAGCAGCTAGAGTACTTGGGTTCAAGCAAAGAATGAAACAAAAAATAATAATAAGAGTAATAAGAAAATCAAAGACAAATAAAGAAACTTTAAAACAACACGAATATACAACAACACTTAACAGCTGTTTTTTTTTTAAATGAAGCTCAAAAACCTAGCCATATAAATATATATACAAAATATATAAAGGGTGAAACAAAGGATCACACGAATTCTCAAAAAGAACAGCCAAATCTTTTGCACGTGATGCGACCAACATCATAAAATAGAACAGATACCACAAATCAAACAAAACGAAATAACGGAAAGGAAAGGAAAAGCACAGGTGATATGTGAAACAATTACTGAACAATCTTTCATGTTTAAAAGAAGGTTTAAAAATGAAAGTGTGTGTGTCTGTGTGTGCATTTTGGCTAGCGTGCCAGTAATAAAACAGAACAGATAAAAATTGATATCCCCAGACAAGTGGCCGTTTCATGAAACTTTATATATTGCCAAAGGGTGTTGTGCATCATTTTAGGAGTAATGAACAAAGGCTTTGGGTAGATTTTTGTTTTCCTTTTACTGAAAGCATATACCGGTATAGCATTAACCTTCTAGCTTACTAACACTGAAATCCTATGCATACTTTCCTGGGAGAAAGCTCCAATGAACACAGTGGCTCTTACTTCCAAATAAACATGCATAGGATTAAAGTGCTGGTTTTTATTGATTTATTGGTAGAAACAAAAAGCAATAACAAAAGTACCAGTCTCTCACAAAAAAATGGGATTGTTGGACTTTATAAAACTGATGAATAGCAGGATCTATTGTTTTCTGCATTTAAAATGCCCGCAAAAATACACTCCACTTTTAAATTTTATATACTTAAATAAAAGCTATCTGTTTCATTCAAAGTTGGAAGCCAGCTATCATACGGGAAGTCGAGTGTTGCATAAAGTTTACATTTGCTAAGACAAATTAGGTGGGAACCAAATGAATTCAGTATTATTCCCAAGTTTCCCAACTGTAAAATGTGTTGTTCTCAAGTTTCTGTTTTACAGACAGCTTCATCGTAAGAACGGAGTGTTGTTGTTTTTTCCTGGTCAGTAACACAATGCAGCTCTGCCATCTTTAGGCAATTTATGTCATCTATGAAAGCATTAGCAAAAATTTTACACTAATGAAAAGTGCCTCTAATGTGTACTTTCTTTCATGCCTTTCATGTAGCCAAGAACTATATGCTACTGTGAACAAGGAAAAGTAAACAAAAAGGATATGCAAGCTAAATGCACAAGAATAAAAGCGTTTTTCTCACAATAGTACTTACCTTTCTGTGGTTGAAGAAAAATAGAGAAATGAAACCCTTTAAAATGCAATACTTGATTTACATGGGAACTGAACGATTTGTTCTGTTTTCCCTGTGTGATACCTGGCAGTCATCATCATGTGTGCATAAAAAGGACTCACTTCTGATGCTTACATCTCTACCTGCGTATATTTTTTATTGCCCATTGATGCATTTTAACAAGGAGCTCAGTGTTCTGATGCAAGAAAAAAAAGTGATGCAAATATGCAGGCATTAATAAAGCATGACCTTTCACAGCCTGAGCTCACTGGTGTTTTGGTGAGCAGGGGGGGGGGGGGAGCAGCTGCGATGCATGGGTTCGGGCTAAAGGCCTGTGCACATATTATGCATTTGCAAGATGCACTCGCCCCAATATTTTTGTTTAGTTCATCCCCTCCCTTGATTTATGTAAACCACTTAGAGGTCTTTGTCAATTAAGTGGTATATAAACCCAAGGGTAACTGCGTTTCAGCTCAGGACTGTATGAACACGGTGATTTATTATTATTATTTACGAGATTATGGATTACCTTTAGCAACCTCTAGTGGTAGTTTTTCAGCTATCTGGAGCTACCTATAGCCGTACATCTTACCTACCAGTCATTTTCTCTCGACCAGGACTTAAAAGGTCTGCAGTTTTCTACCCTCATAATACTCTGCTGTGGTTGTCTTTGTTGACATATGTGTCTATTTCAATCACTTTGTGAAGAAACAGAATTATCAGAAGAAATAGGAATGCCTTCAGCCACTGCATCCATTTGCTAAGATGGAGCATGTGATGTTTTCTTTAGGGATAGGTTTCTGGAAAGGAAACTCATTTCAGTTGCCCTATTTGCTACTCCAGCAGAGGAGAAATGCAGGGAAAAGCCAATTCTACTTCCATGTTTTTTTCCAGATTTTAAAGCACATTTAGCACACACAGCTTCCCCTGTGAAATCCTGAGTACTATAGTTTAACCCTCACAGCGCTACAGTTCACAGCACCCTCAATAAACTGCAGTTCTCAGGATTCTACAGGGGAAGCTGTGTACTTTAAATGTATGATGTGGATGCGAAACAAAGCCTGCAAATGAAAGGGAATGTCTCCAGGGAAGAGATATTCCACAAAGGAGCACATGATTGCTCTTATCAGCTGGTCAGTTTTATAAACAGCTATGCTAGGAATAGAGGGACATGGGTAGCGCTGTGGGTTAAACCACAGAGCCTAGGACTTGCCGATCAGAAGGTCGGCGGTTCGAATCCCCACAACGGGGTGAGCTCCCATTGCTCAGTCCCTGCTCCTGCCAACCTAGCAGTTCGAAAGCACGTCAAAGTGCAAGTTGATAAATAGGTACCGCTCCGGCGGGAAGGTAAACGGCATTTCCGTGCGCTGCTCTGGTTCACCAGAAGCGGCTTAGTCATGCTGGCCACATAACCCGGAAGCTGTACGCCGGCTCCCTTGGCCAATAAAGCGAGATGAGTGCCGCAACCCCAGAGTCGGGCATGACTGAACCTAATGGTCAAGGGTCCCTTTACCTTTTTATGCTAGGAATATAACTCTGGCAGAATCTGGGTATCCAGATCACTAGATCTTTTAATATAAGGACCTCAGCCGTTAAGCCACTAAGCAGGGGGATGGCAGGGGGTTGGACTCGATGGCCCTTGTGGTCTCTTCCAACTCTATGATTCTATGATTCTATGAAGAGGAAACGCATAATGTGTGCACAAGCGCCCTGACATGTTCTGTCTTTTCCTCTCTCTCTTTGCCTCAAAGTCTTGCTCAACATGGTGTTAGATATACAAGGCTGAAAGAGGGGGATGGATCGGGGAAGGGGTCACATTCTGTAATATGCTTGGCCCATCCCAAAGCAGGGGAGCAATCTGGGGCAGCCATAGCTAAGTCTGGAATTTCCATTGTCTCATTTTGAATGTGGTACGTTCTCAGATGAGGAGCACCGCAGGATTATGAGGAGTCCAAAAGAGGAGAGGGGGACCATTTGGAAATCATTATGGAGGCTCCCGGTGCTGATCAGGGAGATCCCATGGGCTTGAGATTTGTATGTCCCACACTTCTTGACTTCATCAGCTAGGGATTGTGGGGAATGTAGACCATTCTTTAAGAACTAAAGAGCAAAACAGGAAATTCAGAATCCTGAAAGGTGCCAAGTAGGTAAAGACAGAGCACATGGAATGCTTGGAATGGGAACAACACAGCTTTGGGGAAGATTATTAGATTATGTAAAGGAGAAGTATTCTTATGACTCACTCTTGGATTAGCCAGCCATTCACAGAGCTAGGAAAGGCCATCAGACTGCTCTGTGGGGTCCTTGTGCAAGCAATTCAGAAAAGTATGCTGTTTACTTACCTGACCTGCATCACAAACGTGTAATGTCATTAGAATCATGAAAACGGGCTGCTCCTAATGTGTGCAGTGTGTGTGTGTGTGTGTGTGTGTGTGTGTGTGTGAGCGTGCATAAACCTAAAGGTGATGGGAGCGAGGATGCACATGCCATTATAAGGCCCAATGCTACAGCATTTCAATCCACCAATCAGTCAAACTGCCACTTAAGTCAATGAAAGTTTTCCTTTTGTAACGGGCAACAGAAGGGAAACCATGAAAGGAACAACCTTCAACCGGTCTGCATCATGCCATGTTTTCATTCGTACTGAAATGAAAACAAAGCTTTTGCTGGGCAATAATAAAGTCAGAGTAAGAGTCCAAGCTATGCAAGCATGTGATAAAACGATATCGGCATATCTAAATAGTTCTCAAAACTTTAAAAACCCTCACAGATATACTCTGTAGGGGGGAAAGGAACTAAAACATGATCAGCAGCGAGGTGTTTGTATGTAAAGGCAAGCGCTTTTGATGTATTTCAAATTTACCAGAGCCTTCAACACATGAGAGGGCAAGGAAGGCTGATGTACAAACCCATGCTGACTTGGCAGAATCTTTCATTTTGGGCTGCTTAGAAACTTTTGATTTTCAGGAGTCAACTTAACAATCTTAGTAGCACAATTAGTACCATTATGCTAAACCTCTTCCCAAAATCATGTCTCTGAGCTAGTTAAAAGTGTTACTTGATTTTAAATTCTCCCTTCTTTTGTGTTTCTGTTTGACGCTCTGGGTTTCTTTGAGAGGAAGGGTGGATACATAATTAATAATATAAATAAATAAATATCTCTCAAATTGCATGATTAAGTTGGCAATCTTATACACACTTACCTGGAAACAAACCCCATTTAATCCAATGGGTTGTATTTCTGAGTAGACATGCATAAGATTGCACTGCTAATGAATCTGCTAATGAATCTATTTCTTTTAAAAGGTGACATTTGTGAATGGAAATAAGTTACGTGCTTGTGGAGTTTAAAACTCTTAAAACAAACAGTTCAAAAACAGTAAATTGATTATTACAATGAAAAATTTACAATCTAGTGGCTGAAAACCACAAGTGCACCACAGATTTATTTGGTCTTGGGTTAAGAGGTTCTTGTTTCCTGTAACTAACAAATACAATCCTGTCTCTCTGTGCAGTTTGCTAGCCTGGGTTCCTGGTTGTTTAAATTTGGATAACATATAAAGCAAAAAAATGTGCTTGTGATCTACAGCTGATTTAGAGGATACAGAAGGTGTTAGGGGACATATACATCTGCTTTTTCTAAAACAACACCGGCAGAAGACAGCCTATGCTGTCCTATATCAAAACACCAATCTTGAAAAGATGGCTGATTCCTGGCACTGTATCAACCTGGTAGCCTCCATATGTTTTTGGACCACAGCTCTCATCATTCCTGATCATTGATCATGCTGCCTGGGTCCGATGGAAGCTGTAGTCCAAGCATCTAGATGGCACCAAGCTGAGGAAGGGTGGCATAAACAGCTGGTTTTGTTATGGGACGGAATATGTCTGTCCTTATGGTTTGTCCCATAAAAAAGGGAAAGCACAGAGAAGAACTGAAAATTATGGGTGGATGTTTATGCAATTGTTGTAAGGAACAAGTGTGGAATACCCTATAGAGACATCTTCTGAGAACCCTTCCATCAAGTATTGCATTTTAGACTTTACTCTGGATGTTTCCCAATAGGATTCTTTTCTCAGTCCACTGCGCACAGCATCCAGAACCCTCAGATGTGAAGATAAACCAATTAAAAATGTATTTTGAAAAAGTTGGAGCCCACCCCTGCTCTCCCATTCATGAACAAGCAACCTTTTGAGCAACCCCCCCCCCCACTTCTTCTCTCTCTCTTTGCTTTAATTAGAGCTTGTTTTACTTACAAAATTGAGAGATTGGGGCGTCTAGCTGGGGCACGTTTCCTCCTTTAGCATTAAGCTTTTGAACTTGAGTGGGGGGCACAGGCTTGTGGGACTGGCCAGTGGCTCGGTACATGGCTTGGACCCACAGGATCCGGTCCTGCTCATCGTCGCTTGCAAAAATCACCGTGTCGCCTTCTTTCACCGCATTAAAAAATGCTCTGCCGCCCTCCAAACCTGAAGAAGACCAGAAACCAGCAATTAGAATGGCAGCAATTGGAGATGTGATTTGGGATTCAGTGGCTGGGATCCTAAATGCAAGGTTTGCCCAATGAGGCTTTCTCCCTTCCTGCTCGTAGTCTCCCATGCCTCCAGGAAAGCTGCTCCTGAAGGCCAGGAGATTCTCCAGAAGGAAATGTGATGTGGTGCAGAAAGCTGCAAGATACAGGGGGAATCTGAAGCCCCTGCTTTGTATGAGCATTCAGGCAAAAGACTTTTAGCGTCCAATCCAGCAAGCAGAAGGGGGCAAACGACTAGGGTCAAATGAAGCTTAGGAATGTAGGAAGTGGACTTATTCCAAGTCCGACCTTTGGATCTAGCTCCATAGTGTTTGCATTGGATGGAAGCACCCCTTCAGGGTTTCAGACAGTGGTCTCTCCCAGCCCTACAAATAAATGGACACACATAATGTACAACCAACCCTTGGAAAGTGACTGTGCCAGATTCTATGTGATGTTATTTCTGCTCTTGACACTTAAGAAGTTGCAGTCTCCAGGCAAGTCTTTAAACAGGCATGTACTCAACCTCCTTGAAGAGCAACAAGTTACTGCAAAGCCCTTCCTCATACTTTCCTCCCTTGTGTTAACAGACGGGCCCATCAGCCCTAATCTATGGCATTGGCTACCAAGACTTCTGCCCCTGCAGCCACCCTTCCATCATAATCAAATATCCCATAATCAAAGACTTCGGAGAGATGTGGAAGAAACCCTTGCCTCTCACACACTAATCAATCAATTGCCCGTGAGTACGATTTGGGGATCATATCATTATGGATGCAGAGACTTAGGGCAGTTTTCAATGACAGGAAAGTGTAATCTATAGGATTTTCTCACATCATGTGGGATCAGAGGGCACCAGTTTAAGTACCCCTTTCGTAGCTTGCAACAACAAACAGAAAACAAGCAGCTTGCAGAAATAAATGGAAGAAATCCTGATTAGGCCCATAACTGTTCAGCAAACAAATGGGCAACCAGATAATAAAGAGTACCAGTCGACTTATCTACCTGGCTGTGGGTCTGTGTAGTCCACCGTGTATCCATCAAGCTGCAACAGCTCTTGAGGCTCAGCTTTTTTCTCTCGGTAACTGCACATAGCAAATGTATATTGGCTAACCTGCAGGAAAATCAGAACACTTAAATAGCACCCGGTGATGACGGTTGAATTCTTCGAAGTGGCAGCATCTGCAAATATTTAGGCAGCCATTTAAATATCTATCTATCTATCTATCTATCTATCTATCTATCTATCTATCATCTATCTATCTATCTATCTATCTATCTATCTATCTATCTATCTATCATCTATCTATCATCTATCTATCATCTATCTATCTATCTATCTATCTATCTATCTATCTATCTATCTATCATCTATCTATCTATCTATCTATCTATCTATCTATCTATCATCTATCTATCTATCTATCTATCTATCTATCTATCATCATCTATCTATCTATCATCTATCTATCATCTATCATCTATCATCTATCATCTATCATCTATCATCTATCATCTATCATCTATCATCTATCATCTATCATCTATCATCTATCATCTATCATCTATCATCTATCATCTATATCTGTATCTCTATCCATCTCTATCTATATCTATCTCAGTTGAAACCCTAGTATATGAAACCTCTCCCCAGTTATAATTTGGGATCATTACCACCAGTCTTGAAGTGCACAGGTTTCTACTTAGCGGAAGAGAGAATGTTGGGATACTACATTCATTATCCTAGGGGCACATAGTAAGACCTTGGCCTTCCAATAACCAAATATATGCCATGGCGTGCCCAGGAATGTCGGCAGAGCCTGCGGCTGTCTCCTGCCCAGCAGCCTAAGGAAAAGCTTGAGGAGCTTGCTTCAGGCAAAACAATGCCAGTCTAAAAAACCCATGGCTTATTTGATCAAGGACAGCATTGGGTCCAATCCCTACTTCCTTCTTCTTCTTGGCATGCCGTAATGGTAAACCTAATTTTCCTGTTACAACAGAACTGGGAAACCATAGTTTACATAACGCTTACAAACCAAGAACATTACATCTGCACTGGGCCCTCGGCTGTTCACTTGCAGATGAATAACCTGTGACTTTAGGAAACCAGAGGTAACCTCCTCTACACAGGCACTAGATATGGACTGCAGATCTCTACTCCCAGTCCCTGAGCAGTTCAGAATCCATGAACAAGCACAGAATAGGTTTTAATTATTCCTAGGAGGAGATTAGCTCTGTGCTGATAAGTCTCAGATTTATCAGTTGATGGGCAAACACTCTATAGCCCTTGCCTAACTAACTTCATTGAGTTGTTTTATCGTGTTTTTAATATTCTCTTGGGAGCCGCCCAGAGTGGCTGGGGAAACCCAGCCAGGTGGGCGGGGTATAAATATTATTATTATTATTATTATTATTATTATTATTATTATTATTATTATCTCCATGGGGCATCCAGGGCAAGAGACTTCCAGGTAGAACCTGTTGAGGGTAGCAGTAATAAGGAGTCAAATGGCAAATGAATAAATAAATTGTTCTGACTACGTCCAAAACGATCCTTTAACATTCCTTAAAAAACGAGTTCACAGTGGGCTTTTCACTCCCTGAATTGATCCCAGGGCTTTTGTTATTATTATTTTTTTTTTTAAGCTATTGTCCAAAAGGCGGAATCTACATGCTTTGAAACCGCTTATCATTCATCTGGAGAGCGCCAGAGTGACACACTGTCAGAAACAATGTGCACTAAATTGCTGGTTGCCAGTCATATTAAAGCAATATGAAAACCCCACAGATATGTACAGTTGTTGTCGTTGGTCCTGCAAATGGCAGCTCTCAGTCCTCTGATTTACCGTCTATCTGCGTGACATGACACATTCAATGTCAAGTTCTTGACGGCACTCTTCTTGCTGGCTGCAGGGGGCTCTGGCATCGCCTTGAGGTGCCCATCAGGCTGCATCAAGAGCCAGCTTGTGCTTAACATTTGAAAAATCAGGATCGTCTAGGAGAAGGCAGTTAGAAAGCAAAGGATTCTCCTCAGCTCTAGGCTAGGAACTTACAGGGAAATTTACTGTCAAATGATTTCAAAATGACTTTGTTAAGGTTGTGTCACATTCTGGATTCCTGACGCAATTATATTGGTTTGGACATTTCCTTGACCTCCGAAGGAAACTTTGACTCCGACAATTCCTTAAAACTCTTGTATCAATGCATTGTGTTTGTCATTTTGGAAGAACTGGGGGGTGGGGTTGGAAGAAATCCCCCCTCAGTCGCTGGATGTCAGAGTGTTTGCTGGCCATCGCAGAAAAGCTACAAGACTTTCTTCCAAACTGCACCGTACTATTAGCAAGAATGTATATAACAAGATGTATATCCACACACACACACGCACACAGACAGACAGACAGACAGACAGACACACACACACACACACAAACCTTGCTAGGATATACAATAAGATGTGATTTATTAAAAACAGAAGATTTTTCAAACAAGCTAAGATAATTTAGTGCCATGCTGCCCTCTTCTGGTCTCAAATAATCATTAATCGTGTGCTTATAACTGCCACCACCTCACTCTCAAATCTGTTGCTAGCTTCTCTTGCTACTTTCTCCACACTCTGATTATCCATACTTTAAAAAGCCACAAGATATTGTTGTGGTTCCAAAAACCCACACGAGGAAAGGGAGCCAATTTTCAAGGTGTTACTGTGAAGGATTTATCACCAGTCACAACCCATCTGGGTATCTCTAGTCATTCCTTGCATCACCCAGGCCTTCACAGCCCTGGGTTTCTTTTGTTGTTGCCTTCTGCATTAGTGTTTGCCTGTTGCAAGGCTTTAAAGATGTGTTCCCAAATGGTTAGCATCTACAGGGGCGTGTGTGAATGAAACCTGCCCACTCAAACCATGCAGTGCTACCATGGTCTAATTCTGATGCCCGTGGGTGCAACTGCGCTCTTAAGGCCTTCCCTTGGTACTTGAAAAACCTCTGAGGTGTGTCACCAATTGTCCCCATCCCTTTGTCATGAGGTGGTGTGGGGGGTTAGCTACCCCTGCCCTGGAAAGGTACATAGCACATATAACAGCAGTCCTGAAAGACCTACATTGGCTCCGACTAAATTTCCGAGCACAATTCAAAGTGTTGGTGCTGACCTTTAAATCCCTAAACAGTCTCGGCCCAGTATACCTGAAGGAGCGTCTCCACCCCCATCGTTCAGCCCACTATCTCCTGAAGGAGCGTCTTCACCCCCCATCGTTCTGCCCGGACACTGAGGTCCAGCACAAAGGGCCTTCTAGTAGTCTCCTCCCTACGAGAAGTGAGGTTACAGGGAACCAGGCAGAGGGCCTTCTTGGTGGTGGCGCCCGCTCTGTTAAATGCCCTCCCATCAGGTGTCAAGGAAATAAACAACTATCTGACTTTTAGAAGACACCTGAAGGCAACCCTGTTTAGGGAAGTTTTTAATGTTTGCTGTTTTAATGCTTTTAATATTCTGTTGGGATCCGCCCAGAGTGTATGTATGTATGTATGTATGTCCGTATAAATAAATATTACGCTGAAGGAGAAAGTTGGAAGAGCAATGTTCTTTTCCACTTCCTGTTTCAGCTCTATGAGCTTTTCAAGGCTCAGATCAGCACCTGAGCAGATGAACAGCAAGCATGGCAAATGAGAAATATTTCTAACTAATCAAAAAGCTGCTTCCCTTTTGTGTTGCTTCTTGGAACACTTACTGCATTGTTACCAAGCACAGAGAATAGAATGAGAGAGAAGGTGTGTGCGGACTTGCACATGGGTGAGATTCAATAAAATGGACCCTCCTAAGTTTCCTTCATGGGTTCCATCCCTTCAACTCACCATCAGATCACAGCACATCTCTCTCTGTTGACTGAACTATTAAAAAAAAAGTATCTCGCAAACCACCCTGAGATCTTTTGAGGAAGAAGGGCAGTATGTATATAAATCCAGTGCTTTTTTCCTGGGGGGACGCGGGGGGGATGCATACCCCTAAACATTTTGCGAATCTAAGTTTGACCTCATTGAAGGGCAGTATTTCAATATGAGTAGGAAAATGAGACTACCCCTAAACATTTTTTATAGAAAAAAAGCACTGTATAAATCTTAGCAACAACAACAACAACACTCTTGCTCACGTGTCTGTGAGACAGAAAGAGAAGTCATTGTCCCTAGATATGCAGCATGTTGCTGCCACCTCCTGGACAATCCGTGACAAATGATGACAATGTTCAGTCTCCAGCTTCCAGTTGCTCAATCAAAATAATCAGATCTGAATTACTCCATGAGTGTGAATTGAGGGATGCCAGCAGATATTACATGTCCGTGGGAGACTAGTTCCTTTGTCAACCAGAATTAACATCTCATCAGGGTTTTTCTTTCTGCAATGGTTTTCTCTAAAAGTATATATTTTCAGTTACAGATAGGTAGCTGTGTTGGTCTGCCATAGTCAAAACAAAATAATTTTTTTTTCCTTCCAGTAGCACCTTAAAGACCAACTAAGTTAGTTCTTGGTATGAGCTTTCGTGTGCATGCACACTTCTTCAGATACCTTCAGAGAACATTTCATGCATGCACACGAAAGCTCATACCAAGAACTAACTTAGTTGGTCTTTAAGGTGCTACTGGAAGGAAATTTCTTTTATTTTGTTTTGAGTATATATTTTGTAATTCTGCAAATGTGTTCTTAATTTGTCATCTATTTTGATGCGTATGGTTCCTTTTTTGCAATGCCAGTAAACACTGGGTACCTGATTCATGATTTTCTAGCATATGTAACTGAGCCTGAACAACCCCAGTTCAGTATCTAGAGAGATAAGCTTATTTGCCTTTTGCCATAAAAACAATAGTGTGGTACCTTAAAGACAAACACATTTATTATAGCATAACCTTTCCTCAATTAATCAACTGAAAATGGAATTTAGAAGGAAAATTCCAGTATAAAACTGCTGAATTACAACTAACAAGAAGTTTAATTTCATTCATTTGAGTCCGAACAGAATTGATTTGCTGTCCTGTCCCACTACAGGTGTTAGTATCTTTTTATTCAACAGGATTTGAAACCTCAAAAAGGTTATCCCCAGCTACAAAAGTCACTGGGCTTATTTTCATCTCTGATTTACATTTCAGCTCTGATTTACTTGTCACAGGCTCTACTTCTAATTATTTATTGATAAGATTAATTCTAAACTGACAACTCATTCGAAAAATATTGTGGCAGTGTACAATACAAATGCTTTTTCACTGAACTCCAAGTTCTACATGCCCCTTGTTTAAGCAGAGGCTGGATGGCCATCTGTCAAGTATGAGCTAGTTGAGATTCCTGCATTGCAGGGGCTTGGATGAGATGACCATTGAGGTCCATTCTGCTAAATGCAAATTACATGATGCAGTGGACTCTAGACCATGAAATCGCATGCCGTAATAAATGTGATTTCGTTTAAGGTTCCATAAGCCCTATTCAGGTGTTTGGTGCATGTACATTAGCCTCACACCTTGCATGAGCAGATCCCAATCCTAGATGACGATGTGCACACCAGCAACACCTTTGGCTGACACAGCAGCGCCAGTCTGAAGGCAGTCTATGCAAGCACAGATATATGTGTGTCAGGCTCTATCTATAGGGAGAGGCCCCCTGGTTCTCCCTACTGTGAAGGGAGTCTTTCATGCTGATCACACATTGGGGAGAGTGTCGTTGTGGCATGCACTTTGTCATCGAGGGGCTGGGACTAGTCAGCACATTCTCAGCAGCCCCTTCACGTGACCTTATGGAGCAGTGCAATATCAGCAGGTGGAGGCCATGTTCTTGTGTTGCAGTGATGAGGGGAGGAATTCACTGTAGCACTCAGTTAAAGTTAGCAAACTTAAAAACGGAAAGCGTAATGCTGGCGGTCAACAAAAGAGCTTTAAAGACTATTTCAAGGCAAATCTTAAAAAATGTAGTATAAACACCAACAATTGGGAAACACTGGCCTGCAAGTGCTCCAATTGGAGAACAGCCTTTACCAAAGGCCTCATGGGCTTTGAAGACACTCAAACGCAGGACACAAGGGAGAAACGTGCTAGGAGGAAGGCACGCTTGGCAAATCCACACCGTGATCAACTCCCACCCGGAAACCAATGTCCCCACTGTGGAAGGACGTGTGGATCCAGAATTGGCCTCCACAGTCACTTACAGACTGATTGTTAGAACCGTGTTTATGGAAGACAATCTTACTCGGCTAGGAGTGATCGCCAAAGAAGAAGAATGCTATCAGAATGGCTTGCAGAAGAGAGAGTGCAGCATGGTTCTTGTGGCTGGTTGTGCACCAGATTCCTGCAGCCCCGATACGACCAGTGGCATGACCAGTTGCACAACAAACTTCCACTAGCAGAACTGATGCACTGGATTTCACACTGCACAACCATTATTCTCACCCTTATGCTAGCACAACCGCCCTTGCACTGTCAGAGAACGTTGAATGTTCCTCAACTTTTTCTGGGTCCAGCCTAAAGTGCTGGTTTTAAAGACCACCATATCCCATATGTACCTACCTGAAACCTCAAGACCATTTTGGGGGACATATTAAAACCTCATTGAACTGGGCTTATTCAAGAAACAAATCCCAGAAATTAAAAAAGCTGCCAACCAAGAACAATCTTTGCTGCTCTTTCTGTCATATAGTGACAGGAAGCTGGCTTCAAAACTTTGGAGCCACCATTAAAAAAAATAAAATCTTGTTTGGTAGTGACCACCAGCTGTATAGCTGATAGGACTGTCAAAAGACTTTAAGTGCCAGATTTTAAAGACCAGGAACATACATGTGTGAGAACACAGCAAAGATCATTACGACATTTACAGTTGAGGTATGTCTGGTCTGATGCTTTTAAGAGCCTCATATACAGCTGCAGCCAGTAGGGTAGTTCACAAGCAAGAATCACTGTTTTGGTGTTGTGAGGGCAGGGCAGTGGCTCAGTTAGCACCATGATGTCAGTGGGCTACGGCCATTTGGAAAGCTGCTAGCCAGCAAACAACCAACCAACCAGGTGCTTGCACGATGCTGACTGAACTGTGCTCTGCCTCACCATCATCTCCCGACAGATGTTAGTAAGGACCTATATTTGCCTCCAACCTCAGTTGCCCAGTAGAAGCAGCCAGTAATTCCCACCACCATATGTCAATCAAATTTCATGGTTCTGCTTGGCATACCTAAAGATGAATTTCCTAACAAGAAGACTAATTTGGTAGTTTTCAAGAATACTAGATAGAGCAATTGCTTTTGTGATGCTATCTTAGAAGAGCAGCAAGAGCAATCATTTCTATTTCTTTTTTAAAAGAGCCATGCTGTTATATCTTATGGACTCCCATATGTGAAAATAAATAAGTAAGGCTGGAGGTTGCATCCACCTCAAGCTTTTCAAAGAACATCTATCTGGAGGAGAAAATGAAGAGATACTTATAAGACATTAAGCCTTTCCCCCACTTCCTACAGTAAAAGTGTTTCATATAAAAACTTCTTGGCATGCTCCAGCCAGTTATGAGCAATAGACTGACTTTGCCGTGCATTTCCCCTGATTTATGATGCCGTGGACACATTTTCATTCTTAACCTTGGGGTCATATTCTGCCATCACTTTCACACTGCATAGCTCAGAATTTACAATGAGGTGAATAATGAGCCTGTGCTGTGAAATTTGCATGCAATTAGCATTCTGTTCATTGCAGAGGGTAAATTTGCAACCAGAGTGGTAGGTGATGTACAGAAAGGCACTCAGCAAAACATTCTCTCTCCTGGACTTACTCCAAAACTATTATGAGTATGTGATCCAAGAGGATGTGATAATGTTCTCTTAGGTTTCATGATACAGAGGCAAGGGATAGCTGTGTGCGGTCGGATAGACACTCTGGACTTTAAGAAGACCAATTTCAAAAAGGTTAAGGGACTATTGGGTGAGATCCCATGGTCAGAAATACTCTTAAGAGAAGGGAGTCCAAGATGGATGGGAGTTTAAGAAAGGTGAAAGACCATTCCAACAAGAAAGAAGACTGAGAGGCAGCTAAAGAAACTGGTGCAGCTGCCTAAGGAGCTGACAGCTGGGCTGAGATTTAAGAAGAGCATGTATTAAAAAGCAGAAGAAACGGAACCTGGAACAAAAGAGCTTTTAAGCCTTGTTTGCTAGGCAAGGACCTCTCAGCACGCCGGCTGTAGGAGCTATGGGATGCTTGTGTGCGATCTTGCAGGAACATGCATCTCCCCTCAACATCTTGTGAGAGCATCCCAGAGCTGGTGTGCTGAGCGGGCCTTGCCCCTCAAGCAAGGCAGAGAGTTTAAAAGAGCTCCAGCGTGGCTGGATTTATCATGCACAGTTTCAACCAGCCTGTCTTCAAGTGCGTATAGTTGAATTGTGCAAGTTAAATGCGATTGTACTGTAGTGGCTTATCTAGTGGATGAGGTGAAACCTGAGCTTCAGATTTTTTGGCTTATATATCTCAATCTTACACCAGCATTACCCAACCAGGTGCTCTCCAGATGTTTTGGGCTACGAATCTCATCATTCCTTGATCATGCCAACTAGAGATGAAGGGAGCTGTAGTTCAAAATATCTGGAGGGCACCAGGTTGGGGAAAGCTGCACTATATTATACCATTTCTCAGAATTCAAGCTTTCAAAAAATAGAATTTTTAAAAGAGATATTAAAAAGAGCAGAGCTGGCAAAACCACCTCATGTTAAAATAAGGAGAACCTTTATTAGTCGAAATATTACCTGGACCAGCACAAAGAACCTTTTCTTCCATCTCTTCCAGACATTTTTGCCAATGGCCCACAAATATCTACAAAAGAAGCAGAGGCAATTTCAGTAGGCAAATATCTACGGGAAAGACTAAGATTATTGTGAGTTTAACATAAATATTATAAATATTTATAATTTATATATAATAAATACTATATAGTCAAAGGCTATATAGTCAGATATAAAGGCAAGGTTTACCACATCTCTAATCTCACAAATGGTTTTGAGTCTCACAGTTCAATTAATACAGTCAGGTCTCACAATCCGAACACAATGTGTTCTCAGAAAATCGTTTGTTTTGTGAGCTTTTGCATACTGAGTCAATTATTTCCATTTGATTCCCAAGGGGAAATGTGTTCCTGACCATGAAATTTTGACCCCAACGTGACAGAAAAACCCAGGAAAGTTCTCTGAAGCCCTGCAAAAGGCAAACAAGGAAGGAAAAATGCTCTCTTATTTGCTTGATCTCTTCCTTCTACCACAGTTTCTGGCGAAACAAAACACAAAAAGTAAAGCTTGTTTATGTCTACTTATTTGTTTATAGTACTACATGCAGATCCAGCTGTTTGGCTATCTGAATCTGTAGTGTGTATGGCGAGGTTTGGATACTAATTCATCATGTTTGGATAAGTGAAATGCTCAAAGAATGAACATTTGTATAGTCGGACCTGTGTGTACAGTAAGCCCACAACTTGTGCACATTTATCTTGTGTAGATTCAGCTTTATGCACTTGACAATATAAATATTTTTAAAAAAAACATAAAAGGGGTGGGTGTCCAGGAACACATTGCACCCAATGTGTTTTGATTATATGCAATTTTGGCTTTAGGTGATATCCCCATAACTCAACCCACATGGAAACTGAGGGGTTACTGAAGAATTTATAAATATGCTTCAAGTGTTGAAAGTGTGGATATGGCCAAAGCAAGAAAAAATATTTTTGTGTTGCGATTGCTGCAGCATTTTGCTATCTTGCTTCATGATCATTTTCAACACAAAGTGTTGAAAATATGGATACATTTGATATGATTTATATCATTGTATCAAGTGATGAGGAGAATTTTACTGCAAATCAGCTATGAGGGTCTGTTAAAAGGAGAGCATACGATACTTCAGAAATATATTAACATTATATGCGATAGGGTGTGAAAAAAGTTTTGTTTATGTTTTCTGTAAATATTTATTGTTTTTTATGCTTTATGCAGGCCATCTTTACCACACAATTAACACATCATGACATTATTTAACCATTATGACATTATATAGCCAATCAGAATTGGTTATGCGGTCATCTCCTAAAGCCAATTCAGAATGAAAGCAGTAACCATCACTCTGAATAGTTGTTTTGCAGGGAGCTATGATTTTAATACATTTGCCCTGCTCCTGAAAAGTAACTGAAAGAAGGAAGAGGTAAAAATACTTGAGAAAAATACCCATTTTGGCTTAAATCTACTTTCATTCTTTGACCTACTTTGGTATATTAGTTTGTGGGCATAACTCTGTTCAGCAGCAGCAGATATGACAGCACTCTCTGTGTGAGCTTTGCGAGTATGATGAATTAAATGATAGAATGTATTATCACAGCATGCGCTGATAGAATCCTTAAAAATAAAAAGGATACCTGAGGCATAACTATAGCCTGTATTATTGGAGTCAATGTACCTCTGATTACAGGGTGAGACTATTGTATCATACTTTGCCTATGATCTTCACATGGTTCACTTTAGGGGAAAGAATCCTGGAATTGACGGTCCAGCAAGTAACTCTTACACTCTTATTGCTAATTAGGACACCAGAAAAACAGTAGTGGGGCTGGACTATGGGGCTGGATTCGATTATAACTTTACCCAGATCTGACCAGATCTTGATGTATTGAGCAATAACAGTGTTCTTATCGCTCCTGCTCACCCAGCACAAATGTCTCATCACCTCCAACACCACTTTATGTCCATGTGTGTGTGTGTGAAATGGCTGAATATGAATTTTGTTTGTTTGTTAGCATCCATCTGTTGAAAGTGGGTAAAGTCAAACCACCGCGTTAGCCACACTGAAGTGTCTTCCCCGGGGCACAAGCCTGGGCAGTGTGTATGGAGGTCCTAGGGCTGCCCAGATGAGAATACACGCCTCCCCCCGCCAGTCTCACTGATGTGGTCCAAACAAAAGCAGAGAAATACATTTGGCATCAGCTTAGCTGCAGGGGTTGTCAGAAGGAGGCGTACAAGGCATAACCTCCAACATTTCTCTGATGAAAATAGGGACTATTCAGTAATCATAATACAGTTAAACCTCGGTTCCCGAACGCCTCTGTTATCGTGCGTTTCGACTCCCAAATGCCGAAAACCCAGAAGTGAATGCTCCGGTTTTCGAATGGTTTTTGGAAGCCGAACATGCTACATGGCTTCCATTTTGAGTTTCCCTATTGTATTGAGGTTTCCACTTTCAGTTTTCAGTTGTCAAACGTTTCGGAAGTCGAACAGTCTTCCGGAACGGATTAGGTTCGACAACCAAGGTCTGACTGTAATAATAATAGTAATAATAATAATAATAATAATAATAATAATAATAATACTCCACCCATCTGACTGGGTTGCCCCAGCCAATCTGGGTGGCTTCCAACATATTAACAAAAAAACATAATGAAACATTAAACCTCAAAAAACTTCACTATACAGGGCTCTCTTCAGATGGTTTTGGGGTCGGTTAACTCCATCGCTTCCAACATTTCTCCAGTGAAAATAGGGGCATCCTACCATACCCTCCAGCATTTCTCCAATTAAAATAGGGAGGTCCTAATGAAAAGTGGGACATTCCAGGATCAAAGCAGAAGCAGGGATGGCTTCTGCAAATCTGGAAAATAGGGACACTTGGAGGGTCTGACAAGGCACCATCCAACCATCTTAGGGACTCCACTCTGGATTTGTGTAAGGTTTACTTCTTAGCCTCCCCCCCCGCCCCCGTCCTGAAGATGTCTGGCAAGGCAGCAGAGGTTTAAGCTCAGAGTTTTTCTTCTCCCAGATAGGTTTCCTAATGCATGCAACACCAGATACTTACGAACATTTAAGTCCATATGTGGGTATCCAAAAGGACTGGCAGTGGGACAAGTACTGTACTTTGCCATGTATAAGACAAGGTTTTTTTTTTTACTGTTAAATAATGTTCAAAATTGGGGCTCGTCGTCTTATACATGGATAGTGCAGAGGGGGGACGTGAGTTCAGTTGCAGCTGCGAGCAGGAGGTTGTCAGTGGCGACTGGGTGGGTGACCGGTGGCTGCGGCAAGGGCTGGTGTGGATTGGCTGCTGCTGTGTCCATAAGGTTTGTGATTGGTGACTATGGCAAGGCCTGGTGCAGACTGGCTTCTGCTGTGGCAATTGTGCGTGCAATTGCTGGCTGCTGTTGGTGGCGGGCAGACGCTGTGCGGCTTTTGTGATGCGTGCGATTGGCAGCGTTTGTCCGTCTGGTGAGTGATTTTTGGCACTCCCCCAAAAAAGCTCAGCAACTTTGGGCCATCTCTCCCCCCCTCATTTTCTTAAATTGGAGCCCCCCCCCAAATAGGGGGCACACAGAAAAATACGGTATGCTGGGTGGACAGAGAAAGAAAGTGTACCCTCCATTTGCAGGGGTTGAATATGGGTAAAGATGTCATGTGATCAGGCTCAGTGATATTTGGGAATCAGAGGAGGGTTCTTGCCATTTGAAAAATATTTGCGCTGCCCTTTACGCTGCTTTAAAGGTGCAAAGAACAGAAAAGTGTGAGGAAGCTCTGACAGTCCCATGAATTCAAATTTGTCTCCAAAGGTTGATTTAAATGTGATGCCAAGCGGGCAAGAAGAAATTGCCTGCGTACCTTGCCTAAACCAGGTCCCTGTGCCCGAGTGTGCATTGCTGGCAAAGCCCTCAGTGCACATATAAAGGCCAGGTTTAAATGAGATGCTGAGCCCCTGCAACCCGGGAAAATTCTTCTTGACCTCCTGTGTCACATTTAAATCAAGCCTAAATCTATGCAGACAAAACTGACAGGCACTTGGCCTACATGCTGTACAATTATGCATAATTTAGCAGAAACATTCTAGGATGCATTATTTATGGCTTGAACAAAAGTCCTCTGAAGTTAGTGGGGAAATTGTAATTGACTTTGGAGAGGTCTGGAGCATCAAAATTTGTAAGAACAGGGCAGATGGCTTAATCATTTAAATGTACTGAAGACTTCAGAATCAACTGCGAGTCAAAAGGAACTGTGACAAAAAGCCAAAGCTAATTAGGAGAGTTACACTCAGAAGCTTCTAAAGAAATGAAATATTGCTGAATGACTATCTACAAAGGGTGATCTAAATCTCAGATTGGTCAGCTGCATATTCCTGGCGTGCCCAGAAATATTTCTAAACAAGGGGGGTGGGAATTAATTGAATGCTAGGTCTAGCAGGGCTGCTTGATCTAGTAGGACTGGTCCCCAATTGTCATGCATACATGTCACTATATTGGCCTTACTTATTTATTTTTACTATAGAATAGACTCTGGAACTGTAATTTAGGGCAGGTTTTTATGGATAACAAGTAGAAGATTTTCCTACAGGAGATAACTTAATGCAGAGGGTGTTTTAACTAGAAAGAAGTTCAAATTTATGCTTTGCCAAGCATTTACTAGATGGATTTGGGCAAGGAACTTTCTAACTGTCCTACTTCTCAGGTTGGAAATGAGGAAAAGTGAAAAAGCAGAGATGAAATACTTCCTGGTGAAAGTAGGTTATTGAATAGTTTACATCCAAATTGTATTGTAACAAGAGAAATTACTTTCTGCTGTATTAGCTTCTTTTGCTCCTAACTGTACCATCGTCATGCAGTCTTCCAGAGGATTTTAATAAAATAGTACATTTGCAAAATATAGAAAAGATTTACAACTCCCTGTAAATAATAATTGACAGTTTCTGTTAATGTTCTTACCACACAGCAACGAGACTATTATTTTGAAAATACAATGTAAGAAACATACACATCAAGCAAATCAAGATATGGCGATGATTTTTACAAGATATGACAATGATTGCTGTGGTCTTTTCATTCTCCGTCCAATTGGGGTGGCAGTGGCGGTGGCGGGACCAAGCATGTGTGTTTCTGACATTGAGCAATTGGGATATAATAATAATAATAATAATAATAATAATAATAATAATAATAATAATAATATATTTATACCCCACCCATCTGGCTGAGATCATCCTCTGAGGCTTTTCTTTGTGTGCCTCCTCCATGAAAGGTCCAGAGGGTGGCAACATGAGAACAAGTCTTTTCTGTGGTGGCTCCCCATCTGTGGAATGCTCTCCCCAAGGAGATTCAGCTGGGGCTTTCATTATACACCTTTAGGTACCAGGTGAAAACATTCTTCTTCATTCAGGGCTTTGGCTGGTTGACATCTGAGGCCCTTTTAAATGTGTTTTGGGAGGGGAGACTACTGGTTTGTATTTTTATTATGTATTTTGTGTTTTTGTATTACGTTGTGAACTGCCCTGAGTTCTATGGATAAAGAGTGCTATACAAATCATAGCGACAAAACAGCAGCACAATACAAATGGGGCAATTTCCTTGTTTATTTCTGTCTCTCACACACAAACAGAACAAAATTCCTGGTGAATTCTGTACAGACTTAGTTTTTAGCTCTACACATCTGCAGAATAAACCAACTATTACTTATTAAAACAAACTGTCATTCTTTAAATGGAGGTTGTCATATCCTGTCATGTCACAAATTAAAGGCAAATTTCCCAAAAGCTCTGGGGTGGAGGGAAAGCAGGGCTAATTAGAACTAAAATATTAGGGTGGTTTACACAAGGCATTTAATTTAAGTCATTAAAAATATTATTATTACTATTTTTTAAATGTGGTGATTATCTTTGAAATGATTAGCCGAGATCCATTGAATCATCTTTTAACCGTATGTAAACCAAGGAGGAGGAAGGCAAAGCCACATCTGTCTCGCCCCCTGTAGCGCCAGGAAGAAAAATGACGGATGCCAAACTACTTACCCAGAGTGCTTCATGTTTTGAGGTTTATCCATTCGGACTGCAAGTTTGATTTTCAGGTTCTGATCAGGACAGTTTTTGGAAACAACCATATTGTGCCATTCTGATTGCTTGGGGCTGTTGGGTGTAGGATGAAGAACGACCTGAAGGAGACAAAGAAGAGAGATTTTTAGTATGGTGAGGTTTAGAGAGAACAGAGAGTGCAGAGATACTGAGAGAGAAACACAATTCATTCTTGACTTTTGCAGTGTTTCTGGGCTGAGTTCAACGTGTTGGCTTTGGGTCTCAGTATTTAAAGCAGGCTGGGGCGAAATGCAACCCTCCAGGCCTTTCTGGACCCCAGAATTTACCATTTCTCTAGGCTATGCCATGTCCCACCAACTCCAGGACAAGCCCTTACCCGGCTGGAACATGTCATCAGACTCTTGCTTGCCTGTTTGGAAGATATGTGTATTTATGTGTGAATAAGTGTGTGCATTTGTATAGAAATCTGTGGCTTTTGTCTGGCTGTAATGTAGCCTTTTCTACAAAGATAAGAGCCACTTCAAGCTTCACCCAGTTTTGCTTCTGGCACCATCCGCCATCAAGGCTCCAGAAGGTTACTCTTGCAATATTGACTGACAAGATTCCTCTCCCGATTGTCTGCTCCTGTATGTACACACCTCTGCCATAGGGATGTCTAGTCAGGAGCATCCCAGGCCCTAAGAGTTTGGGGCCCACCCCTAGGTCTCAGTTTGGGCCCCGGTGATGTCACAGGGAGCAGGCCCTGGTGATGTCACTAAACAAAATCCCCACCCTATTCCATTCTTTTCCATATCCAAAGTGATTTCTTTTGCCTGTTTCTATGGTTCCCAATTGGATTGTTTTACTGGGGAGCTGAGGAAGGGGAAACCCACTGGAATGGGATTGGAAATTTCTTTTCTTCTGCCTCTGAGGCAACCCGCTCACCCCACAGAGGTGTGGTTACCCAAACTGTACACAACCTTCAAAGTATGGTTGTACCATGGACCACTGAGTCTTGTATTAGGCGCAGTCAGAATTTGCTATAAGAGTGAATGTTTTTAAATATACCAAAAAGAGGGTGGGGTTTTTTTTATAAAACACCAAGTATGACTTCTAGTATGCTAATATATAATGGCAGCTTTTGGTTGTGGTAGCATAAAAAGATGAAAAACGATGTGAAGGGAGAGAGGTTCATTTTACTGAATAAGATAAAGCTAAAGTTTAAGCTACACTGTAAGCTAATGGAATGAGAACTCTTTAAAATATTTGAAGAGGATGAAAAGGTTAAGGAAATGATAACATCTTATAAAAAGCTATGGAAGGTTAAGGAGATGATTCCGAGGTGTGTGCTTTGACACAATTAAAAATATCTCAGGAAAACTATCCACGGTTTAATTAATACCCTCCCTGCCCCCCTGGGGGTTTATTCTGTATCTTGTTTCTGATATATTATTTGTTTTCCTGTTTGGGTTCTTGAAGAGTAAAGACATGTTTTTATCATTTTTTACTTTTGGCACCTCTGTTTTCCATTTCAGCTTGTTCCAATGACTCAGGAGGTAAAATCTCATTATTAAGCTTCTTATTATTCTGCAGCAGGATTAATCTCCTCCTAATGCATTAACCTTTAAGGGCACGTACTCTCATTACTCAGATGATTTCTATCTTTTTCCTGACTAGCTGTATTTGCCTAATACTGACACACAACTTCATCTTCCTAATATTCCATCGATCTTGAACTCTGCTGCTGATTCAACAGACTATACCTTTTTTATTTCTCTAATGGGATTAAAACATCTCAAGCACCGATTGCAGCAACAGACCTAATTTCTGTTTAAATATGCAGCTCAAATCACTGAATGCTTCCTCCGAGTCGTCTGACTTCAGCAAATTATTATGTTAAATGAATATTTTCTTTGCCAAGTTAAAAATAACATAGCATATTTTTTCCTTTTCTTTTTTAAAGTTATCCAAAACATAAAAACTTTAGAGGGCGCCACCCTGCTATGGCTACCCAATTAAAAGTTCTTTCCTACACAAGCTCCATGCCGAGTAAGAACTGATTACTCTTGGTGGCAACTGACCCCAACAATCTCCTGTGGAGACCAACAGTATCTTGAGCCTAAGTTTCATTCACAATTCAAATGGAATACACTTGTTTGTGAGCTGCCTGTTAGTAGCTGCATTTGGTCAATTGTTCCTCTTCTAAACATATCAGAATAATGGACACGTCTAGCTCAGGCTGACAAAGATCTGTATAGTTAAAGCTATGGTTTTCCCAGTAGTGAAGTATGGAAGTGAGAGCTGGACCATAAAGAAGGCTGATCACCGAAGAATTGATGCTTTTGAATTATGGTGCTGGAGGAGACTCTTGAGAGTCCCATGGACTGCAAGAAGATCAAACCTATCCATTCTTAAGAAAATCAGCCCTGAGTGCTCACTGGAAGGATAGATCCTGAAGCTGAGGCTCCAATACTTTGGCCACCTCATGAGAAGAGAAGACTCCCTGGAAAAGACCCTGATGTTGGGAAAGACGGAGGGCACAAGGAGAAGGGGACGACAGAGGACGAGATGGTTGGACAGTGTTCTCAAAGCTACCAGCATGAGTTTGGCCAAACTGCGGGAGGCAGTGGAAGACAGGAGTGCCTGGTGTGCTCTGGTCCATGGGGTCACGAAGAGTCGGACATGACTAAACAACTAAACAACAACAAAGCTCAGGCCTACACAACTTGCAACCCAAATGCAACTCCAGCAGAAAACTGTGCTGCAACTTCTACTTAACAACACACACATATTTCAGATAGCTTCAAGATTGTCTGCCTTCTGCCAGTGTGGTATAGTGGTCAGGTTTGTCGGACTAGGACCTGGGAGACTGGGGTTCAAATCCCCATTTCACCACAAAGCTTGGGCCAGTCATTGCCTTTCAGCCTAACCTACTTCACAGGGGAGGTTAAATTGGGATTAAGTGTGGAAGGGGAGAACCATGTGTGCCACCTTAAGCTCCTTGGATAAAAAGGTAGGATATAAATGCAATAAATCAAGCCATCAGTGCCTCTTGGTACAGTCCTTTGAGCTGAGGCAGTGTGCCATGCAGCTCCTTAGAAGCAAGGGGTTTCTCTTGTTTGGTAGTAGTAAAGAACCCCCGGTTAAGGTTCTGGAAGCTCCACTGGGTTTCTTGGAGAGGAGAGCCTAGGAGTTGGCTGCAAACCGAGCAGGTAAGCTCAGTCTCTATATAAATCATGCCCAAGGGCCATTACACCCACCATATTTGCAGTCTCAGGCAGGGAACAGAAAGAAGCTTATTGAGCCTTCATGGCTCCCCAAACATGCATGGACACTATGGGATTGGGCTGTTAGAAAAACCAAATGCCCATTCTTCTCAGATTTCATGGAACAATGATTTGTGGCTTGTGGACATTATTGCTTTTTGCCGTTATTGCTACAGCTAAATGGGAGGCATTGGGATAGCCGCTGAGCTACAGTTGAAATATTTTAAGTTCTAATCAAGCACAGACTTGGTCTCAAGAACACCTTTGGGGTTTTCTCCTTTGGGGCTTCATTCTACTTTAGACTGCTACCTTTGGGGCACTATTTTCTTCCTTCACTCATCTGCAAAAAAAACCTGGGCTGTATTTATTTGAAATGCTAAACCATGGGCATAATTCTCTCTTGGAATAAATAAAAACAAATCTCTAAACACACCTACTTGTCTGTTCATCAGGGGTAAGACAGAGACGCCTTCTGCCCACTGTGGGAGACACTCCTCTCATAGCTGAGGGGAAGTGAAGACGCCTTTAATAGTAAAGGCATCTCTCAGTCTCTGCACCTTAAAAGGACCTCCTGTTTAAAGACACAGATGTCCAAATTCATGCTTAGAGTGTGTGTGAGGGGAGTGAGTGAAGAGAAAGCAGAGGCAGACATAGAATTCATTGGCAATTATGTCTGCCACCAAGACAAATTGTGCAGCTGCAGGCTCTGGAGAGAGCGAGGGGGGAAATCAATGATGACTAACTGAAGTGTCATAAAGCAACAGAGAAGGAACATTCAGGAGCACTCTGTGTGTAGCTGATAGCACCGGGGAACAAGCTGAATCACAAAAAGGGGAATTAGTGTTATGAACCTTAGCAGCTGGGAGGGGGGAGAAAAGGGCAAGCTGCAGTTAATTCAGCAGGGGCTCTGTTGCCAAATTTAGCATGCTAAATTATTTACTGATCATCCAGCTGACATCACATAATCAATCCCCAACAGCAGATCCTCCTGTCCCGGGCTGTTAAGGTGAAGTATTTTCCAGGACAGTCTGCAGCTTTGTATGTCTGCAACACAAGTTAGCTGAAGCTCAGGTAAATTTTAACAGCCTTACAATTTAGGCAATCCCATCTCTACTCTTATAGGGACGCGGGTGGCGCTGTGGGTTAAACCACAGAGCCTAGGACGTGCCGATCAGAAGGTTGGCGTTTCGAATCCCTGTTGCTCAGTCCCTGCTCCTGCCAACCTAGCAGTTCAAAAGCACGTCCAAGTGCAAGTAGATAAATAGGTACTGCGCCAGCGGGAAGGTAAACGGCGTTTCCGTGCGCTGCTCTGGTTCAATAAAGCGAGATGAGTGTCGTAACCCCAGAGTCGGCCACGACTGGACCTAATGGTCAGGGGTCCCTTTACCTTTACCTATCTCTACTCTAAAACAAACACCTGGAAGAGGCTTGCATTGACTGGTGGCAATGTGTGAAGAGGATCTGACTTGATTTTTCATCCTTCTTTTCTTCATTGCAATAGCTTGCCTGAACTAAAATATCTCTTTGAATAGGTAAAAGAGAAATTAAGGATCAGTGTTCAGCATCTTCTGTTAGACAAGGCAGGTTAAAGCATGTAGCCAAGATAGCTTACCCATCACTCGTGAGCTGAAGTGTGGACTAGGGAGACTTAATTTCACATCTCCCACCAATTTTCCTGAAGTTACGGCAGCAGTGCTTGTATATTATCTTTTTAAATTGTCCATTGCTGTGCTCTCCATTTATTTCTTATTTTTAAATAAAGTGTACTTCATTGAAGCCTTGTCCCTAAGTGTGGTGACAGATACATCCTACAAATTCGGCTACCACATTTATAGTAAGCTCTTAAATCAGGGGTTCTCAGAATTTCTACTCCTGGGGCCCGCTGGAGATGACTAAAGATTACTGAGGACAACTGGACACAAAATGGTAGTGCAGGGGCACAGCCAGTCACAAAATGGAGGCAGATGGGTCATCTGGCAATTAGTGACATCATTTTCTACTGATCCCTGTACAAAAGCCCTCTTTTGAAATGGCTAAATTCTTTGCCACAGCAGTTTCCTTGTGGTGAAGAGTTCCATAGTTCAGCTTTTCTCATAGATATTGTGAGTCAGTGTCCCTGTTTTAGACAGAATATGCTTTAAGTGGAATAGGTTTCTTTATTTTATATTTTTTGCTCTCCCTATTCCTCTCAAAGCATTTTTACTCATTCATTGCCATTTCTTCTTTTCTCTTTTAAATTACACCTTAGCCCCCTGCAACTGCCAATTTCTTTTATCCCTCCTCCCTGCTCCTTTCACACATACATTTTTCTCCTGTAAGAGCTGTCCTTTCTTATCCCCTTCCTTTCTATTCCCAGTGTGTTATTATTAAACTGATTTTAAAAGAAATTCATCTTTTACCTCTCCTCCTAAGTTCCTCCAACACCCCCTTTGGCCTCACGAGAATTCATCAATATTTTAGTGTGATTTTTTTCCTATTATACACATATTCGTGTATATTTTAGTGTGATTTTCTTCTATTATACACATATTCGTGTGCAATTTTGTACAATAGACACATCTTTGCAAAGCAATTTCGCCTAACAAGATTTTGGTATGTTATGTTCACTAATATCTGCATTTTTATTTACCCTAATAAATGCATTACTTGGCCAGAGAACTTTACTGCAAAATTTGGAAATGTGTGAAATTTTGAAGGATGGCTGGGTTTCAGTTCGAATATTGTTTCAGAAAGTGCAAATTACGTCGGTTTGGCATTAAATATGAACTGCCTTGGATTTCTCCCCCATCCCTAGTCGCTGGTGCTTTTGCCAGCCCAACCAGGAGATGGGTCAGGTGAGTGAGGAGGTGCTAAGGCCCACTGGTGGCCTCTAACCCACCTTTTGTGGTTATGTCTAATTGGGTGTGTAGCTGTGCACCAACAATTTAGACATAATGGCTTCAAGCTATAAGAAAGGAGATTCCGACTAAACACCAGGAATAGCTTTCTGACGGTAAGAGCTGTTCAACCGTGGAACAGATTCCCTCGGGGGTCTCATCCAGCTCTACAATTCTATGATTCTATGTGCGACACACACCACACTTTATTTGAAACAAAGACTTCAACCAATCTCCTCTCTGAAATTCTTTAGTGATTGTGATGCTTACAAGGAACCAATCTAGCTCCTTCTTTCCCAGCCCAGAAAGCTTGTCTTTTAGCTCTAGAACAAATTCTGTCCTCCTTTTCTGTTCTGCAAATGTGCATTTATGTGTTTTATGTGCTTTCCCAACAACTGCCAATATTACCGTATTTTTTGCTCTATAAGACTCACTTTTTCCCTTCTAAAAAGGGGAAATGTGTGTGCGTCTTATGGAGCGAATGCAGGCTGCGCAGCTATCACAGAAGCCAGAACAGCAAGAGGGATTGCTGCTTTCAGTGTGCAGTGATCCCTCTTGCTGTTCTGGCTTCTGAGATTCAGAATTTTTTTTCTTCTTGTTTTCCTCCTCCAAAAACTAGGTGCATCTTGTGGTCTGGTGTGTCTTATAGAGCGAAAAATACAGTACTTCCTTGTCTGGGGACATTCAGTAGGCTGCAGTTCTTAAAAAGCTATGCCAGAGATGAAATGTTCTAATTTGCAGCACTGCGGGTTAGAAAGCCTGTGTTCTTTTGCGACCTGGGTTCATAAAACCGCTACCCCTGATGGGTGGCGGGGTTTTCCTCCTCCTGCAAAGCAAAGCTGAAGAAGCATCGCTGCCCTTACCCGCCCGAGTTCTTTGTCTTCTAAAGCCAGCACGCCGGTGCTCTCGGTAAACAGCTTCACCTTGACTGCTGGAAGGGCGTGTGTCGTGCTAAAGTCACCTTGAGTCCCCCATCTGTGAAAACATCCAAGATGGAAAAAAAAGCATGAGGCAAGAAACGCAGTCTGCCAACCCAGCCCCGTCACCTCGGGGTGGAAAAGGTTAATGCAAATGTCACCAACTGTCTTAGGCATTAAAAAAGCAACAGGAGTGACATTGTGCTAATTAATTAAGTTGGTAAGAAAAACTGTAAGACAACAACTCTGCAATATCACAAAGCTTCCTCTGGGAAGGCAACAGAATAGCACGAAGCAAAAGCTCGAAGAACACACACATCCGCACGCGCCACAGATACACAAATGCGCTTTTATTTATTTTTGCAAGTGAGTAAAATAAACCCGATGAACATAATTTAGCACTGAAACTTCGCACAGAAGTTGCAGAGCCACCTGGATACTTACCTGTCTGCTACTGCTAATTTTCTAGAGAAAGAGGTGCCGTAACTCATCATGAACCCTTGTTCTCCCCAAATTTCCAATGGCGCCCACCTGAGAGGGGCCAGAACTGAGTTCTGGCAAGTTCCAGCTGGAAAAAAAAGCCCTGCCTGTCTCCCATTACTGAAATAGCAGAGTGGTTGCAGACAATAGGAGTCTAGTAAAAGAGGCATCTAGGAGCACAAGAGGCCTGCTCAGGTATCACTCAGCATTAGAACCAACATGGATACAGCAAGGTTGCCTCTTCCAGGGTTCTGACTTGTGTGGGGATCCTTCACAGAGGCAAAAGGTTCCCCATTGGCAGACATTCACCTTATTGGGTGTGGGCCGAGGAAAAAACAGCACAGGTAAGGTAAAGGACCCCTGGACAGTTAAGACCAGTCAAAGGCAGTGGCGTAGCGTGGGTTGTCAGCACCCGGGGCAAGGCAAGTAATTTGCGCCCCCTAACCCATGGATTTGCGCCCCCAACCCGTGGATTTGCGCCCCCTAACCCGTGGATTTGCCCTAACCCCAGATGTTGCGCCCGGTGCGGCCGGCCCCCCCTGCACCCCCCACGCTACGCCACTGGTCAAAGGTGACTATGGGGTGTGGCGCTCACCTCACTTCAGGCGGAGGGAGCTGGTGTTTGTCCACAGAAAACTTTCCGGGTCATGTAGCCAGCATGACTAAACCACTTCTGGCGCAATGGAACACCGTGACAGAAACAAGAGTGCACAGAAAAGCCATTTACCTTCCCGCCACAGTGGTAACGATTTATCTACTCACACTGGTATGCTTTTGAACTGCTAGAAGAAGAGAAGAAGAGTTTGGATTTGATATCCCGCCTTTCACTCCCCTTCAGGAGTCTCAAAGCGGCTCACATTCTCCTTTCCCTTCCTCTCCCACAACAAACACTCTGTGAGGTGAGTGGGGCTGAGAGACTTCAAAGAAGTGTGACTGACCCAAGGTCACCCAGCAGCTGCAGGTGGAGGAGCGGAGTTCCGAACCCGGTTCCCCAGATTACGAGACTACCGCTCTCAACCACTACACCACACTAGGTTGCTAGGTTGCTAGGTTGGTAGAGGCTGGGACAGAGCAACGGGAGCTCGCCACCGTCGTGCAGATTTGAACCGCTGACCTTCTGACTGGCAAGCCCAAGACTCTCAGTGGTTTAGGCCACAGTGCCAACAGCACAATCTCGGGGTCAGGGCTTAATGTTGAGCCCAGTACCCCCACTCTATCTGTGTATACAGTTGGATGCCAGGATGCCAAAGAAGGATGGCAAAAACATCAGAATGGCCAGTTCTAGTGCTTCCTCTCTTTATGGTCTTGATTTATGGGCTATTACTAAAATGAGGCTGTATTTTAAGCTGTATTTTAAGTTGTATTTTAATTAACTGTTTGTTGTTGTTTTTATTACGTTTTATTGTAATTCACATTTGGTGTTAGTTGCCCTGAGCCCGGCCCTGGCTGGGGAGGGTGGGGTATAAATAAAAATTTATGATGATGATGATGCCAAAAATTTGTTAAATACAATTTGGTTTTTTGGGCAGTGTAGCAGAGGGTGGGGGGGGGAAGAAGAGGAGAAGCTGGACAGAAGGTAACAGATAAGAACATAAGAGCTCTGTTGAATCAGGCCAATAGACAGTCTGCCCCCCTCCTGTGGTGATCCTTGTAGAACTCTGGCCCAGTGGTTGCCATTTGATTTTGAATTGATTTTAGAATATTGATTTTAGAATGCTGTGTTACTTTTATTGCTGCTAGCCGCTCTGAGCCCGGCTCCGCCTGGGGAGGGCGGGATATAAATAACTTTATTATTATTATTATTATTATTATTATTATTATTATTAGTCCAGAATCCTGTTCTCATAGTGGCCAACTAGATACCAAAGGGAAGCCCTCGAGAAGCATCTGAGCACCTGCTGGAGTTTCCAAACACTCATCAACGGCAGCCCCGCAAAGAATACATTGCAGTAGTCCAATTTGGATGTGACCAGGGCATGACTAACATTTTATACTATTCAGTCCACTTTATCCTGAGCCACTTGTGGTACCCTGTAAATCCTTTAGCTTTCAGAGGACTTTTGTCAGAGGAGGAGTGTTCAGGATGCTGGACTTAGAACATTCTCTGCCTTATTGGTTCATTCCAGTTTAACAATTCATAGCAGGATCCTACTCTCTAGCTCTGGAGAGAACACAGGGAACTTTTCATTACGGCTGTGATTGATTTTCAATAATCTTCACAGCTCATTTAATTTTGTTTCTCGAACTTCCAAGCTGCGCTAACATTTTTATTTTTTAAAAACAAACGGTGCATTTGGTCTCATGAAGGTAGGCTGTTCTCTCCTCTCCCCATCTCTCACGTAATGAAACTCACCTACAGCTTAATAAATCTTGAGAAATAGCCTTAATATTGCCATTCTGTGTAAAGAGACACCATAAAGAACATCGTGGCCCAGCTCTCTCCTGTTTCCTCATGTCCTCCAGTTTCCCAAAGGAAAACAGGGGCACTCCGTTGCATGAGTTGGTGGAGGGAGGAGCCCTGTTTTGCAGCCCAGAGGCAAGGCTCAAAGGATAATGGTGGGTCTTGAGCAGGGAACCTGTGGCCCTCCAGGCGCTGTTGGACTTCAGCTCCCATCAGCCTCAGCCAGCAAAGCCGGTGGGCAGGCATGATAGGAGTTGTAGTCCTGCAACATCTGGCAAACCATAGGTTTCCCATTCTTGGACTAGTGGCTTATACTTTTCAGAAATGCTGAAGTTGTTGGGAGAAAAACTATCTGTACTTTCTCATCAAATCCAAACTTATTTACAATTTAAAGAGGGGGGCTGGGATGCCTCTGTTTCAAGTGTTGTTACTTTCTGCTTGAGATTTCACTGTTTATTAGGATGCAACCCTAGAAGAAGAAGAGTTTGGATTTGATATCCCGCCTTTCACTCCCCTTCAGGAGTCTCAAAGCGGCTAACATTCTCCTTTCCCTTCCTCTCCCACAACAAACACTCTGTGAGGTGAGTGGGGCTGAGAGACTTCAAAGAAGTGTGACTGACCCAAGGTCACCCAGCAGCTGCATGTGGAGGAGCGGAGATGCGAACCCGGTTCCCCAGATTACACTGGCTCTATGCAGCATTTATTTGAGAAACAGTCCACTCTGTTGGACCTCGGAGAAAACAGGCTTGCTGTTCTGCTTGCAGAGGTCTGTGGTGCATAATGCAATTTTAGACATAAATGTTTCTACTTGTGGTGCGAATATCTCCAGTGTGGTACACAGCTTGTACTCAGTCCCTCTCCTTGTGGCGCACAAAAGTAATTGTGGGTTAACCTCTAAGGACTGACAAGTACGAATAAAAGTACATAATGATTCTGATCTTTAAGATTGTATTTTTTAAAACTTCTGACTATTAACTCTGTCTGGCATTTTAAACCATGAGAAGAAGAAAGTTTCAAAAGTCTTGGCTTTATCAAAAACAGAAAATATTTGAAAAACTATGTGGGATGTGATACATTCCCCTTAAGCAGGGATCTGTGGTCCTCCAGATGTTGACTCCAATTCCCACCATCCCCAGCCAAGCCTAGCTTAGGAGTTGTGGATGACAGAAGTTGTAGGCCAACAACATCTGGAAGGCCACAGGTTCTCCACTCCCGACCTAAAGTGAACATTTACAAGCCCACTAAGTTTGAAATCACCATTTAAATGGTTCTGACCAATTACATTCTGTATTGAATGGCTGCCTTTTCTGCAATCCTCGAAGTTGAGATAGGTGCAGTAAAGGGAAACGGAAAGCATACATTGTGCATTCAAGTTGCCAGCATTCAACGGAAAGATGGTTGGATGTGACTGTGTGCAGGCATATAAACCAAAACACAGATGGTGAAACTAATTTTAGGGCTGCCAGAAAAGGCAGTATTGCTCTAAGCAGTTTGTTTCCTTGACAATATCTCACTGTGTGCTTCTTAACCCATAGAATATCACTGTTTCCTAGATTTGCAGACGCTCAGAATGCGGTATTTGCTACTTATGATACAGAGCCTTCAGCAGGCCTGCATAACAGCCGTCTCAATTAACTTTAGGTTGGTGATCTATGCATGAATGATTGAAAACATCCAGATTGGTTTTCCACCCCCAGGAGTGACAAAACTATTGGGCTCAGTTGCTGAATGCGCTGCATTACTTCTTTAACCTTCTGTAAATTCTCTACAGTGGCACCCCATTTCCTAGGTTCCATGCAAGTAAATGAGGCCCAAAGTGAGAGAAATGACTTTGTGTGTGTGTGTAAATATATGGTATGGTAAGGTAAAGGTAAAGGGACCCCTAACCATTAGGTCCAGTCGTGGCCGACTCTGGGGTTGTGGCGCTCATCTTGCTTTATTGGCCAAGGGAGCCGGCGTACAGCTTCCGGGTCATGTGGCCAGCATGACTAAGCCGCTTCTGGCGAACCAGAGCAGTGCACAGAAATGCCGTTTACCTTCCCGCTGGAGTGGTACCTATTTATCTACTTGCACTTTCACATGCTTTGAGCAAATAAAGATTTTTTTTTCAACCTCAGTATTTGTTTTTTTTGGGGAAAAAAGAAATAGTGACCCACCTCACAAATGCAACAAATTAATAGGAGGAATAGTATCAAATTTAAACCATTCTTGAAGGACGGAAATGCATGATAAAGCTATTTTTCGCTATCTCACCCCTTGCTTTTTCCTTTAAGACCAACTGCAGTCATTAACAGTCGTCAACAGGTTTGCCACACCTATCAGTCAATCACCCATTCCCACCACCCTTCTGAGTAATACCCCTCCCCACCCTCTCACTATATATAAGGGTCTGGTGACTTCTGTTTCAGTGTATCTGAAGAAGTGTGCATGCACATGAAAGCTCATACCAAGAATAAACTTAGTTGGTCTCTATAGTGCTACTGGAAGGAATTTTTTTATTTCGTTCTTGAAGGAGTTAGGAGAACCAGCAGAGGGCAGTATAGGCATGGAATATTCTACCAGTTGTAGAATTCAGCTGAAGACAGACAATAGGATTTGAAGGTACAGGAGTTTGACCGAGGTGTTGTTATCAGTAGATGCACTCATACAGTTGTCCCACTACTGTCTCTGGCAAATAGATTTGTGAATCACTTGGATTGGGGAGAGAGGGAAATGTATTGCCTGGAGAATTCATGAATTCCTCAGGAAGTGATTTCTACTAAGTACAGAGATATAGCAGTTAAACTGTAGTAAAATCTCTGTAGATACCTATGGTGTTTGTGTGCGTGCAGCAATAGTTGTTTTCAAGGTTTGTTTCCTAAAGAAATATTTCATACTTAATATCAAACAAAGAAAGGAAGGTGGGTGAAATTATACATACCATAGTTTTATCATTAGTAATTTAATTTGTTTATGAGCCAGATTATACAAGCGAAGAGGCTAAAAGGTAGATTTTTCCTTTATCGTTAGTAATTTCATTTGTTTATGAGCCAGGATTATACAAGTGAAGAGCCATGGGGCTTCCCAGTATCAAATGGACCCTCCATCTGTTCACTTGTCAGAACTTTGAATGAATCTCACATCTCAGCCTGAAATTATGGTAATCAAAGTAGACTTTGAGAGCCTACAGATTCTGTCAGTAATCTTTGTCACTATCACTTCACATTGTCTCAGTTCCCCATAATGTAAAAATAAAAAAAATAAAAAAGGAAGGTAATATTAATGACTTCACAAGCTTATTATTCGCATGAATGAGCTAAGGATTGTAATGCAGAAGCTTGATTCAAGGCAAGGACAGAATATTTCATATCCACCTGCTGGCTGCATATTGCAGCCAGATGTTTACACCTGGGAAACACAGTCACATTGCTCAGATTGGACAGATAAGTCTTAATGTGATTAATGGGGGGGGGGGGAATCTGCATACTGTTGCATCTTCATGGTGAAACAACTTGAGAAATTCATTAAACATGTCTTCCTGGATAACCTTAGTGGCAGGAGCTAGATGGATCCCATCACAGATAGAATTGTATTACAAACACAACCTCTTGGCCAGTGCCATCCTTTCAAAAGAACTGGGATGCATGTGAGAAGCTGTTCTTCCTGAACGGCTGGGTTGATACTGATTTCTTCAAATCTGAGCTCTTGGAAACAGCCATGGAATAATAGAATCGTAGCAAGTTTGGCCTGATTTGATGACTTAAGATCAGAAACACTTTGTGTACACGTTTTGCATGTTGACAATCAGCTCCCTGCAGTAATGCAGTTTGAGAATAATTCATTTCCATAGTTGGATTTGATCCATTTGTGCTTCCAATGTTTGTGTTGTTTTTAAATCCATGTAACAGTTTTGTTTTGTAACCCATGTTTTGAGCCTTGTCTAAAGAAACTGAAATCCTGGAGCACTTTGGGCACCCTTAATTTCATTATCCTCTTTTGAGGAAGCCAGTTATGCAATGATCGAAAAGTCCTGCCTGGTCATTACGTAAGACATTATTCCTTCTCTTTTGCTCGCTTGGATTAGCATGCTGCACTGAGACACTTACTGAATGTTCAGACCCTTGAGCAAACCAGAGCATAGACTACAGGCCTATATAGTGAAAGTATACAATGCATTTGGAAGGAGCTGCTAATTTGCCTTGATATATTTTATATATTTCATATGCTCAGGCTGCTGTTGCAGGTTTTGCTTCTTGGCTTCCCGCAGGTGTCTGCTTGGCCACTATGAGAACAGTAAGCTGAACTGGATCAAAGTCTAAAAGTCTGTTAAAACAATCTTATTTATAAATATTATAGGAGTTGAAATATGTGACTAATCATGCCAGAAACACTTCCCTCTCACTATGCCTATAATCTATTACTTGCCCGTACAGTGGTACCTCGGGTTAAGAACTTAATTCATTCTGGAGGTCTGTTCTTAATCTGAAACTATTCTTCACCTGAGGTGCCACTTTAGCTAATGGGGCCTGCTGCGCCGCCATCGTGCGATTTCTGTTCTTATCCTGAAGCAAAGTTCTTAACCCAAGGTATTATTTCTGGGTTAGCGGAGTCTGTAACCTGAAGAGTCTGTAACCTGAAGCGTCTGTAACCTGAGGTACCACTGTACTAAGATAAAAGGAAAAGGACCCCTGGACAGTTAAGTCCAGTCAAAGGTGACTATGGAGTTGCAGCGCTCATCTCACTTTCAGGCCAAGGGTGCTGGTGTTTGTCCGCAGACAGCTTTCTGGGTCATGTGGCCAGCAGGAATAAACCGCTTCTGGCAAACGGGACACTGTGACGAGTGCCAGAGCACTGCAGCGGCTCCTGTTTATCTACTTGCACTGCTGTGCTTTTGAACTGCTAGGTTGGCAGGAGCTGGGACAGAGCAACAGGAGCTCACCCCGTCGCGGGGATTTGAACCGCTGACCTTCTGATCGGCAAGCCCTAGGCTCTGTGGTTAAGACCACAGCACCACCTGTGTCCCCCATACTAGTAAAAGCTTCAAACAGGTGGGTTTATTACAACCATAATGGTCACCTGCAGTAAGATGGAACATCTAGCTTCCATAGCACTGCCATGTTTTTATCATGGTACAGTACTATGAACACCACAGATCCTCTCCCCTTAGAGCTGCTCCACCCTTTAATTCAAGGCAACACCATAAAAGCTGCACAAGTTTTGGCTCTTTGGCTAGACGAATGAATGAATGAATGAGAAACACATGCAGCATCATAGTGGTTCAAGATTGCATGGGCAGATCTTTTCCTACTGCCATCACCTAGCAGGAGGAGAATTGAATAAACTGGGCAGGCCAAAAGTCTGTCCAAACAAAAAAGTATTCACCTTCTAGCAGAGGTCCCCTAGACTGTTCACTACATACATAAGTGCAATGTCACACAGGACACTTAGTTGTAAAGTCTAGATGAGCTGCAAGCATTGATTGAACGGTAAGAAGTGCCAAGAATCTGGTGTAAGACATGCCCGGACTTTAAAGCATTCATCGGCCTAGTCTGCTTTATCTCCCAGGATGCTAGTAGCATGGGAACATGTCTTCATAGTGATAATGTCAAGGGATTCTAAGTAAAGATACACATGGCTGTTTGAGATGGAGCCTGGAAATGTGAACGCTATCTCTGCTACGCTAATCGGAGAAAATATCAGTCTGCAAAGGAAATTGTAAATTTACAGAAAAAGAGTTCCATCAAGTCTCTAGGATGTGGTAAGGAAATGAAGGCTGAGGCTTTAAAATTCCCAACACAAAGCAGTGTCTACAAGACACTGAAATATTTTTTTCTTTTTTCCTCATAGGAAGCATTTTGTGGCACTTAAGTTATCGTTAAGGTAAACTGTAAACTATAGTTAAGGTAAAGCACCCATCTTCTCTTTTTTGCCCCCACCAACCCGATCGCTGAGGCAACCCAATAATCATACAACACAGACCAAGGTGCCATACCACCCCAATCTAAAAAGTTGCTGGAATGTACCAAAAAGATGCCGGAACTCAGTTCTGGTGAGTTTCAGCTGAAAAAAAGCCCTGATTCTTATGGTGATATCTTATATTTTATTGTATTTTTGGTCTCTGTGGAAGCTGCCCAGAGTGGCTGGGGAAACCCAGCCAGATGGGCGGGATACAAATAATAATAGTAATAATAATAATAATAAGAATAAGAAGAAGAAGAAGAAGAAGAAGAAGAAGAAGAAGAAGGAATGGATATCAAAGAGACACTGTCTCTTAACTGGTTCCTTCTGCCCCCATTTAAAAATAAACTAGGAGCAAACTACTTGATAGTTATGTACAGTTGTACCTCTGCTTATGTATCCCTCTGGTTACATAAACTTCGGGATATGTAAGCAGCAAACCCGGATGTATATATCTGGGGTTTTGCTACGTGCACATTTGCAGAAGCGGTCTCTCCGGTTGCGAAAACCTCAGGATCTGGCCAGACCTCCGGAATGGATCCCGTCCACAACACGAGGTACCACTGTAGTTCTCACTGGTTCTGTGATAGGAAGGTAGAGCCACCAACATTCTGAGAACCACCAATTCAAGAATTGTAGAATTGGAAACTGGAAAATTGGTACAGAGGGATGCTATTATGTGATGAAGGAGGAAATCTGAAGATGCCAGGTGGCAGGAGCTGGGATATACTTTCAATTTCTTTTTTAAAAAGCCCCTCAGGAATCAAAAGCAACAGAGACAGGCAAAACACATGCATTAATACTGTATCTCACTGAGGATAGGGCACAAAGCAAACATTTCTAATAAAAAAGAGTAAGATTTACTCGCAAGGGCAAAAAATTAAAAAAAAATGAGCAGTTCATCAAAGCAGCTTGTGGAATTTACCACTTGCCCTGGGATAAGAAGGTAAAACATACTCTGTTTTGTCTCTCAGACCAGTAACCATATGGTTATTGTTTCACTAAGAATTTTCAGGATCAAACACAAAATCCATATTTTAACAGCAGCTAGCCATGTGCCTCCAGGAAGCTCACAAGCAGAGAGTGATGGCAAATAGCTCTTATTTCCTGTTCAACGCAATACCTAATCATGAGATGTATACTGCTACTGGATAGGGAAAAGCCTTTCTTTGTTGTTACAACTAATCTGGAGCAAGCAATTTCATAAGTTCTGTGTAACAGCATCCTAGTTATGAAACACCCTCCTTTCTAAATTGTGCTTGCCAGTAATTCTTTTGTTTCTGCCACCAGCTCAATGTGCATCTATTTTACGTGGGCATTTACAGGTCGTTGGCTGTGAATTTATCTTGAAAGATGAAGCTGCTCTGCACTTTTAAAGATTGAAGTTACTTGTTGTGTTCTTATCCCCATATATATTTATGGTGGGATGAAACCTGACGTATTTAATAGGTTTAAGTTCAGTATTTCATATTGTTTGCACCTTGTCCTGGGATTGTTTTTCATGAAGGGCAAGTTAGAAATATTAAATAAACAATAATAAGGTTTTGTTTCTTTTTTAAAAAAGAAATGTGTTGGCTGGAGGAATATCTCCTTTTGTTTGTCTCAGATCTAATGTCAGTTGCTTTTGCTGGAGGTCTCCAAGTTCTGCTGGAGAAAGAAAGGCAGAGAAAATAATTTCTCCCTCTCCACTCTCTCCACTCCACAAGCAATTTCCTATAAACCTCTTGCACGTCATCTTTCAAATCTGCTTCTTCCATATACTGCATAGTTGTTTTATGGAGATGTCATTAGAAGTTGATTGCCAGGGGGATTTTGGTGCTAAGACCAATCTTATAAATGGTTTAGTATGTACTAGAATCACTACATCTTAAAAACAACAACCCTGAAATATTTATTTCAAACATTTGTAACCTGCGTTTGTGCTCCCAAGCAAAGTGACATATATAGGATCTCAAGGACTGCCCACTTTCTCATAAACTAAAAGGACTGCTTAAAAAACTGTGAAGGACTAAATGACCTTCCAAATGAATGTGGCTGAATACTGACATCATTTCTAAGTGCCTCCTGAGATTAAATTGGTGGTGTTCAGGAAAAGGCCTTCTTGGTGGTTGAAGTCCCTGGTAATGTGAATCAACCCAGTGGCATAGCAAGGTTAGGTGGTACCTGGTGCAGAAAATTTCTTGTAACCCCCCCCATTGAAATCTAGTTGGACTCCCAAGAGACTGTGATCTACTCACAGTATAAAAAGACTGGATGTGATCTACCCATTGTCATTGCTAGCAATTGTTGAATTTTCTTAAGGGGAAGGTTGGCCAAAGTAGTTGAGCTTTTTTTTTTGCAGTTACAGGGTTTGGGTCCTGAGTTTAGGGAGCTTCTTCTACCCTTCCCTCAACCCACCTTTGTTTGCTCCTCCTGCCTCCTCCAGCAGCCAGGGAGTGCGGGGCTGTCAAAACGGCAAAGTGGTGCAGCTCCCCCCCACGGCTCGTGGTAGGCGGGAGACATGGGTGGGTGGCGCGCAGAATGCCACCCCCCTCAGGGATGACACCCAGTGTGGACTGCACCCACCTTGCTCTGCCCCTGAATCAACCTTCAGATAATATAAAGGCAATGTATTGTTTATCTGTGCAAGTTTGCCAGATCTTCTCCTCTCACCTAGAAGAAGGTGATTCAGTTTAGGTCCCTCTCAAGGGCTTCAATAATAATCAAACACTGGTTCCAAAATGGAAGAAGAAGAAGAGTTTGGATTTGATATCCCGCTTTATCACTACCCGAAGGAGTCTCAAAGCGGCTAAAATTCTCCTTTCCCTTCCTCCTCCACAACAAACACTCTGTGAGGTGAGTGGGGCTGAGAGACTTCAAAGAAGCGTGACTAGTCCAAGGTCACCCAGCAGCTGCATGTGGAGGAGCAGAGACGCGAACCCGGTTCACCAGATTACAAATCTACTGCTCTTAACCACTACACCACACTGGCTCACAAACATTGGTCCATGGGGGAGAGCTGTGAGTGGCTCGCCTGGCATTTGGTGCAAGTATTAGGCACAGTACGGTGAAAGGATGCTTTTACTGCATTGTCAGCTCTTAGTATCCACAGACAGGCTGCAAATTCCATAGGTGACAAAATTCAGCTGGTGACTTCCCTTGCTGGGAACAATTCTCAACAGTAGTTGGCTCCTCCACCTCATTTTTCTTTCAAATAGGTAACTGGAGTTTATTGTAGCTCCATGGTAAAGCATCTAGTCCCCATGCAGAAGATTTCTGGCATTTCCAGGTAAGGCTGGGAATATCCCTTGTCTGGAAACCTGGAGAGCAGCTGCCAGTTAGTGCAGACATTATTGAACCAGATGGACCAATAGTCTTCACTTTCTATAAGGCAGCTTCCTAGGTTCCTATTTATGACACAACTGAAAACAGTTTAAAACAGTCACACTTTCTCACAGCTTAATTAGCTGGCTCAGAATATTTTCAGTTCTTAATACCTGACAAACCAGCACTGAACAAATGATATTTTCGCAATGGAAAACTACCGGGAATAATATTTCCCCCTTGCCTAAGACAGAACTAAAATGTGTTTATGTTCTGAATACAGTTTGTCATGACTTTGCATCTTGGCTCCACGCAACTTTTGCCAAGCAAAAGGCTGACAAATTGACTTGTTTGCTTCTTCGTAGATTTTGGTCTCCAGTCGACCTCCTTCTGGCTGCTGCTGAACGTAACTTTACAACCAAGCTCTACAGGACTTAAACCTTTCGCGTGAGTGCACCAAATGGCCAGAAAAACCTAAGAATAATCCCATTTCTTAGTAGTATTCAAAATATAAAACCTCTATGGTTCTACCAGGTAACCAAATTTGGCAGGGATTTGTGGCAACTAAATAGTAATTTTCTAGCAATTACTGGTATCAAACTAATCAGGAGAAAGGATCAGGCTTAAGATTTTGCTGTCATTTTAGAGTCACAAGGCTTATGTTGTACCCTGTATCTTTTTCTCCCTTTTGGCACCTGGACACCTTGAGATGCATCTTCAATGAAGAAAATGAAAACAAGAATGAAGGAAGGTGTAAGAAGTGTAAAAGGAGAAGGAAAAAAATACCCTCGCACATAACCTTGCACTGTGTATTTCGATAGCATCTGCTTTCTACAATGCCTATATCTGCTTACTATTAAAAGCTGCTTATTTGCTGAAGCATTCCCAGACCATACGCTATCAACAAATGTTGGTAACCAAATGCAAACACTAATTTTCATTAGTGTTGTCTTTATGAGAACAGCATTAGTCACAAAGGGAATAAACCAAATGAGGTTAAAGACACGTAGCAAACCTTTGACAACAATGCGGCGCTTATAAACTCATACTTAATAAAGCTGAGAAATGTCCACTTCATTACAGAAATGACAATTTTGCAATTGGATTTAGGGCAAGCTAGATTTTAGGATGATGTCATTAGTTGCCATAGTGATGTTCGGCATAAGGACATAATTCAGGGCCGCTAAAATATCTGCATTCATGCTAAGTGCACAGCTTCTGTTCATAAGAATTTGTGCTTAGCATTCATTTAAAAAAAAAAAAAAGCTTCAGAGAATATCTAGATAGCAAAGTCCTTCCAGAGACAAGAAGCAGAATGTGATTGGCTGGCTTGCTACAAAGCAAAAATCATCCAGACAATGGAATTTACTTTCATTTCTCCCCCTTTTTGCCAAACCTTTGGATTGCTTTTTAGACTGCAGAGAATCGGTGTATGAAAGGATTTAAAAGTGCATAGATTATCTAGTTGGGGAATTCTCAGTCTTTATCTTTGTCAGCTTCTGTCAGTTCTATGTGTATGTGTGTGTGTGTGTGTGAGATAGAGAGAGAGAGAGAGAGGAGCACATCTATGTACAAAATCTTCTTGTACATCTACATACACCACCAATGGGCCTTTTTTAGCATAATAAATCTGTGATTGTTATTCACAAGCTCTAGATACCTTCTACTTTGTAGCACTTCTTTTGATGGAGTATCTAATATGCCCAATGTTCAACCTGCGATGAGAAAAGTATGACCAGCCATACAGCTTCCAGGGCTCTTGAGAACTGCTGTGTGGTATGAGGTTGTTGAGTGTCAAAGACCCTTTCCAGGTCCATGTGTGTCTTCATTAGTGGCTCGTGATGAAAGCCCATGAATCTGGTGCCATTTTGACACCTTGTTTGATTTAATTTTGTTTCTTATACGTAGCCCTCTAAATAAGAGGTGCCTCTGGTTTATTTTGCAAGTCTGGTTCCAACTGAATTAGTGTAGGGAATCAACTCAGATAGAGATTTTAAGCATATTCAGCTGAAGATGAAAAAATTAATAGTATATATAGCTGTGGGATATTGATAGCAATAACTTTTTTTAAAAAGAGGGATATTCAATTAGAGGTGAATATTGCTATTAAACAGATTTCCCAGTATTACTTTTGGTGAATTTGCAAATTGGCTACCAGGTGTTATGCTCTACCAACTGCGCTGGCTCCCGGTGGAGTACAGGGTCAGGTTTAAGGTGCTGGTTTTGACCTTTAAAGTCCTATGTGGCCTATGACCCTCGTACCTATGGGACCGCCTCTCCTGCTATGCCCTGCAGAGGACCTTAACGTCCACAAATGACAACATTTTGGAGGTCCCAAGTTGCAAGGTGGTTAGATTGGTCTCAACTAGGGCCAGGACCTTTTCAGTACTGGCCCTGACTTGGTGGAATGCTCTGTCACAAGAGACCAGGGCCCTGCGGGACTTGACATCTTTCTGCAGGGCCTGCAAGACAGAGCTGTTCCATCTGGCCTTTGGTTTGGACTCAGTCTGACCCTTATGTTTCCCTCCCCTTATGGTTTTGATCTATGGGCTACTATTAAAATGAGGTTGCATTTTAAATTGTATTTTAACTCATATTTTAATAAATTGGTTCCCCCCTGTTATGTTTTTATTGTAATTTTACTGGTGTTAGCCACCCTGAGCCTGGCTCTGGCCGGGGAGTGTGGGGTATAAATAAAAAATTGTTGTTGTTGTTTTGTTGTTGTTGTTGTTGTTGTTGTTGTTGTCTTTTAAAAGTGCATCAATAATTTCTATATGTAATTTCAGAATTGGCTTGTTCAGCTTAATCTTGCCATGGCCTCTTCTATCTTCTATTCATTCATTCCACTGCTCACCTTTCTGGTGAAATGTGTATCACCATCTACATGAGAACATAAGAAAAACCTGTTGGGTCAGGCCACTAGCCCATCTAGTCCAGCATTCTGCTCTTACAATGGCCGACCAGATATCTTGGAAAGCCAGAAAACTGATCCCAAGTACAAGAGGACTCTCCCCTCCTGCAGTTTCTGATATTAATATTTCCTCCAGCTGTGGAGACAGAGGATAGCCATCATGGCTAGTAGCCTATAATATCCCTCTCCACCATGAAGTTGTCTAATCCAGTGTTGAAGCCATTTTATATCACCAAGTTGCTGAATCAAATGCCACATGAGAAATGGAGTCCTGGGATTTGATAAGATGAGAGATACGGGGAGGAATGGGGGGAAAACCCAACAATGCAGAAACCTAAAGCCAAACCTCAGAATGCCTTTTCTGGAGTATCTAATAAAGACTTCAAATAATTCTTTCCACAACAGAGTTTGTATAATCAGGACAGGATAGTGGCGAAAGAAGCAAATCTAATGTCCATCATGGTTTGCTAGACAATGCCTGCTTTAGGCCTCATTTGTGCTTAACTGTGCTATGTTTATCTCTAGCTGCTTCCTTGCTCCCATACCAATTAGTTGCCTGCCTTATCTTGAAGGAACGTCTACAGAAGTTGAACGAACGGTGACCTTTAAAGTGAAGAAATTGAAGTGTCTTGGTATATAACTCATTTCCAGCTTAACTGCTTGCTGAAGTGTGGTGCACACAAAGGCACACACACGCACACTCAGGAGTGCTGTGCATCGATAGTGGCCCCCACTGAATCATGCCATGTTGCTCCTCAGCGACTAGATGGCATCAGAGAGCTGTAGACAGGGATCTGGCACGGTCGTCTCACCCCAAAACTAGCCATGGCCTTTCGTGAATTTCTTGATGATCAGATATTGCTGCAGGAACACTTCCCATAGCACAGAGGAGACATCACAAGCAACATTGATCACTTTGCGTGTGTGATTTAGTGTGGTTTGCTTGGTTCTTTGCAATTCAGAATTCAGGTTTGATGCTTGCTTTGGAAAGGGTTTGCGTTTGAAAACAGAATTGCAATAATGATGGGAGGGGGTTAGAATTTTATGGGCACCCCCCTTAAAAATAAAGTAACTCCTTTTAGCTGCAGAGTAATGATGCCTTCACCAGTAAATACTTTTCCACCTGCTCACCACCCCATTCATTACAGTACATATAGACATTCCTTGCATGTATCAATCTGTCTCTCCATTGGAATTAATGGGACATACCATAGACTCACTGGAACTCCATGTGTGCATTGAAGCACCTGTAGGGTGGGTATGGTTATTGGCCAAATTCAAAATGATGAGCAATGAAAGTTTTCAAATGACAACTCATCAGACATCGGTCTTCAGATAAAATACTGTGTTTTGAATGCTATTATGTTCAAACAGGTTTTAAATTCTATTGATGAAGAAACCACATGTGGACTGAAAATTCCCCCTTCCTCTTTTTTATTGTTATCTATAGTTTACTGCCAACCTAGCAGTTCGAAAGCACATCAAAAAGTGCAAGTAGATAAATAGGTACCGCTCCGGCGGGAAGGTAAACAGCGTTTCTGTGTGCTGCTCTGGTTCACCAGAAGCGGCTTAGTCATGCTGGCCACATGACCCAGAAGCTGTATGCCGGCTCCCTCGGCCAATAAAGCGAGATGAGCGCCACAACCCCAGAGTCGTCCGCGACTGGACCTAATTGTCAGGGGTCCCTTTACCTTTACCTATAGTTTACTAGGGCTTGCATATTATTACAGTAAAGCTGTAGAGTCCTTAGTAGCTTCCCCCCGCCCATTCCCCTCTGCCCCCATGACCTATTTAGTTACAACATTTTTATTTCTGATTCAGGTACGTAGCCGTGTTGGTCTGACGCAGTTGAAATATATATATGTATATTTTAAAAAATTGTCCAGTAGCACCTTAGAGACCAACTAAGTTTGTTCTGGGTATAGGCTTTCGTGTGCATGCACAGTTCTTCAGATACACTGAAGCAGAAGTCACCAGACCCACTATATATACGGACATAAATCTGACATCAGGAATCATAAGACAGAGAAGCCAGTAGGAGAAAACTTCAGTCTCCTAGGACATTCAATAAAGGATCTCAAAACAGCTGTCTTATTACAAAAGAATTTCAGAAACAGAATTGAAAGAGAAGTTGCTGAATTACAACTTATCACTAAACTGAAAACTATGGAGAGACCTGGTCTGAACAGAGATATTGGATTCCTGACTCATTACATATGCTAATCATCTGCATACTAGCCCTTGCTTTTTCCTGTAGGACTAATTGAAGTCATTAACAGTACTCAACAGGTTTACCATACCCACTGAGCCAATCACCCATCTCCTACTACCCTTCTGATAAATACCCCATCCCACCCTCCCACTATATATAAGGGTTTGATGACTTCTGTTTAAGTGTATCGGAAGAAGTGTGCATGCACACAAAAGCTTATACCAAGAACAAACTTAGTTGGTCTCTAAGGTGCTACTAGACTTTATTTATTTATTTATTTATTTATTTATGATGTTCAATTGTTTAGTGTGCTATACAGCAGGCAGTTTCATGCTTAGAAAGAGTTTAGATAGATGAATGCCACTGCTATGTTGGGGTTCCAGATTAACAACTATTAAACTGGAGGTGGTTTCATCCCTGCACCCCACGTCATAGCAAAGATGAATTTTGCAAAACACACCAGACATTGCCTGTTCTACGCTTTTCATTCCAACAAAGTGTTGACCGCGTGACCTTTAAAATGCAGACATTGCTACGTCATGAGCATTGCCATTCATATTTCAACACAACCTCTCACACAGAAACTCTTCTGTCTGAGCTAGAGAAACATGCTAGAAAGCCAAGAAGTCAGGTGTGAATTCTGTAGGCTGACAATTGTAAACTTTTAAAATTACTGCATCTTCACCCACGTATAGTAGCGACTCTGAGGAAGTAACTGGGAACCGTTTCGCATATTTTGGCCTTACTAACATTCACCACTAAGAAACAGTATGTCCTAACCCTGAATGAGCTCAAACGCTTATTTAATCTGAAAGGTAGCTGGGTCTTGCGCCACAGGTAGTAATCAGCTGGTTTGCAGTGGTTTCAAATGGTGTTCCTAAGATATGAAATTAAAAGACGCCTGCTTCTTGGGAGAAAAGCAATGACAAACCTAGACAGCATCTTAAAAAGCAGAGACATCACCTTGCCAACAAAGGTCCGTATAGTTAAAGCTATGGTTTTCCCAGTAGTGATGTATGGAAGTGAGAGCTGGACCATAAAGAAGGCTGATCAGTGAAGAATTGATGCTTTTGAATTATGGTGCTGGAGGAGACTCTTGAGAGTCCCATGGACTGGAAGAAGATCAAACCTATCCATTCTTAAGGAAATCAGCCCTGAGTACTCACTGGAAGGACAGATCCTAAAGCTGAGACTCCAATACTTTGGCCACCTCATGAGAAGAGAAGACTCCCTGGAAAAGACCCTGATGTTGGGAAAGATGGAGGGCACAAGGAGAAGGGGACGACAGAGGACGAGATGGTTGGACAGTGTTCTCAAAGCTACCAGCATGAGTTTGACCAAACTGCGGGAGGCAGTGGAAGACAGGAGTGCCTGGCGTGCTCTGGTCCATGGGGTCACAAAGAGTCAGACACGACTAAACAACAAGAACAACAACAAGATACTGTATTTGGGCTTCAATGATTCTTCAATAAGAAGACAAATAATTTTGAACAGTCTTTGCTGAAAGACAGTTCGTTCACCGCAGTCAACCATCCTGTGTTCTCTCTGTTGCCTGAGTTAAAGGACATTGAAATAAGATGCTGAAGGTGAATCTTGCTTCAATACTGATGGTGGGACAATGCCCTCCATGGTACCTCAGGGCAGCAGGCTAGCTCAGGGGCCTCTGTGAGAACAGAGGGATTCCCTGTTCCTGTGATTTTAACTTGTTTTAAATGCTTTAAACTGCATGGAATCTGCTGGTGAATGGCATGTAATTAATTAATTAATTGACTAGATGGGTCTTCGGCCTGATCCAGCAGGCTTTTCTTATGTTATTGGATGGAAGTGAATCTACAAGGGACTCAATAAAGTTTCCCCTCATGGTAACAAGTGATGGCTCAAAAACTAAAGATAAAATTCATTATCGGGTTTGTTTCTTTGGGCATGTGAGCGAACAGCGATAAGCGATCTCTGAGAATTTGGGGGAGGCCGACTTAGCATCTCTAGAAACCTAAGCACAGCAGTGGAAGCATGGCTGTTGAATACAAACCTGTTTCTCAAGGACATTTATTGCCCTCTGCAAATTGAAAGATGAAGATGTGGGGGAAATAAACCTCCTTGACTCCAGTGGGACTTACTTCCAAGTAAGCAAGTATAGGACTGCAGCCCTAATCTCTGAGGAACAGGTGCAATTCTGATGCCAGGAGCAATTCTGATGACATGACAGGGTCTTCCCCCTGTGAGATAACTTGAAAATGAGGCTATTTTTTTTTCTTGTTTCCTTTGAAAAACAGGGCAATGTAAATGTTGGGCAGGTTCCTGGCTTCAAACTGTCAAGGCTTTCCTTTAGGGAGCGTTGGCAATTAGATGCTTACTCAGTCCCACCATGGCAGAACACATTTCATCTTGTTTTTATGTGGAGCTGTTCAGCTGCTTCTCTAATTCACAATAAGCAAAAAGTCACAACAAATTCAAAGCTGAAAGGCGGAAATGTGATCAGCTAATCTCAATCAAAAGCCGCACGAACAGATTGCCAATAGACGTTCTGATCAAACATGAAGAAAGGGGGGGGGGAATCTTTTCCCCAGGAGGGGAATAAATTGGAAATAAACATCAGAAGACGGCTAAAAAAAACCCTTAATTAACAGGACATCAAAGCATGCAGTGTGCTTCTTGTCCAATGAACAAATAATGAATAATGTCAACATTCAGGGTTTGATCTGAGTCAGGACTAAAAGCAGTTTACGCCTAGCCTGCAGATGCAACAGGGATAAGGTGGCAGAGTTCTGAGTCTGGCAGAGGATTACTTTTGAATGCTTTCATCATCATCATCATCATCATAACCCACCAATCTGGGCAGCTTACAGTACATATAAAAACATAGTAATATGTCAAGCATTTAAAATTTCCTGATACAGGGAAACTCTCCCTGCATGGAAAAAAAATCCTACACAGCAAGAATTGGCCTGAGCTAAAGCCCACATGAGTTCCTTACTGAATGGAAATCTCTACAAAGAAACATTTCAAAATGTTATATCCCAAATGCCTAATTTTAACTGTAAGCTCAGCCAGTAGAGCATGAGGCACTTAATCCCAGGGTTGTGGGTTCGAACCCCACATTGGGCAAATAATAATAATAATAATAATAATAATAATAATAATAATAATAATAATACTACACGCCCATTCGGCTGAGTTGCTCTAGCCATTCTGCATTGCAGGTGGTTGGAATATATGACCCACACGGTCCTTTCCAACTTTACAGTTTTATGATTCTATAATCCTAAAGTCGATCTATTTTCACTGGTAGTGCAAAAAACAAAAACAAAGCAAACGAGAAAGCTTGCAAGTACTTCAAATTGTTAAGGGGATGAAAGAACACCTTGTCACAGGTTGTTTTTAAGAACATCACCCAAAAGCTTCCATTTATGGCTGCTTTAGGGACAGGGTTCTCTTCAGTACGAAAAAGGACTGGCACTTGATCCTCGACTTTGTGAGGTCATGGAAGCTACAAGTTACTATAATTTTTATCCAATTTCTCCCCGCACCAAGGAATAACTGCTACAAAAGCCTGCTCAGTTCACTTCCAGACAGCCTGCTTATTGAGTGTTCATTCTGACATGCTTGCAAGGAGGTTAATATGATGTTTCGCCATGCAGATGTTACCCGACGTTTTCCAATGTCTTTCCTCCAGCACTTTCTTTATTGCAAAAAGTCTGATTTGGGGGCGGGGGTTTGTTGCATAAGAGCACTAAAATCAGCTGAATGGTCTGACCTGTATTTGGTGACAAGTGATTGAATCCCACCTGAAAGTAGTGGCAGTCCAGAAGTGCTGTCAGTCTCAGACATTTGACTGGCAGGGGAAGAAATAAAGGCAATAAAATGTGTTTAGTGCAGGAGAGGTGACAGAATACATCACGGAGATCTTATGTGGGCCGTAAGGAAATTGGTGCTGCGTTGAACCTCCATCTCTCCACCCTCAAAAAAATCTACATTTGGCTGATTTGGAATATGGAACAATTTTTAATGGTGTTTTAGGATCAATGCCTGAATTTAGCAGCTCTATATTTGAGCTGGGGATGCGGGTGGCGCTGTGGGTTAAACCACAGAGCCTAGGGCTTGCCGATCAGAAGGTCGGTGGTTCGAATCCCTGCGACGGGGTGAGCTCCCGTTGCTCGGTCCCTGCTCCTGCCAACCTAGCAGTTTGAAAGCATGTCAAAGTGCAAGTAGATAAATAGGTACCACTCCGGCGGAAAGGTAAACGGCGTTTCCGTGTGCTGCTCTGGTTCGCCAGAAGCGGCTTAGTCATGCTGGCCACATGACCCGGAAGCTGTACGCCGGCTCCCTCGGCCAAAAAAGCGAGATGAGCGCTGCAACCCCAGAGTCGGCCACGACTGGACCTAAAGGTCAAGGGTCCCTTTACCTTTACCTTTATATTTGAGCTATCAAATGGAACTCGTAGTGTTCTCTTTCCCCACCCCGCAGAACCATCAAGCTGCTGTCAGTGAATAAACATGTGTATTTTAAGCTTTCATATAGCATCGGGGTACAAAAGAACTAAATATGGCAAGATAGATTGGTGTGACAGGTCTGCTGCCTTTGAGAGGAAGAATGGGATAGAAATTTAATGAGTGAATGAGTGAATGAATGAATAACCAAATGAGGATGCCTCTATCACAAGAATACACAATGTTAGTTGAAGTCAGCCTGAAAGCAACGAAAATTTCTCCTTGCAAAACAAATAATTATTGAAGTATATCACATGTTTTTTTCACAGAAGGACTTTGAATTTCTGGAAACTTAATATTCAATGCACATTCCATATTTTTGCACCTTTCAGTGGCAGTGCTAAAGCAAATCGGGATGCACAAGGAACAGCACTGGCTTAAAAGCTTGTCTAGACAGATGCGCTATTGATTGACAGCCTAAATGACAACTAGGATTTAGGTGAAGGACTCTGAGGTTGTTGTTTAAAATATACCTGCACCTGGTATATTAGAGAAGGGAAAAGGAATGATGGCAAAATCTGATATGAAAGACAATGACTGAGTTGGAAACTGCTCATTATGCTTTGCAATACATGTAAGCAGCCTGACAGATTTACAGTGGATCAGAGCAGCTCTTTGGGGACATGGGTAAAGATAGAACATCCCTGGATATTGCAACAATAATGGCTTGCCGCTTGTACTTTCAGAAACAAATATATATAGAGAGAGTGGGCAGGGAGGGAGGGAGAAATCAAAACTGCATCATGAAAAGTGAATCTAGAAGACTATCTGGCCACTTCTATTATACAGATTTTTTTTTTTTTAAATAAAAACATTTTCAAGAAGTGGTCATCTTAATGTATACAGTGGTACCTCGGGTTAAGTACTTAATTCATTCCAGAGGTCTGTACTTAACCTTAAACTGTTCTTAACCTGAAGCACCACTTTAACTAATGGGGCCTCCTGCTGCCGCCGCACCGCCGGAGCACGATTTCTGTTCTTATCCTGAAGCAAAGTTCTTAACCTGAAGCATTATTTCTGAGTTAGCGGAGTCTGTAACCTGAAGCGTATGTAACCTGAAGCATATGTAACCTGAGGTACCACTGTATCTTTAGATTTCAGACAAAAAAAGAACACCACATGGTGCCTTTTCCTGTAATTGTCCCATGCCTAGGCACATATGTGCGGGTGTGCATTCAATTGAAAGTTATTAAATGTAAAATGTAATTAAATGGGGGTAAATGTAATGTAAGCCTGATCAAACAGGTAGCTGTTACAAGAAGGCTTAGTCATAAGATTTAGGAGGGAAAGGTGATTTTTAGCTTTTGTATTATGATTGCATACAGTTTGTGTTTTCCAGATGAATACTTACGGAGGGTGCAGAAAAAGGGTGACTGAGAAATTAGCATTTACTTTCTAAGAATTCAGTTTTGGAGAGAAAACATCATTGTTAAAAGGCAGTTCCCTCTCCCCAAGCTTCTGACTCTGTTTGGGACCATTACGTTGGCAATACTCACATCCATATCGTGGAGTAGCATTTTACATGCTATCTCCATATAATGGCATTCTCTCCATGTGATGGAGATCCCTGGAACCATGGCTCTGGAGCACATCAAAGGGAAAGCTGGTGATTTTCAATCACTATATGTCTCCCTGCCAAAGGGAAGGCTCTACCCACAGATTTGTGCAAGCTGCCTGAAAGTTCCAGCAGTTCCATCTGGCTACATACTGAATAAGATGGATTCTTGACTGAATTTCCACGTATCTCTCAGCACATGAGCGAGCGAGTGGCTCCCATATCTACAAAATGCACCCTAAACCAACCTAGAGTACCGAAAGAGGCTGGAAGAAATAGCACATGTTACACCAGGGGTCAGCAAACTTTTTCAGCAGGGCGCCCGTCCACTATCCCTCAGACCATGTGGTGGGCCGGACTAGATTTTGAAAAATATATATGAAATATATAACCCAGGGATGCATTTTAAATAAAAGCACACATTCTACTCATGTGGAAACACCAGGCAGGTCCCACAAATTTCCCAGAGATGCATTTTAAATAAAAGGACACATTCTACTCATGTAAAACCATGCTGATTCCCGGACCATCTGCAGGTCGGATTTAGAAGGCGATTGGGCTGGATCTGGCCCCCAGGCCTTAGTTTGCCTACCCATGTGTTACACCATACATGGGAATGTTCAGGTAACACTGAAACAAGCATCCTTACAGAACAGAATATAGAATCAGCAAGACTTTGTGCTCCTTTTTAGTCTCCCGGTTTTCATTTCAGTAAATCAATCCAGCTTATACTTAAAATTAAGTGCTTATGAGATGTCTCGCTAACATTCAACAGGACGAAAGAAAATGCTACAAGTCTTTACTGACTCGTGGCTTAGGAGCTGTTAATTCATGGTTGAGAGATGATCTCATATGGAAAGGTATATTTCCGCACATGTCATCATCATCATCATCATCATGGCTAACAGGAAGGGAAGATGGGAATTTCCTCCCAGCAACTTCTGGAAGACCAGACATTCCTCACCGCCTTGTGCAGAAGGAAAAAGAGAACTCACTGTGTGTGTTTTTCCTGCTAGGCTGGAGAAAGAAAATGGAGGTAAAGAAAAGCTTACGTTGGCTTTGATGCCTCGGCTTGATCCGTCTGTAGCTTTTCTCCCCCCTCCACTTCCATAGTGCAATATACAATGCGGTTGGGTGCTAAGGATTTGAGACCTTGGACTTCCATGATGACAACCTATTAAAAGAAAAAAGAAGTAAACCACTCTGGATGACGTTCTGCACTCAGCAATCAGGTCTGGAAACAATGTTTTGAAGAGCTTTCTATGCCGCTTTAGTTACTGTTTATGACATTTCCGAGAGAGTGTGAGCCTGAGAATCTGCTGGTGAGGAATGTAGGGGACAGACCTAAAAGGCTGGACGTGTCAAAAATAGGTAAGTGAAGTAATGAAAATGGAACAATAGCTCTATATTGATTAATTGTGAATTGATGAATTACTGACAGTCAGCAAACAACCCCCCCAAACATTAATTAAAATGAATTATCTCCAAGTTCTTAAATGCAGGAGAATTGGTTCCTATAAAAAAATAAAATAAATGGGGCAGAGGATTTGAGCAATCAGATCACGAGGTATCCTGCTTCTAGTGGCCAGGCAGTTCAAGGTGTGGGAAGATGGGTTGATGATGTGGAGTCGATTCACACAACCACTGCTAGTTGAAATTCCTTTTCAACTTGGCTCTCTGCGCATGCTGCCACCCACACCCTTAATCTTTTTTTTTTTTTTGGCAGGCTGCACATGACTGGCTAGTGATAGGCAGGAAGTTCATGTGTTTGGGAACTTCAAGCAGCTGTTGCAGGCGCCATGGTCATGTGAATTGTCCAAAACTGCATGGTGCAATGCCTTCGGATTATATCTTCCTGACAATCTCTTTGCTGACCACCCAGACATGCCCTCTAATAGTAAGTGTGCCATCAAAAGCCATTTCCCAATGTCTCACTGCATCACTCAAGGTTTCAATGAATAGTTTTTGCTTGTGCTTAAGTTCTGATCGATCGCCACCCATGGATTTAGGATACAATTCTCCTAAAGTCACAACTGGCTAGTGGGGCATGGATGACTTGTGAGGCATGAGTCCCTGAACACAGAACGATAGTTCTGTAAGCATATGACTGTGATGTGTCTCATCTCTGCCTGTGGCATGTTCTGATGCTGCCATCTCCTCCCTGCTCCTTACCAGCACCAAATTACATACAGTGGTACCTCGGGTTAAGAACTTACAGTGGTACCTCGGGTTAAGAACTTAATTCTTTCTGGAGGTCCGTTCTTAACCTGAAACTGTTCTTAACCGGAAGCATCACTTTAGCTAATGGGGCCTCCCGTTGCTGCCGTGCCACCGGAGCAAAATTTCTGTTCTCATCCTGAAGCAAAATTCTTAACTCGAGGTACTATTTCTGGGTTGGCGGAGTCTGTAACCTGAAGCGTATGTAACCTGAAGTGTATGTAACCCGAGGTACCACTTTAATTCTTTCTGGAGGTCTGTTCTTAACCTGAAACTGTTCTTAACCTGAAGCACTATTTCTGGGTTAGCAGAGTGTGTAACCTGAAGCGTATGTAACCTGAAGTGTATGTAACCCAAGGTACCACTGTACAGAAAAAGCAGTGCAGGAAAGTCCTCTATACCTGCTTCAGCACCCCAATGGTGCTTTCCGCTTTCAAAGCTGAACTCCATAATTAAGTAGTGGAACAATCAGCAGCATCTTCACTGGGAACTGGGCACAGTGTTGTGTAACCCAAGGGAAGATGTTGCATTCAGCGTTGGAGTAGCAGGGCATCATATTGGTTTTGCACCCTATGGCACGGACAGTTCCGGAAGAGAGGCTAACAAGCATGTGGGTTCATGAATGAGTATTGCCAGGCAACGGATGTCTCCTTGTGTCTATTAATCTGGGTTAATGGATTTTTGTGCGACTGTTTTTGGAAAGAAGCTGGAGCATGTCAGAGAGCTGGAAGAGTAGAGTAGCTTAACCACCCTTGACTGTGAGACCACCCTTCATGTTACACCGCAAAGAACACACAATTACTATTCAATTCAGGTGAACCGTACATTTCAAAGTATATGTGTGAAGATAAATTGTACAACTTGTACCCGCTGCAATTTTTAATGCTTAGAAATCAAGGTTTCCTGCAAAACGTAGGTGACACCTCTAATTAGCAATGATCAAATGCAAAGAACACAGGGAAGGAAGATTTAGTAATTCAGACACCAGGATAAAAAAAAAAAAGCTGTGAAACAACTCTAATGAATATTAAAATACCTCCTCCCAGAAGATCTATTTTTGAACCAAACAAATAAAAAAAAAATTCCCCTGCAATATGCACAGCAAAGTTTGCTGTCGACTGAAATGAAGAGATGGGGAAAACATATATGGAATGCAAACAAATAACCCTTTTTCAGGTTGGGGAAGGCCTGTAGATCAGTGGTAGAGCATCTATCAAAAGTTCCAGCTTCAGTCCCTGACATTTCCAGGCAGGGCTGGGAATGTCCCTCATCTGAAACCCTGAAGAGCTACTGCCAGCCAATGTAATTGCACAGCACACGGCAGCGCCCTATGTTCCTATGCATATGGTCCCATTAATATGACACTTGAACAATGTGGGAATTTCCATAGCAGGGCTTCTTACCATTCTGCTGCTAATATTCCAAGGGATACAATTGTGTGGGCAGACTGATTCATGTGGTCATTTCCCATAGCATGAGCAATGTTGACGTGGGGAATAACAACCAGAGTCTGGCCGCCCATGCAATCGCTTTCCTTCCTGAGTTACTAGGCCAGCATGGGAAGCAATCAAATCTTAGAAGCACCCACACTGTTCAGGTAAGGTTTGAATTACGCCTTTACAGTGTGGGATGTGATACATAAGTAGCAGTCAAGTACAACATTCCTCGTTTTCCTAGAATGGACATGAGAGGGAATGTTTGGTCCAGCCAGTCGAAAACTTCCTGTTTCCTTCTGGCTGGGACATACTTCCTTTGCATGTGACTAGAGGTGGGCGTGACCTTACCTGTCCAGGTAACTAAAGGACAAGGTACACAACACCCCCTCTCTCTTTGATTTCCTCCATCGCTGGAGCAGCAGCTTTTAGCTAGAAATCAGCCAACAGAGGACACTGGGACTATCTCCATATGGGATCCACATGTATATACGTTGTAAATAAGTCTGCCTTCAGGGATCCAACTGTGAACTGATGATGTGAGTCTACTTCTTTTATATCCTTTACACAAGATTGTGGCATGTTTATTCTTTTAAGTGGGATATAAGGGAACTTACCAGGAATCTAATATTGAGAGGCTTAAACGAGCCTGCAACCAGCTATCCGCTGTGCGTTTAAAAGGGGAATGTAAATTCTGCTAAGTTATAGAACTTGCTAGCGCAAGTTACGAAGGATATTAATAAACAATATACCCTCTTCTGCCTCCCTGAATATTCCCACATATAGTCATTACAACAAATAAGGGGCTATTATATTAAAAAGTCATGTTCCTTTTCTCCTTTTTTAACAAATCCCATGTCTTGGCACCATTAGAGTGCACAGTTCCCCACCACTGGCTGCTGCTGGCAAACACGAAAAAGCACATCAAATTGACATCAGTGTGCTGTACTATAGGTTAAGGAGCATGCAACTCAATGCCGGGCTGTCTTTTTCACTTTGTAGCATTTAGTTCCCATTTATTTTGCCTTGCACAAGGACTTTTAACGGGCAGGCAAAGCACATGCAGATTCTCAAACTTACAAACAAAAGATGTAGTTCAGAATTCCTTGTGCAGGAAAAAGGAGCCTTAGGCAGTCCCAAGACAGTGAGCATTGAAGTGTTGCTAAAGTCCTATGGAAGGGGAAGCCAACATAGTGTCCTCCATAGGCTGTAGACTATAAATCCTGGTTGTTGGCCATGCTGGCTGAGCCTGATGGGAATTGTAGTCCGTAACACCTGAGTGGCACCATGTGGGCTACCCCTGTTCTATGGAAATCCAGGTGTGCAAAAAAGGGGGTTCTTGATTCAGAATAATAACTGTGAATCAACAACTTTTGAAGCCACCTCAGGTGTCCTGAACGGGATATTTTTAGATAAGCGAGCGATTTTTAATTTAGGTAATTGGCTTAACATTTACACATTCTCCTAACATACTGCACTAACAAGGCTGCATGGAACCTGAAAGAACAAATCAAAAGGGATGTTAAAGGGATTTCTTTTTGTTGTTGGTTAGGTTTTTTTCCCCCTTCCTTTGCTCAAGTATTAGGGGCCTGGTTTCTGTTTTGCTGACCTCTGCCCACAAAGCTTTTCTTTTAAGCTCTGATTAGCTAAACAGCGATAGTCGAGACTTTCTTTTGCTGTTGTTAACTTGCATGAATATTGCCAACATGCCTAATTGATCCGTAGAAAAGCTGTACATTTTACCTCCAGGGAAAAAGACAACACAACGTCTGACTTTGAGAGCTGGTTTTCATTTTCTTCTCCCAGGTCGATGATGGAGGTGTTGTGGCTTCGTTTTAGTTTTTGTAACTTGAACTCGGAGCCACCTTTGGACACTGGCATGCTTTCCAGGTTTGCCATTAGCAAATTGACCGATGACTTCAGTTCCTCAATGTACATGTTTTCCATTTCTTTGGATACAAATTTAGGAAATTTGCGCTCCTGTGATTGAAAGACAAAAGTAATATTAGGGCATAATCAACAGCATCATGTTAGCACGTATTTATAATTATATTAATTGTTGTTCAATACCCAAAACACTGTTTACGTTATACCAAAATTGTATTAATTAGGCAAGCACTACTGATATACTGATTTGGGGGGAAAATGGTATGCAAGCCTACTAAGAAGTGCAATTTTATTATGCATAATTGGTTTTGAAGCTTGATTTTATCTACATTTTGATAATTTTATTATTTCTGCTGTTTTTGATGTCTGTTCCTATCACAATTTTTACTGCATATTTTATACCATTTTATTTAAATCACTTATATACCTCTTTTGATATATCAAGCAGTGCATATAAATCCTGATATTAAATAAAGATGCAAACGGGAATTCATCCAAGCAAACATCTCCATCCTATGCTTTCTAGCAGAAATGCACCACTCAGGGTAGCTTACAAAATTGAAAACGCAACTCCATAGAATGATAATAATATGGGCTAACCAATGAAAAGAGACAGAGTCAGCATTTAAAGTCAGACATAAAAACAATTGTCTGCTTCAGCACAGTGATAGTCTGCTGGAACAAAAATATATTTGGCAGAGCAAAACAGCAAGGGAGGGAACTGGCTGTTCACAGGGCAAGATAATCTAGGTGCACCCATGGAAAAGTCATTAAAATGCAATCTAATAAAAACAGCAGAAGAAGAACCATGTGCACATCCTAGTCAGTATTCAGCTGATAAAGACTCTTGAAGTAAAAGTGAGCATAAGAAAAGCCCTGCTGGATCAGACCAAAGGCCCCTCTATTCTAAAATCCTTGTGGCCAAACAAATGCCTATGGAAAGACAGCCTGAGGGCAACATCCCTTCTCCCCACTTGCAATTCCCAGCAGCTGGTTTTCATAGGCATATTGTGGAGGCAGAACAAAGGCATCAGTTAGTAGCCACTGATAAAGACTTCCACTGCCTCCAACTATTAACAGCATCATGGAATGCCTTCAGCTGCCAAGAGACCTTGTTAAAATGAAGCGATAGAATGCTGCGGTATTAGAAGAGAGTGTGGTGCTGGACCACATGGAAGGGATATAACTCTTCAGTAAAAAAAATAAAAGTAAAAAATTAAAGAACTCCTGCAGATAGAAAACTGGCATAACTGGGAGAAAAGTTCTGCTTGCAAGGAGTTTCTAACACTGGAGAGCATTCAGAAATGTGACCCTTCAACTGGAGCCTGAAGTGTTGCAGTCCAGCCTCTCATCTCATGTTGCTGCAGGCATAGACCAGACCGTAGAAAGGCTGGCCAACACGTATCTCTTTTGGCAGCAGATTGAACATCTAGGTGCCACAGCAGAAAAGGCCCTGCCTGTACCTTGAGAGGTCTGATTTCAGTAAATGGGAAAATATGGGCAAGCTCTGTGCGCATATTTCAGGGGATGGTGGAAAATGTGGGAGCAAGAGTAGCCAAAACTATGAAGGACTTAGGGTGTTCAGTGGATTAAAATGGGCACCTTGGGAAAGTTGCTTTCCCCTTATACCCTCCCAAACTCTTAAAATACTTGACGGATGACCCATGCCAGGTCTAGCAAAGTCCTCCACTGTCCTTAAGAGTTTAATCTAGGATTTGGATATGACTCTCAGAAATCTCCCTAGTGTTTTTAACACTCTGAGTTGATAATCTTATTATGCTTTTCACAGGCTAATGGTGGCTCTAATAGATAAACAAGGAGAAGGAGGTAACTAGGACTTAACAAAGAGACCTGTTTCAGTGGCCATTCATGCCCTTAGACCCGGGGTCAGCAAGCTTTTTTAGCCATGGGCCGGTCCACCATCCCTCAGACCATGTGGGGGGCTGGACTATATTTTGGGGAAAAAAGAAGAACCAATTCCTATGCCCCACAAATAACCCAGAGATGCATTTTAACTAAAAGCACACATTCTAATGTAAAAACACCAGGCAGGCCCTACAAATAACCCATAGATGCATTTTAAATAAAAGGACACATTCTACTCATGTAAAAACACGCTGATTCCTGGACTGTCTGTGGGCCAGATTTAGAAGGCGATTGGGCCGCATCTGGCCCCTGGGCCTTAGGTTGCCTACCCCTGCCTTAGACTATGGCTACAAGTTTTGTCAACTATAATTTGGTATGATAACTACTCATACAAGCATAGTTTTATATAAAAATAAACAGTCCCTGCATATGGATGTGTTGGAAGCCTAAACTGGTCAGGAATGCATGCAGGACAGAATATGAAACCTGTTCCGAGCAGAGATGAGGAATTCATTGAGTACTGTCACTGCGTCCAAATCCGTCCCCACAATTATTTTTTCCGCCTGTGACAAAAGGAAGTGGAGCCCTTGTTTTCCATTCACAAGTAAACTCAAAGGGAGTGGAAGAACTGGTCTCAGAAGCAGCTCCTTGCTTCCACAGTGGTTCGTGCAACATGGTTCTGGATTCATATCATTTTATGTTTGTAACTACTTGGCATCTGTGTGACCTAAAGCAAAACATTTCTAGCGTAGCTCGCTGAAAGATTTACAGAATGCTAGAGGTTTCTGTCAAGCATATGAGGTCTACTGCTTGTTACGTTGAAAGTTTACTTAGGTTGGAGGTTGCCTTGGAGAAGTAGGCAAGACCTTACTGCCTGCTGAAGAGAGATTATTCTACTATAAAATAACTACTGTCCTCTTTAGTAGGGCCACAATTACTGGTTGAGAAACAGGGGCATTTTCTGAAAAACTACTGAACTCGGAAGTTGCCACTCGTTGAATTAATCAGGGCTGTGTGAGGACAATATGTTCGCCTCAACTTCTGAACCATGGCTTAATTTGCAGATGGCTTGGCCAACGTGAGATGTGAACAATTTCTTCCGCAAGCATATGCTGACCAATCAAGTGCACTTATTAAACATTGTTCTCCTAGCCGCTTGCTGGTTCCTGCTCACTAACAATGCAATTTAAAGGCATAGCCAGGGCTGCCAGGTGAGAAAGAGAACAGAACTCCTGTCCAGAGGATGAAATTTGGGCAGATTCAAGTTTCATGTGCTGAAATCCCCTCTCCTCTCCTGTTATTAGAGAAGCAAGAGCCCTGTCCTCCTTTTCACCTGGGCAGATGTAGTGTGAACTAACTCATGTTGCATTACAAATGGGAAGAGGCTGGTGCAACTAATGGGGTGAGGGAGGGTGTTTGTGAGGTTGGGGATGGGTAGGCACACCAGCAAGGGCACTGGATTGACTCTGCTGCTGCAGCAACAGGAACAGGGAGTGATGCTTCAGGTGCTCCAGTCTTGAGGGTATAATCTGTTGCTCCAAGGAAACTAGTCTCTAAGAGCAGTATTTGATGTCCCCCCTGTTAGAATATTCCGTTCCACCTTAAGAACCAGTGTGTGGATTGTTGTGTGTCACATGTCTGTTTACACTCCAGCACAGCTTGCTGGGAACTTCCATTTTGCGTATAGCTGTTGCTTATGCCTGCCTGCTTGGACATGAAGGGGAGAAGACATGTTTTTCCTTTTGTCCTGATGTATGCTGAATAAACTGCTTGTAAATATGCTGACACAACCTCTCCTGCCACTTCTGTTGCGTAGTGTTTACTCTGCTGATTAGAGCGTCCTCCAGCTTCTGAAACTGGGGTCGCTGATGCTGCTCCAAGGACTGGAGGTTGCCCAGCTTGCCAGCCAGTGGGCTGGGGCCAGCTGGGGGCTTGCAAATTGCCCCCGTTTCCTTGGATGCATCCCAACATCCCTTACATCATCCTTCCCCACTCAACTTCTGTGAGCCCCAGTGAGCATGGTCAATTGTCAGGGGTGGTGGAAGCTGCAGTCCAAAACATTGGGGGGGGGCACCTGGTTGGGGAATGCTGGGCTACAAGGGCTCTCTGAGATGCTTCATGAAGAGCTCCTGCCTCTGCCACTCGGTAAAGGTAAAAATGGTAAAGGACCCCTGGACGGGTAAGTGCAGTCAAAGGCGACTACGGGGTTGTGGCGCTCATCTCGCTTTCAGGCTGAGGGAGCAGGCGTTTCACCACAGACAGCTTTCTGGGTCATGTGGCCAGCATGACTAAACCGCTTCTGGTGCAACGGAACACCATGACGGAAACCAGAGCACACGGAAATGCCGTTTACCTTCCCGCCATAGTGGTACCTATTTATTTACTTGCACAGGCATGCTTTCAAACTGCTAGGTAGGCAGGAGCTGAGACAGAGCAACAGGAGCTCACCCCGTTGAGTGGATTTGAACCGCCAACCTTCTGATCAGCCAGCCCAAGAGGCTCAGTGATTTAGACCACAGCGCCACCTGCATCCTGTTATCGCATGGAGTTTACAAATTGGTCAGCATATTAATATGTATTGAAACCAGTTGCACAAGTCATTCCACTCACCTCTCAGCCTGTACAACTATGTCATTTTATGTCCTGCCCAATTTTCGCCATGAGTTATTAACACACTTTATATTAATAAGTATTTGACTTTTGCATCCTTGCCCTGGGCCTGAAGATTCATTACTTGTTGCCAGTGAATTTACCCTTTAATGAAGAGAGAATGGGCAGCATGTAACCAAAATGTTTCCATTGGGCACCATGAGAAAGTGCCATATCAGGAATGCCACAGAAGGAGTTTCTCATTAAAAGGCTGCTCAGCAAACAAATGTCCTTTATCTCTGGGAACTTTTCAGCAGCTGATATGAATTCATGTCCCTTTATGACATTTTGAGGCAGGAAACACTGGCTAGCAAACTATTACACTCATCTGCTTTCAGCTAAAAAGTTTTATGATCAGATCATTGTCCCCAAGCCTTCTTCTTTAAATAGACCTTTGATGCTTATTAGCCTTGTAAAGCACTTTCGTAAGCATTGCTCAAACAAGTAAATCAGGTCCAGCTATGAGAGCTCTTCATTAGCAACAAGTAGCAGAGAATTTCAAATCTGGTGACCCATCCATCCCTTTCACTTTTCTGGGCAGCACGGTCTTTCATTCTGTGATTAAATGAAACATGATAAACCACAGGGGAGAGAATGTAGCTGAGTAGTAGCTTGCATGCCAGTGGTTTAATCTCCACCATATCCAGATAGACAAGGGGAAAGTGCCTGTCTTAAACCCTGGAGAGCCATTGCCAGTCACACTTAGATGGGCCATCAATCTGATTTGGCGTACAACAGCTTCCTATGTTCCTATGACTCCTGTAGCCCTTTTGTGGATTTCATCAACAGTGCTACATATAGAACCTAACATATAGAATTGCTACATAGCCTACCAGAGGACATCCCATTCAGGGAGGCTTCCTATTTAATCAACACAGTTCATTATCTGTGCGTGCAGCAGGAAGAGTCAAGCTCTCCTTCTCTCCTTTTGGCTATTATTGGTTGCATCCAATGGCAGCCTCTCTTAGAGTAGACACACTGAAATAATAGACACAACCAGTGCTTTTTTTCCAGCCAGAGAGCAGTTCTGGCACCTCTCAGATGGGTGCCACTCTGGGCCAATGCTTCCCTTGCCTGCTTATTGTCTTTACATACTTTGGAGAAGCCCCAAACAAAGTCAAAAGGGAAGCTGGCCAACAAGTCAGCACTTTTATATATATATATAGACCATCTAGCTCCTAGCCACTCCTAGTCATGACTGGTTAAGCTACGGAGCGGGGCCAATTCATATTTCCTTTTCTTCAATCCGTCTCTCGTGTAGCGGTGGTGGGCTTTGAGCTTTCCAGTCAGGCCTCTACCATTGCACACATGCATGCATTAAGAGGCAAAATACCAGTGTTATCCTAGTTACCGACATAACAATGAAGAAGAAGAAGAGGAGGAGGAGAGGAGTTTGGATTTGATATCCCGCTTTATCATTACCCTAAGGAGTCTCAAAGTGAGTAACAATCTCCTTTCCCTTCCTCCCCCACAACAAACACTCTGTGAGGTGAGTGAGGCTGAGAGACTTCAGAGAAGCATGACTAGCCCAAGGTCACCCAACAGCTGCATCTTCAGGAGCGGAGACGCAAACCTGGTTAACCAGATTACGAGTCCACTGCTCCTAACCACTACACCGCACTGGCTCTCCTGAAGTACCTAGCTAGCTGAATTCAAAATACCCAGTGAGAAAAGCTGACCTCAAACCATCCTTGCAAGCTAATTACTTTCAGTTAACTCTAAAATGTAACCTGTTATGCTCTGCGGGGAAGCAGAATCTGTAGCAGAGTGCCACGATTCACATGTGTGGCATCTGTGCTGTGACATCTACTGAAGTAGACACAGCATGCTCTTTGAAATATGCTCTGTCCTGAGCAAACAGAGTGAGCATTAGAACCCCACAAATTTGCTAGGACTCAAATCTCATAAACGCACCCTGTGCATATGCATAGTCCTTGTGGCGACTCGGCCCTCCATATATTGTCAGAGTACAGTTCCCATCAGCCCCATCCAGCATGGCCAATGGCCAGAGATGATGGGAGTTTACAGTCCGACACCATCTGAAGGGCACCAGGTTGGGGAAGGCTGGTGTGATTGAATGCATCACTTGGGTATCATTCTCCAAGCATGTCTTTGCCTCTGACGATTTGTACTGTGTGTTTCAGCAATCAGCAGCTTCACGAACAAAGTTCAGTTCTGGAACAGGTTTTAAAGATCAAACTTCTGTAGATGATCTTTGAGAAATGTCTTCTGACTTAAGACATAAAAGACACTAATGACATAAAAAATATGTTCATAAAAAGGGCTCCTGGCAATAAAAAATAGAGCTATAGTTCTCTTAGGAAAATGCCTTTAAGCAAGTTGGATAAATATACTCTGCCAACATTCACTGGAGGCAGAATTCAAGGCTTAGTAAAATGCTTTAGCATTAAAAACAAAACAAAAAACCCTTCTATTAAAAAAAAAGCTTTTCTATCAGGCAAATTAACAAGGAGCTTCCCATTCCAAGTTCAAAGCTTCAGAAACCTTTGCTTTTTATCAATTTAGCCACAACCATATCTAGTAAAAGCTTAACAGTGAAACTGATAATGATTTGCCCAAGGTCAGCCTGTGAAATTTGAACTTGAGGTTCTCACATCCAAGCCCATGACATATGTCATGTCATGATGCTCCTAGCCTGAGACAAAGGGACATTTCAAGTACCTTCAACCTGGGAGTTGAGCATTCATTGTTCTGAAGAGTTGCAGGATTGGAAAGGTCCCTGACTTAGGTGACAACTTGTATCTAATTATATTTTGTCAGCACTTCTTTCAGAAAGCCCACATTGTATTCCTGTTTATAAAGATTAATTAATGTGCATATTTTTTCCCTGTTATCTTATTAATATTAATATAAAAGTATGGTTAAACAGTAAGATAAACAAACCAAATTACCACCAGTGTGTTCCCAAAAGGAGGCAAAATTAGGATTTAACCTCCTTTTGGGTATTATGCAGTTTCTTAATAAATATGGAGTAATAATGTACTCAAGGAGAAAGAGGGCAAACCTTCCACTTTAAGCAGGGGTGGAGAAAGAATGAATATATGGTTTCCGCTGTTAATTTTTGCAAGCATCCACTTTGGTCTACCTCATTTGTCCATATCTTTAAAGTGGCCTTTAATATATTTTTTTTGGAATTCCTGCCTGCTGTGATAATGACTTTGAAAAGCAGAATGCACAATGCAAGGGCAAACAGGGGAAGCGAATGGTGTTCCTCCAAAATGCTGGCGGTAAACAATGAAGCACAACAGCCATTCATAATACACAAGCTCAGTTGGGTGCCTCATGATTGTTTGCTGAGAAATCGCCCTGGAAAAGCCCCATCTTCTGAGATTCCTCAAAGAAGCCCGGCAAATGCTGGTACGTAAACAATGAGCAAGGCATTTATCCTACAGGGATTTGTGGTTTACTCTGGAGGGACTTGTTGTGCATCTGCGCTTCTCAGTAATGAACTGGAGGGGCTTGGAATTGGTAATATATTTAGCTTCATGGGCTGTCAAAAGCACTAAGGATATATCTGGGCTTGTAAGGAAAACACTACATCATATTTGTTCTTGCAGATGGGGAGGCTGGGACGCAGATTCCGATTTTTCTCTCTCCCAGAAGAGTGATGTGACACAGCAGCTGGTGAGCCCTCCCTACCATACCGTACAGGGTTTTCCTCATCCTCCCCCAAACTGGCTCAGCAGCTCAGGATTTGGCAGTGCCCTGGGGGACGGGTCCCAGCTCAGTATCAGAGTCTAGGCTTTGCAGGCTTTGCAGACTCAATCCCCAGCATCTTCCAGTGGCAGCCTTTGTTGGGGTTGTTGTTACCTTGGCGATCTGATCTGCCATTTGGAGACGTCCGTCAAGCTCCCGCCTAATTTGTGCGGCTTGTTCGTCTGGATTGTCCAGCTGCACAAAAAGAAAACAAAATAATTAATACTGTTATAGCAATAATGAAAGGGGGAAAAGCAGTCAGTGATGGAAGAAACAGTATTACAGCATGCCCGTCTGTCTGTCTGTCTATCTGTCTATCTATCTGTCTGTCTGTCTGTTTGCCAGCCTGCCTGCCTGCCTATCTGCCTATCTTTCTATCATCTATCTAACATACTTTTTGCTCTATAAGACTCACTTTTTCCCTCCTAAAAAGTAAGGGGAAATGTGTGTGCATCTTATGGAGTGAATGCAGGCTGTGCAGCTATCCCAGAAGCCAGAACAGCAAGAGGGATTGCTGCTTCCACTGCGCAGCGATCCCTCTTGCTGTTCTGGCTTCTGAGACTCAGAATATTTTTTTACTTGTTTTCCTCCTCCAAAAACTAGGTGCATCTTATGGTCTGGTGCGTCTTATAGAGCGAACAATACGGTATCTATCTATCTATCTATCTATCTATCTATCTATCTATCTATCTATCATCTATCTATCTATCATCTATCTATCATCTATCTATCTATCATCTATCATCTATCTATCTAATCTATATCATCTATTATCTCTATCTATCTATCTATCTATCTATCTATCTATCTATCATCTACCTACCATCTATCCATCTGCTTTGTAAGATGCCAGGAGATGTGAAGCAAGCATAAATAAAATATAGACATAGCACTTTTCAAAGTTTTCTGCACTACTATTGATGCTGCGTACTCATTTGCAGCCTGTTGCACAATCTATCAGACACACAGCTTTATCCCTCTGTGTCTTACAAATAGCTGCGTTTACTCTTTCCTGCAATATTTAAGTGTAAAGAGAAAGGCATCTAGTGTCAGAAACTCCAAGGAGTTGTACCATCTCCCCAAAATGTCTTCCTTCATAAATGCCATTATGTGTTGTTTTTGTCGTCGTCTTCTTTTTGTTCAACTTCTCTCACCACCAAAGGAACACAAGTGAATAGTAAAGAGAACCCGCACAAGTAACGCTGACACAAAACCCCACACGTACATTAAGTAAAATAGAAACATCGCCTCCCGACCCCATCCCATCCCCACCCACCACGGCCCCCTCCACCTCTTCCCCCCTTTTCTTCCTAAGGTAACCCTAATGTCTCAAGAAATGTGACTGACCTATGGAAAATGTAACTTGAAAAAGAGACATTGCGCATACCTTTGTAAACCAAGAAAACTTTAATAATAAAAAAGAGATACTGACTAAAAACCACTTTTTATTTCATTTTGCACTCATTTTTCACCCCACCTGCCCCGCAATACCACCTCCATTTATTTTACTGGGATTGTTCTATGTCCTGCTCCTAAGAGGAACCTTAATTAAAAATACTCTCAAGTGAGGCTCCAAACTCATTTGCTTACTAGGTACAGGGATGCCCAGCTTTTCACCTTTGACTGCATGAACTGCTCTGTGCCTTGCCTAGAAATATCCAAATTATAACCATGTTATGTTTATGTGTGTGTGTGTGTGTGTGTGTGTGTGTGTGCATGCTAACCATCCCAACAGATTATTACCATTAACATCGTTTTTTGCTTCTGCGAGAAGAGCTGATGCCTTATTTTACTTTCGCAAGACAGCTGCTGCCATTCTTCACTATCAAATGCCAGTTATGCCTTTTATATAGAGAAAGAAAGCTTGACTGCTGAAAGGACATCATTGCTTAAATGCACACCCCCACAAACATTTTTATTAAAGGCACGGAAAGCTGATAATGTCTACTTTCTAAAAGTTCAGTCATGATGTTCCTTTTGAGACCCCTCCTTTCCCACTCTGTGCAAGCTTCTTATTATTATATCACCTACTGACTGCAGCAAGAATGCACCACTTTTCCATGTAACTTTCAGCTTAGTCCTACACATGCTTGCCCAGAAGTAAGTCCCACTGAGTTCAGCTGGGCTTACACCGTAGTAGAGTATTCTCAGCCTATCATTGCCAGAAGCCTTCCATGTATTTTATCTTAATTATTGATCAGTTCACCTCCTCTCCCCTCAGACTTTGCAAATGCCGAAGCTCTCAGTGATCCCTTCTAGCTATGGGAGAGGAAGAGAGATGGGGGGGGGGGAAAGAAAGAAATCTCCCGGAGCGCTTTGTGTACAGTAGCACTATCTTTGGTGACAGGTCTCCATAAAACACTTTTATAAGCCGGCTTGGGGTTGCTGTAAATACCACCCTATATTTTATCCTTCTCGGGAGACAAATTGCTCCATACAGCAAGCGCTTGCTTGCTTGGTGCAGTGCAGTGCAGTCTGGAAAGTTACAGCCGCAGGAACCATTACGGTTTCAATTCCCAATCTGACTAGACATGAGCGCTTAGGTTATAGTTCCCTGAATGTATTAGACTGTGCCATCTATCCATCATCGCATTGCTGAACCTGCAAGCTGCACCAGCTGCTTCTTTACACAAGCGCACAGGCAGGTGTGCGGTAAACTGTATTCGTAAACTCAGGTCGCGTTTCTGCACGCATGGGCGGGTTCCTGGCTGCTCCTGGAAAACGTCTCATTCCAATGCTAAGGATGTTCAAATGTGGGAAGGGGCCTATTCTGCTTTCAGTGAGAGCTGCAATCAGGTCCTTGTTTAGCAGAAGTAGCAACCCCCCTCTGTCACTGCACTATTGTGCCCTGTGTAAGAATGCACTACATAGACATTCCTATCTACCGCATTGAAAACACATATTGCTGTCTACTGCCTCCGTATTTCAGTTAAGTGAAGGATAATCCTACAGTCATGGTGCTTTCTTTGGTAATTCAAAAGCTTGTTATTCTGAGCTCTTTTAATTGAGGTTAACTGCACTGCCAAAAATAAACTTGCAGGCTATATTTGGAAGGGAAGGGCGCTGTTTTGCTTGAAATATGTCCTCTTGCTTTCCTTACTACCGCAGCACCTTTCATTTTGCAGGCATTTTCAAAGAACAATCTCCACAAAACGAGGGCCAATCATTTCTATGGTGATGTTAGTTCCAAAGTAGCATCCTCAGGTCAGTGCTCAGACAACAGATGCCTTGGCCCTCCGTGATTTAGTGGACCACAGGGACACTGCTCTCAGGTTTGCAAGGACATCTCCAACAGCTGCTGGCAATGACATTTCAGCTTCTGAAGGAAAGCAGGACATCAAGCACTGACACACTTTTTATGGCATCTCAAGGATTACATCCGTGTCTTGAACTAATGGCCTGGAAGCACGTTCCAAAACAACATTAGGGCTACTTTTCAGAATAGTGTCACCTCTGATTCAAGATCCATATACATGGCCTATGAGACACATGTTCCCACCAGATTTGTTTTCTATCAGAAAACAAAGCCCAGACACTGTAGCTGCTTTCAGAACCTCAGCAGGCAGTGCAGTTCTCACATTAAGTCTAGATGACTCAGGAAAAGACGTCAAGGAAATGAAGCTTAGTACAACAAGGTTAGTCTCTCTCTCTCTCTCCCGTCCCAAATCTGCAGCAAACTTGCCTAGATTTGGTGGGTGAACTGATCCCACCATAATTCACAATTATGCGAATTATGACCAAGTTATAAATTTAATGTTAAGAATTGCTGAGGTCAAAAGTTCTCCATTATTATGAGATTCTGAAGTATGTTTGTAGTTAAATTTACTGTAAAAGAGCTCTAAAACATTTTCTTCTATATTTTCCTTTTTTTTAAAAAAAAGGTAAGAGCCTCTCTGAGACAGAAGCTTGTCTTGCCGCAAAGCTTTCAAAACCAGGTCAGAAATGTCACTGGAAGTGGTGCTTTGTGGTCACGTAATGTTGTTTCCAGGAGCTGTGCATAAAAAAAGGTGGCTGCCCGCACATCATACAGAAACCACAGATCAGGTCAATGGGATAAAGTCAATAGAAAGTGCCACAGGGCTGTCAAATTATGGGAAGCAACTCTTCCTAGATGAAGCTTCAGTTTATCTTTGGCTGCTGTGTGCCTCTATTTCACATATGTCACAGTATGTGCCTATTTCATTTGTGCTTTTATGTACAATCATTGTAGTCAGTGCTATTTTTCCAGAAAAAGAGGTGCCGGAACTCACCATGAATGCCTCCCTTGTTCTCCCCAAAATAGCAATGGTACCCACCTGAGAGGTTGTCTTATATTGTTATTTCTGTCGATTACGTTGGCTACCTCTGATACTTTATGCTTTTTTTGCATAATTTCCAGGGGTCCCCTCCTTTGCAGTTTGTGCCCCCATTATGCTGACCACACAGGCCCACACCATATAAATGAACTTACAATCCATCTGAGCTTTAGCGATGGAAATATTAAAGTTTATTGGATTGAAGTCAGGCCTCTTTATGCAATGAGAATTACAGACATATTAGATTTGACTTACAAACTAATCTCAAATTTCAGCTGCATCACTATATTTGGCTAGATTTGATGGCAGGAATATGCAGCCTGCCCTGTCTAAGAGCCTGAGGCAGATAACAGCATTAGGGACAGAAAGAAAAGAAAATAGATCTCTATCTTGCAGGCACACACTGAACATATTTCTTATCTTGGAATTATGGTATTATGGCCATATTGAGGATGGGCAATTATATTATACTGTACATATTACTATATCCAGTGTGGATGCAAGTTTTAATTGGTTTTAATGGCTACCAGCTTGATTAACAAGCAATGAACGTGTTTATTTGGCAAGGCTTATTTTAACCTCAGTTGGCAGGGCCGATCTTACCATTCGGCAGAGTGAGGCAGCCACCTCAGGCAGCCCATTTGTGTATCATGGAAGGGTGAAAAATTATTTATTATATTTATTATTATTGAATATTGACTGTCAGGGAAGGAGAGATGGGCGCTTGTGTGATTTTCTGCCTCAAGAGCCAAATTGTCTAGCTCCAGGTACTATTCATCTGGATAGCTCAGTTGGTTAGAGCCTGGTGATGATAATGCCAAGTTTGCAAGCTTGATCCCCATAAAGGACAGCTGCATATTCCTGCATTGCAGGGGGTTGGACTAGATGATCCCCAGGATCCCTTCCAGTTCTGTGATTCTATAATCAATGCAACACTGTGTAGCAAGGATAGGAAAACAAATGGTATCAACTCTTGCTTTCTTCATCCTTGGCCACTGGCCATGCTGGCTAGGCCTGATGATAGCTGGAGCCCAAGAACACCTGGAGGACCACTGGTTCCCCATCCCTGCCATATAGACGACAGGAGCGAACCAACAGTAAATCACACTGTGCATGTTGGAGTTAACTCTTTATTAGCAGAAAATGTCAGGCCTTATGAGCACAGCAAGTAACCTCCAGTAGGTCTTGCCCCCATGAAGCAGCTGCTGAGACTGAAGGTACAGCTGCCTAAGTCCCCTCGACTCCAGGATTTTCCCCAACCAATCTGAGACTGCATCTGGGTGAAGCTAACTTCTCTGTCCTTTTCATGCCTCTCCTGGTTCTGGGAGACCAGGGAGGAGGGGAGCAAGTCGCAGCAGGAGAGGGAGATATATGAACCTCTTCACCAGATGGACTCATCTCTGCCTCTTGGCCTCCCTCCTAAATCAACTTCTGCCTCTGATTCTGGACTGTTCCCCACCCCACCTTCTTCATGGTCACTAAACCCTGTTGCATCTTCAGCTTCCAACACCTCCCTCCCCAATCTTCTCCCTCTGACCACTCATTGTTGTCCCACCTCCAGTCCCCTGGCTCTGAGCCTTGTTCCCCTGGAGGTTCCTCAGCTGGTGCCTCCCACCACTCCACTGTGTCCATCCAGTCCCTGACATTGAGAACTTGGTCTCTATGGTAAGTATTAATACTCCTATGCAAAAAATCATTCACCAGACCCGATTTCATTAGGATTGTCACCTGACCAGAAACCTTACTCCACCCCAGCCTGGCTTCTTCCTGTGCCTTGAACAACAGCTTGACCTGCAGAAACCAGCAGGTAAAGCTTTCCACAACAGAGATAATTTTCCACATAGCTATGCAGAAGCTGAGTATTTATAATAAATGAAGTCATTCGCTCATATGGATGTGCATTGTTGGTGCTGGCAAAGAGGCTGCAACCTGCTGTTACTATTAAATTTTCTTTATTATACCAGCAAGCATCCTCCTTTTTCATCTATTTAACGATCAAAGCCTGAAGTACAAAAATAAGCAAAAGCTATGAGAAAGAGGAGACAATTTGGTAAGAGCCAGAGCTTCTTCCCTTCGTTACTGAAATCTTATTTCACAGTTCAGAGATTTCAGGCCTGTGCCTGGCTGTAATATAATAAACATATTCCCAAAGCTTCAGGCAATTGGTCCACCTTTTCTGAATGCTAATAGCAAAGGGCAAAACAGCTTTATTACTATAAATAAATTTGGCTCTGCTTGTGGAATCTATATATTTTTTTAGACATCGTGCAATCAAATAAGTGTCAACTTCTGAATAGTACTTGCAACTCTGTTTACTTGGAGGGTGTTTTGTTCATTTGCTGTAGGAAAACTATGTATTCATTCATTCATTCATATTTGTAACCTTCCTGTATCTCAAACACTTGAGACAGCACAGGCATTTAGAAGGCATTTAGAAGGTATTTGTGTATGAATGTGTGTGTGTGTGGATCTGTCTAACTGTACTTACAGGACAGTATCCTAATAATAATAATAATAATAATAATAATAATAATAATAATAATAATTTATTTATACCCCGCCCATCTGGCTGGGTTTCCCCCGCCACTCTGGGCGGCTTCCAACAAAATATTAAAATACAGTGGCCTATTAAACATTAAAAGCTTCCCTAAGCAGAGCTGCCTTCAGATGTCTTCTAAAAGTCTGGTAGTTGTTCTTCTCTTTGACATCTGGTGGGAGGGCGTTCCACAGGGCAGGTGCCACCACCGAGAAGGCGCTCTGCCTGGTTCCCTGTAACTTGGCGTCTCGCAGTGAGGGAACCGACAGAAGGCCCTCAGCGCTGGACTTCAGTGTCCAGGCAGAACAATGGGGTGGAGACGCTCCTTCAGGAGATACTGTAGAAAAGTATCTCCCATCAGTTATAATATCTATTAAGCTATCATCCCCAAACCAGAAGAAGAACAGGACTAAACCTCTGTACTATTAAACTGCATTGCTTGAATTGGAAATAGGATGGGCTCTTTATTTTCATATCTTACCTGTATTAACTGAGGTTTTTAACAATGGGTTAAAAAACCCCAGTACAGCAGATAAGTCAAATGAAGCAGCTGAAAGCAAATTGTTTGGCTTTCAGCCTGGGTTTGACACTGCAGAGAAATTCACATGTTAAGATGTGCCCTGATAATTATCACTGCAGATGGTATCTTTGAATGTCCTAACCTGTATCATGCTTAAGCATAATGACAATTCACTGAACCACTGCAAAAAGAAAGATAAGTCTCTGCTTAATATCAGTGCCTTGATCACAAAAGCGTTGATGGCAGGAGAGGGCAAAGTGAAACATACAGCATTTTAAAATATCGCATAGCTCATTGTTTAAAAGCCCTTACCCGTTGTTATTATTTTAAAACAGCCTCGGAACAGGAGAATGCCCTTTCTCACTTACGAGGGAAACCTTTTACCCCATATTTTCTCTTTCAGAATGAATTTCTTAAAGTCATTTCTAAAAATTAATACTTTCAATCTCTCTCCACTTCAGTGCTTGTATGACATTTACTATTAATGTTTACACCTGAACTATGCCTTTGTGTTGGGGAAAAGGGGTTTTATGTTCAGTTTGTATCCCCCCCATAAAAAATAAAGTAAAAATACTACTACTACTACTACTACTACTGCAAAACTCCTAGATCCAAGGGCACTTCCAAACAAACTGTTTTCTGGGCATTCATTCCGATTTGTTTCCAGGGAAGTTAAAGAAGATGTTGTGTGAAAACAAGTGCTATCTCACCGTTTCCAGTGCATTTTCTTGTCACCTTCCTTATTGCTAAAAGCCACTCTTTGGGGGAAGTGGATTTTCTGCACAAGACCTTCCAACAAACTATTTAATCTGATGGTTTGTGATGGAATCCCAACCAAAATTAGTGACAGCCAGATTACAAGAAAGTAATTTGAGACTGAGGCTCTGAGAATGGATCCCAAACCCACCTTATCAGAGGAAGTATTTATTTATTATTATATATTTGTTGGATATGGCCGACACAATGGAACATGGCCAGGCAGCAGAGGACAACTCCCACGATGCTGAGCAATAGTCCCCCATGATAACTTTCTGGAAATTACCTTGGACGTAGAAGTGGAACCACTGTAATATGGTGCCCCCAACCTTCCACCTTCCAGAAGGAAAAGTATCAAATGCCACGGGGAGGTCAAAGACGACGAGTGAAGTTGCACTCGCCACATCTCTCTCTCCCAAATGTCATCAGCCAGTGCAATCAAGGTAGTTTCAGTGTCATGACTGGGCTTGAAACCAGACTGAATTGGACCCACATAATCAGTTTCCTCCAAGCATGCTTGAAGTCTGGTTGCCACTACCATATTGAGTGCCTTACGACTAAAGGGGATATTCACTACTGGGTGATTGTTAAACAGTTCTGGGTCTAGGCAGGTCTTCCTAAGTAGAATCCAGTGGTTAGAGTGCTGGACTAGGAACCTAGAAGACCAGGGTTCAAATCCCCACTCAACCATGAAGCTCAATGGTTGATGTTAGGCCAGTCACTCACTCTCAGCCTAAGCTACTTCTCAGGGTTGTTGTGAGGATAAAATGGGGAGGAAGAGAACTATGGGCTGCCACCTTGAGCAGCTTGGAAGAAAGGTGGGATAGAAATGCAATACTATATGCCTGTGAAACATGGACCACTTATAAACGCCATCTCCAACTCCTCGAAAGATTCCATCAACGGTGTCTCCAAAAAGTTTTGGGAGACATCACTTGGGAAGACAGGCGAACTAATTCCAGTGTACTGGAAGAAGCAAAGACCACCAGTGTTGAAGCAATGATTCTTCAACATCAACTTCGTTGGACTGGTCATGTTGTGCGGAAGCCTGATTATCATCTTCCAAATCAACTACTCTATTCCAAACTTAAAAATGGAAAGCGTAATGCTGGTGGTCAACAAAAGAGGTTCAAAGACTGTCTCAAGGCAAATCTTTAAAAAGTGTAGTATAAACACAGACAATTAAGATAAATACAGACAAATGGGAAACACTGGCCTGTGAGTGCTCTAATTGGAGAAGAGTTTTTACCAAAGGTGTCATGGACTTTGAAGTCACTCAAACTCAGGATGCAAGGGAGAAACGTGCTAAGAGGACGGCACACTTGGCAAACCCTCACCATGATCAACTCCCACCTGGAAACCTATGTCCCCACTGTGGAAGGACGTGTGGATCCAGAACTGGCCTCCACAGTCACTTACAGATGCACTGCTAAAACCATGTTTATGGAAGGCAATTTTACTCAGCTACAAGTGATCACCAAAGAATAATAATAAATAAAATAAAGAAATAAAATAAGTAGTGATGGATCTATAAGGATGACAAGAAGGCATGAGATCACAAGAAGCATTGCCAAGCAGCAGCTGCCACTTTTGACATAAGGAGTGAGAGCCCTCCTTTCTTCAATACAGGCATAGAATAGCCAGCGTGATGTAGTGATTGGATTGCCAGACTATGATTGGGGAGATCTGTCCTTAAAACTTCCCTCAGCCTTAAAGATCAGCTGGTGACCATGGGTTAGCCCACCTTACAGAGTTAACTCTAAAATGGGAGACCGTGCCATGCATGCCACCCTGAGCAACCTGGCAGAGTGGTGGGATGTAAGTGATGGTGATTATGATGATGATAAAAGAAAAAGAAAAGCAGGTTATATGCGAACAGCATCTCAGGGTGCTCCTTTGAATGTCTGGCATTGCTAGGAGACTAAGTGGGAGCTGCAAATGAATCTGGAGGTGGGGTGGGGGAGAATTTCTGCTTTATTTGTTTCAATTCAATGATGTATATAAAAAAATGAAATCCTAGAAATGGCACAGCCTGGAGCCATTCCGAGAGCACAATTGCTAAAATTGATTTCGAAGGTTAACCACCAGCTTTTACTTTGAACTCTCTTTTTATAGGACCATTTTTTCTTAGTCTCCCTCTTTAATATGTGACCAGCGACTGTCCTGTCCTTTTGTGATATCAAGAGAGATGCTTGCTGGCTTATTATTCATATCTAACTGAATTTATCTCTGCCGATAGCCTACTGTACAAGTCTTAATGTTATTGAAAAGGATTTATTGGACATGCGGTGAACCTTTTATTTGACTCAGATTGGATTTTCTCTCTCGCGGCTGACCAGTGTTCTGGTTTGGTGATATTCTTCCCTAGAACCCTCTTCCTTGTTCTCCATGGAATTCATTCTTACCAGGCACAGATCGTTATTAATGATTAGCAAGGTTTTACTAGGAATTTATGGTCTCTGGACAGGAGTTATTAGGCAGCCACTTGTAATATCAAGTCAAAATAATCTCTCAAGCCATAAAACCCATGTTATGGTTAAAGCAAAATTTTCATGACTTGCATTACTTAGGGTTGGGATGCAGTCTGGATCAGAGTAAAGCACTGCTAGTTTATATAATAGGGAATCCGTATGCAACTGAGGAGGAAGCCAGGCAGTGTGAGAATGATCAGGGCTGCCCCCTACTCAGCCACACCTTTGGGTTCTTGCCTTCCCAAAGGTGCCTCTAGCTCTGAAATTAGGAAACAGAAATTGAAAACTGTTTGGAATCTCCACTTGGTGCAAAAGTTTGCAGATCAGCTCATGAAGCTGCAATAATATGTCATCTTCATTTGTCGGCATTTTTTTTTATCTTTAAAGCCCTGAATAGTCAGGGACAGGCTGCTTCCTCAACCTCAGCCCTCCAGACGTTTTTGGTGCAAAAGTTTGCAGATCAGCTCATGAAGTTTGCAGATCAGCTCATGAAGCTGCAATAATATGTCATCTTCATTTGTCGGCATTTTTTTTTATCTTTAAAGCCCTGAATAGTCAGGGACAGGCTGCTTCCTCAACCTCAGCCCTCCAGACGTTTTTGGCCTACAACTCCCATGATCCCTAGCTAGCAGGACCAGTGGTCAGGGATGATGGGAACTGTAGTCTCAAAAACATCTGGAGGGCCGAGGTTGAGGAAGCCTGGAAGTTTTGATGGATGTAATAATGGAATACTGCATGGTTTACTTTATGTAAAATATTCAGGGATTTAAGATATGGAAAATGAACCATGGAAAGAGAAGAAGGGAAGTCACTGATATTTTAAGGATGTTTAAATGATTATAGTGGTACCTCGGGTTAAGAACTTAATTCATTCTGGAGGTCTGTTCTTAACCTGAAACTGTTCTTAACCTGAAACTGTTCTTAACCTGAGGTACCACTTCAGGTAATGGGGACTCCTGCTGCTGCCACGCCACTGCTGCACGATTTCTGTTCTCCTTCCGAAGCAAAGTTCTTAACCCAAGATACTATTTCTGGGTTACTGGAGTCTGTAACCTGAAGCGTCTGTAACCTGAAGCGTCTGTAACCTGAGGTACCACTGTATTTTAAATTGTATAAGAGAAAAATTAATAAAAATTATATCTAGCATCTATCTATCTATCCACCATCTAAGGAAATATCAAATGCAAACTGATATTATGAGAAACAATCAAAAATATGCTTCTTAAAGTATGAGTCAGCATCAGGACTGTTAGAACAGGAATAGCTCTCCTTTTATGGATGAGCTCAGCTATGCAACCTAACTAGATGAAGCATAACTTTCTAATTAAATTGGAGTGTGATGCTTGAAATGCACCAGGACTACTGCTGTTCCTGGCCAGCTTCCAACCCCCAAGTGCTGATCAGCCATAACTTCAACCAGCTGTGAATGCGCTGCCCCATATATATATATATATATATATATATATATATATATATATATGTCATATTTCTTGCACATTTCCTACTATGTTTCTTCTTGCACATAGGCTGCAGTGGCCGCTCTCTAGTAAATTCCTGATATGATTCTTGTTGTCCTTACTGCCTAAAAAACCCAGATTTAGGTTGCAGCAGCATGAAACTCTATAAAGAACCAAGCACATACTCAAGCAAGTAAAAGATGCCACTTGGAGCAAATCCGCATGACAATTTCTTACAAGTTGAGAAATCTCTGTAATTATTCTCTCACTTATTCTTAAATACGTAGGGAGAAGTAGAGATAGAGCTAAGTTTTTAATTTAAAAAATCTACTGAAATGCATTTTAGTGGGTGTTATGTACTCAGCTTGGATCCTAGAACAATAGGCAGGTAGGATCCTAGAAGGCAGCAACCTGATTGGTCTGTAGGAGCTGCCCAATCCAGCTCCAGGAGGAAGTGAATCAGCAACCTGATTGGCCTGCAGGAGCAGCCCAATCAGCCCCCAGGAGGAAGTGAATCAGCAACCTTTTTGGCCTGCAGGAACAGTCCAATCAGGCTCCAGGAGGAGAGTTGAATCAGTCAATCACATGGGACCCATTGTGTAAATAATGTATATATAGCCAGAGGTGAGCTCACTCACTGTTTACCATGAGCTGAAATAAAGATCGTGGAATCAACACTCAACTCCGAGTATATTTTAGTGGGGCTGTTTTACTACACTACAGTGGGGGGGGTATTTATCAGAGTTCAGTGATACATTTGAGCCAGGCAAAAACACTCAAAGGGTATGTCAAACAAAGCCAGTTGAGGAGTGTGGCCTAGGAAAGAGGATGTGACTGGGAATGGGGAGTGGCCTGGGAAGAGTCTCAAATGTCATACAAATGTCATACATGGAGGGTTCTCCCCGGTGTTAAAAGCACCAAGAACTGAAGAACTATTACCATTCTGATACCAAAGCTTACCACAGGTGTACTCCCATTACATTTCCATAAAAAGAACCTGGACAGAAGAGCACCTACGTAGAACGCAACATCAAAAAGTACTCATTTATCTTTGCAACTGTAAAATATAACAAGGGATGCCTACTGATTTCACCAGGAATGCCTGACTCCAAATCCATGCTCAGCCATGGAGTCGAGGCTGCTCCTCATCTGGAATTGGGATTCAGATGCTTCCCTAATTAAGAAAATTGCTAAAGGTTGGAACCAGATGGGCAGGGTATAAATAATAAATTATTATTATTTATTATTATTATTCGAAGGAGTGGAATTAGCTGTGAGTGGAGCCCTACCAATCCACATAGTCCACATAGTCCACATCTAATGGTCAATGGTGTCAAAAGCCACTAAGATATCTAGAAATACCAGTGAGGTTACATTCCACTCCCTTGCCTGAGCCAATCCATCTATCAATCCCCAAATCAGCTGGAAAGCCCAACCAAATAGAGGTCGGGATAGAAGAACCCCCCAGTGCAGAATAGGCAGTTGTCTGTTGAAGACATGCCAGCAGAGATGGATGAAAAAGGGGAGAGAGACAAGAGAATGCAAAAACCTGGAGGAACAAGTAGGCAGCCAGTGAGTGAAAGTTCATGTGAGAGAGCGAGGGGAAGTGACAGCTTTTCAGAAGGAGGAGGGGAGCCTGTGAGCTTCCAAACCTGCAGGAGGGGAAGGCTTCAAGAAAGAGAGTGGGAAAAGCAGCATCATAAGAAAAGGACACACTTCAATTTTTGCTGGAGAAGAAAGAAAGTGAAATTTCAGCCGAGTCATCATCACTGTGATGGACACTGCTCTGAGAGAGAGCTCCAAGCTGATGTGTTTTGTTTGGCAATAAACCAACCCCTTTTAATTAACCGGACTTGTGTGTTATCAGCTGCCACTCACAATAGATTAAGAAAATCAACATCACCCAGGAATATCAAGATATTAAGAAGGTTATATAGTTAGTTTTATATTTGTGCAAACACATTTGTATTTTCCATGTCTGTTATCCTTAAAAGTCTATTTATCATCACTTTGGCACTTTGCTTGGACTGGGAATGGGTGGTGGTGATGGAATTCTCAGCAGCAGCTGCAGGGAAATCTACTTACATAAACACAAACATGCCACTAACTGGTACCTCAAGGGGTTAAAAACCCAACCTCTGATTAAGTGAAAGCATCCTAAGGAGTTTAATTGGCCATGCTTTAGCCATGACCATCTGTTCAGCAGTGTTTGGCTACTCTTCACGAGAACTATTGATCAGCCGCTGCTGGAGAAGACATCATTATGCTACATTAGATTTATTTGGTTTAATGGAAAAACTAATTCCTTTAAATTTAATTACAGCAGCTAGAAATTAGTCCTTTGAAACTCTGAAATATTGCAGAATTGTTTTAGGCTCTTTCGTTACAGCTGATTTGATGACATTTATGACTTTTAAAAATTCTTTATTGCCATGTGATGGTTTTGTAATTAGTTTGTTGTTTTTTATATTTTATATTATCGTAGGGAATTCCTTGGAGCATAGTGCTCCAAAGAAGTGTATTAATGTATTAATAAATACACAAACATGTAATAATGAAATCTGATAATGAAATCTGATAATTACATTCATGACTTCATGCATATATATTTCACATATCCAAGTTCTTCAAACTGAGCCTTTCTGGCCCACATCTGTGCTGTTTATGAGATACTAAAGGTTACATGGATTAAAACATTTTAAAAATTTATTACATACAATCTGTCCTCTTAGTAACTGCGAGATGATTTGATCTCTCAAGTAATAGAATTTTATGCGTTCTTCTGACATTAGAAATTTAAAGGTAGCCAGCCATGCGAAGTCTGAGTTGCAGCAAAAGGAACAGTTTTGGCACACATTTAAGGGTAACACGCTTACGGCATAAGCTTCCATGGGAAACAAGTCACTTCATCAAATGCATGAAGTTCTTTTTCTAAGCACACATGGTGTTGAGGTGGAGGGAACTGTGAGCAACAAGGTCAGAGGGAAATGAAAACAAAACGGTATTGTCACTGTCCATCACTGTTTGCATTTCATCCACCTCTGGCTTCCCTGCTTACAATTTATGCCATAATAAATGAGATGCCACAAAACTGTTGTTTCTAGAGATCACGGTGTGCTATGAAGAATCCAGTTTGCAATCCTTGTTGTTAAGCAAGAATTCTCTAATCTCAGGCACGGGGGCTGAATGTAACCCTTTGGGCCTTTAGGTGGTCCTTGGGATTCTACACAGTCCATCCCACTCTCTCCTGAACATGCCCTTAGCCACCCTGATCCACAACCTCCTCAGCAATGAACAGTGATACTGATGTGTGCGTGTGTCTGTGTATGAAGAAACCTTTGACTTTTGTGTGGCTGGAATGCAGTCTTCTGTACAGGGGTGCCAACTTGAATAAAATATTGAGTCAGTGGCTCATGTGCTTCTGGCTTGCACTCTTTATAAGGATTTGAGGAGATAAGTTAAAGGTAAAGGTAAAGGGACCCCTGACCATTAGGTCCAGTCGTGGGGATTGCGGTGCTCATCTCGCTTTATTGGCTGAGGGAGCCGGCATACAGCTTCTGGGTCATGTGGCCAGCATGACTAAGCCGCTTCTGGCGAACCAGAGCAGTGCACGGAAACGGCGTTTACCTTGCCGCCGGAGCAGTACCTATTTATCTGCTTGCACTTTGATGTGCTTTCGAACTGCTAGGTTGGCAGGAGCAGGGACCGAGCAATGGGAGCTCACCCCGTTGCGGGGATTCGAACCGCCAACCTTTTGATCGGCAAGTTATTACCTCTCTATTATTGTCCATGCTGAGTCACTCAACCATTGCTACTGATTCCTATCTTTTAGCAGATCAAGATGATCAGGGGACAGCAAAAACGGCAAGGTTTTTAGTGGGGGCGATTAGAATAAGATCTATTATTTGATTATTGATGTAAACCTCCAAAATGTATTTTGTATAGTTAACATTTTATGTCTATCTTCAGTACATTTTATTTTATTTTATGGCTAGTGGCTGATGCAAATAAAGATTCTTCTGATTCTGTTTCTTGAATAAAATATTAGGGGAGGGGTGGCAGGGAAGCCCCACCCCGCATAATCAATCACATGACACAGCACACACACAGCATTTGAATGGGAATGCCCATCAACTTGGGGGAGGGACGTGCCCTCAAATATTTTATTGGGGTGGGGGCGAAGGCCCCTCGACCCCTAGGAGTTGGCTCCTATGCTTCTGAAGATTAGCTTTTAATCAGAAATGCAAACAATTCTTCGAGGAACTGTTACTATTTAAACCATTAGCATGAAGTAGGAACCTCGTCCAAGAAAATGATAGCAGCGCTTAGCCTCTGCTTCATTCATTCCTCATTCTCTGATTTTCTCTCTCTCTCATCTCAGAACTTGCAATGCTCATTAACTTGGAACGTCTGTCAAATACACTGGCGCCCCAGAAGATTGCATGATTGAGAGCCAGCGTGGTGTAGTGGTTAAGAGTGGTAGACACGTAATCTGGGGAACCGGGTTCGCGTCTCCGCTCCTCCACATGCAGCTGCTGGGTGACCTTGGGCCAGTCCCACTTCTCTGAAGTCTCTCAGCCCCACTCACCTCACAGAGTGTTTGTTGTGGGGGAGGAAGGGAAAGGAGAATGTTAGCCGCTTTGAGACTCCTTAAAGGGAGTGAAAGGCGGGATATCAAATCCTAACTCTTCTTCTTCTTCTTCTTAATGAGAAAAGTCCCCTTGTGTACCAGCTGCATGGCACCATTGCTCACAATATGTGGTGAATGTCACTGTCCATACAAACAGAGCTTCTATCTTTAAGACATAATGTATTTCCAGTTCAGTTATGGCAGACGGATCTGTTAAACCTCTCAGTAAGGTAAAGGTAAAGGGACCCCTGACCATTAGGTCCAGTCGTGGCTGACTCTGGGGTTGCAGTGCTCATCTCGCTTTATTGGCTGAGGGAGCCGACGTACAGCTTCCAGGTCATGTGGCCAGCATGACAAAGCCGCTTCTGGCGAACCAGAGCAGCACACGGAAAACGCCGTTTACCTTCCTGCCAGAGTGGTACCTATTTATTGTTGGGATACTGCCAGGGAGACAAAGGCCATCATGCCTCCACGTCGATTCCGGACAATCCATCGGTCTCCCGTAGGTACAGTATCAGTCAATTAGCGACACAAGCCTTAGAAACAGCATTCCACATTCCAGAGCTTGTGCACGCCCTCTGCAGAGTTCACACAATGAAAGATGCACTCAGGAGAGCATTATTTACAACTTTATTCAGCGTTGGTCAGAACAAAGGAAAAAAAACATGACTGCCTGCTTCGATGTCCAGGCGCAGAGAGAGACAACAACAGCTATAGACAAAACAGAAACATCCTGTGAACAGGAAATACGTAGGCTGTGACTCACAACAGCCTGTCCCCTTTTTAAGGTGGAACGGAATATCCTAACATTTATCTACTTGCACTTTGACGTGCTTTCAAACTGCTAGGTTGGCAGGAGCAGGGACCAAGCAATGGGAGCTCACCCCGTTGCGGGGATTCGAACCGCCAGCCTTTAGATCTGCAAGTCCTAGGCTCTGTGGTTTAACCCACAGTGCCACCCGCAATCAAGGCAGTAAATTTGGTCAATGATGCTTAAATGCCACCTTTTTTGGGTCATCAATACTGAGAGGGTGAACACTGGCGGAGGAACAGGGGTGCAGGGGCACGATCCTGGTGGGGTGCCATCACGGCTGCCCCCCCACTCTGGGCACCATGTCCCCGCGGGCGGTGCACCATCCCCCTGGGACATGCGCCAGCCACGCCCCCACCTGCTCTCTCTCTCCCCCCCCCCGCCGGAGCTTGTAGCTCTGCCACTGAGGGTGAGCTGCTTTTATTGATATTGATAATATGAGTCATATTACTGTGCATTTCTCTGAATATTTCTGACTAGTTGTAAGGCATTTTTCATGCTGTGCAATAAAGAAATGTTGATTGATTGATTGAATGATTGAGAGGGTGACCATATCCAATTGCCATATGTTAAGTGCATTGATTTAAAAAAAAACCACCATAGACCTGTCCCCTGCATTTACTGTTCAGTTCCTCTTGTGGATTCAAGGTAACAGAATTTTTAATGACCCCAGGAGCATATATTGACAAGTGGTATCAAGGGATTTTGCATAATAATGTCTTGCCGCATGACTATGTTTTTTCCTCTTTTAATACTGGTTGTTGAGGGAGAATGCAAAGCACACGTGATAAGGATTAGGGATTAGGTTCATGATAAATGATTGCAGGAGTATGCAACTGCTGGTTTTAATAAAAATAAAAAGAAGGCCAACAGCAGAATTGAGTATAAAAAGGATTAAAGTAACCTACTGAGATGGAAGGATCAACTCTGGAAGTCAGGGAAACGCATTCTCAATTTCACATCCAAAATTGCATTCTATTTCCTCTGCAGCTACTACAAGTCTGCTTCTCATATGTTCTGCACAGCTCCTTCTTCATTCTGCAAAGCTAATGTCGAAAGCTTCTTGCCATACCAGCGTAGGGGCGAGGGAGAAATGGAATATTGTTTGCATCTCAATGTGAAACTATCTGTTTCACAGTTCCTGCACTTCACGGAATCCGGCCAAAGTGTAGCAAAAAGCAAGAGAACATTTTAGGGAAAGTGCTCTCCCTTTTCTTTTGGTTCTTTATCTTGGACTGGGACATCCCTTCAAATAGAGGACACCTTCAAATGGAGAGTAGCCCATGAAACAGAGGGCTGTCCTCTGTAAAGCAGGACAAATGGGCACCTTAGATGGAAGATGGAACCCAACATTTCCAAGGGGTGATAAAACTGAGGTCCCTGCCGCCGCCGCCACCACCTACCCTCCAAGTAGCAGCCACTGAAACACAGGTTTTCCTTTAAACTTTTTGCTTCTTTCATCCACCTTTTGTTTCTACTGTACTTTTTTTCTTTCACCAGACCGTGACACAGTCATTGAAAGCTGGAGAATGGAGTGATAAGGTTATATTAGCCATATAATCATAGACTTGTAGAGCTGGAAGGGATCATCTAGTCCAGGTACCCCCAAACTTGGCCCTCCAGATGTTTTGGGACTACAATTCCCATCATCCCTGACCACTGGTCCTGTTAGCTAGGGATGATGGGAGTTGTAGTCCCAAAACATCTGGAGGGCCGAGTTTGAGGATGCCTGATCTAGCCCAACCCCCTGCAAGGCAGGAAGAGGAACAAAAGAACAAAGTACTTATTTTTTCCTGCATAGTTTAGATATAGTTTAGGTTCCTCTTTTTTAAAAAAATAAAAATGAAAAACCAACCCTGCTTAGCCTGTAAAGAATTACACTCCACTGCTTTTACTGCCTAATTCGACAACCAGGGCTAGTCGCAAGAGGGCAATTTTTCTTTAACATCTATTTAACATTCAAAGTGAAAAGCCCAGAAGTCTCCAGCATCTACTCTGGAGTTGACAGTGATGCTTACACTGAAGCCTGTTGAAAGTTAAAAGAGTAATTACAACCGTTACAGAGGGGTTCCAGGCTGCCACTTCAGTTTCTATGGCAATAAATGCTGGCTGTCCCCAAAATAGATTATGGTGCTTTACACTGGTCTTTGAAACAATGGTAATTCTACAAGCACTTCAGTGTGTGTGTGTGTATGAGAGAGAGAGAGAGAGAGAGAGAGAGAGAGAGAGAGAGAGAGAGAATCTTGCATGGTACTTAAGAGGTTTTCATTTTGTCTGAGGAGCACAAGAACTTAAGAAGAATCGTTCTGGTTCAGACCAAGGGCCTGTCTACTTCAGCATCCAGTTTCATCAAGAGTAGCCAACTGGATGAAGCCAACAGCGACAGCTCTGAGAATAGTCTGATCCCAGGCTGGCTCTGTCCTGTTCTCTTGGAATGCACTGTTCTTTGCTACAGAGTGTAGGATCAGTTACTTCCATCCTTATTCTCCCCTTCTCATCATTACATTTCTGATGGGGAACAGTATGTCAATATTACCTATTCAGGCTCAGATGAACTGTTGTGCTCTGTTGAACAGAGTCACACAGCCGATAGCTGAGGACAGGACAGCACTTCTTGCATGATTTGCTTTATTAGAATCATAGAATCATAGAGTTGGAAGAGACCACAAGGGCCATCGAGTCCAACCCCCTGCCAAGCAGGAAACACCATCAGAGCACTCCTGACATATGGTTGTCAAGCCTCTGCTTAAAGACCTCCAAAGAAGGAGACTCCACCACACTCCTCGGCAATATTATTATTATTATTATTATTTAGTTATTTAAAAGCATTTATAAACCACTTAATATTTTTAAAAAATCTCTAAGGGGCAATCAGGATAGATGGTAGAGGGGAAGGATATGCTGCTTGTATATCTGGAAGGCTGACAGTGTCTGTGGATTGACAGTGGCAGTAGGGTCCGCTACCTGGGGATCAGGGCAAACATTATTCATGCATTACGGCAGATTTCAGGTGCAGCTGTCAATAAATAGGTGAAGGAAGGTCCATCCCTTATATCCATGTGTATGTGCAGGCAGAAGCAACAAAATGTAGCAGATAAATTTGGACTCATGGATACAATTCACCATATCCTCTCACCCAGAACACACCCCATGTATTCTACTTACTTATTCATCTGCCAGCAACACATTGTAAGGATGCCACAGTTAATAAGACAATATCTGTGTGCATTTCCGCTTACTGTAAGCCCTGGCCCTCAGCTTTCCCCTTCAATATCTCCTGAGATGTCAACATTGGCAAATTAGAGGAACGTAATTTGAACACTTAGCTACTGTTTGTGATACACACGGGGCCTCTAAAGGAAATGTTTTAGTAGCTTTTTAACCTTGTAGCATTTCAGGAAATAAATGGAGAGGAAAAACAAATTCAGCAAGCAGCCAGTAACCTATGGTAACAAGCATGTTAAACTATTGCTTTCTCAGCATTAGGCTGAGAACTCAGGCCCCAATTTTGCAATAACGAAATGATGATAAAGCCTAAGTACTTAGAAATAGCATAGTGCCCCCCCCCACCGCAGCTGTTAGTCTATTTTGGGCATCTCAGCATCCTTGGGTATTGACCCAGGGGTGGAAAACATATTTAGAGAAGATAGAGAGTTCAGATCTGCTAATGTAATTCAGCAGCATGGCTTGTTAGATCATTAGGAAAAGCTGAATCTTTGACTGAAGTTGAGTTGGTGTATACAGCTTTTTCACAAAGCAAGTGGACACTCCCATATTGGGAGCAATGGGTGTTATCTGGCTTCAGCTCAGTGCAGAGGCAGATTTAGAGGAGCACGACTGGTTCTGTTGCATTGGGTGCAGAGCCTTGGGGCCGCCACAACTATGATGTAGACTGGAAGATGAGAGGCAGGAGGCACAGGGCACTGCTGGAATTTGAGACCCCAACGCCCACCGATTCTCAGTGTAACCAGACTTCAGAACCTTCACCCAAGTTGTCATCATGTCTGTTTCACTGCCTGGAGAACACCCCCCCCCCACAAAAAGCCAGGGTGCAGCCTGGGCATGGCAGCACCAGAGAAATCCGTTATTAATGGCAGCCCTTTCCACCACATTGTTCTGCAATGAGACTATGGACTCACGGGGAGTGCCACACATGCCAACCCAAAACTCTCACAGAGGAATCGCAGAGATTCCATAAGTGTGGAGGTAGGCTATCTAAAAAACATCCTCCAGAGATGACTAGCCACCAGCAGTCCAAACCTCACCTGAACATGATGTGCCAGGACAATGAGGTGATCGAATCACTACTTCTCCCAAATAGCAGATTCAACATCATCACCAGCATCATCATCTGCTCTGTAGCAACAACTATTTCCTGCCACATTTTTCAGGCCAGAGATATAGTGAGACAGCCATGTGGTTTCCATGATGGCCATGAAGTCATGAGTTGGTCTATACAAGGCACCCTTGCATGCCCCAACCTGTCCCAGCCTGGGGATTCTCTGAGACTACCTCTTCTAGCTTGGACAGCTGATCAGAGGAATACAGCAACAGAATCCTGTTTTGTGTCTCTTTACCCAACAACACTGAACATGTCCTTGCATCTAATTCCAGAGCAGATCTCCCATTAAGGGAGATGGAATTGTTCATGGATGACAGGGACCCCAACCCCACATGCAATTAATTGCCACAAGAGGTGGTGGGTGGCCAATAAACTGGAATGATCCCCCCCTTAATCAAACAGCTTGCAGGTCTATGATAACGAATGATAAAACTCTATTTTCAGGCCACGAGTACATGCAACATTGGCTGTGTGGCAGCTCTGTGCCTTCTCGTCCTCCCACTCCCATTATATTTAGTAAAGTAATGTCATATCATGTGTTTTGCCATAGTAAACATTGTAAGAGGGAGAGAGAGGAGAAGGAGGTGGTGGTGGAAGGCTGCTGCCTGCAGTAATTGTAATATGCAGTTCCAGACAAGTTTAACAGAGAGTGAATCTGCTGGGAATAGCAACTATGCCATTCATGCTTTGTTTGTGAGCTGGACTGAATGGACCCTGGTCTGACCCAATGTGGTAATTCATGTGCTTTGTTCCCTCCGGCCTCCTCTAGAAGAGCTAGTCTGGAGTTTGTGGGTCTATGTCAGATATAGCATTAGAGGCATGCTGCTCGTACATCGGCAAGCCCTGCCATTGTCAAATGTCCAAACTGACCTCCCATTTCTCTCTTCTACTGGGCTGGTGAATGTTACAGTTTCCCAAGCTTATTCTTCAACTTACTGGAGCAGGGTTTCCCAAACTTGGGTCTCCAGCTGTTTTGGGACTACAATTCCCATCATCCCCAACCACTGGTCCCGCTAGCTGGGGATGATGGGAGTTGAAATCCAAAAACAGCTGGAGACCCAAGTTGGGAAACCCTGCACTAGAGAATGCCAAAGTTCCAGATCACCAGCAACGTTACTATAAGATGTTAATATTGTTTTCTACACTGAAATGTCAAGATACATTAAGTAGCTTGTGCTTATAGTCATGGGTTCTTCCTCCTCCTCCCCCCTACCCAAAAGCACAGTTTTGTGTCTTTTAGAATGAGAATGCAGGACCAGATGTTACACAACACAGCTGAGCATTCAAGGTGAATGACATAACAGGAGGCTCTTGCAGGCAGGAATACTCCGATACATCATGGTTTGAAACACAAAGTCAAACTCATTCCCCAAGGTCATTCATTCAATGATTCTGTGGAAAAAGCCCATAATTAAATTTGCCCTCTACCTAGTCCAGAATCAAACTATTAATCCTCCATGGTGTGTGTGTGTGTGTGTGTGTGTGTGTGTGTGTGTGATTGTGTTACCATCTTTTTCAATATTTTAAAAATGTGAATACTGGAAATCCTCATTCCTGAATGATTCACATTCTAATTCTGACTACCTCACTCCAGGAATGTAACCATAGAATCTGCACATTGATTATAGCTACCACAGAGTCTGAGCAGCATCTATGTCAGGGATAAGACACTACAGATGTGGAGACCCACAGGAAGTCTAACAATTGTCAGTAAAATACATCTGGCTGTTTTTTCTCCCTCTATCTTATTTCTCACAGTCCCATCAAATCCCTGCTGGAGATCCCATGCTTTTAAATTCTTGGGAATAGTTGGGCATTGAAAGGAAGGAATGTGGTATTGAAGGTACCCACCCAGGAAGCTAAAAGAATCAAGCTGTCGACTCCTTTAAAAAAAATTGTTTCTTTATTACATTGTCTGTAGCTGGTTTTGGTTGGGGACACTTATTCTTAAAGTTCTAGGTGTGAAGCAATGTATGGCTTTCCTTGGTTCCGTATTTCAAGCTGAATGCTTCAGTGGTCCAACATTATAAGATGCAATGCTATGGCTCTATACCGCAGGTTCCTCTGAGCCACAGTAATTTATATGACCTTTGTGCCAATAGAGACATACCTTCATCCACTGGGGGATAAAAGAATTTATGCCTATGGAGAAATGCCAATGGAAGAGACTGGGAAAGTACAGCAAGTGATACAGCCAGGGCTGTGAGCTTTGATTAAGTCTACCTCTTTTTATCCATCTGTGATTGAGACATCATTTAGTCACATTGATTGGTAGTGATTCCAGCCCGACAACGAATGGATTGAAAATCGTTTTGCACAAAAGTTATTTCCCTGTTTTCAACTATTAAACTCTGTGCGTTTGGGAAGTTTCTGCATTGTTCTTGGTTTTTGTGGGGGGTTTTTTGGCAATAGAAAGCCTGATATTTCTGCATTTTTACCTTTCGTTCTTTTAAACCCCCTTTTGATCACACCAATTTCTTTAGCTTGGCATCATCTCAGAGAGACAGTGGATCATTTTCCGTTACATTATGTGGAATCATATTATGCTGCATTGGCATTATGGTGGCATGGCTGTTTTTTTAAAATCCTTTTGGAAATGGTTCCACATCTCTATTCTCTAAAGCCCTCCCTAGGAATATAGTGGAACAAACTGTGATAACTGTGATTTAATTATTCATCGGTAGAGCAATCCGAGTGAAAATCTTCTTCCAAGCAGTATCTGTGAGTTGTACACAGTTGGCATCCCTCCACTAACACAGTGGAGGCATTGATCAACATAACTGGGAGGGAGGCAATTTTTGCTAATTTCCCTTACCACCTGCTGCTCCCTACACTAACAACCACTAAGGAACAATGTGGGAGGTGACATGGCAAGAACTGTGAGAGGAGGAAGAACGTCTGAGAACTGCCTCCCAGTTTTGTTGATGGAAGCCTCTGCTGGACCAAGAATCTCCCACCATGGAGGGTCAGCAGTTAGAAGCAGCTAGACATGTAAGGAGTCAGCAATTTTTGTCTAATCCTTTGTAGGTTATCACCAGTGCTTTTTCCATTCCACTGCAGTTCAGCTTCTGCTAAAACCTATGTTGTTCATCTCATCATTATTTACATAATGTCTGTGGACTAAAACACAAACAAAATGGCAGTGAACGCCACTGGTATTTGCTTGCATGATTTGCGTTCCTGATCCCCAATGAGCTTTTAAATTGCATCAGTTTTGTTTCCCATTTCCATTTCTGATGGTATTTTCCAATATCCCTAGATGAAATCGTATGTGCATTGTTCCTGAGTTAAAATTAACCCCTTGAAAGGGATTTTCAGCCTCTTCATGCAAGTAAACCCAAATGAGCTTAATGCGACTTCCATCCTAGTACATATGCATAAGATAACAGCTTTTGGTTTCACCACCGTTGACTCAGCAAGCAACAAATGCCCACATCTCTCTTGGTCTTTCTCTCTGAAATGTTCTTCCCTGTGCAGCCTTGTCAATCTAAGAAGTGAACAGAACAATAAGCCCCTCCTACATTTTTACAATCAGGGCAGAGCTAATGAGACATGGCACAGCTGCCAGAGAGACTCGGCAGGCATCAATCAGCACCACCACAAGAGACCCAATTGATACCTGTTGTCAACAGAGTGAACCAGCCTTTTCCACTGTCACAGCACAGTTCTTTTCCTCTCTACATCCTGTTCTTCCAACTGTTTATCTTCTGTCTTTCATGAAAAAGTGAATTCCACCCGTTCATTTCCTTATAATTAATCTGATTTTCTGCCCATGCCTCAGTGTTCACTAGGAGATTGTGGAGTTGATGCAGAAACTCCATCTGGAAGAATTATATTAGTCACAGGCAATTCCTTTCCCCACCACAGATAATGAGGATGTCCTCCTTGGCTCCAATCCTTGTTGAGCAGATATTATAAAAATAGATGATGTAGCAAGGAACATCACCCAGGGATAGACAATAGAACTCTGGGTACAGATGAACTGTTGGACTCGTGCATTTCTATCTTGGTACTAATAAGGTCTACCCATTGCCCTAAGCATGGTCATCTGTGAGTGTGCCAGTGCTGTAGATGAGCTGGGCGGACTGCTCACAGGCAACAGGACTGAGATACTGTGGTTGGGTGGCAATGGGCCAAATGTCAGGTGTTGTTGCACATGCCAACAGGAGATCAGAAGTTGAGCAGTTCTAAATGAGCTTGAAGATAAGTTGGATGGTCACAGAGCATCACAGAGAAGAAATGGCAGGTAAAATAGTCTTTGAAAAATAACACCGCCAGTAGCAGATAGTATCCACTGGTGGGTTCTCTGCAGAGGCTGGAAGAGCACAAGTCTCATTTGGTGGGGAGCACAGCACACATTCAGTAAGAAAGTAAGAAGGGAACTGCTGGATCAGGTCAGTGGCCCACCTTCTCCAGAAGTCCTATTCTTTCAGTGGCCAGGCGGATGCCTTTTGGAAGCACAAAGGCAGGACCCGAGCACAACAGCACTCTGCCCACATGTAATTCCCAGCAACTGGTATTCAGAGACATACTGCCTCCAACTCTGGAGGTAGGACATAGCCACTATCCTGTATGGATTTGTCTAATCATCTTGGAAAGCATCCATCATTAACTCTTGTGGGACCAAATTCCATAGTTTAACTATGTGATATGTCTGCCCCGAATCTCCCAACATTCAGCACCATCAGATGACACTGAGTTGCAGTATTATGAGAGAGAACCATAAGAACACAAGAAGAAGAAGAGTTTGGATTTGATATCCCGCTTTAGCACTACCCTAAGAAGTCTCAAAGTGGCTAACAACCTCCTTTCCCTTCCTCCCCCACAACAAACACTCTGTGAGGTGAGTGGGGCTGAGAGACTTCAGAGAAGTGTGACTGGGCCAAGGTCACCCAGCAGTTGCATGTGGAGCAGCGGGGAAGCGAACCCGGTTCACCAGATTACGAGACTACTACTCTTAACCACTACACCACACTGGCTCTCAGCCTCAAGTCCCATGCAGTCCAGCATTCTATTCTCACAGTGGCCAAGCAGATGCCTATGGGAAACATGTAAACAGGATGTGAGCACAACAGCACTCTCCCCCCACTTGTGATTTTCAGGAACTGCTAAAGAATTGAATTGAACTGATTTTAAAATGAATTGATTTTAGAATGCCGTGTTAATTTTACTGTTGTTAGCTGCTCTGAGCCCGGCTTCGGCTGGAGAGGGCGGGACATAAATAAAGCATCATCATCATCATCATCATCATCATCATCATCATTATTATTCCCCAGTTCTGACTAGCCACTTTCTTTGCATCATACATAATTCTATACACTTCGTTCACATGGATGGTTGACTAGCCATATATGGAGGGTCACAGGCTAGGCACCTCTGCTCTATCATATTTTCTCCCATTATTCATCTTTCTTCTAAGCTAAAAAGCCTCAGTGATTGTAACCTGTCCTCATAGGCAGCTGCTCCAGCCACCTGATCATTTCCAGCTCTACAGTATCCTTCTTTAACTGCTTTTCAATTCTGGTCACACTGCAAATTTGCTTGTGCACGTCTACCATCGGGAAACGCACAGCCCCTTGATAGACTTTGACAGTCTCCATCCACAAAGTCATGCATGGTTCACCTTACATACTTGGAATTAGATAATTAGATACTTGGGATTCGAATTTCTTTTTCCATTTTATGTGTGTCAATATGAGCATCTAGGTGAGCTTGGAACTGCAAGAATGCAGCAACGTGTGTCTGTTCTCATGGATATCGATCTGACAGATGACATTCTCTGCTTCCATTCATAATCCTGGCTGCCTGCCTAGGCAGACTCAGAGCATCTCCAAAATCAGATATAAATGAGCGCCCATGCTTTCTGCTTTGACATCATTCAGGTGCCATGGAAAGCCTGCAACAATTTTTAAGCTCACCTGAAATAAACTGTGAGAGTGGCAATGCAAGAGAGAATAGGATTAGAAGAGACCAGAAGCCCAGAGTCTATTTCTGGCACTCACCTTGCATCAAACTGTGACCTCTGGTGATTCAATTCACTGCTGCATAATATGCCTTGCTTGGAGCATAAAAAAAACTTTGCCTCAACCGTAAATGCAATGCACAGTGCCTAGATAAAAGGCACTTGCTAAGTGGAAGTTAATGTAAATAATGATGCTGCAACATTTCACTACAAGGCACAGAAGAAAAGCAATATGAAAGGTGGGAAAAGGGAGGAACTGTTCCTTGAATCTCTTGTAGATATATCTGAGGAAAGATCTGCTTTTGTAATTAATCACTTGGCACCAAAGTCCTGGATGTGCTAATGCTAAATGCACATAAGGGCTTTGCTGAAATGCTTTGGGAAGCAATCGAAACAACAACACCGTGAATGCTTGTTTGCTAATCCCAGAGCCTGAACTTTGTAATTCACCTAGCTTTTTGTCAATATGGATGCTGAAAGACATGCTCATCACCTTAGTGCAAAACCTCACACTCAGCCATACTCCAAAGCTTATATAACTGCAAAATCATTTTGAAGAAGGAAAATGAAAACCCAAAGTATGCTTATCTAAGCATGAGTGATTGACTGATTAGTTGCAATCACAGCATTATACCAGGAGTTGTGTAGAAAATTATGGCATTCCAACAAAGAAAAGTATATGGCTTTCTAACACCAGCGTGGATAAATTGTGCAAGCGAAAGTCAAAATAAGATGAGCGTTCTTCCAGAAAGCATATTATGTATTGCATCAAACCGCTAGTAAAAGGCTTCACTGTTTCCTCTATTTTTTGAGTGTAAGGTAACTTCATCACAGAATCTTTATGCTGATTATATTAAGCAGCTTTTTGTTGTTGTTGGTTGGTGTTGCAAATTTAAGAGCATATGCCACTGGTCTGCTTTTCATTTTAACCCCTGGTATGGAAGCCAGCACCCATTGGGGGCATAGCTCTCAACCTTCCCCTTTTTTGCAGGAAATTCCCTTATTCCAGCGCTGTTTCCCGCTGCTTCCTGCTGCTATCCCAGATTGTTAGATATCCCGTAGATTGTCCCCGGGACAGGTAAGGCTGCTGATCCCTTATTTTCAAATCTGAAAGTTGACAGCTATGATTGGGGGTCTCCTAATAGAAATTTTACCAAGTTCCTGTGGATGGTTTCAAAGCGACTCAGAATACTCTTCTCCACACATTGCACTTCTGTATTGACACCTTTGGTTCTGATTGTACTGTTTCTCTTTTCTAGCTAATCAAGGTTCCTTGGTCATCCTCATCCCCCCCCCCACAAGTCCACCTTCCGCAAATCATCTCCTGAGCCACCAAAGTGCTATCCTTACATCACTTGCTACTACTAGCTAACCAACACCTTACTGCTCCTTCCTTAACCAACCAGGTTCTCACAAAGAATCTTTGCACATTTCAGGGTGGTAGCTGCATGCATTTCTTTACTTATTAAATAGTGCACATTGTTTTTATGGGTATTATTGGGCTGAGGTGTGGGGAGAACTGATTGTGGTTGCTCCCTGGTGAGGGGTGGAGCGTGTGAACCCCCCTGCTTTCAGTGTGAACTTAATTTGGGGAGATAGCAGCAGATGTGAGAGGAGTAGTAGTAGGAGTAATAATAATAATAGTAGTAGTAGTAGTAGTAGTAATAATAATAATAATAATAATAATAATAATAATAATAATAATTGCAATTTATAAATACACACTTGCATATCTGGTTGGTGGTTTTTGGTTGTCTCTGCTGTATTTCTGCATTTTGATCTGCTGGTAGTTTCAGTTTATATTGATATTTAAGAGGTTCTTATCTAGTCATTCTGTGCAACATATTATTAATATTATTATTATTAGTAGCAGCAGCAGCAGGAGTAGTAGTAGTAATAGTAGCATTACTGTTACTATTATTATTTCTGTTCAGTTCCTTAGCTATTTCATGACTCTGTACTTATCACATATAAATCATACCCAGAGCCTGGCTGGAAAACAGCTCTGAACTCTACCTCTGGGTCCTTAGATTCTTTCTTTTTTTTCCTTTTTAAAAAATATTTTCATCAGTAGCTTCAGGAAGCAGTGCAGGAAATGAACTGAAGGAGATGGAAATAAACCTACTGAGAGATCTAATGAGGGGTGGGGGGAGGGAAAGGTCTAGGCCAAGCATTGGTCACGGCAAATTGTAATCACAGTGTCCAGCTTTTCTTGGGTATTATCATTTTAATCTCCACATATACCGATTCACAAACACAAAAACCCTCATGAAATAGCTAAACCCTTCCCGATAAGGCTCAAGCCTGGAGCTCTGTTTTATTTTCTTCCAAAGAGATGGCTTATATAAGATGCTCTCCCCCTAGAGAATCTCTGTTAATTATCATCCTTATCATACACATATTAAAAATAGCAAAGTAATCCTTGTGTTAAGTGTTTGCGTTCTCACTGAAATACGTACTTCTAACAAATCCCTAATTAATTGTAGGTTTGCTGGTTTAATGAGCAATAAAAGAACATAAATAAAGCCAGGCACTGCATCACCCAAGCATTAAAACCAGCTGTGGAGATTTTACACTCAGCGCATGGGTGAACTCAGCCCACAGGGAGAGTCTTGCCAACAAGCAGGTTACCTAATGAGCTTCCCCCAGTCCTTTCTGACAATAAGAGACCCACGGAGCAAATGTTGTTTCGTAAAAGGGATTTTAAAGTGTGGCCTTTACAGAAGGCAGGAAGCAAAGATTTGAAAGAGAGCTGAACAGAGGAATGGCATCCATGGAGCAGTGTTTTCTGCTGGTATAATGATAAGACTCCATCTTAGAGACCAATTGTCATACAGTTTTTGATGTAATCTCTACCCCCACCTACCCCCAATCTGGGGTTTCCTCTCCACCTCTTTGGAATTGTACTTCTACATACATATCAACTTGATAATGGCCGTGTTTGCATGTCATGCTAAGCCAAACAATGTCTTAGAGCAAACATGTGGCTCATGGGAAGGAGATCATAGCTGTTTTGCTCCTCTCCAGCCCCTTTAGCTCAGCCAAGATTTCCCACAATAGTTAATTCAAGTTGTGCGCATTCCCACTGGAGGCTGTGGCTGGCTTCAAATACAATTGCTTGGAATACTTCCTAGCAGTGGTTCACCAAGCAGACCTGGCTGCTTTCAGTGTTTCACACATAATACTAAATCATAGTTTGCCTGGCCTAACTATAGTTTGTTTGAATGTGTGAACCTAGCCCAGCAGACTCACTATAGTTTGTTTTCTGTCAACAAATGTCAGAGGTCCAGTTTTTTTGGGAAATGATATACAATGAACTGAATAAAATGTATAAAATAACCTTTTCTTACCCCCCCCAGCTTTTCTTTTAGGGATTCTAGGTGCTGAAATTCCAATGGATCAGAAAAGACTATGTATGTATGCAACCACTGCTGCTTGGATGTTAATGGCCCAGAAATGGAAAGAACACAGAGTCCCTACCAGAGAAGAATGGCAGATTAAGTTGATGGACTATGCCAAACTGGCAAAAATGACCGAAAGAATCAGGAACCAGGAAGATCAAAATTTTTATAAGGAATGGGGAAAATATACAATTTACCTTAAAAACCATTGCAAACAATTAAAATCATTAGTAGGATTGGAATAACACTTGTAGTTCAATGTTGAATTTTTGGGTATAATGGAGATTTAAAAGATTTGGATTAATAGAAAAGATGCAGGAGGAAAAGCTTAATATAAGGACCCCCAAAGGGGAGGAGGGAAGTCCAGGAGATTCTTTGGAATTCTCTTTTTATGTTGGTTGTTGGATAATTGACTGTAAATTTCTAAAACCCGAAAAAACTATATATATATTTTTTTCAACACACACACACACACACACACACACACACACACACACACAACTTTAACATAGTGGTCCTTCAAAAGCTGTCTGATATTAAGTATCTATTCCTGGATCGTCTCATACGTCCAGCAGTGGCTTACCATACAGTCTCAGGCAGAGGTCTTTTACATCACCTACTAACTGGATATGCCAAGGGTTGGATCTGACGCTTTCTGCATGCATGAATGTAGGCATATCCTGTACCACTGAACTGTATCACTGAGCTGGAGTGGGACTATTGTCGTTTGTTCTTTTTCTCTTTGCTGTCTGATGCTATAGAGAGAGGGAGCCATGCTGGAGTGCTCCCTGTGTGTTTATATGTAAATAAAGTAGATTAGCCAAAATGCTGAGTTGCTGAGGTCTGTCACGCAAGGTGCGCAAACTCTGCGGATCCCTAAGTGTGCTGGTTGGCATCGGTTGCTGTGATGTTTGGGCTGAAGAAAGCTTATGAAGCTCCCGAACGATCAACCAGGAGGGAGGGAACATGCCAGTCAGTCATGTGTCTCTGCCAGGGTCCTACTCGAGTGTAGGCTGAACTCCTGATAGAGGGTGGATGGCCATCTGTCATGGATGCTGTAGCTGAGATTCCTACATTGAAGGATGGGACTAGATGACCCTCGGCCCCCTCCCCTTCTACAGTTCCATGATTCTTAAATGGTATGCCCATCTGGAAGCGACACAGTAATTGTGACCAACTGGCACTGAGCGGGAGAGGGACTATGGTGGCTAGTATTAATGAGATCTTCAAGGACATGTAGACCTCCCCATGCTGCTGTAACCTAGTTATCACATTGCTCCTCTATCCTTATCCACAGAGACTCGGGATCCTTTTGCTCCCGGCGCCAATATTTCACAGTTTTGCTCTGACTATGTGATCTGTCTCCAGTTGTCACATGATAATGCAAGCAGCCAGCACAGCCTGAGGTGTGGGCGATTTTTTTTTAAAAAAAGATGTAGGGCAGGAGACAGAATGGTGTGCAAGCCCAGCTCTCAGGCAGGAGACTGCAGCTGTGATGGAGTAAACCCAGAATTAGCAATCCCTTTGAAGTTATCCTTCTGCCTCTTCATTTCCCTAATTCTCTCCTTTATTCTCTCCTTGGCTGGGCAGCAGGGTTATTAATCAGAACAGCAATGCCCACTGTGTTCTTTTGAACTGTGGAATATTTCTCTCTTTTTTGACTTTGAGGAGGAGAGAGATGAAAAAAAGCGAGGAAATTAATCTATTCATGAAACAAATATAATCCTCGTCTCCTGGGAATGAATATGTAAATCTGAAAAGGAAAGTACCAAATGACTGAATTTGCTCTAAAAAAAGAGATGCACTGCTGTGCATTTGGAGGACAAAAAGAAGAAGAAGGGAAATCTGTAAGCATGCTCATATAAAAAGGAACAGTCAATGAATATTAGGCGAAAAAGTGATATATCAGAATCATATCATTCTCCTTTAGTTCTTCAGCCTTGTCTCCTAAGGTGCTGTGGGACTACAAAACCCATCATCCCCAGACAGCTTAGCCAATGGTCAGGGATGATGGAGCCGTAGTTCAACAACATCTGGGGACAGAGGCTGAAGAGTAATGCCTTAGTATATAAATCATGACATTGCATGAACTTGATGGAAGGGAACAAGGAGGTTCAATGGCTAACCTATCAGGTTCTCTTCACTCTTCCTGCCCTCCTCCCCGAAAAAATCCATAAAATAGCCATTCTCAACCTTGTGCCCTCCATATGTTTTAGACCAACTCCTATCATCCCCAGCCAACATGGTCAATATTCAAAGGGTGGTAGGAATTGCAGTCCAATAATTTTTGAAAGGCACTAGGTTGGGGAAGGTTGCTATTGAAATGTGGCCTGTCACTGGTTCCCAAACTTATTTCGTCCACTTGAAAACTGCTGAAGATCTTGCCAAATCACTTAATGTTTTCCCACCTGTTGCAGCAATTTTAATGCACCGTGTTAGATGCTATATGATTTCTAAACCTATTATTATTATTATTATTATTATTATTATTATTATTATTATTACTACAAACACACTGCAGACCACTGCAAGCTGACAGCCTGCAACTTGGGGACTCCTAGTCTATGTGGCACAAATTTTGCTCACATATACCTTTTACACTTGCCTCAACTCTCATGGTCGCTTCAGCTTTATTTATTTTGTTACATTCTCCAAGCTCAAGATGGCTGCTCCCCGTTTTATTTTCACAACCTGGGAGGCAAGTTGGGCTCAGAGATAGCGACTGGCCCAGTGAGCTTCATAGCTGAAGGGAGATTTAAACCCAGGTCCTGGTCCAACGCTCTAACTACCCACATCATGCCGGCTCTCATCTAATTCTTTCACTTATGCAAGCCTCCTCAGTTCTATTTTAATTTAAATACTTTCCATGTGGAAAAATACTGTGGCTACTCCCTTCCAGAGATTAAGAGACTATAGAGAAGAAGGGCGGATGAAGGGTTCTGCACGTCACTAAAAAAAGATAATATTTGCCCACACACTGCCCCTTCCATCACCATTTAGTCCTGGAATATTCACAGTTGAGTTTTGGCACCAAATGCCAGTGGGAATAGCTCCATCAACAGCCCACTGGAAAAATGCTACCACAAAAACACACCCGTAGAGATCAGCCGGAAAGTGGGTATTTGCAGAACAAGAGATTCCAACAAGAAAGGATACTAATAAAAAGGCTTAATGCAAATTTCACTGAAATAGGGGCAGGGGCGCAGGAAGAGACTCTCAATGCCACAATTCATTTTCAACAAAACTGTCAACATGCAGGGAGGTAGGAGGAAGATCAGTCGTCCTTTTGCTTCCTTCTTATATTGACATTTCTGTGTTCTTTGCAACGTAGGCTCCCCATGGCAAGCTCCTCTTGGTTCATCACAAAGCTGCTTCACTCTCCTTTTCTAAGTCTGCCATGAAGAGCTGCATGCTGGGTGACTGATGATCAAATTCCACCCCAGCTTCACCTCCCTGGCTCCTCCTTTCCCATCTGACTGTCCTCTGCCTGATCACCACTACTCATTGTCAGACCCTGGTGCCTGGCCCTGTGCCTGGCTTGCTGCGCAACAGAGGCTGTCAAAGCCCTCTGGCCAGAGGCTGTCACCTCTGTACGCACTGCTGATGTTATACAAAATTAGTTCTGCAAACAGCTATTCCTGAAAGCCCTTCCTCTAACAGCACCATCCTCTTGATGTACAGCATGGCGGAGCACATCCCATCTCTTAGGCAGCTAGACAAGAGTGAACAGATAGCGTACAAGCCAGCTGCAGAGTCAGAGTTTAGTAGCAATGCTGATGAGATGGCATGTAAGTTGTCACACTCAATATCCTCCCACAAGAATACATGCAAAATAAAGCCTGTGGGAAGCACCCATGAATCATCACCGTTGAAAGGCTTCCTTGTTATTCTCCTGAAAATTAAACCAATGTACAGGCCAATGCCATAGTAAGAGTAGAAATCCACATGGGTACACTCATATACAAACAGCTGTTATTCTCCTGGAAAACAGGGCGTCTTACCTGGCACGCATTGTACAGAAGCTGGTGTTCAAATTTCTTGATACCCAAGATGTTCTGGAACATCTCATACAGTTGTTCCTTGCTGAGAATCAGCTCCGAAGCAGCACTCGCAGTCATCCTGGCTTGTGCTTTGCGAGGATCCTCTTCACCGCGATAGATCGCATCGAATTTTGCCATCCAGGAACTCAGAACAGTCTCCTTGCTGAGGCCATCGATCTCGGGGAGACTTCGGACCCTCTTTTCAATATGTTTCTTGAAGACTTCCCGAGAGTCGTTGGCCGAGAAACCACCACTCTGAACCATTCTGGCAACACGGTCACTTTTCAGAAACACCTGCAAGTAAAACAATAGAATAAAATGAAATCTCGATTCCCCTCTTGGCTGTTTCAGAGCATGCTGGCTGTGAAATGACTGGAAGCAAATCACATTAGGAAATACTGTCTAGTGGCTTATGCACTGGACAGTATGCACTAGACAGTAGTCAAGGAATATAGCATTCCACCCTGTGTTTAAAGCTATACCCAATGAACTGGAATAGTAAGCCATGACTTTTTTTCAGATGGGCACCATTGCCATTATGAAAGAACAAGGGAGAACAAGGGAGGTGTTCACTGTGAGTTCCGGCACCTCTTTTCCCTAGAAAAATAGCACTGAGTACACAGCATCTATACTTTGCAAACCTTTTCTTTTTTTAAAAAAAAGAAACAAGAAAAAAGGACATATTTTTCTTCCCAACGAGAACTTTGGCAGCCATGTAAGCAACCATCAGGAAATGGAATGACATTTTAAGCTGAACACAGATTTTGATAAAAGTCACTACATAATCAGATTCAGGCTCTGCTATTCTCTTTCTCTCTCAGGTGCAATTCAAACATGACAAATGCCCGACAACGCAAGTCTTTCAGTGTAGGGGAAAGTGTGTAAATCACATATCTTGTCACTTATAAACCGCACATCCATCCATTCATTTTGCTGTATGTGCCTGTGCTGGGAAACTGGCCCATGTACCCATGTTCATTCAGCAAAAAAGTCAGACCACTGAACTACCCAATATTGTCAGGCAGCAATCTAAACCGCACTTATCTGGAAGTAAAGTGCAGTAGGACTTTCTTCTGAGTAGACATTTTTAGGACTGTGAAGCAGCTCTTCTGGGTCTCGGGCAGGAATCTTATCATCACCTGCTACCTGAACTCTTTTAACTGGAGATGCCAGGGATTGAACCTGGGACCTTAAACCTGCAAAGCAGGTGATGCTGACCATCATATTGAGCCTTTGTCCCTCCCTCAGTGTCCTCACTGGAAAAGTGCATGCTTTGTGTGCCTTTGACTTAATTTATCCTGTGTTGACATCTGCCACCAAAATTGGACAGGAAGGACAGAGCACTAGAATGTGGATACATTATGGAAAACCTGAAGTTTCAGGAGCTTTTTCAGAGAGCCAGTGTGGTGTAGTGGTTAAGAGCAGTGGACTCGTAATCTGGTGAACCGGGTTCGCTTCCCCGCTCCTCCACATGCAGCTGCTGGGTGACCTTGGGCTAGTCACACTTCTCTGAAGTCTCTCAGCCGCACTCACCTCACAGAGTGTTTGTTGTGGGGGAGGAAGGGAAAGGAGATTGTTGGCCGCTTTGAGACTCCCTAGGGTAGTGATAAAGTGGGATATCAAATCCAAACTCCTCTTCTTTATTCATTTAATTTCAGATTATTTTTACTTCACATTTCTTATACAGGGAATCGAAAGGTCTTACACTGGACAACAAACATGCCAACAAGTCATTTCTGCTCAAAACATAAACTAGTTTTATATGGAAATGGCTCCCGAGTCACTATGCTGCTTCCCGGCAGGTGGGTTGATGTCCCTTACCAGGAGGGAGTGGGGCAGGGGCAAGGTGCTTGGGAGGAAAGCATGGTGCAAATGCTCTGGCGGAAGTGACAGTTTGGCTCCGATGATGTGTTTCCACCACACCAGACTCCCTGCTGCCATGTCCCTTCCCTTCCCCTCCCAGGAAACCATGGCAACTCACATGCTAGGGTAGTGGTTCTGCCCACCCAGAAAACCACTTCTGGTTTTATATCAATGGAGTTTCTTTTGGAATTCATGTTTCGGCTCAAAGTAAACACGTTCTTTCTTATTTCGGGTCTTAAACTACCGCATAATATTCAGAATGTCATAGCTCTTGGGTTCTGTGATTAGGTACCAAATATGTACTCTGCTGGGAGCCGCACAGAGTGGCTGGGGAAACCCTGCCAGATGGGCGGGGTATAATTATTATTATTATTATTATTATTATTATTATTATTATCTTCATCATCATCATCATCTCCAGGTTTGACTGCTCTGGTTAGGTGCTTGGGATCAATTCTTTATTCTTCTACTGCAATTTCCTTTCACCTTTTAGAAAGCATTATGATGCAACCCACCAACATTAATGCTACATTTCTGTTCATTTTTATGGGACTTTTTCAGTTTCCCTTTTTTGCCGCCCTTGCCAATAGTCTGCAAGGCATGAAAGTGAATTGGCTATCATACCACAGTGGTTTAATAATATGCCACCTGCTTAGTTCCTGCAATGAAGGAATCACAACTAAAGAATCCCTGACAGATGGCCAGAGGCTGGGATTCCTTTATTAGTTGTGATTCCTGTATTGTAGGAGGTTGGACTAGATGGTTCTTGGGATCCCTTCCCACTATACAATTCTATCATTCTAGAATATGACCCCCACTCCTTAATATCTATTTTTTTCTTTTCTGGGGTCCTGTTTTTCTGAACTTCTGTTTACCCAAACAGTTTCAAGAACTAGGCCATTTCAATAAACGAAATTATTCTGTGTCCTCATGCCTTGTAGCTTGACAGAAACAACAGAATGTCTTGTAAGGAGAACATATTACCTAAGCAATTGACCTAACGCCATTATCAGACAAACCGGGATGAGAAAATCCACCTCTCACCTTCTCACATAACAACTTTCCAATACATTGTGGCCTGCTAGGAGCATTGTGGCCACACTTTAATTAAAGGAGAAGGAGATGCCAGTGAGTGACAGGATGCTATTTGAGAACCGGCCGCAGATCAAACCTTGTTGCTATGTAGAGTCGAGTGTAAGAAAAGCAATCTGTGCCTCACGCTATTCTGAGGGTCTCTTTTCATCACTCTATGCAGACAGATGGAGTACAAAGCAGAGGTCAGACGCAGGGGATGAAAGCCATTTGACACTGTGACAGCCGCTCTGGGGAAGAACAGGGAAAGATGACATTTTTTCTTTCCCTAGGAGCCACCTGTCAGCAGTGACCTCTTTCTGGCAAAGGTATGAAAAAAAGATGAAAAGATGAAAGAGAAATGTCCACCTCGAAGATAGAATCGTCCACACAGGGAATAAAACATGACACATATCCTTTCTCTGAAGGCAGGACACCCCGGGGGGGGGGTGGAGATGAAGTGGAAGGGCTGGAACTCCTGAAAGCTCACCATGAAGGACCACCAGCCAGTCTTCAAAAAAGTCCAAAAGGATTAGTAGTCTGAAGGGCGTTGGTTTTGTTTTTGTTTTACTAGCCTGCTAAGAGGCTAATAGAGAGGAATCCCTCTGTTATTCAGGATACTAGCCTCTTAGCAGGCTAGTTACAATATAGTAATAAAAACCCTCTTATCAAACAGAATGATGAGGAATGGGAACCAAGCCAATGGGCAAAGGAGGAATGGAGAGATCCGTCCCTCCTTGGCCAGCCTCCTCATTCACCGGCCTGGAATCCTATGGTTACCAGCAGATGACTTGTTAAATGCAAGGTTAGACTGTTGGTTTTTCTATTAGCACATGTGTTCACTTGTGAAACATGAGCATCATTTGGCTGCCTTGCAGGGAACCAGGCAGAGGGCCTTCTCGGTAGTGGCCCCCGCCCTGTGGAACGCCCTCCCACCAGATGTCAAAGAGAAGAACAACTACCAGACTTTTAGAAGACATCTGAAGGCAGCCCTGTTTAGGGAAGCTTTTATTGTTTGAAACCCAGCCAGATGGGCAGGGTATAAATAATAAATTATTATTATATATTATTATTGCACAGCTCCAGTGGCCCACTTCAGCAGCTCCAGGGGCCAGTTTTAGAATTTGGTGAAAGAATCCAGGATCCGTAGTAACTCAGATGCGCTTGTAATTGGATATGCAGCTCATTTCAGTATGCTTGCACCCACCCCTTTGAGTCACCATTTTGCATTGGGCTCTCCCCCAAAGCTACCATTTTGTTCCTGGCTCTGCCTGGTGTCACTCACAAGCCTGAAGCATTCCCTGCTTGCTCTCCTGAGACTCTTGAAAATAAAACAAACGTCTCCAGTGCTCTCTCCTGCAAAGGGAGCCAGAGCTAATTCTAGCCACTTGCAGCAGTGGGGGGGGGGGGGACCTCTCAAAAAGTATTGAAGATAACTTGTGCTTCCACAACAAGCATGGACAAAAACATAAGAACATCCTGTTCTCACAATGGCAAACCAGATGTCCATGGAAAACCCACAAGTAGGACCTATGGGCAACAGTGTTCTCCCCACTTGTGATTCTCAGCATTCAAAAGCATAGGAGAGGCAGGACACAGCCATTATGGTCCGATTCTGCTCTGCCTCACAGTTTACTCAGTTTTCAGAGCTTTTTGCAACTGAGATGCCCTTCCATTTAGATCAGCGAATCTAAAACAAAGCAGATGCATAGGAGAAGAAGAGAGGCAAAGCAGGGTGCCCGTGAGATGATCTTATTTCGACTAAAAGAAAGAAAAGGGAAAATGGGTCAAGGCGGTAATGGCGCCCCATCAGAAACAAGAAGGCATTTCTCTCAGTTTGACAGAACAGGGAGGGCTGCTGGCAGCCTGGAAGGCGTAAAGCATTGCTTTCTTAATGGCGTCAAGGATGGAATGAATGCAGTACACTGTGAAGAAGCTAGGCCGGCAGAGGGGTGTATCTGCAAATGTTCAATAATTAAGGGACTGAAGGATGACCCGAGGACACAGCAGTTTTCTGCATTGAGTATCTCGAGCTTGGAAAAGCACTAAAAGCTTATAATGCTCTCCACGTGTCTTGGAGGAAGAGACACTTCCATAAAAAAGGATAACAGACTGCATGAGTACAAAAGGAAGAAAGGAAGCGTGAGGATTCTCACTCTAGCCTTGCAAACTTGAAGCAGAAGAATGTTTCAAGTCCCCTCCTGACACTCTGAGCAAGATGGCATCTTTCACATTTCCTGGAGAAGGAGATGGAAGTGGTTTGGGAGTGACTTTGCTATCAGGCACTTCTGATTTGAAGGAGCATCTTGATACAGCCTGCTCTTCATGAGCAAGGAGGCACACATGCAAAAAAACCAAACCCATCACCACCAGCAGCAGGAATATGCAAGAATCAAATCATGTTAAGGGTACCAGTTGGTTGTGCTGGTTACTGCTTGAATAATAATAATAATAATAATTTATTATTTATACCCCACCCATCTGGCTGGGCTTCCCCAGCCACTCTGGGCGGCTTCCAAAATAAAATAAAATATTAAAACACTGCAACACATCAAACATTAAAAGCTTCGCTAAACAGGGCTGCCTTCAGATGTCTTCTAAAAGTCTGGTAGTTGTTCTCTTTGACATCTGGTGGGAGGGCATTCCACAGGGAGGGTGCCACTACCGAGAAGGCCCTCTGCCTGTGTCAGCAATGAGTTGTGAGTGCTAGCGAAGATAAGAGTCTGGGAAACCAGCCATATTTACAGGATTTATTGCTCCTTTGAAGCTATGTACAAGCAAGTTCAAAAGTTTGACTCTTTAATGGCGGGTCAGTTGTCCCAACTGGTTTTCCTTTCGATTTCCCCCGGCATAGCCACCTTCTAAGCCCAGCCCCCCTCTTTCCTCTCTGACGAGGGTGGCTTGTCCCCGGAAGTACCTCCCCCCTCTCAGATTCATTACCTCCTGACAGCTCTTCGTCACCCTCCTCGTCCGAGAAAGAGCAACTACTTATTAAAGGACCCTTCTCCCGGTAAGTTCCCATTCTTCTCCCCTTCTCTGGCTCCAGTTCCCTGACAGCCTGGTTCCCTGTAACTTGGCTTCTCACAGTGAGGGAACCACCAGAAGGCCCTCGGCACTGGACCTCAGTGTGCGGGCAGAACGATGGAGGTGGAGACGCTCCTTCACCACATGCAGGAAGGACCAGGGGCCTTTAACATGCAATGGAGGTGATGTCTTGGAGAGCTACTGCCAGTCAGTGCAGATAATACAAAGTTAGATGGACCAGTGATATGACTCCATTTAATGCACCTTCCTATTATTGCTAGCAGTCTATAACTTTTCTAAATAAACAAATACTGGTCCAGATGGTTCAATGGTCCAATTCCACAATGGTCCAACTTCCTATGTTCCTAAGTGGTTTTACAGCAGCAGATACTCACTAACTCTAGCATTTGGTTTGCTGTGTATGTAGAAATTCTAGTTAGGAAAACATGAATCTGCAAAGTTGGCCCCCTGACACGTAAAGGAAGCTTGCATGTAAAATATGAAAGCAAATGTTAATGCATATGGATGTTGTATACCCAAAATATGGTGTTTTCCTTCCCTGATTATTATTCATTCATGTGAACTGAACTCAACAAGTATATAGAGATGTCAAGTGAGCTATCTGACAACTTGTAAACAGTTATAGATGCCGTGATGATCGGTCGCAGAGATTAATTAGTACGCAGAAGACTTATTTCTAAAAAACCTAATTAACTGCCAAAATATTGATTCTTTTAACAAAGATATTATATAATTGGAAAATAGCACTCCCTAATTGAAATTTATGACCTCTGGAATGAGAAAAATGACACAAAATAATCTAATGACTGAATACTGTAGGATAAGTACTCCCTCAGTTCCGCATTAGTCTTTTTATAACCTTCCCACTTGTTTGTTGCTTAGAAAACACCCCCCCCCAAAGCCCCTGAGGCAATGTAAACTTACTCAGATGAATTGTTAGTTAATATTTCTGTGCACTATAATATGCCACAATCCTCCAAATTAATTCTCTGGGTCAGCCCACTGAAAGCTATTCCAAAATAAGTGGTGTGATGACTTGAGCCTTTAGGCGTGCACACACACACACACACACACACACACACAAATTGTCATAAAGAGTTAGGTGAGTAAGAAGTGTTCTGCTGAATCAGACCAAAGGCCCACCTTGTCCCGCATCTCGTTTCCCACAGGAGCTAATCAGATGCCTCTTGGAAGCTTAAAAGAATGGCCTAAAGGCAATAACCCTTGCCAACTGTTGCCCCTCAGCAATTGATTTTCAGAGCTACAATACCTCTGAACATAGAAACAGTACATAGATCTACACTGCCTTGGAATGTAGAAACAGAACACAGAGACACACTGCTTCTGACCAAAAAGATTCCATATAGGCATTGTTGTATTGGGAAGTTTTCGATGTTTTGTTATGTTTTTTATATTCTGTTGGAAGCCGTCCAGAGTGGCTGAGGCAACCCAGTCAGATGGGTGGGGTATAAGTAATAAATTATCGTCGTCGTCATCATCATCAACAACAATAGTTGTTAAAAACATATCCTACGTGAGTTTGTCAAATCCCATTTTAAAGCCATCTAAACTCTTCTTTCTCAAAGTTAGGAAAAAAGAAACATGCTACTGCAGAGGTTCTCAAACGTTTTTCTTTCTTTCATGGACCATCTGAAAATTGCTCGGTTTTGAAGCAGACCACTTAATAAACCTCTTTCCTGCCATGCCAGAATTGTAAAAACCAGTGTCCTTAGGCTAGGCCTCTTAGAAGGACCCAATTAACTGGTGCTTCTCCTTTTTAATAATAGAAAAAATCAATAGACCGCTTCAGCACCATGTTGTGAAAAGCGCAGGCCCTAGGCCAGGTCTTAATATTTCTGTGTGCTATAATATGCCACAATCCTCCAAATTCATTCTCTGGGTCAGCCCACTGAAAGGCCTGGTCAAAACAGCTTGAGTCTCCACTGTTAGACAAAAATAAACCCAGTGCAGGGCCAAGTATGGGTTCCATGACCTTTTCTGGATTTGACCTCAACAGAACTCACGGACCGCAGTTTGGCTACCTCTGAACAACTGCAGTGGTTAGGAACAGGTTGTACCAGGTTTGACTCCTGCTCCATCTGACTGGCTGCCGCATCTCAGGCAGAGGCCTCACACCACTGGTTACCTGCTCCCTACATCCAGAAAGGAGACTTGGCTGGGGGGTGGGTAATGACCTATGCTACCTGAGCTGCAAAAATTGTAATCGTGCTATTTACACAAACTGCAATAATTTCATGGAAGACAACAGGCCCAATCCGCCTTCTATTAGATGCTACAAACTCCCATTGAAAGTAATGGGACTTGTTAACTGAGACTCACTTTGGTTCCTGGTGGCCCACAGTCACAACGAGCCCGGATCTGGTTTGGGATATCAGGGTGACATGACAAAAGAACAGGGTACAGTTTACTAACAAACTGAGGCATAAAGCCTGGAATCTGCTTTGAGCATGGTGAAAGGTGATGGCATTTACAGAGCCGGGCAAAGTTGCCTAGTACAGTGATACCTCGGGTTAAGTACTTAATTCGTTCCAGAGGTCCGTTCTTAACGTGAAACTGTTCTTAACCTGAAGCACCACTTTAGCTAATGGGGCCTCCTGCTGCCGCTGCGCCGCCGGAGCACGATTTCTCTTCTCATCCTGAAACAAAGTTCTTAACCTGAAGCACTATTTCTGGGTTGGCGGAGTCTGTAACCTGAAGCATATGTAACCTGAAGCGTATGTAACCCGAGGTACCACTGTACTTGTAGAAAACAATTCGTGGAAATATGTAGTTTAGGGACATGTTTGGACCCACAGCTTGCCTTCTCCAACCCAGTGCCCACCAGAGGTTTTGGACTACTTCTTGCATCAGCCCCATCCAAAATGGGTGATGGGGGCTCTACTCTAAAACATCTGGTAGGTACCAGGTTGGGAATGCTGGGCGAGTCAACTGTCTGCTTCAAAGCGGGATTAAAAACACAAAGTTGTTTTAGTTTTAATATTGGATTAACATTTATTGGAAAACGTTTCAACAAATTCTGTCTCTTTACGTGTGTGCAACTATGAATAATTCCTGTTGCTGGAGATTAAGTTGTTCAATGCACTCTGGAGGCCAGAGACCTATCTTCACATCTGTGTCCCTGGGCCTATATCATGGCAGCAGCACAGGCTCCTTCTGTCTCTGGGATGTACTGTATGTGTACCAATTATGATGATGCCTATTCCTTCGTCCTGCTGCTCACCTGCTGCCACACCCTAACTGCTCTTCCCACCTGTGCAAAAGAAATACAAGCAGGAAGAAATAACTCTGGGACTTGTAGTTCCTGAGAGAGCAGGGTCTCTCTCTCTCTCTCTCTCTCTCTCTCTCTCACACACACACACACACACACACACACACAAACACAGCAAACCACTGTGAAAGTATGGCAACCTAAATTTAGGACTGGAAAAAGGAAAAAACTGAGTGAAATGGAAATGGACAGATTCCTCCATCCCAGCCTCGGATTGGTCCATTCTGTGCACATGGGGACAGCTTCCTCCCCTTTAGAACCTGAGAACTGGAATTGCCATTCTAGTGTTCTTACCTCATAATAGCTCTGGACGGCATTCATGAAAGCTTCATCTGCTACAATCTGAGTTTCTCCATTGAGGAAGGCTTGGAAGCGATCCTTGACGGTTTGGAGCTGCTGTTTACTTATCTGAAAAACCAATTAAAATGCAAAAATGTTATTTATATAGAAATGTCATTGAGACTAGCAAAGAGGTAGAGTAGCTTAAACACATCATCAGTTGTTATTATTATTATTGTTATTTACAAAAGGAGACAAATTGAATTCTGTTATATGGAAAAGTATGCAAATAAACCACATTTGTGTATATTGTACTGTGTAATTTGTACTGCTTCCCCTGACCATTAGGAAAGAATAAAGAGACTATGAATGGCTGGGAAGTCCTACCCCACTGAACATGGGAAATTCAGCCTTCTTCAACAATGGAAGTATAACATAGCCATTGTGACTACTAGTCATTTATAGTCTTATCCTCTCATAAAGTCGACCAACCTTCCTTTAAATCCACCCAAGTTGGTGGCCATCGCTACATATTGTGGGAGAGAATTATATAGCTGAACTATGAGCTGTGTGAAAAAGAACTTTCTCTTGTATGAATCTTTCCATCTTCCCCTTCATTGGATGGCCATGGATACTATTATCATGAGAGAGGGATATGGACGGGGAAGAAAGTTCATTGAGTCAAAGCCACCTGATCCACACTTATCTTGATCCCACAGGCCTCTATTTATGCCCTTATGTTTGTCTTAAGGTGATGGCAAGATGACAGGGAGGTGTTGTATGGGGAGACAGAGAGTGAGGAAATGAACAAGGAACCATGGCGGAGCTTAAAAATTATGAGAGTAAAACTACAAAACACAATGCAATATATATGCTGTTATGCCTGGAAATGCTCTATTGTTGTTGTTGTTGTTGTTTAGTCGTTTAGTCGTGTCCGACTCTTCGTGACCCCATGGACCAGAGCACGCCAGGCACTTCTGTCTTCCACTGTCTCCCGCAGTTTGGTCAGACTCATGTCTGACCAATGCTCTATGCCTTGTACTAAACTGGCATGCAAACAACATTTTAATTTGTATCATTTTATTTAAAACATCCCTGTGCAGTTTTATGTTCCAGAACAACCATATTTTTTAGGGGGGGGGACCCAACATTTCCCAATGACAACAAAGATTTTTTTTCTTTGTGGCTCCATTTTAATAAGGAGTTTGGTTAGACTGTTTTGAAAATGAACGATGTTGGCTGACATTTCTGGAGACTTTTTGCACATGCATTAAGTACTTCACTATGAGAAATAAAGCTTGGAATTTTACAATCTGTAGCATTGTTTGTTTTCTGAAAGAATATACAATTTTAGTTGTACTGGAGTAAACCAACAATGAACCCTTGCATCCTGTATGTGTCTCTAGTAAACCTTAATGTGATTATTTTATAGATTGCAGAACAGCAGGCGCTTATTGATCTCCCCCACCCCCTGTTTCAACAGCAACCATGACTGCTGAGAGCAGAAGTCAATTCCTAAGAGGAAATTAAATTGCTTTAATATTCCATTTAGCTTTTGCAGTGCCACAGTAACAGCTGACTGGCAACAGCTCCCTGTCTGTTACAAGTCTACATAAACAAGTGTATATATTTGCATTCAATCATATGGGTAAAAAGAGAGAGAAGGAAATCAAACACACATTTCGTGATTTTTACCATGTGTGTACCCATGTTTGAATGCTTTCAATCACAACTCCTCTGATTGGGTAATTGTTATCCTACTGCCTACAGAAAAATATTCTGGGCAAAGGTTACACCTTTGCCAAAGTTGTGCACTCATGTGTTCCTTTAGCCCTGCAGATGTCTTTTATCTTTTATCTGTTTCTGCTTTTATGTAGCCTAGTGCCAGTTAAGAGGTCCTTTCTTCTGCTCCCATTCTCAGATGGATTCCCTTGGCTGTTCCTAAATAACTATTCTGACCGTCGACTCAGCTATACAGCTGCAAATAAAATGTTTTAAATGTGTTGTGAAGTGCAATGTAGAAATGTGACCCTAGATGGCAACAGTGAGCTATGCAAAATTCAATGCATTTTTCAAAACGTTTTTAAAAGAGTATTTTCACAGCATTTTTTTAAATAAAGAAAATATGTGTGTAGATTCCACCCATATTGTGAGCCTGCTAGGCTTGCTCTATGGATCAGGTTCTGACTGGGCAGGGATCAGGTTCTGACCTCCCATCTGATGGCCCATAAGGCAAATCATCCAGGGTGCCAGTTCACATCATCAGCCACACAACTCCTGCTATTCTTAAAACAGCTAGATGCCTGGCATGGGTGAAGTCAGTTGCATGGGTCTTTCCTTCCAGATAACTGCACTGGAATTATAACTGCACTGCAACAGATAACTGCACTGCAACATGGAAAAGTGGCTTCGCCACCGCCCAAAGCATGTGTGAATGGGACCACAGAAGATTCCTAGATGAGCAGAACAGCCAACAGGTCAGCTCTGAAGTTCAGGCATGTGATTGCTCCCTTGGAAGATCAGCTCATGGGACAAATATTACATTTTTACTATGGTTCATCTGGATATAGAGAATAAGGCTGTTTCTAGCACATGCACTTGATGGATTTTATGCCTAACAATTTTTTTTTTTTACTACAGCTAAGAGGGCACAAAGGTTACTACACCTTCTGCACCCTTTTGAAACCCACTCCAGTACAAACACAACCAGCCACGTGGGAGTTGCTTGCCATGTTGCTACTCCTGGTTGGTTGGTGGTCAGGTAGGAAAGAACCATAGAGTTGGCTCTCTCCTTATCTCAACTTGTAAAAGAGCTTAAGAAGAATGTGCTGGATCAAGCCAGTGGCCCGTCTAGTCCAGCTACCAGTTCTCACAGCAGTCAACCAGATGTCAATGGGAAGCCCGTGAACAGAACATGAGTGAATTTGGCGATAAAATTGTTGAGGGCAGAATCTAGCACCTTCAAATGCACCCACTTTCCAAAGATGTAAGGAATCAGAGACTGTACACACAATAAAAGCAAACTGAGATTGTGTTACAGTCATATGCTCTAAATTTAAGGATCCAGGGTTATAAATATCTTCTCTAAGCTTCAATTTGATTTGCATCTGGGTACGTTGCTGCACAACAGCTGACTGCGAGGGTATATACATAAACTTGTTCTCTGAGATCATCACTCCTGCAAAGTATATTCAACTCAGATTTTGAAAGGCCCATGGCAGCACATTTCTCACTTAGTTACCTTCAATAATGTGTTTACAAATTGCATCAAAGCAAGGCAATGGAATACCTCCATTGCTGAAAAAATGTGGATGAAATCAATGCTATACATCAATGTGCTCTCTCTGCAGTTCTTGTTACAGGACTCTGGGTCAAGTCTAGCATTCAGTGGTGCCCATGTGGCACTGTACAAGTTCAGCAGAGTTACTGATCACAAAAAATATGCCAGCAAAGACATGAGAAAGACATGAAAAATCACAATTGTAGATTTAACAGTATAATATAGCACTTGCATTTTATTGGTTCTTATAAGCTGCAGGAATGCATGTGGAGTAATTAAATTACCGTATTTTTTGCACCATAACACTCACTTTTTTCCTCCTAGAAAGTAAAGGGAAATGTCTGTGCGTGTTATGGAGGAAATGCCTACGGGTGGCATGCCTACGGATTTTCCTCCTCTAAAAACTACATGCGTGTTATGGTCGGGTGCGTGTTATAGAGCGAAAAATACGGTATGTGTCAAGAAAACTAATTCCAGGTTAAATAATGCAGGCAGAATAATGTTCATATTTGGAACAACAGATTCCACTTGCAGAATCCAGCCTCTTTTGCAAAGCAAACAAGCAAGAATGAGCCATAGGATGGGAGGGCTGAACATTTAAATGAACAAACAAAGTAGAGTTCAGTGCTTTAAGAGGCATGGACCAGCAACTCACAAAGACTCTTATTGCTCCTAGAGAGAGAAGAAATTCCCATTATTCCTTATCCCAAGCCCTTTCAGCAGAACATAAATGCAGCAAACGTACAAATTTGGGGGCAAATGATCACATTTCAGTTTCAAACATTGGGAATGCTCAGATCTAAAGACGCACGCCTTCCATAATGTAAACAGACCACACACCTTTGGGGGGGCAAGAGTATATTTTGATCTACACACATATCCAAAACCTGCTTCCACTCCCACATTCACAAAATTGAGAAAAGCAGCCCTTTGAGCTTTAGTCATTTAACTGGAACAACAATAAGTTTGAACGGCTTAAACAGTCTCTGACTACATTACCAGTCTTTGCCTAGAATTGCCTGGAATTTGTGGCACTTGTATGATTTCAGGCAGGCTAATGGTGACAATAACTGATCCCCATTGTTTACTGATGTCTAAAGGTAAAGGTAAAGGTACCCCTGCCTGTACGGGCCAGTCTTGCCAGACTCTAGGGTTGTGCGCTCATCTCACTCTAGAGGCCGGGAGCCAGCGCTGTCCGCAGACACTTCTGGGTCACGTGGCCAGCGTGACAAGCTGCATCTAGCGAGCCAGCGCAGCACATGGAATGCCGTTTACCTTCCCGCTAGTAAGTGGTCCCTATTTATCTACTTGCACCTGAGGGTGCTTTCGAACTGCTAGGTTGGCAGGTGCTGGGACCGAGCGATGGGAGCGCACTCCGCCGCGGGGATTCGAACCGCGACCTTTCGATTGGCAAGTCCTAGGTGCTGAGGCTTTTACCCACAGCGCCACCCGCGTCCCGCGTTACTGATGTCTACTGGGTACTTAATAAGCAGTGAAGACCGAACTAATAGGTACACAGTTTCATGCTGAGGGTGGTGTAAATATTTTATTACTTTGCAGAAGCAGCAAATTCAGGAATAAGTAGGGCAAGTTAACAAGCATCTCTTTTCATGGTAGCCTTTACATCTGAAGAGAAAGCCTGGACACAAGTTATGTGTTCCAAGCCAAAGGTGATTGATTGGTGGGTGTACAATAAATGTCAGAGTCGATTAGAATGGTCAATTAGAAACAGCAACACCGGCTACTGGTCTGCTCTGGGGACAATTCAAAGTGCTGGTGCTTACCTTCCACCATATGAACCAACCTGTACTTTATGCTCACCATCTGAGTGTCTCCTCCAGATTCCCCCCTCCATACCTGTACTTAGGTGAATGATGGTGACTGGACAGAGGACCTGCTCATTTGTGGATGCCACACATGGAACATCATCTCCAGGGAAGCTTGCCTAGTGCTAAAACTGTCATCCCGGTGCCTACTTAAAGGCATTTTCATTTTTCTAGACATTCCAGCACTTTGTGGGAAGAACCACAGCTCAGTGGCAGAGCATCTCTTGTGTATGTAGAAAGTCCTGGGTTCAATCCTTCAGTATCTCCAGGAAGAGTTGGGAGAGACTCCTGCCTGAAACCAGGGAGAGTGGCTTCCTCTCAGTGAAGAAAACATTGAGTTAGATGGAACAAAGGTTTGAGTCAGGATAGGGGCAGTTCCTGGTGCTCCTAACTGGTGAATGATGGTTCAACCACTCTGCCGAGTTTATGCTGTTGTTCTTTTTTTTGTATATGTAATTTTATATGGATTTATATTTATTTATTTTTGTGTTATGACACCCTAACAGCATTACCGAATGGTGGCTACAAGTTATGAAAGCAAACACCATCATGAGGATACTTTTCTTTCATGGGCAACTCACTATATTCAGTTTAATTTGGTTCAATCAAAATAAAATATCAATTTTGGCAGGAACAAATTTAGCACAGCAGAAAAAGTGGAACTTTTGTTTGTTTTCAAAAAACAAACAAAAAACAAAAACCAGCAATGCAGGAAGCTCTTTTTACAAATCTTTGGATAATATATGTTAAAAGAGTCATTGGTCTGTAGGTGGCCAGAAGGCCACTGAAGAGTACAAAGCAAAGTTCAACAACCTAATGCAGGAGTTGGGAACAATAGGCCCAGAGACTAAATGCAGCCCTCCAGGTCTGTCTATCATGCCACAGTTCTCACTAGGGATTTTGGAGGAAATGGAGAAGGAAGTGGAAATTCCTGCAGTTTGCATGTGCATCAAGGACCAGGAAAGAAAATGAGTCAAGTGAATACAATTGGCATTTGTTCTTATTGTTGTAAGTCTGCAAATGATACTTTTTTGCAACGTTTTCTTGACATTGAAATGAATGTAACATAAATAGTTACATAAATCACCTAACATACTATTTGGTGACAACTGAAGTGCAGCAGAACAGAAACAGCGCAGATTGTGACAAACACAAGTCAGAATTCAAATTGCTGCCTTCTTACATCCCTGCCTCTCACTGACCTTGCTTTGTACCCCAAGTGTTTTTGCCTGGCTTGACTATGAACTCTGTGAACTCTGATATTGCCTCTTGCTTGTTTGGATGGAGAGCAAAAGTGTGTGTAGAAAGCAGCCGGCTGTACACGCAGTAGGGAAAGCAAGAAAAAGGCACCAGTGACTAAACTTCCCATGGGAGTAGAGAATGCGTGCACACCAGTGATTAGAAACAATCACCATGATCACCACAGCTCCATAATTACTTAAGGAGCCTAAGATAATCTCAGCTGCTAAAGATCAAACTGACACCCAATTTCTTCATAAGTGTATAACAAGCGCATCCATTCTCCTCTTTACGTCAGTCGATAACCTTAATGAATCATAAAAATAATTACCACTTGTTGTCTAGCTGTGTATGCAGCTGCCCTTCCAATAATCTATTATTTGTTGTTGAGTGTGTGCATGCCTCTTTGCAAGGACTACTTGATCGATGTATAGATCTTACCTCAAACCGACAAATGAAATTCTAACAAGGGGAGAAGGGGGGGGGGAGTTATAGCCCGCTGCCTAAGATGCAAGGCAAGTTCGGGTTATATTCCCAATTGAATAAAATCTCTGGGGAAGTAAGTCTCCATTTCTTCAGTGGACACACATCCCTCTACATAGTCTAAACTCGGTGGGTGAGTGGGGAATGGGGCCACACCACTTCCATCCAATTCCTATCGCTTGACTCTTTCACCCCACTACACACTGGATGGGTGGCTTCTGCAGTGGGGAACCTTCTCCAGATGTGCCATTGGGATTCTAAATCAATAAAGAAAGCCTATATAAGTAGAACTGAGACTCCAATACTTTGGCCACCTCATGAGAAGAGAAGACTCCCTGGAAAAGACCCTGATGTTGGGAAAGATGGAGGGCACAAGGAGAAGGGGACGACAGAGGACGAGATGGTTGGACAGTGTTCTCGAAGCTACCAGCATGAGTTTGACCAAACTACGGGAGGCAGTGGAAGACAGGAGTGCCTGGCGTGCTCTGGTCCATGGGGTCACGAAGAGTCGGACACGACTAAACGACTAAGCAACATACAAGTAGAACAGAAATTAACCCTTCAAAATTTGGAGGGCAATGGAACTAATCTACAGTAACATGGGGCCAACAAATGCATTCCTGCTCTTCGTGCAATTCTAATCACATGGGGAGGAGGGTTGACACATAGACATGCCCTATGTGCATTTAAATTTCCAGCTCCTTTTGTTTCATATTCTCCATGGCCCTTGACCCCCAGGGTCTTTCTTCACCTAATACAGGAATGGGAAAGCTATGACCTTCCAGATGTTGTTGGACTACAACCCCTGTCATCCCCCAACCACTGGCCATGTTGTTTGATGGGAGTTGGAATCCAGCAATATGTGGAGGGCCACAGCTTCTTCAGCCCTGACCTGATAGCTTCACGTAGAGAAATGACAATGTCATAGTGGTAAAACCAGTGGACAACATGCTAAACTGAGATAACGGAGACCAGGAAGCACTGGAGAAGAAGGCAGCAATCTGCCCCTCTTTAAGCAGGGCTCCTATGTTTTAATGATCTGTGTATGAAGTGGAAAACCAGGACTTTTCTTTGCCATGGAGTTGAGGAAAGTTTTGATTCTGCTTTTCATATCAATGTTAAATTCACCCGAGTCTTGCAAGGAGAGAGAGAAAAAGTCGGCAGTCCTACTAGGTAGCCTTCCTTGGATGACTTTAGTGTGACATAGCTCCTTTAGAAGATTTACAGTTTGGTGTTGTCAGCATATGATAAGCCCTTTTCAAGATCAGGGCCTCTTTCAACAGCCAAGGATAAGACAGTAACACCAACTACTTGAACTCTGTGTCTCAGAATAGTAGCAGCACTGAAGTGCTGGCAATACATCATGAACTAACTATGTCAGGAAGAAAGGATTATCAGATATCCCTCCCCACGATTTCTCAGTATCTCCCAGTATTTGCGTCTTTCTATTTCAACTTGGCAAGTGTCAATGAGTCTTTATGAGAGCTGCTTGGCAACTTGTTTTGATCTACTCAAGTTTTTCCCTTCTAGACAAATTTCACGTCCATTACCAGAGAGGACACTCAGAGCTTTGAACTTCTTTTGCTGGCAGCTACAACCTGTGTTTTGAGGGAAAGCAGGCCTTGGCATGCTCAATTTGTCTTCCTATGCGCAACTGCAAATGCAATTCTATAAAGAAACTAATGGATTTATGGTGTGTGTGTGTGTGTGAACAATTCATTTTGAGGATGGGGATATTTGATTTGTCCACAAATGTGCCATCAGCAAAAGTCAGTAGCTAATTCTTATTGAACTCTAGTGCATCTCTATATTCAACTAAAATTGAATGATTGATCTTCACAGCACAATCCAGTATGTTTTTACTCAGAAGTAAATCCGAACACATTCAGTAGGGTTTACTCCCTTATAACCATTTTCAGCATGGAAGCCTAAGTGTGGAATTAGGAGTTACTAATACAAATGAAAATCTACTCACAAATACTTTCCTTATCTCATTTTTGTAGGTGGCCTAGCACTGATATTTTCTAAACAAAAGTTCTATAATGGAAATGCCAGACATGAGTTCTAGAAATCCTAATAGCCTGTCAAATAAATATTCAATATCACTATTTCAACATTTTTTCTCTTTCATTCATTACATCAGTCTGTTGGTTGCATGGCTATGGGCTGGCATTTCTCAAGAAGGTCAGAGCTAGCCTAGAATTATGTACTTTTCTCATGCAGAAAGAAAGACCACTTGAAAATGGTCTCAGGGTTGTGCCAGCAGTGGGTGGGATTGGACAGTTGTCAGTGTCCAGGGATTGCTGTCACCACAATCTTGGCTCTCACTTGTGCTCAATCTTGTCCTGCTGGAGCCTGCATACTGTGTGAGTCTTACGTGATTGCTTAATAGACTTGGGAGATGTTTTTGAAAGCCTCACATTCCACTCTCCATTGTCTATGACTGGCAGCTGAAGGCCCCACACCCAAACTAGAGATGCCATTGCCCTTGCAACCTCCAGCATTATGTTCTCTGCTTCCTCTTCAGATGGAGTGTCCAGCCTGGACACTGAGATCCAACTCCGAAGGCCTTCTGGTGGTTCCCTCACTGTGAGAAGTAAAGGTAAAGGGAAGCAGGCAGAGGGCTTTCTCGATAGTGGAACCCACCATATGGAATGCTCTCCCATCAGATGTCAAGGAGATAAATAACTATACAACTTTTAGAAGAAATCTGAAGGCTGCTCTGTATAGGGAAGTTTTAAATGTTTTATTATGCTTTTATATTTGTTGGAAGCCACCTAGAGTGGCTGGGGCAACCCAGTGAGATGGGCAGGATACAAATAATAAAAAATATTAATTATCATGTGTCATTTTTGTGTGTCTGCCCTATACCTGTATGTGGTTCATTCCTTCCCAACCTGAATTTCTTTTCACTGATTCTTTCCCTTCCTGATCTGATCCTATCGAGGAATAACCCCGGATCTGCCAAAAGGAAAAACAGCTGGCTATTTAGTCAAGCAATGTATCCAGGAGTCTGAGATATTGTGCAAATTCATCATGCCTTGGCTCATTGGTGAACAATTAGTCATAATTTGCAATCCAAACAAGCAAATTAATCCCATATTTTGGAAGCTTTCTCGCAGCGATCACACACTATCATTACTTTAGCCTGCTGCTCCCCCTGGTGTAGCAGTTATTAGCCTTTTCCCTAGAAAATGTGATCAATAACATTTGGCTTTTGTCCAACAGAGTCAAAAAGGTAAAGGCCAGAACGACCTTCTTTATGGGCAGTTCTTAAGCAATGGCTGAAGAGGAGGTAGAATAAAGACAGGAAAAAGGGGGAGGAGAAAAAAAGAGGGATAAGAAAAAACAGACTAACTTGGGGGTGGGCAGACTGAAAATGAACAATGCAAATGGCATTTCTAAAGATACTGGGATGTCACTTCAGATTGTTAGTAGAATGTTCTGTGTATTGATTCCAACCTACAGTTCCATCAAATCCCATGCGAAGCCATTTGTGAAACGATTTGCTGTGTGTTCACTCAGGCATTTTGTCTTTTAAAACACTGTTATTTATTCTTCATTGCTCCAAGATTACAAAAGGATTACTTGTAAAAGATTGTTTTATCATAGTTACACTTAGGGAAATCCAAGCCAAGCTGTCTGTTGCTATAAGCAGGTGACTACAACAGCAGCTGGTCTTACCATTAGGCATCTGCTGGTGGCTGTCTAGAATAGCACTTTTAAAAACAATTTGCTACTGCAAATGGAAAGTCGAGGGGAAAGTCAAAGGTTCCCAAGGCAGCGGGAGAGGATAAGCCAGGGTTGTAGACCCATAGTCCTCCAGAAATGGTTGGACTTCAACGTTCATCAGATCCAGCCAGTACGGTCAATGTTATTCAGGATTCAGGATGGTAGGAGTTGAAATCTTGTGGCATTATGAGGGCCACAGGGTCCTCACTTCTGGTATAAGTCATCAACCCAGGGCCATAACTGATTGGGAAGTGTGGAGGGGTCACACTGCTAAAGTAACCTAAGAACATGGTCCAAGGTGTATAGCTGACAGTGTGCAATAGGGCTTTATACTTTAATTGTCACTGCTCTGTATGAAGCCACTTGCTTTTGTGTTGTCTCAAGTCTCTGATCTTTGCATTGCTTGGAGGGCAACATTCACATTAACAAGAATTATTTCCCTGATTTCTGCTGTCAGCTATTTGACGTAGCATTATCCTCCTTGTCATTAGAATTACCTTGGTTTTATGAAGAATGCCATGTAAAATTAACCTTGGGGATTGTCTGGCCCAAATAACTCTCCGCATACCTGGCCCTGCCAAAGGACCAGTGGCCTGCAGTCTAGTGCCATCAACTTTCCATTATTCCCACTTTATGTCAATATGACTCTTGCTCATTTTCACTGAAAGCTGACTGCTCCACCATTCTTCCTTTAGACTGCTCAGGTAATATCTGTTGGGAGCTTCATGTTATAATTCCCAAAGTGGTGCTGGTTAAAGTTGTTTTAATTATCATTTCCCACCCCATGTTTTAAGTAATTATCATTTTTACCCATAAGCTGCCTCATCAAGGGAAAAGGCAGAGTATAAATAAATATATAATCATAATAAAATATTAAGTCATGAAAGGCGATAAATGCTTTTTAAAGCACTTTAAAGCACCAAAAATAACTGGCAGTGTAGTAATAGCTTAAGACTCCAAATGATAGCCGGTGATGGAAGTGAAGTGGTAGATTCATTATCCCAACGAGTGAAGGCTGGAAAACTGGATTGGAAAATAGAGAATCCTGTTTTCCAGTAGCCAGGAATAGTCAATTCAAAAATGCTCATTTTTTATTTATTTTTAAATTAGTTTGTGCCGCTAGCTTGCTTCCCCCTCCTTGCTTCATTGTAAAAGGTTAAAAAAATCCTCTTGGTAGACAATATTAATATTCATTTATACAAGACCATATTACAGATTTATTAGTGCTTGTTGAAATTTCTGAGCCAAAGGAGTTCTGACGCACATGATATTTGCAGTAGAGGAAAGGAACCCAGGTAGAAAAGGCTGGCTTTAAGGGGAGATTTACAGACTGAAGGGGCAAACACTGAATATTGGAAACATTAGGAAGGGCGGGCGGGGGGGCAAAATAAAATAAAATAAATGGTAATGAGACTAGGAAAGTAAATACTGCCAAGAGACAAGGATTGCTCCCCACTCAAAAGAAAAAGATCATACTATGGGATTGTACGATTTGTACAATCAGTAAATAGCGTTTGGTTTAGATGTGGGATGACCAAGGTTCAAAGCAATGCTCAGCTGTTATAGTCACTGGGTTTACACTTCTGCAAAGCATGTAGTTGTATGTATAATTAGCTGGTGACCAGCGACAGAAGGGAAATTGATTCAGTTCTCACTTAAAGCCAAATCTACCTAATCCACTGGTCCTGTTAGCTAGGGAAGATGGGAATTGTAGCCCCAAACATCTGGAGGGCTGCAGTTTGCCTACACCTGTATTCGGGATAAGTATGTATGTACCCAGGTGGTGCTGTGGTCTAAACCACAGAGCCTAGGGCTTGCTGATCAGAAGGTTGGCAGTTCAAATCTCCGCGACGGGGTGAGCTCCCATTGTTCAGTCCCAGCTCCTGCCCACCTAGCAGTTTGAAAGCACATCAAAGTGCAAGTAAGTAAATAGGTACCACTCCGGCAGGAAGGTAAACGGTGTTTCTGTGCGCTGCTCTAGTTTCGCCAAAAGCGGTTTAGTCATGCTGGCCACATGACCCGGAAGATGTACGCCGGCTCCCTTGGCCAGTAAAGCGAGATGAGCGCTGCAACCCCAGAGTCATCTGCAACTGGACCTAATGGTCAGGGGTACCTTTACCTTTATGTATGAAAATGCATGTATTGATGAAAACCCATCTGGTTGTTTCTCTGTACCTGGAATGGGGAAAGATATTGTCCTTTGTCTCAGGCAACAAAATCCTTTGCCCAGCGCAGGTTATTCTTACTGGCTACAAACTGCCTCATTTGTTGTTGTTTTTTATTGTTTTGTTTTGTTTTGGTACATTTTTCAAAACTGATGTAAGCCGGTTTTGAGTAATTTTATGGTAAGATAAATCTCGATGTGCATATATATATATATCCTCTTAATGGTAAACAAAAATAAATAAAAATGCAGCACCTTAAGTAGACAGGGCCATCCATTCATTATTCAGGCAGACCAAAATGGCATCCCAAACACACATTTCTTGCTTTCCAGTAGGTGAAGTCAGGCTTGCTCTATTGTCTTATTATAGATTTCTCTGTTTTTCTCTAGTCAAAGAGCAGAGCCGCGTGAAGCTTATGAGAGCTGACATGACATGGCGTCCCAGGCATTATGTTACAAGCTTTCGTGTCTTAAATGCATGGAACAGTGCACATTAGAGAGGCGACCGAGGGGAGGAAGAGGAAGTCGCCACTTGCATCCTACAGTCTTGTTCCCTAAGAAAATGTCAGCGATGGCAGACTGTGAACATGCAAGAGTTTAGATTCCCTTCCCTGGCAATCTCTGTGAAGAACCTTAAGAACCCTTTATGTTTTATGGATCTGCTGCTCTGAGACAGGTTCTCTCATGCGGAATATGTTGGGGTTTTGGCAGGGTGGGGAAAATTAAGAGGCTAGCGCAGCCTCCCGCATCCTGATACCCTACTTCTGAAACCAGATGCTATCAAAAGACCAGGGAAGATCATGAACTTTGTGCCCTGGTGAAGTCCTGAGGGTATCTGGCTTGCTCCTATAGAGCCATAGCAACTCTTAAGATTCTCAATTGATTATTTTTTTTTAGAACCACTACAAATTCTATTTTTCAGTCTTTTCTCTACAAAAACAAAACACAATGGGACATTTTGAAAGTGCCAGCTGGGAGAATAAGGAGGCACCTATTTTTGTATTCTTGCCATATCCATGGATCGAATCCCTTTTGTGAGGCCAGATGGAAAGGGCTCCTATAAGAAGGAAATCGAAGTAAGCAGGAGCAGTTAACTGAGAAAACAAAGTCGCTGTGTTATTCCAAAGGGGAATAATTCTCAGCGCGGAATTACTTCTGCACTTCTAGTGAAGCAAGTTCTGCAAGAGCACACTGCCAAATGGGACAGAACGCCAAATGGGGTCTGTTGATGACGGTAGCCTGAAAGGCCCATTTGCGTTAATGAAAATGACTTGAATCACTCTGCTGATGGCTCTCAAACTTTGCCTATTGCCTCCTAGATATCTGAAGTATTATCAGCTGTTCCCTACTTGTACCAGAGCATACAATTCCAGCAGAATAATTAGCATGACGCTGGCATTCAACGGTGCAACCCTGTAGATGCTTACTCAGAAGTAAATCCCACTGGATTCATTGCTGCTTGCTCCCACAAAGGTGAGGTTAGAACCGATGCCTAAATGCATTTGTAGAACATGGTTGGTTGCCATCCTCCTGTCTCGAGAGATAATGGAAGAGTGCGCTTTGGGGGCATCAAACCATTGGAGAGTTACAGTGCCTGCTGTGGCTGTAGAGACTGCTATAGACATGTTTTGTTTTAGCTGGAGGAGATGAAGGTGTCTGGTTATAGAATCATAGAATCATAGAATCATAGAGTTGGAAGAGACCACAAGGGCCATCAAGTCCAACCCCCTGCCAAGCAGGAAACACCATCAGAGCACTCCTGACATATGGTTGTCAAGCCTCTGCTTAAAGACCTCCAAAGAAGGAGACTCCACCACACTCCTTGGCAGCAAATTCCACTGTCGAACAGCTCACTGTCAGGAAGTTCCTCCTAATGTTTAGGTGGAATCTTCTTTCTTGTAGTTTGGAACCATTGCTCCGTGTCCGCTTCTCTAGAGCAGCAGAAAACAACCTTTCTCCCTCCTCTATGTGACATCCTTTTATATATTTGAACATGGCTATCATATCACCCCTTAACCTCCTCTTTTCCAGGCTAAACATGCCCAGTTCCCTTAGCTGTTCCTCATAAGGCATCGTTTCCAGGCCTTTGACCATTTTGGTTGCCCTCCTCTGGACCCGTTCCAGTTTGTCAGTGTCCTTCTTGAATTGTGGTGCCCAGAACTGGACACAGTACTCCAGGTGAGGTCTGACCAGAGCAGAATACAGTGGCACTATTACTTCCCCTGATCTAGATGCTATACTCCTATTGATGCAGCCCAGAATTGCATTGGCTTTTTTAGCTGCCGCGTCACACTGTTGGCTCATGTCAAGTTTGTGGTCAACCAAGACTCCTAGATCCTTTTCACATGTACTGCTCTCAAGCCAGGTGTCACCCATCTTGTATTTGTGCCTCTCATTTTTTTTGCTCAAGTGCAATACTTTACATTTCTCCCTGTTAAAATTCATCTTGTTTGTTTTGGCCCAGTTCTCTAATCTGTCAAGGTCGTTTTGAAGTGTGATCCTGTCCTCTGGGGTGTTAGCCACCCCTCCCAGTTTGGTGTCATCTGCAAATTTGATCAGGATGCCCTTGAGTCCATCTTCCAAGTCGTTGATAAAGATGTTGAATAAGACCGGGCCCAAGACAGAACCCTGTGGCACCCCACTAGTCACTCTTCTCCAGGATGAAGAGGAACCATTGATGAGCACCCTTTGGGTTCGGTCAGTCAGCCAGTTACAAATCCACTGAGTGGTTCCATCATTCTGTTTCTTCTCTTTGCACTCCTCCCATTTTTCCTCAGGTCACTGCTATGGATACACAACCTGTCTGTCTCCAGGTCATCTGCAAGGGATTACCATTAATGTTGCCAGCCTTCATGTCATGTTTGCAGGCATCTTTGGGCCTGGTGCCTGAAGCCAGCTTCACATAGAGCACTTCTTGGGGATCCTGCCGTCTTCCATTTTGTTTACATGTTCAAGCCAGTGCAGATGTCACTGAGACAGGCTGTGAACATGCTGAAGGAGCGTCTCCACCCCCATCGTTTTGCCCGGACACTGAGGTCCAGCGCCGAGGGCCTTCTGGCAGTTCCCTCACTGCGAGAAGCCAAGTTACAGGGAACCAGGCAGAGGGTCTTCTCGGTAGTGGCGCCCGCCTTGTGGAACGCCCTCCCATCAGATGTCAAGGAAATAAACAACTACCTGACTTTTAGAAGACAGCTGAAGGCAACCCTGTTTAGCTTTTAATATTTGATGAATTATTGTATTTTAATATTTTGTTGGAAGCCGTCCAGAGTGGCTGGGGAAACCCAGCCAGATGGGCGGGATATAAATGATAAATCATCATCATCATCATCATCATCATCATCATGTGGTTTAGAGTATAGTATTCTTCAGATTCCAACTGTCAGGGTTCAAGGAGTGTTATCCCTCCCATGGTGGGATGCCAAGAAGCAGATAAACAAGAAGAGTTCTTACCAAGTAGTTTGTTCAATATTCACAGAGAGAGACGATGGTATGTGATCTCTCTTAGTTAATGGCATTGTTCCGAGTAAAGTCCCACCAACTCAGTCCCTCCTATTCTACGTCACCCCTGCACCGGCTGATCTGTGCTTTCTGCCTCTGAGCTTTCTACTCTACTACTCTCAAGGCTCTCAAGGCACAGTCAGGAATGCTTTCTAGAGACATTGAGTGTGTCAGCTGCCTCTCCCCTGGTGCTTCTTCTTCCTGCTGCTCTCCCAATATCTCCCAGCTTCTCCCCTCTGCAGCCTCTGAACTATGACCTTCTGCAAACCACTGTTCTAAATCTATTCTGTCTTCCTCTTCTCGGGAAGGTGCAGGAAGGGGTGGTGGTAGTTCCCACCATCCCTCCTCAGTCCAGCTCCTGACACCAACCAAACCAAAACACTCATATTTAAAGCTCATTTATTCCCACTGAAGTTAACAGGCCTGAGAAGAACTCCTGTGAAAACCTGGGAAGCCGTGGCCAGTCAGTGGTGTCAATACTGGGCTAAGGGTGGACAGATTCATTCAAAGCCTCACTTGTTTATGAAGGTCATCTTGGACCACACACTTTCCTTTAGGCCAACCTACTGCATCAAGAATCTAGCTATCTGCAGGGACACCGATACTCCAAAGATCCCCCAGCCTTGCCCCTACTGATGAGCACAGTGCAGCAGCTCTTGCTTCCATCCTTTCCAGTGAACCACCACTGCATTGGGAGGATAAACATGGATGGAGATTAGACGTATGGCACCTTGAGTTTCTTAGTGGAAGAATGGCATTCCAATAATTCTGGGTTTTTAAAACATTTATTTGAATGCACAGCCCATCTCATCTAGAAAGCTCAAGTCAAGTAAAGACAATAAATAATTTTAAAGAGCTAAATACCAAAAGAGCTAAATAGAAAACAGTGCCAAGGCCCCTCAGTCCTTGACTTGTTTAACTCTTACCTGCCCACCCCCAAGCCAATTCAAAGAGAACAAGGTCTTACAAAACATCTGAAAAGGCTCAAATTTGCTTGGAACTGGCCACAGGAGTAGTATAAAGCAGGGGGAGCAATGGATCTTGAGAGACACTTCCGAAAGATCAAAAAATATTTCACCGGCATATCATTTTTAAGTGGAAATGCTGCTTGTCAAAATGAAAGCCTTAGTTTAGACGGAATGCTCTCAGGAGGAAGCTATTAATCACTACTGATGTGTATTCGATCACAAATATTTTTGTTGTAGAAGTCAATTTTACTTCCAAGGTAAAGCTGGAAACTGTGGCACTAGGCATTAAAAAGAGGGGGGGGGCAGACATTTATTGAAGTCATGTAAATATATTTGGATTTTATGAGTGGTATTTTAGTGGCATATTTTTACTCACACTCTCAGAAAGCAAGCATATATGGCAATGTTCCAGGGTCCAAGATTTAATAATAATTAATTAATTAAATATTAATAATAAACATTTTCTAGCCTTTTAAATCTGTCAGGGGCATTGTTTGATTTACTCTTGTTTCATTTTATATTCTTATGTTGTGAACTTCCCTGCAATTTTTGGATGAAGGGCGGTATACAGATTAAAATAAAATAAAATATTGTGCAGCAATGTGTGGAGCCCTCCTGGCAATCTCTAATGTTTCTGGTAAGTAATTTTAAAGGGTTGGTGATAGGGAATGTACCATCAGAGCGATTTCACAATGTGATTTCAAATGTAAATTTCTGTGTCTTCTGCAAGCCTGTTCGAACCAGCTAGATCCCAACAGCCCCCACAACCATTATTAATATTTGAGTAGAAGACACAGTTTTGACAACGCAGCCTGCAAAGAAGAGAAAAAGACTGAACTGGCTGAAATTCCCTCAGCCACCAAGAACGATGTAGGATACCTTCCTCTACATCTGTTGACCGCTCTGTGGCATATGGAGATGTGTTCATTGGAAAGATGGAAAATATGGGAAATGTAGCCTCCTACTCTTGTCCACTCATTCACTTTAGGGTGACTCCTGTGGCCATTTTATAGCCCTGGCATCAGTGTGCTCTTGTACTTTTCAGCAGGAAGCAAGAGTTCTTTGTGGATAATGTACATTTTACAAATCTATTATTTTCAGCAGTAGCTACAGAAAAAAGTCTTGGAGTGGGTGCACAGAAGGGACAAAGCCTGCCATGTAATATTTCTTAAAGAGAAATAAGAGAGTATTTCATGTTGACAATCTTAAAATTATTGGCTTTGAGGGCATGTAATTGTTTTTAGATGTTTTGAATGTTTTGAATATCGTTTTCATTCTTTTTTTAAAAAAACCCAATATCCTATTGTTTTGCTAGTTGTTTGTTATGCTGGGCTCCTACGGGGGCAAGGGTAGGATAAAAATTCAATAACATAATCCACTACATTGAAATGAATGGATTTTGATAATTTAAGCCACTTTTGATTTCAGTGGCTCTCCTCTGAGTATGAACCTAATTGAGTATCACCTCAGATGTACAACTACAAAAACAGAGCCCCATGCTGGTTACCTGACAGGGCAGATTTGCAGCATACATTTAAAGCATATCCAATGGACACAACTTCCCCCAGCGAACCCTGGGAACTGTAGTTTCCTCCTCAAACAGCTACGGAGGCTCCCAGGATCTTAATAAACTACAGTTCCCATGATCCTTTGAGGAAAACCATGTGCTTTAAATCTAAGTTAAATAAGCTTTAATACGATGGTATGGATTGCCACGAAATGCAATGTGCCGTTCTTTGGTTTGTTGATACATGAAGTTTCCTGGGCAATTAGACATCTTACATCATCTGTGCTTGAATCATCTTGGGATGAGCTTCCTGGAAGCCAGACCTCAATGCTTCTATCTCTCTCTCTTAAATGTAACTGCATCAGTCTCTGGAGCTAGCAAGGCAAATGGACTTCTTGAGTGCATATCATGGATTCCTGGCAATTCTTAATGCTGGTCCAGTGCTTAATTGCCCTGGCCTAAGTGGCTACATCAAGCCACTGGATTTCCTTATGCTTTCCGTCTGCTGTGTTAAATAACCTCCTGTTATCAGATAAATCTTTTATTTCATGACAAACTGAGCCTGCAGCAGCGTCTAACTTCTCTTCTTCGCTGCTAACAAAAACATAAATAGGAGAGATTAATTCTTTCTCCAGTTTTTAAAAGCGCCTGAGTTTATCATTCCTAGTGATTTCAAAATCAGAAAGTTTGCCAGTTAAGGCACAGCATTACAACAAAAGACCATCAGAGCATAAATATATACAGCACTGCATTGCAATTCCAATACACATCAGGGGGAAAAAAAGCTATAATGCACATGGGCTTTTTATACATCATGTATCATGCAATGGTATTTTTTATGCATCGTGTATAAATGCTGAAATAACGAAATAGGAATGACTGTAGGAATTGAAATGCAATGCAATTAATTCAAAACATTCAACTTGTAATTGTATCCAGCCTCAAATCTACTTTGATGCTAAAGCTGAATATAACATAACTCAATGAATTTAATTTCCCCCTGTCCTGTTCTTCCAACTATGATAGCACCCAACATCTCAGTACACAAAGCCAGCACAAGTTGACTGGAGAAGCTTTTGCATGTCCAAACCATGGATGCCAAAACTCCTGAAGTGAGAAGCAAAGGAAATTGATGTTATTTCTCGAGAAAGTCAAAAAAATGGTGGGCGGTGATTAAAATGGCTTCATAGTTTGAAGCACTGGTACAGAAATATAAAATAGTAAGATGGTTAGAAGAAGGACACAGAATGACATTGCCTAGACCAGAGGCAGCTCACCTGTGAGACAAGGTGAGGCAACTGGCAGGATTGACAGAAGCAGCGGATCAGGATGTAGATCTTTCTCTCCCACCTTGCTCCTAATGTAGATCTTCACTCTCCCCTTCTGTATTTTAATATTTTGTTGGAAGCCGCCCAGAGTGGCTGGGGAAACCCAGCCAGATGGGTGGGGTATAAATAATAATAATAATAATAATAATAATAATAATAATAATAATAATTCCCTGGCAGGGCTGGGGGTGGTGGACGCCATTTTGTAGTTTACCTCAGGTGCCAAAATCTTGTGGGCTGGCCCCAGCCTAGCTCATAAGCTCAAACTGTTCCTATTATAAAGGTGGTGAAATTGCTTTATATGGAGTGGAGGCGGTGCTAGATTTGCTCACAGGCTACATTTTTGGGCAGGACCAGTGGTCAGGGATGATGGGAATTGTAGTCTCAAAACATCTGGAGGGCCGAGTTTGCCTGTGCCTGTTTTAGGGCCTCAGATCATGTGGGGACTCACAGACAGCAAGAATAAAGAAGGAAGGAAGGAAGGAATTTTCAGGATAGATGCAGCTCAATGTCAAACACCGTTTGGTAGTTGAAACTCATTGTGTGGGGGTTAATGTTGAAAGCAGTGGTGCTTTCTGTATAATTTATTTCATGATTAAAAGTGAAATATGAGACACATCTAAGTGCCCCATTTGCCAAATACCGTCATTGTCTAATGTCTCTGACAATTGGATCCTAAATCATATGAAAAATTAAACGCCATCAGTTAGGAATGGCAGAATGCTTCCGTTAATGAAGCTAATTAACTATCAGCCAATAAAGATAGATTTTTTGTTGTCACCTCATGGTTATTTGGTGGCATCTGACGTTCAGCCATTATTAAGATCGTTGTCACATCTCAGTGAATAGTTTAAATGAAAAGGAAATATTAAAATGGGTTCATGTAAGGCAATCTGAGAAGTGGTGAAAACGCCAATACTGTACGATATTGATGCAGATGCTGGCAGACTGAATCCCACTGTCAACATAGGAAGGATAGGAAATATATTTATTTTAGCTGGCTATGCCTACTGACTGCTACATATGCATTATCAAATTATTTTGGAGGCAATGTTGTTGTTTAGTCATTTAATTGTGTCCGACTCTTCGTGACCCCATGGACCAGAGCATGCCAGGCACTCCTGTCTTCCGCTGCCTCCCGCAGTTTGGTCAGACTCATGTTTGTAGCTTCGAGAACACTGTCCAACCAGTAGCACCTTAGAGAACAACTAAGTTTGTTCTTGGTATAAGCTTTCGTGTGTATGCACGCTTCTTAGGCACAGAATAATCAATAACATGACTGTGCAACTGTTTACTAGGCTGGCTACCACCATAAAGTTATGTTGCTGATGAAAGAATTGCACTGGCTGCCAAAGAACTACAGTGGTACCTCGGGTTACATACGCTTCAGGTTACAGACTCTGCTAACCCAGAAATAGTACCTCGGGTCAGGAACTTCGCTTCAGGATGAGAACAGAAATCGTGCTCTGGTGGCACGGTGGTAGTGGGAGGCCCCATTAGCTGAGGTGATGCTTCAGGTTAAGATCAGTTTCAGGTTAAGAACGGACCTCCGGAACAAATTAAGTACTTAACCCGAGGTACCACTGTACCTCATGGCACTGGTGTCCAAAGATCTATGCAGGGCTTTTTTTCCAGCTGGAACTTACTGGAACTCAGTTCCCGCACCTCTCAGGTAGGCGCCATTGCCATTATAAGAGAACAAGGGGGACGTTCATGGTGAGTTCCAGCAACTCTTTTTCTAGAAAGTTTTCCTTGTTGAAATCACTTTTAACAAGTGATTTTATGGGATTTATGGGAAGTCATTCATAAATTAAACTGATGAACAGCTTTCCTATTTTATGTACAGTGGTACCTCGGGTTAAGTACTTAATTCGTCCCGGAGGTCCGTTCTTAACCTGAAACTGTTCTTAACCCGAAGCACCATTTGAGCTAATGGGGCCTCCCGCTGCCGCCGTGCCGCTGGAGCACAATTTCTATTCTCATCCTGAAGCAAAGTTCTTAACCTGAAGCACGATTTCTGGGTTAGCGGAGTCTGTAACCTGAAGCGTATGTAACCTGAAGTGTATGTAACCTGAGGTACCACTGTACAGTCTTACCTTGGAAGTCGAACAGCCTAGTTCTTGAACGTTTTGGCTCCTCAATGATCAAAACCCAGATGTTTTGGACTACAATTGCCATCATCCCTGACTACTGGTCATGCTGGCTGTGGCTGATAGGAATTGTGGTCCAAAACCACAGGAGGGCACCAATGCTGGGAGTTGGTGTTGGGAAGTAGAGCTTGATTCTGCTTTTTGGTGTTCAGTCACTCAAGTCTGACATTTCAGGACTACCGTATTAGCTTAACTGCAAGGAAAGGCAGCTAAGTAGGAAGAATAAAGAGATACAGAAATAAAGCAATTTCCAGCAGGGAATGAAAAGGGAGAGTGAGGAAAAAGTATCTACAGAGGGTGGCTACGTCTTTCTATTTCTTTGAGGGGGGTCCTACTTCAGGCTAGCAATTAAAAAGATGAAACTTTGTCTAAAATTTTAATAAAGATCCAAAGATTCCCTTTCTGGTGATGGAAACAGATTATCTGTTAAATGTGCAGTGTTTTACAAATGGAATATATTCATGTCTACTCTGAAGTAAGCACCATTGAATGTTCGGAATCAAAATATATATTTGGGACAGTTGGAAGTCTGGTAATGCTTTATAATTGGAATGTAGGAGATTTCTTCCATCTACCCCCTTTTGGAGAGAGACCATTACACACTCTGTTTATTTTCTTTTAAATCAAATGCACTGGCCTATGGAACTCTGATGATCACTCTAAACATGTTTTGTACCTTGCCAAATTTTGTATTTTCTCACTGAGCATTAAGAGCAAAGTGATGATGGCACAATAATTGTATCAGATCCAACAGAGGCTGTTGAAGGAGGAAATAAATCACCATTCTGGAAACCCTAATATGTTTGTACATGCCAAAAAAAAAAGTGATTTCATCATGAATTCTAATTAAAAATAATTTTTAAAAAACCCCTCTAGTGTGACTTTTCCAAACCCCATAGACAGAGAGTTTGAGTAAGTTTGAGTTTGAGTTGGGGGTGGGGTGGGGTGGGGGGCTGAATCTAAGTAAACTCCAAATATAGAATATAGTGCTTCTCTTTAACTTTGAATCACTCTAGCTGGAGGGTATAGCTGACAGGGTGTGTGAGGCTATGTTAATGCCTGGATGAAAATTGTAATTTAATTTGTCCAGGTGAAAAATGGATGAAGTGACCAGCCGAGCCATCCTGTTCCTGAACAGGTACACTGTTTAGAGAGGGGGGCATTGCCTCCTCACCTATTTCAGCTTACATGTAGTTATTTCTCAGGCACATCTATAATTTCAATATTGTACTTTGATAAACAATGCGCTTTTGCACATTGCAACTGAATATTGGTAAAAAGAGAGAGAGAGAGAGAGAGAGGAGGATGCAATCCTATACCTGGGAGTAAGCTCCTTAGAACTCAGTGGCTTACGTCTGAGTAGACATGTACAGAATCACACTATAAACCTTGTTGAGAACCTTGCCCCTGTAATAATAAAATTTAAGGTCTTATATATATAATAACATCATATATATATATATATATATATATTTGCTTTCGTAAACCTGCATATATATATATATATATATATACACACACACACACATATATATAGATAGATCAGTACAGTAAGATCGACCTGCAACCATTTTGAATCCCAAACTGACCAAATGTTTTCTCTGCAAGGAGGGAGGGGGTCAGGGAACCTTCCCATTATCTCAGGAATTGGGGAATCACCATCTCAAAGGGTGATAGAGTACCAGGAAAGGCAACCAGATAAGGCATTATCAGATAACCTGGAAGACAGGAAAAACAACACCTTTTCGGTGATGTAGGTATGATGTTTGTGGGGGGGTGGTCTTGTGTTATACCCTTTCTGTGATGTATGTATGATGTATGGAGGAGTGGTCTTGAGCTCCAGGGCAGGGAATTTAAAATGTGTATATAAGGCCTTGCACACCATTGTTCGAGGTCCTCCTCTTTTCCTGCGTGTGAGGGGAGCACCCTATTGCAACAGATCAATAAAGATTAGGTTTACTAGCTGCTTTGCTTCTCAATATTCTCTGGTTGGCCTCTGTTATTTTCTCCTACCAATAGGGAACCCACGTAAGGACTCTATATGGGCTCTTGGATACCCCATAAGGGGAAAAGGGCAGATTTTGTTTACAACACCCCTCCTTCTTGAAATCCAAAATGGTGCCCTTTTTCGAGCACTTCATGTTCAAATATAATATGATTCTCCAACAACAACGGGATACAAATGGTTGGAAATCCCAGTTCCCCAACCTCTGCCGGCTATCAAAGATCTTGTTGTGAAAGCCCTGATCTCTGCACACCAGAGATAAGGTTCATGCAATTACTAACATGGTCATTTATCCTGCAGTGAAACAAGTAACCATGTCAGCCGTCTCTCGTTATCTATAGGCACCGCCCTCCCTTTCTACACGCTTCAGCTCCCCCACACATGAGCAAGCAAAAAATTCATTCAAAGCCAGTCAGACAGAACAGCTAATGAGGCCTAGCTAGCCCACCATGACCAGGAAAGCTGGTACCAAAAGCTGCATTTGTGCAGTGCAATTAGAATTCATTTCCATGCATCTCCTTTTATCTCACAATAATCGCCTTGCTTGCTAGACGCTCAGTGCCACTGCAGCAAATTCCCCTGTGAGAAGCATAGACTATATTTATTCTGGAACATTGCAGTGGGAAGCTTTAATCTGTGTAATCGCCTCAGAGAAGATTTCATCCAGTGAGGGGAAAGCAATTACCATTTCATTTGCAACTGGTTGCCCAGGATTCTCCATCTATCAGTGACAGAGTGTCCTGTCACCCAGTGGGTGCCGGTGTCTGTGTGGACTTCATTGGACCACAGCAGTACATTTCTGACCCCCATCTTGGCTGACGCCGTGGGCTTTTCAGTTTGCGTTGTCAGGTGTTTTTCTCCCCCGAGGAGATACTTGCTGTAGCGTTTATCAGACTTTACATAATGCATGAAGAAAGGAACCGGATATAATCCTAGATTAGAAGGATTGCAACACAGAGAATGAAATGCAAACTCATAAACTCGACTCCTAATAGAACTTGCTGTCGTCATTCACATATCCCAGATATTCAGATATTTTGCTGGACATGCAGCTGGAGGCATTACTCAGTTTGCCGCTCTAGCTGATTTTCCAAAATGAATGTTAACTTGGACACAACAGAAATGGACTGTTGTCCCAAATAGGCCACTTGAAATAGTCTCTCTCAATTGGGAAAGCACGAGACTCTTAATCTCAGGGTTGTGGGTTCGAGTCCCACATTGAGCAAAGGATGCAGGGGGTTGGACTAGATGACCCTCATGCATGATCCCTACAATTTTACGACTTTTATGGTTCACTTTGCTTTATTGGTTTATTTGTAAGTTTCATATCCCACCCAGTCTCCAGGGGGTGCACAAACATGCAAGAAAATCAGTCAAGAAAATCATTTCAACCCAAATCAATTAATCTGCTCCACTTATAACAATGGCTCAATGGCTCAGTCTCCGACTCTACCAAAGGCCTGGAGGAAGAGACAGGAATTTCAGCAAGGTGCCAAAAGCTGAACAATGAAGAGCATTTCACAACCATGAGACCAGTGTCAGGAAGGACCTACCCCTAGCTAAACATTTGTATTAGCTGGTATTTGCATACTTATAAGCAGTGCTTTTTTCTGGGGGGACACATACCCCTAAACATTTTGTGAATCTATGCTTGGCCTCACTGAGGGGCAGTACAGTATTACCTTGGGTTACAAACACTTCGGGTTACAGACTCCGCTAACCCGGAAGTAGTACCGCAGGAAGAGCTAATTGACATTTTATGGTTTTCAGCGCTTTAATTCCTGAAGTGCTGGTGCTTGAACTTCAAACCAGTATTCACGCCTTTTGCTCTTGAGGTGTTGCCCCTCCAGTTCCACATGTGTGGGATTCTGCATTCATTCAATCAGCCTTTATTGGCATAATTTAGATAATAAAATCATAAAAGGAGGGGGGAGGGAACCCATCCATAAAACATTGGTAACCCAGACATATTAAACACATAAAATGCATAAAGGACTCAGTAGCCACCATTAAGTAAAATTAAGCAATGTTAGATTTGACTTTCTGCATGTGAGCTGAGGCATGCTTTTTGAAGGATTCCTTCGTGCTCCCTCAAGATTGAGCTCCACGGAAAAACGGTTCTGGGATGAAAGCCAGGCAAATCTAGTGGATTTCACATGGTGACAATGTGTGGGTGGACATCCGTAGAATAATAAGAATCATAGAGTTGGAAGAGACCCTGAGAATCATCTAGTCCAATGAAGGAATATGCAGCTGTCCCACACAGGGATTGAAACTGCAACCTTGGCATCATCAGCACCACGCTTTAACCAATTGAGCTGGGAATGAAGAGACAGCAAAATTTGATATCAACGTTTATATTAATATTAAAGAATCCAAAAGAAATTGAACTCGTTTCACTTAATTTATACTTCATTTCCCTGTTCAGATAACTGTCCCATCATTCCCACAAGCAGCTCAGAGCAGCACACGTGCCATCGTGTTTAATCCTCACAACAATCCTGTGAGGTGTATTCGTCTACCTTCACCATCCCTGCCTACTGAGATCAAGCAGTTGCCTGCACTGTACTCTTCTCAGTGCCTGTGAAAAACATTCTTATTTAGAAAGCCTACCCAGATGCTTAGGAAGTTTAGGTAATTTCACTCTGTTTTAGTATTTCATACTTTCCAATATTTCAGTGAGAGTCAGTGTGGTGTAGTGGTTAAGAGCGGTGGACTCGTAATCTGGTGAACCAGGTTTGCATCTCCATTCCTCCACATGCAGCTGCTGGGTGACCTTGGGCTAGTCACATTTCTCTGAAGTCTCTCAGCCCCACTCACCTCACAGAGTGTTTGTTGTGGGGGAGGAAGGGAAAGGAGAATGTTAGCCGCTTTGAGACTCCTTCAGGTAGTGATAAAGCGGGATATTAAATCCAAACCCTTCTTCTTCTTCTTCATACCCAGAGGCAATCCATGCAGATGGGCAGGGAATTGTTGTTGCTGTTGTTAAATAGGACATCCCATTTTTCATTAGAGAAATAAAACGTCCCAAATAATAATAATAATAATGATAATGATGATGATGATGATGATGATGATGCCCTGCCCATTTGCATGGATTGCCTCTGGGTGGCTTCCAACATATATAAAAACATAATAAAACATTAAACATTTAAAAACTCTTCTATTCAGGGTGGCCTTCAGATGTCTTCTAAAGGTTGTATAGTTGCTTGTCTCCTTGGCTCAGGGGTCGCATAACTGCATACCCTCCAACTTTTTGCTGATGAAAATAGGGATGTCCTATTTTCCGGGATCAAATCAGAAACTGGGATGGCTTCTGTAAACCCAGGACTGTCCCTGGATGGTCTGGTATTTTAACTTTTGTATGTTTTAAAGTAGTGTTGTAAATTTGCATTGATGGTTTTTTTTATCATTTTGTAAAGTGCTTGGGAGGTTTCTACAATCAAAGGAGATATATATTTTATGAAATAAAATCAATCAATCAAAGTGATGCCTTGGGTGACCACCAATTTATCTTACTTAAGCACACCTTCCCTTAACCTGCACTGACCTTGCAAGCCATGAGCTATTTAAAAGGTGTTTCAAACAGATTAGCCATGCAATCCTATGTATTGCAATTCAGAAGTAATCCCCATTGTTTCCAATGTCAGGCCATCATATACAGGATTTCAGTTTAAAATGCAACCCAATGTGAAGCACAGAAGTGCATGGTGGGTAAAATGAAACTAACCAAAACCTTCTTGCAATGACTAATTTAGGTCAGGACAGGGGAATTCCCTATTTATCTGAAGCAGTCAGCCAGTTAATCCTACACTGCAGTAAATGGAAAGGGTACATGGTAAACTTAGTAAGAACTGCCCAGGCAGCATTGTGTGTGTATTTCTGTCTTTGTGCAGGCTTAAAAACTGTCTACTACCAACCTCCTACTGGTTGACCTGCATGTACAAATGATGGGTGAATCTTTCCATTTTGGTTTCTCTCCGTTTCTCATTTCTCCAGCCTTACATCCAGTTCTCCACAAATGCAAATTTTAAAAGACAACTCAAGAAAATTCATTAGCGTTTTAGAGCAAACCTCTCCTAATATGCACATTTTTGTGCACTGTTTTTTGCCTAATATACATATTTTTGCAAAATGGTGTAATGCATTTTTAGGCACAGTTTACCCCGGTGTAAACATTTTTGTACACATTACTTGGTTGGAGTATGGCACTGCAAAATATGGAGAAGTACAACTTTTAAAGGATGGTTGTGTTTCAAAAAGTGTGAATTAGGTAGATTAGAGTTTCCTTCAAATGCAAACTGCGCTGAATTCCTCCCCTTTCCCACCTTCCTGAGGAAAGCAGCATCGTCAAGTCACAATTTGCCTTCTTTTCCACTCCAACCGCAATCTGCAAAGCCATGCCTGTGCCCCAGCCCCCTGCTGAAGCCCAAATGCATGACTTATTTGCCATTTCACTCGAGAACATAAGAAAACAGAAGTACCCCGCTGGATCAGAGCAAAAGCTCCCAGCTGTGCTCAGCCAGAGGGTTCTGGGAATCCCACAGCAGGGCTGTTTGCCTCCCAGCAGCTGCTGTTCAGGAGCAGGCTGCTTCTGAGTACAGTCTTCACACGTGACAAAATGTTGCAGTGTTCAGTGTTCTTGTTCAGAGTTCCATTTCCCCATGATTCTCCATTCCTCCATCCCCTCCTGTTTTACTCCCACTGCTCTCAAATGGATCACCAGCATTCAGTGCCCACTGGGCACGCTCGGTCCTCAAATGACTGAGGATATTTCTCTCCTTCCATATGGTTTCCTTTTTGAGAGATGCTTTGTATTTCTTGGGCATCCCAAGCCTGCTAATACTGCTCCTTTGTGTGTGTGTGGTGCCATTTGGACTCTGTAAGGATTGGTTAAAGCCATGGTTTTCCCAGTAATGATGTACGGAAGTGAGAGCTGGACCATAAAGAAGGCTGATCGCCAAAGAATGGATGCTTTTGAATTATGGTGTTGGAGAGTCCCCTAGACTGCAAGAAGATCAAACCTATCTATTCTTAAGGAAATCAGCCCTGAGTGTTCACTGGAAGGACAGATCCTGAAGCTGAAGCTCCAATACTTTGGCTACCTCATGAGAAGAGAAGACTCCCTGGAAAAGACCCTGATGTTGGGAAAGATCGAGGGCACAAGGAGACGGGGACAACAGAGGACGAGATGGTTGGACAGTGTTCTCGAAGCTACAAACATGAGTCTGACCAAACTGCGGGAGGCAGTGGAAGACAGGAGTGCCTGGCGTGCTCTGGTCCATGGGGTCATGAAGAATCAGACACGACTAAACGACTAAACAACAACAACAAAGGATTGGTACTCAGAGAATGAGTTCACTAGTATTATATAGCAGGGATGTGGGGCCTGTGGCCTTTCAGATTTTGGGGGGAGACCACAACTGATCACTGGTCATGCTGGCTGGGGCTGATATGAGCACAACAACATCTGGATGGCCACAGGTTCCCCATTCCTGTTATATAAGATGGCTATTAGCTAATCCCATTTTAGTCTAATGCCATTAGTCTATTCCCATTTCAAAGTCATCTAAACTAGTGGTCATTATCATATCGTGCAGCAATGAAATCCATTAATGCATCAATCAATTTATGGGGGGGAAAAGCACAGAGTTTCATTTAGTGCCTCTAAACTCCAATGTTATGGGAGGGATGTTAATAAATTCTAATAATCCAAACAAAATAAAAAAAATCCTTCCAGTAGCACTTTAGAGACCAACTAAGTTTGTTATTAGTATGAGCTTTCGTGTGGATGCACCGGTTCCAGTCCCTCTGCACCATGCATAATTATACAAACCCCTATCACATCCCCCACATTGGTCATCATTTTCTGAAACTAAAAGAAGTCCCAAATGTTTAATTTTTTCTTTGAAGGAAAAGTGTTCCAGTTGCTCAATCATTTTTGTTGCCCCTTCCTGCATCTTTTCCAGCATCCCACAACATCCTTTTTTCAAACCAAAATGCACACAGTATTCCAAACACAGCTGTACCGTAGATTTATATAAAGGCATTACAGTGCTGACAGTTTTATTTTCAATCCCTTCCCTAATAATCTCTGGCATGCAATTTGCCCTTTTCTGAGCAGCTACAACCAGAGCTGATGTTTTCATTGAGCTGTCCATTATAACACCAAGTTATCTGTTGCTGATAGTCCCAGCCAGTTGAGAACCTTTCAGTGTATATGCGCAACAGCATCATTTTACACTTATTTCCACTGAAATTCATTTCCCATTTATTGCCATTCACACAGCTTGGATATATTCATTTTTTTATTTGATTTTAAAAAGCAACAGAAGAAGAAGAAGAAGAAGAAGAAGAAGGAGGAGGAGGAGGAGGAGGGAAGGAGGAAGAAGAGGAACTACTACCACTCCTGCTGCTGCTATTACTCATGTTTCACCTAAGGGTTTCACTGTCTAAAGAAATTAAATAATTTTAACTGGAGTATGCCAGAGTGTGACCTTTAAAGATGGCTACCTTACAGCACACCTGTGACAACAGATCATTTATGAATAATGTGAATAACAGCAGTTCCAATATAGATCACGTGGACAGTCGACTGATTCCTTACCTCAATGGTAAGAACTGTCAATTAACTCTTACCCTTTGATGAGACAAGATTTACCTTTTCAGAAGACTTACTGGTTTTTCCTAAGCAAGCCATGTTCTTCTGTTTAGCAATTTCTCTCAATTTAAGATTTCCCAGCATTTTGCCAGAATAGAGGTTAGATTAACTGGCTTGTAATTCATTGGTTCGCCCCTGAATCCCATCAAACAGGTCTTACACTGGGCCAGAGTTTGTCCTTCATTTGAACAAAACTTCAATTTTCTTGAAGAAAGTCTCCTTCCCTTTTATAGATTCCTTGAACCAGCCCATTAACCATGATGCCATACTCTGGATTTGTTCATATTTTTCCTTCTTTACAGTGTACATTTCTAGATGAGCTTTTATTTTTCTGGTTTTACCACCCTGTTGACCTTTTCTTTAAACTGCCTCTTGATAACTTATCAGCACTTTTGTTTTCTCTCTCTTTTGCATGAGGGCACATTCTTGTGTTGGACTTTCTTGTCAACTTCCCACTTACATCTGAAAGCACAATGACCACTACTTGTGAACAATTCAATAATGCTTGATGATGGATACCATTTGGATTAAGTCCAGCTTCTCCTCCTCTTTCATAAGAAGAAACTGCTGCATCAGGGCAATGGCCCACATTGTACGGTCTCCTGTTCTTACACAGTGGCCAAGCAGATACATGTGGGGACTCCAAACACAGATCTGAGAGCCACAGGAGCCTCCCCACTTGACCAAAGACCAGCTGTCTGTTTTATCTAGACATCTTGTCTTTGTTTTATGGTCTGCACTAAAGATGAGCAGATTCCCTCCAACTTTGCTTTGCCATTCTTTTGCCATTCCATAAGTGTATTCTGCTGCACTTGTCTTCCAACAGGGACTCAATATTTTGCAGGTTGAATGGATCATGTGCAGGGGCCCACAAACTCGAATAAAATATTTTTAAAAAGAGAAAAAAAAAAATCCCGACAATTCTCAGGGGGAATACAGTGCACTGGCCTGTTATTATGACATGTAAAAGCAACTACAAGATGGCAACTAGGTGGACAAGTTGCTAGGCACAGTGAGGAGAGAAATGGTTTTCACTGTAATGCATTAAAGCTTTCACAGATTCTTTTCAAATTAACTATACCATATAACAAGTTCCTTTTGTAACCTGGTGGAACAAGGTTTGCTGTTGAAAAAACAAGTTGCTATCTGATTTACAGCTCCTATTGATTTTTTTTTTTAAAAAAAACCAGAATTTTCACACATTGCATTTCTGCACAGATACCACGTACAAAGAGCCTTAGGAACTGCAAAATGTTATTAGCTCTTTGGCTTGAAAAGAAATATGACTCGCTGAAGGGAATGCAAAAGATTGTCAGCAGCATAGCTCAGCCTAGTATGCCACATCTTTAGGGTATGTTCACCCTAAGTTTTGAAGTGCATATATATTTTGTGCAATAGCACTACTGTATTCTGATCCACAAAGAATGCCATATAAGCTGAAATCCAAGACATACTTGAAGTATCCTAGGCATATCTACCTGGCGCTGTGGTCTAAACCACTGATCCTAGGGCTTGCTGATCAGAAGGTTGGCAGTTCGAATCCCCGCGACGGGCTGAGCTCCTGTTGTTCGATCCCAGCTCCTGCCCACCTAGCAGTTCGAAAGCACGTCAAAGTACAAGTAGATAAATAGGTACCGCTCTGGCGGGAAGGTAAACGGCGTTTCCGTGCACTGCTCTGGTTTGCCAGAAGCGGCTTAGTCATGCTGGCCACATGACCCAGAAGCTGTACACTGGCTCCCTCAGCTAATAAAACGAGATGAGTGCCGCAACCCCTTTACTTTTACCTTTAAGGACCAGTGAACACAGTGCAGGACATACCAGTACTTCTGAGTAAGAATGCCTAGGATTGTACTATTGCAATACCAAAGCACTCCTCTTCTCCAGTGACTCCTCTAGGGACCCTTAAAAGAACTGCCAGCCCCCAAAGTACTTCAGTGGTAGAGCCCATGCCCTGCATGCAAGTTTCCAGGTTCACTTCCTGGCTTTCCCAGGTAAGGCTGGGAAACACATCCTGCCTGAGACCCTGGAAAACTGTCTGCTGCCAGTCAGGCTAGATGATACAGAGCTAGGGTGGGCCACGGGGCTGATTCAGTATACTATAGCTCCTCACATTCTTAATCTTTCAAAATTATGTGAAGGCCATGCATCTCAAACAAAGCTATGAAGAAGAAATGGGTTTGGTGGGAGAAAATAAAAGGTTTTGTCCCATGTAGTTGTAATGGGCAACTATACATTTCATGGAATAGCATATGTTTAGTTGAGTGTGAGGTAATCCAAGACCAGTTCTTTTGGATTCCTGTGGTTTTTAAGTTTGTTTGTTGCTTAGACCTAACTGTGGGTAGGTGCCTTGCTGCCATATATGTTAATTTCCACTTTGGAAAGCAAAGGAGGGAAATGGAATAGAGGGATAGCTCCACATCTAAAAACCAACGTTTGAAAATGTGCAATAGGGAAATGGACCCTTAATCAGCCTGAATCCTTGGTTCTCCTGTACAATAGGTTATTACCAAGAGTACTGCAGCACTGGCGTGTGTCAAATTAAGGCTGGTGTGGTTTTCTTACCCTCTTAGCAGTTTGAAAGCAGTTGCTAGGCAATGCCAGAAACCTTGTTCCCTTTTCCACATGCAGCCACAAAGTGGCTCACACAGGGGTCGCAGCTATCCATTGGCAGCAGCAGATTAACAATGCTGCAGGAAGGCACCAAAACTGGAATGTATGGAGAAATCCACCCAGGAGGAATGGAGAAGAAGAAGAAGAAGAGTAGTAGTAGTAGTAGTAGTAGTTTGGATTTGATATCCCGCTTTATCACTACCCAGAGGAGTCTCAAAGCGGCTCACATTCTCCTTTCCCTTCCTTCCCCACAACAAACACTCTGTGAGGTGAGTGGGGCTGAGAGACTTCAGAGAAGTGTGACTGGCCCAAGGTCACCCAGCAGCTGCATGTGGAGGAGCGGGGAAGCGAACCTGGTTCACCAGATTATGAGACTACCGCTCTTAACCACTACACCACACTGGCCTGACAGGTAGAGGAAAATGAAATAGGTTCACTGCAAAACTTTATCTATGAAGGCCTCCTTCATGAGCTACTTGCAGAAAGAGACAACCACACTGGGGGGGGGGTGCTCTTTTGCATGAATCCTGCTTTTGGGTTTCCCACAGGTACCTGCTTGGCTACTGTGAAAACAAGGTGCTGGGTTAAATGGGCCACTCTTCTGATGCTCCCATGTTCTCTTCCATGCTTGCTTATGCATGATTAAGACAGCTGCATATCTGGCTCCACCCAAAATGATGTGCAGGTGCAAGGAAGCACCAAGATGAGGAAGTCTATGCACATAGATCTCTACTCATGTAGGCTACCCCAGATCCTGAAATCCTGTTCATGTGCAGAGGTCAGCAAACTTTTTCAGCAGGGGGCCGGTCCACTGCCCCTCAAACCTCAGGGGGGGCTGGACTATATTTTGAAAAAAAGAAGAAGAATGAATTCCTATTCCCCACAAATAACCCAGAGATGCATTTTAAATAAAAGGGCACATTCTAGTCATGTAAAAACAGGCTGATTCCAAGACTGTCTGAGGGCTGGATTTAGAAGGCAACTGGGCTGGATCCGGGCCTTAGTTTGCCTACCCATGATGTAGAGATCTGTGCTGATCAGGAGGGAGCATCTTGTCTGTTGATAAATGCAGGTGGACCTTCTGGTGCTCTGTATAACCAGCAGCAATTCTTAACTCTTGACTCAGATTCTACAGGAGGAACCTTTCCATGGATTTCATAGGAGAGTCACTTCAGTGTTGAAAAGGGACCCTGAGAAATGTGTGCACATGGGAAAATAGTACATTGGGCGAACTCGGCTGAGGGCTGGGGAAAGGAAGGCAGCAATGGTAAAAGATTTATCAGTCTTGGTTGCTGCTCCACCCTGGCGATGACTCACTGACCTAGGTCCTAATGCTATGTAATTTACTGAAAGAATAATGTGACAATGGCTATGTGGGAAGGAGAATGTACTCTGGAAGCATGGCTCCATTTGGTAACTTAAAAAGGTGGCAGATGCAGAAGGAATGGTAAATCACTGCAGTGTAGGTTCAAGGCAACAAGTAGGAAAGAAGCTTGCAATTTAAAGGCCTTGGACCACCCACCATCTCTGAATAGGTGGTCGCTTTCATGAAACTGCCTATCATCAACTAAAATCTTTAGAGGGCCTTTTCCAGCTGCCCCTGCCTTCAAAGCTCAAGCAGATGCCTACTGGAAAGTAGGTCTTTGGTGATGCCCAAACCATCTATCTCCTTCTCTAGACAGGTGTGCCTGGCACTTCCTTTGTTATCTTTTAGGTGACAGACAAAGCCTATTCTTCTCTCTCTCTCTCTTGTGCCTTTTATGCTTTTTAATTTTAATTGAATTCCTGCCCCCTTGGCCTTCCCACTGTTTTACAGAAGCTGCTAATTGAGGTTGTTGATTTTGGGGGGACTGCTTTGCTTTTTGACTGTTGATTTGTGTGTTTGTGTATGTGTTTAGTATTGTTGTGTACTGTTTTATATTGTTACTCTTTTTATTGTAAGCTGCCACCTGCTGGTAATATCCTATAAACAAATAAGCCTGCCATATGAGAATTATTTTTGAAGTTTACACTGCAAAACTGTGTTTCCTCCTTACATATTTTCTTTCTTTCTTTCTTTCTTTCTTTCTTTCTTTCTTTCTTTCTTTCTTTCTGCAACCTCTCTCTCTCTCTCTCTCTCTCTCTCTCTCTCTCTTTCACATGTTTTTAAGCCTGTGAATTTTCAGCTATTTTTAGAATTCACTTTGAGATGAAAGCTCTTGCATGTGCTTCAGAGTTTGTTATGCACTTAGGGGCCATTATCTGCATGAGTCCCAAGAATCCATCCCCTACAGGGAGAAAGGATGGAGAATTAGTCTTTTTAAGTACTTATAAAAACCTACCTGGTGACTCGGCTTGGTCATAACTTTTTAATAGCTTCTGAGCTCAAGGAGCCATGATTCAAAGCTAGGTTTGTTTTCATTTTTAAAAGAGGGTGAAATATGGCAACTTATATACTCACTGCTAGCTCTGTCGGCTCAGGACTGGTAACTATTTCAGGCTGCAGATGTTTGAGGAAAAAGCTATGTATGCTACATGGTCTGCCCTGCTCTCTCCCCACCTAGGCTGCTATCCTCAGGTACTGCAGAAGACGTTATCTTGTCACCAAGTAAGAACTGCTTGCCCAGTTGCTAGCCTCTGCATGTGAAAGAGGAGGGAGCCATCTTGGATTTTGTCTCAGGCGGCAAAATGTTTTGAGCTGAACCTGTGTGGGCTGAGGCGTGCCCTTCTCTTCTAGACTTTGGTGTAAAGAAAAACATGCCCACCTCTCGCATTAGCTTCCTGGGTAGAAATACACAGATTTGCTTTTAATCTTGACCTTCACAGGCAAAACAGAAGAGGGGCTATGCACATCTTCCAAACACTACAGGGGAATTTTTTTTGTAGAGAGGCATAAATTTCTTGAGGAATAGCAATAGGCTAGCATTACCATACTTGAAGAAGTGAAAATCCAAACACAAACAAATTTTTGACCCTTTTTAAAAGAAATAACCCAAGCTAAAAACTGCCACTTTTCAGAAATAGTACCACAAGTTAAGACAAGGGGTTACCAAACTGTTTAGGACTATGGGCATTTGGATTTTTCAGTGAGTTCCACGCCCCTCTATCTGGTAGCTTTATGCCTTCTTCATCTGGATCAGTGTCCCTCACTTCTAAGATAGAAAGAAAATGTGAATATGTGTGTTATGTATTCAGTAGTCTGTGTTTGCCTGAGTTTGAGTCTGGATTAAGGATTCTGAGCCCGTGTGTTCTGATTTAATACATGATATGCAATCACAGAGCATTTCAGGATTTGGGCCTCTGTCATAGGCCCTTAAACTCTGAGTTATGATTCGCAGCTAGGAAGTTTAGACAGCCAATCACGTTGGGCGTGGGAGTGGCCCAGGCCTTCAGAAATGTATATAAGCAGTTGCTTTGCCCCTGTTGTCTAGTTCTATTAGTTCAGTAAAGCTTCTTGCTGTTATCACTGTGTTTTGGCTCGTGGGAACCCACCTACACTTCAGTGCACACTTCACTTTGGAAGGGACCTGGGCAAACACTGAAAAGCACGCAGAACTGAAATAGGAAGTGGGAAAGAGTGTCACAATTCCAAATTTCTTGTGAGAAAAGGGCAACCACACTCAGTGCTGGTTTACTCAATAGACCATGCAAGTGCTTACATAGGGCACCAGCAAATAAACCAGCAATAAGAGAGGAATTTATTTTTTTTAAATTGACATAAAAAGCACCAAAGTAGGCATCATGGGGAAAATCAGAACTTGGTTGGACTTCCTTACACTGCACTATTGACTCTTCCCCCATTTTTCTGTTCTCTTTTTAATACTGACTCTACTTAAAACAGGGAGTATCCGGCAAATGTGGATTGAAATAATGCGAGGAAAGCAGATACTGCCATGTCTTGCAATAAATCTATGTTTTGTTTTGTTTAATTTTTTTATTTTACAGTTTAGTATTGTTCTTATTTTGAATTCTGTACAGGTGGGCACCATAATTTTTTCAGTGCTCTTAAACTGGCCCTGACCAGCCTCACCACCTCATGACACTCAAACTCAAAGGCTTTGTGAACAAAGAGAAAATACTGGGACTTTTTTTAAATAACCAAACTGGAGGAAACTTTATCTGCAATAACAACCAGTGCAACATACATTTCTTCTACATTCTAATATAACAATGGCTGGCTGCTGTGAGTACGCTGGAGTACCTGGGCCTCTTTATTTATTATTATGATCATAAACGTTTGAAGTCTCCTTTCTTGTCCTGTCACATGAAACATGACATGAAACTTTAACCATTCCTTCTAATAACCAACAGTTTGGTTGTTGCACTATCAGTTTGGAGATGAAACGGGGGCACCACAAAATAAGAAATGATTTTGGCATCATCGTGGAAGGAAGGAAGTTTGCTGACAAGGACCTGCGAGCTTCTGGGACATACTGAATGCTCATGGCCATTGAACCTATAGAGGTCATACATTTTAGAACAACTCATCTCATTGGAAGATGGGAAGATGGGAAATGGAAGGTCGTGATGAATGGCAAAGATACAAACTCCTGCTTTTGCAGATACTTTTTTGCCAGTGACAAGATTTCCAACTATTCTAAGACCAATGAATTTCAGTATAAGATTCTTGGTAGGTGGAACGCAACCTAGCAAAATTTCACTTAATTCATTCAAACTATGGCCTTTTGTGATAGAAAGTGTGAAGCCAAAGAGGCTATTTCTTTTCTGTCTTTGCCTACTGTTCAATAAGTACTTTGGGACCGAGTGGTTGATTTCTATCAGCAAATGTTGCACCCAAGGCCTAGTGTCGGTCCTAAAACCTTGGCTTCTTTGCTAAAGACAATCCTGCCTAATTTCATGGGTCATTGCTGCAACATCTTTACACAGCTGCCAATATCTGTATTGCTTGTCTGTGAAAAAATCAATGGATGGAGAAAATTTGGAAACTGAGCAAGCTGGGCAGGCAAGGAATACAACTCTGAATACCAATACAGTAGCAGTCTGGTTCCCTCTTATATGGATGAAAGTGTGTCTTGCCCTAAATAAAATTTGTATTTTTAATCTCCCGTAGTTAATGTAATACCATTACTCTTTTCCGTGTCCGCTTTCTTAACTGAAAATGCTTTAATGAGAAAAGTAACTCTTTATTATGCAGTCATTATCTTTACATTTGTTCATTGCTGCCCCCTGCCCCATATTTAGGTGTATATTTTTAATTGTAGATCTTCTTTGTAGCTATAACCCTTTATCTTTGGGAGAAGAAAAACAGTTCAATAAAAAATTTAAATCTAAGAAATGGCTTCAATCCAATTGTGTTGTGAACTGTGCCACCAATTAACACAATCTATAAATGAGATGCAGTGAATGAAGCATAGATGGATATGTGGAGCTGCATACCCGCCAACATCCAGCGGATCCAAATTGGGATGTTCGTTTTTTGTTTGGTCCCAAGCTTTCGCGGGAGCCAGCTCACTTGCAACAGAGTGCGAGACCCAAAAATGAGCACCTTTTGCTCCAGCATGCCAGAGCTGACTCATGCCAGAGCACCAGACCAAAAAATGGGACATTCTGGGATCCTCAGGAAGGCTGAACAGTATGGGGCTGGAGATGGGCAGGATGGTGTACAGAATAAATAATTTATACTTAATAAATTACAGGGACTGGAGTTCTCTTTGCTGTTCTGTCAACCTACTAGAATTCAGCACCAACCACTGTCCAAAACAATGTCAGCGGTGGTTGTCTCTCTAATTTTATGCTATGTCATGCTCTCCATGGTAGCCATTTTGTGTTATGCTAGGCCTCCCCCCCCCCATGGCAGCCATTTTGTAACTGGAACCCTCAACACTCTCTCAGCATTTGAAATATGCCCATGGGTTCAAGGAAGCTGGTCTAATTAACTTGAAGCAGCTCTCCAGTGTTTAACTCTGAGCACGCGCAGACGAAAAGCATTTTAAAGATGTTCTGATTTCTCTCTCTCTCCCCCAGCAGTAGCCACTGACAAATAATAACCCCTCTAGATGACACATCCAGACAGGGCTATGATTTTCATGCTGAAGCGCCTGTCTAATGAGTCACAGAAGAAGCATTGGTTTCTTCACTCTCTGCTCAGGCTCTTCAGATGTTCCAGATGGCATTGCCAAATTTGTACACACAACCGAGGTGACTGTAAATATGGGGGTAGACTTTATCACCTCCCATCATTAGGAAACTGCCTGATGTTGTCTCGGAGCAGGATCTGTAGTAATGGATCATTGCCACCAGCTTTCCAAATTCAGAGAGATGAGTGAAGCACCAACTATAATTTGATAATTCATGATGTGCTCTTTTTCAGTGGCAAGGGCTTGCAACCCAGAGACTGGTTGAATACCTGACTGGCGCCTATTTGTTGAACAACCCAGCTAGCTCAGTCAGTGGAGCATGAGACTCTTAATCTTAGGGTCTTGGATTCCCACAATGGGCACACACATTTGTTGCAGGTTTGATATTCCTGCATTGCAGGGGGTTAGACTTGATGATCCTTAGGGTCCCTTCCAGCTCTATGATTCTATGAAACCCTGTCCCTGTAGCAAATATTGAAGGGCAGCAGAGGTTAGGGTGTTTCTCTTCCGCCGTAACTATTACCAATGAGCTGGCAGATGCCAAGGAGTGTGGTGGAGTCTCCTTCTTTGGAGGTCTTTAAGCAGAGGCTTGACAACCATATGTCAAGAGTGCTCTGATGGTGTTCCCTGCTTGGCAGGGGGTTGGACTCGATGGCCCTTGTGGTCTCTTCCAACTCTATGATTCTATGATTCAATAGAACTGGCAAAAGGAATGGGGCTGTAGTCACCCAAATAAAGCCAATCTCCTTGCCCTATTTTATTCACAGCCCCAACCTTACCATTACAGTGGTACCTCAGGTTAAGAACTTAATTCATTCTGGAGGTCCGTTCTTAAGCTGAAACCGTTCTTAAGCTGAGGTACCACTTTAGCTAATGGGGCCTCCCGCCGCCGCCGCCGCCGCGCGATTTCTTTTCTCATCATGAGGTAAAGTTCTTAACCCGAGGTACTATTTCTAGGTTAGTGGAGTCTGTAACCTGAGGTGTTTGTAACCTGAAGTGTCTGTAACCCGAGGTACCACCGTAGTTAGAATGAAGGGGCAATTCAAAGCCCTGGCTTGCAGTGGCAGGGCTTGGTGGAGTGGCATAGCTAACTGGCATAGCCAGTAGAAATTGAGACACTAAAAAATGCTTAGCGAAGAGGCGCAGTTTGTCACCACATGACAACAGGAGGGTGATCCTGTACTGTCCCAGACCTGTGCCCACCTTATTTCTGCCAGCTGCCACCAGCAAGGATGCCACTGGTTTCTGCTCACCTGCTGTTTGGGCAGGTGTACCATGGTGCTTTCTGCTGGTGGAGCTTACCCAACAATGGAGGAGGCCAGCAAGGCTTGGCAGATGTCAAGCCTGGGACTTCCCCTCTCCCTTGGGTAGCTCACAGATAAGAATGAGCATTTGATAGATTTATAGTCTTTTTATTACAGCATCATGTTGCAAGCATAAACAGACAACGCTCACTTGCTTACACTGAATCCGATTTCTGACTTCTGCAGAAAGGAGAGTGCCAATGGAAAGTTCCTCCTCTTCTTTGTCTCTTTTGTTCTCTAATACGTTCGGACCTCCAAGTCCGTGGGGAGGGGTTTCCCCACACACTCTCAACTGATGTGTCTCTCAGCTGTCCCCTCCCTTCTGTATCTCTTGCCATTATCTCATAGCTGGGTAACTCCTCCCTAATCTGTGCAGCTTCTGTGTCTGCTTCTCTCTCTGCTTCTGAAAATTCTGGAGGCAGGGGAGGTGAATATTCCCCCTCCCCATCTGAGAGGAACTGATCTGTCTGAGACTGCATTTCCCAATCTTCAGATCCAGACCATTCCCTGACAGCAGAGGGATGTGTCTTCCCCTTGCAAACCCCCTCCAGCATGCTCAATGGACAGGGGAGGCGAGTTGGATTGCTCTGTGAGGCAGCCACCTCAGACAGCTGGTGTTTGGGCCTCCTGAAATGGCAACAAATGGCTGGCTTATTATAAGGTGGTCATGTACCTATTTTACAGAGAGCAGTCTTCCATTGGCAGGACTCTCCAGTCCAGGCCCAGTTTAAAGATCAAGAACCATAAGAAGGAAAATCAGGAACCCAAACAGCAGAATGAGCAGGCCTCCAGGTAAGCTGGTCACAGACTTCCCCACCACGGTGAGATGCATTTCCAGTTAAATTATAGCAAATACTTCTCAACGTAGTACATATAAGGCCACATATGTAAACTTTGTGCAAACCTGTGTCCTCTTTTTGCCCTCTAGTCATTCATTCATTCATTTATCTCTTTGTGGGAAATGCATAAGTGGCCATTCAAATTATTTTGATCCCTATTCTTGCATTTTTACTGCCAGAGAGGGAGAGAGACCTGTGGGATCCCCTTGCTTCGTGTGCCAAAATAACTTGGGCTGCCTTTGATCACCCTGTTTCTGTCCCTTCCTCTTCAAACAACGACAACAAAAACTAGGACATTTGGGCTCTGTAATGGAAGTCTTCCCCTCCTCCCGGCCCCCACGCACAGGGATCGTGTAATGGCTGTTGATGGGGCTTGTGCTTCATAAAAAGGATCACAAAGCATTATAAAAATGTTTCAAGTCCACTAATCCATCTAATGGGTAATGACTTACTGACCTGCCCCCCCCGCCCCGCATTGCTTACTGAGATCTATGATGATGTTAACAGCCTCAAAGCAGAAATATATCTGAGACCATACCCCCCCCCCTAAAAAAAAGATCCCGGGTAATAATTCCAGTGCTTCAATTCTAGCATGGCATGACAGAAGGGCGGGGGAAAAGAAAAATAAAGGAATTCGTGTGGCCTAAACAAATGTTTGCAACTGTCTCTCTTATCACTGCCTAATGAGTGTTATGTTCCACTATTGAGGAAAAACCAACCCCTTCTGAATTACTCCTGTTTGGGCAGCTGCAGCTATTTGTCAGCTTGAAAGCCAAACTATTTGAATTCCCTCTGACTCGATCGCTTACTCCATAGGCGCAGGCCTCGACTGCTCCTGCAGATGAGCAATTAGACCCGCAAAAGCCAAGCAGTGGCGGTTTGTAACATGCGGCCAATTTCCCTCTGCTACTAGGTTGTCACCTTCAAGGCAGCCCAGCCCTGGATAATGAGCACCTTTTTAAGAGAGCAAAATTACTTTAATCCAAACAAGTTTGTGTACGCATTCTTCCCTCCCTTCCCTTTTACAAGGGACGTGGCACTGATACCAGGGTTAGGGAAAGATAATTAGTGAAAACGCTGCATAGAGCAGGGATAACCAGCCATTGTGTGCTTGGGGTGGTGGGTGGACTCTGATGTTCAGACATTAGTCTTGGGGACCAGAAATGTGTATCGCTTCACAAAGCGATCTCAATAAGAAAGAGAAACTAGCCTCCATAATAAAACGGGTGGTTCCCAGCAGAAACAGTGATACATTTAGGGAACATGTGCTTAGCCATTGTGTTACAGCACACTTACTTTTTTAATATACAAATTCCCCAGAAGATAAAGTGATTGGTGTTGGTCTGGTGTAGTGGTTAGAGTACTGGTCTGTGTTGAACCAAAGGCGAACCGTTCTGAAAGCTCGTATATGCTGAGCTACCATGCTAGTTACTCTATCCAAAAAGGAGATGAGGTTAGTCCAGCATGATTTGTTCCTAAGAAACCCATGCTGGCTCTTTGTAATCACCGTGTTCTTTTCAAAACGCTCCCAGATGGACTGCTTGATGATCTGCCCTCGAACCTTTTCCAGGCATCGACGTGAAGCTAACATAGAGAGATAAGGCAGTCTCTGCCTGTAGGTTCTGGATACAAAAAGGAAAGCTAAACTGGGAGAGAAAGCAAGGACTGGAGCAGCAGAACCTTCATCAGCCAATAGATGGGGCCAAGATGGTCTCCCCCTTGCCATGCTGTTCGACCTGAGAGGCAGGGGCTGCAGCCCCACAGTGCCCTTTGAACCTATGGCTTGTTATTTTCTTATGTCACGGCAATAAGAAGTCATATGGTTCTTCCAGACCACTGACTCCAGGGACAGAATGCAAGAGTGAGTGAACCAGCTCTTTCTTAACTTGGGGTTCATCAGAATTCACCAACTGAAGTCAGTGAAGTTAAAATGGGTGCTCAATTAAGGACTTTTTTTTTTAAGGCAGTAAATGGAGCACAGTTAGCAGGCAGGCATGCTGTTATGTAGCCTCACTCTCCATGGCAACACTTTAAAGAGAACCCAAAGAAAATCAACAATGGGGGGCATTATTTTTGACTGTATTATTGGTTATGCAGAAACCTCACCCTTATTAATGATCATTAGCATTTCTTCCTGCTATTCCTTGGGGCATCACTGGTTTCTAGCAAATTACTCATCAAGGCAGGATTTTTAGGCCATAAAAATAAATGACTTGCTTATCCTTCCCCATCAACTTGCGAGATTGTTCTTCTACTCCTGTTTCTTGGATGAGGAAATGAAGCTGATGAGGAATGACTTGGCCAAGGACACCTTCTAAGTCATTATCTTGGTTGGCTTTTGAAGCGGCATTTCCTGTTGTCACACCAGCCCCCTAGCCTAGCCTGATCTTCCCTTCCACAACCGCGGCTTCAATACAGACTCTTGGAAATTGCCACAGAACAGAAGGGTTTCTTCCCGACTCCTTCCTCCTCCAGGTTTTAATATACTGTATGCATTCCGCCCCCCCACCCAGCCTTCAGGCAAAGGGATGACAGAATGTATAGTCTGGATCCCCTTTTACCTCCCTTTTCAGTGGCTATTTACGTACCTTTGAAAAATCCATTTGATGCACTTGCGAGGGGGTGTCAAATAAACATCAAGTCCTTTTATCATCAAGAGTGTACAACTTGTAATCATGAATTATGCAAGCCGGGATCGGCTGTCTCATTGTAGGAAGGAGCAGCTGCAGGCACTGCTCAGAAGAGTATAGGAGTTACAAAAGGCAATTGGATAGACCTCATCAAACACTGAAATTAAAACAACAACCCTAAACTTTAGGGGCATGCTCTACTGAGGGAAGGGCCATAACTCAGTGGGAGAGCTGGAGCAAATGCCTCTCCTATAGAATCATAGAGTTGGAAGAGACCACAAGGGCCATCGAGTCCAACCCCCTAAAAAAAAAAAGCTTTAGAGTTTGGATTTGATATCCCGCCTTTCACTCCCCTTCAGGAGTCTCAAAGCGGCTAACATTCTCCTTTCCCTTCCTCCCCCACAACAAACACTCTGTGAGGTGAGTGGGGCTGAGAGACTTCAAAGAAGTGTGACTGGCCCAAGGTCACCCAGCAGCTGCATGTGGAGGAGCGGGGACTCGAACCCGGTTCCCCAGATTACAAGACTACCGCTCTTAACCACTACACCACATTGGCTCTTTTAGAAGGTTCTCTGCTCAGTCCCAGGTATCTCCAAATAGAGCGGGCAATGTCCCAGGCCTGAAACCCCAAAGAAGCACTGCCAGTCAGTAGAGACAAGACTGGACCAGTGGCCTGACTTGCAGAAGCAGCAACATATGTTCCTATGAATACATAGTGTTGTAAAATCCCTGCTTACAGAATGCACAGATTTACCATCATCTATGCCGCCATGTGTGGGACGCTGGTGGCGCTGTGGTCTAAACCACTGAGCCTAGGGCTTGCCGATCAGAAGGTCAGCGGTTAGAATCCCCGCAACGGGGTGAGCGCCCGTTGTTCGGTCCCTGCTCCTGCCAACCTAGCAGTTCGAAAGCACGTCAAAGTGCAAGTAGATAAATAGGTACTGCTCTGGCGGGAAGGTAAACGGTGTATCCGTGCACTGCTCTGGTTCGTCAGAAGCGGCTTAGTCATGCTGGCCACATGACCAGGAAGCTGTATGCCAACTCTTTCAGCCAGTAAAGCGAGATGAACGCCGCAACCCAAGAGTTGGCCACGACTGGACCTAATGGTCAGGGGTCCCTTTACCTCTACCTTTATGCAGCCATGTGCCTGACAAAGACTAAGGCTGTCCTCAAGCACACCCCTCCCAAGTTTTCCCAACCCGCAGGAGTTGGGACATCGTCACAGCCAGGGGACAAAATGTGTGAGTCAGTGTGCAAGGTTGCTTAAGCAGCACCCAACTGGCAGTCACCATGCCTCCTCCCAAGTAGCTTTGTTGTGACAGTTAGTGATGGACAATCACAAATCTTCTCCAGGGTATCCCTGCATCCTCACATAGCACATAGCGCCCACCAACCTGGTGCCCTCCAGATGTTTTAGACTACAGCTCCAATCAGCCACAGCCAGTAAAGCAGTTCTAAGAGTTTTGTTTGTTTGTTTTAATTGGGGCAACTTGCGCCAAAGATTGAGGGGGCCAGGTTGTGCAAGCGACACTGCATGATGTTGCATGTGTGACATCACATGTGCATAGCATGACATCACATGAAGTTTCAGGAGGGGCTCGAAGAAGGAGCCGAACGCAGTGGCTGGAAGCTCCTCCTCTCTTGCACTCCATGGCAGGGGAAGAAGGTGGAGCCGGCCACTGAAGCCATGCTAAGCTCCACAGTCGGCCTCCTTCACCTCCTGATGGTAGTGAACATTGAGGGTCCCAGCTCCTCCAAAGTATCAGGGGCCCTCAAAACACCCCTGAGTTGGCACTCCTGGGTGGGGGAAGAGATGGTGGTGCCAGGAAGTGCCACTGGAAGGAGGTCAGGAATGGCAACGGTGAGTTTCATCTCCAACCTGTCTTTTGACATCACCTTGGGGAAAAATGATGGAAGATGCCCTCCATTTTACTCCCATCCTCACAAAATTTGAATCAAATGTGTGTATTTTTATGAAAAACTAGGACTGGGCTCAGTCCTAGTTTTGAGACTGTTCACAGGGAGCGGGGAGGAGAATGTATTGTGTGAGTTGGCCATAGGGCTTCATCATGTATTGCTAGTACAGATGATCAAGACACAGATAATGAGTTTAAAAGTCAGGAGGCCAAGAGGGGAACCATAAGGGTTTAGGCCCGTGGTTCCCAATGTGGGGCACACACCCCACAGGGGGGCAATTTGATTTTAAAGGGGGGCAATTTGAGAATGAGTTAGACCAAGTTTTTTAGGCTTCCTCCACATGAATAGGAGTTCACTTTTTGAATACTAAGAATTATATGTCACGAGGAGGGGGCATCAGGATTTTAGAGATGCTTAGGTGGGGCATGGCCAAAAAAAAGGTTAGGAACCACTGGTTTAGGTGATCCATACATCCTATACCATCTCACATGTCCACCACGATGAAGTCAACATCCCTTTTGTGACAGCTACTTATATGAAATTGCTACCTTGTGAAGTCAATTCCTATGTTATCAGGTTTAGAGGTTTGGATTTATAAGGCCAGGAAGAATTCTAAAATAACTCCCAGAGGGCAAAACACTGGAGACTTTTTAAGATGGATTTTGCTTGTTACTGGGAAGATGAACATAAACAACAAAAAAATGATTAAATTTCCCAGTGATTCAGAGCTCAGTGTGGGTTACTCGGTGCAACAAAAGAGCCCTATAAAATTCAGAATGACAGGGGGAAACGTGGACCTGGGGGAGGATGATTATCTTAAAACAATCTCACTGATAGAAATGCAACACAGTAAGATGAAAATGGAAAAGGAGAGAACGAAGTGTGTCTGTATGCACTCATGCCTCAGATCGTTAAAGAGGAATAGAAATAGCTTCCAGGTATTTTGTCAGTTCTCTAACTCAGCCTTCCCTAGCTTGTTCCCTCTCCAGATGTTTTAGACTACAAATCCCATCATCCCTGACCAATGGCTGTGCTAGCCAGGACTGCTGGGGGTGGTAGTCCAAAGGATCTGGAGGAGAAACCAGTTGCAGGAAGGTTGCAATAACTTCTTTTTCTTATGCAATGTCCCTCTTCTTCCCTTCACAACAATCTTGCAAGGCAAAATGCCTGAGACATGGTGGTATGCTACACTTGAGATATGTGAAATCCCAGAATGACGCAAAGCTTCGTTGATGCTGGGGTGACTGCTTATGCATCAGCAAAAAGCACCACCCCCCAAAAAAGAGGTCGGAAGAGGACACTGGTTTGCATAAGATGTGCATGTGCTGTTTTATATGCAGAGATGCAAAACTCAAAATAATTACTATACAGGTGTCACTCAACTTACACAGGGGCTGCATTCTGGGCCCTTGTATGTAAGTGGGGAGTACCCTCTAAAAAGACTCTAAACACCTGTCCCCCCCTCTCTCCCCACACATCTTTCTTTTCAACTAGAGTTAAAGTTCCAGGGGCAGCTGGAAGATGCGCAGGAAAATGGCTGCTGCTGCTGCTGCTGATGCACTACCACAAGTGCCAGCTGCTAGGCAGGGAGGCCGAGTATCTCAAACAAAGCCCCACTGTTCCTCCAGTCTCTTCTCCACCCTCACTGAAGTCCTCTTCAGACTCTGGCTCGCAAGCCACAAGTATTCTCCAGCTCTCTCCTGCCACTTCCTGGTTTGAATCAATTCATCTATTTCCCACTACCACAGTCTACACAGTCACTCACGAGTTGACCCACGCATAAGTGGGGGGGATGCCTGCGCTTTAAACAGAAATACAGTATATCTCACCATAACAGGGAAGACTGTGACCAAGAGATCTGCGTGTGCCTCCTTAGTCTGCTGTGCAGTTGACTTCAGGGTCCCTGCTCTCTTTTTAAACGACTCTGCACTTGGTCTTCAAGAAGAGTATAGCAGAGGTGGGGAGCCTGGTGCCCTCCAGATGTTGTGGGACTCCCAACTCCCATCAGCCTTGGCCAGGATGGCCAGCAGACAATAGTGTCTACTGAGACCCACCCAATCAGAATGTCACACAGATGATCAAGGGTCTGGAAACCAAGTCCTATGAGGAATGGTTGAAGGAGCTGGGTATAATTAGCCTGGAAAAGAGGAGACTGAGAAGAGATATGATGGTCATCTTCAAATATTTCAAGGGCTGTGACATGGAAGATTTAGAAAGCTTGTTTTCTCCTGCTGGACTTTAACCAATGGTTTCAAGTTACAGGTAAGATGCTTCCAACTAAACAGCAAGGAAGATTAGATGACTTTCAAAGTCCAGGTTTCCCATTCAGGGCCGAGATCGCTCTGGAGAAGAAGCTGTTCTTGAGACGGCTTGTTCTTGTCTTCATCATCCTGTATCTCCATCCCGACGGCAGGAGCTCGAAGAGACAGTGACCAGGATGCGATGGATCTTTTACTATGTCCAGTGCCTTCCTCTGGCACCTTGTGGCATAAATCTGCTCTAAGGTGGAAAGTGGGCAGCCAACAATGCTCTCTGCTGCCTTAACAACTCTGCACAACCCCATCCTGTCCTGGGTTGTACAGCTTCCGTACCACACACATAAGCCATAAGTGAGCACGCTCTCAATGGCACAGTGATAGAAGGCAAGCAGCAGTTTCTGCGGAAGATGGTTTTTCCTTAGGATTCTCAAAAAGTACAGTCTCTGCTGCGCCTTCTTCACAAGCCCCCTTGTGTTGGCACTCCAGGACAGATCCTCTTGTAATTCAATACCCAAAAATCTGAACGTTGTTACCCTCTCCACACAGACCCCATCAATCAAAAGTGGCTGGACATTGCTCTTCTGTCTCCTGAAGTCCACCACAAGCTCCTTTGTCTTCCTTGTATTTATGAGCAAGTTGTTGGCTCTGCACCACTCTGTCAGCCGCTCCACCTCATCTCTATAGTCCGTTTCACCCTCCCTTTCAGAGATGAGCCCAATCATGGTTGTGTCATCTGCAAATTTGACAACCCTATTACTAGGGTGAGCAGCCACACAATCGTATGTGTAGAGAATATAAAGGAGCGGACTAAGTACGCATCCCTGTGGTGTTCCTGTGTAGTCTTAAGCGTATTAGAGGTATAAGGGCCCAACCGAACCCTCTGGGGGCGGTCTGACAGAAAGTCCAATATCCACCCACAAAGTGATAACGGAAGCCCCAGATCTTCCAGTTTAGACATCAGACGTTGTGGTAGAATGGTATTAAATGCCGAGCTGAAATCTAAAAAAAGCAGTCTGGCATAACCCCCCCCCCCCCCCCGCTGCTCCAAATGTGCAAGAACGGCATGGAGGGCAATCGCCACAGCGTCCTCTGTCGATCTTTTCATTTTATAAGCAAATTGGAATGTGTCCAGTCCCTCTGGTAGGCAGGCAATGACATAATTTTGTACCAGCTTTTCAAAGCACTTCATGATTATAGGTGTGAGTGCTACTGGATGAAAGTCATTCAGATCTTCCGGGTTAGATTTTTTTGCTATTAGAACAATAGTAGAGGACTTTAGGCAGGATGGAACAATAGCCTGGGCTAGGGATCGATTTAAAATCCCAGTGAAAACTCCTGCTAGTTGATCTGCACAGTCTCTCAGTACCCTTCCAGCTACCCCATCTGGCCCTGTGGCCTTCCTTGGGTTGATTCCCTTCAGATTCCTGCTTTGCAGGGGGTTGGACTGGATGACCCTTGAGTTCCCCTCCAGCTCTACAATTCTACGATTCTATTATTCTTTTAAGAATCCCCCATCTTAAAGCTATACACTTTTCGTATGTCACACATACATTTTAGACTTCCGTGAACTTACAGAGGCAAAAACTGGAATCCTACAAATTGGCTATTTGATTAGGAGCCTGTGAAGCTGAATTCAGTGTCCCTTGCAGACATTCCCATCAGATAGCTGGTAGATATAATGCCAAGGTAGCATAATGCCAGCATATAATGCTGGTAGATTTAATGCCAGGGTGAGGTATCTATGGCTCTCCACATGTTGTTGGATTCCAAGCTCCAAGCTCCCATCATCCCTGACTGTTAGCCATGCTCCCTGAGGCTGATGGGCATTGAAATCCCAAAACATCTAGAGGGCCAGAGGTTCTCCAACTCTGAGCTATAGCAGCACTGAGCTATACCAGAACTCAAGCTGCTGCCCTTGCAGATGCTTGGATCAAGTGAGCCAAGTTCTCAGATATTACGAACTGAAATGTTCTTATAAATGGGGCATCCTTGTGTCAGCAGAGGGCAGTATCATGAACAGAAACAAGAGTGGACTTAAAAAGGTCTTAAAAGAAAGGATAAGAAGCTTGGGTCTGATGCAGGCCCAGAACACTATTGAGAAAACAAGGTGATAATTGTCTGAAACCCATTAACATGCTCCTGGATGGCGATAAAATGGAAATTAGAGTTCTGGGGTGTATTTGGAAATATTTCAGTAGCTGTAAATAAGAATCTGTGAGCAGCATAATGGCCTGTGTATATTTAAGGCAGTTTCTGCATAAAGATAAAATTCCCAGGGGTTTTGGCAGAAAATTGCTTTGTAATTTCTCCCCCTCTCTCCCATTCTTTCCTTGCCTGTTTAAACAATCATGGAATAAGGAATCTTTACATTCAGCTTCTGTTTTATTTCCATGTTAGATCAGAGCTTGAAGTGGGACAGAACTCTGCCAGGATCAAGGGCTTCTGACTCACCTTTTTTTGTCACATGATTGTCAGTCAGGATTATAGGGTTGTGACCAATACATGACCCCAAATTGTCAGTGTGGGTGGGGGAAAACCACTCTGGAATTCCTTGTTCTGCAGACAAGGACAACAAGATAACTGTAGCTGAAATAAACAAGCCTTTGAACACAAGAACATAGGAACTTAATACCAAGTCAAACCACTGGTTCTAGCTCAGTATTGCCTATTGAGGATCTATGGAGTTTCTGACAAGGGATATTTCCACTGCTAACTGGAGATCCATGCAAGGCAGATGACCTACTACTGAGGAATGTCCCCATGGCCATGGAACAATAGGTTCAGCACTGAAACCTGGAACTTCTATAGGTTTAATGTACTGCTGTGCTGAAAATGTACTGCTGTGCTGAAAATGTCTCCAGCAACCCCCACCCCAAACACCCATTATCCAACACCTAATGAGCAAAGAAATTGCACTTGCATATTATCAAAGGGGAGAGAACCATAGAATGATAGAGCTGTAGAGTTGGAAGGGGATCTATGGGTCATCTAGCCCAACCCCCTGCAATGCAGGAATATGCAGCCATCCCATACGGAGGTAGAATCTGCAACCTTGGCATTACCAGCACCATGCTCTAACCAACTGTCTTGCTGAAATCTGGAGAAGCTTACCTGGTAGGGTGGAGTCACAGAGTGGCTGGGGAAACCCAGCCAGATGGGCAGGGTATGAATAAATTATTATTATTATTATTATTATTATTATTATTATTATTATTATTATTATATAACTCTGGCTATTGCAACAGCCCTGTGGTAGTGGAATCACTGCTGCTTTTGTTGTGCTTACCTGACTTTCAAGGTGGCCAAGGGGTGATTATGGGTGCTTTCCCTTTCATTCTGCAAATTGTTGCTCTGGTGGTCTGCACTTTGCAGCCTTTCAGTCTCAGCTGGGCTTTTCTGTAAGCATGGGAAAGTAGGCAGGATGCCCTACAGCCAACTGATATTCTTTTTAGCTTGATCTTTTTAGTGACGTCTCTTTATGTTTAAAGAAATCAGCATGGGGAGGTTTTTGCTTGTTTGTTTCATGGTAAAAGTCAGCTCTTTCCTTAAAAACAAAACCAGCAAGTGTGTCTGTCTTAGGCATTCACTAAGCCAGCTGCCCTGGCTGCCCATGCTTCAGTTGCAGCTCAGGAGGAAATGTCACGATGCACTGTTTGTCTGAGATAAATACAAGTTTTTAAACACACACACAATCGCATAGGTACACAGGGACACTCACTCCAAAAGATAAGCTTGGCTACAGCTTAGGCATACACCTAATGAAGATAAACCCTGGCCTGTTGACCTGTAACGTGTGAATGGCTTTTACAGTGGACTGGAAGACCAAATCCTAACTCTGCATCATAGCCATGCCAACACTGATAAAGAAAAAGAGGGAGAAAGGAGCGCACCAACTGTTCTCGCTCAAAACACCGACTGTATTCCTCAGCCCACTGCCTTACAGTTCAAACATGTATCTGACAGCCCAGCGCATGAAGATTTACTGTGTAAGGGAATGAAATGCGCATGGTGGAATAAATAAAGAGGTTGCCCTATAATTTGCTGTTCCCTTGTTGTAGCATTGCAGCAGCCCACGCTGTGGGATAATTCTTAATATTGACACCAGTTTCACAAGACTGCATCTGGGTTACAGAAGCGCAGAAATGTTTCTGCTAGAGGCAGGAACGGGTACACCTGAACAATTGATGATGAAAGCAATGGCTTTGGTCCTTCTGCTGAAGGAAAGGTGCTTGAGTCAGAGGAGACTTCCAGTGGTGGAAGGAGAAGGAACACTTGTAAAATTAATTCTTGCTGTAGCCCTTGCACCACTTCCCACATGGTTCAGCACAGTGCCACAGCAGAAGAGGGACTTTGGCAGAAAACGAAATTGGCAAAAACGCCTTTCCCTCCTTTTGCAGTGGGAACATACACAGATGAAAATCTATGTATACATTATTTTGGTAGTTTCTCCACTGGAGCAACATAGCCTGTTGATGAAACTTTTGTGGCTTTCTGCACATATACGATTCTACCGTGTTCAGCTGTTGAGCTTGCTTGCTTTACTCTAAATCGTGGATGAGGAACATTTTTCTTTTCTAAAAAAAAAAAAAGTTTTATTGAAATTTTTCACAACACAATAAAAAGAACGAATTAATCTGCAAAGAATAATAACAAGAAAGAAACTAGAAGAAAAGAGAGAGGAAACTACAAAAATCCTCCCTCACCTCTATATCTTAACTTTTATCCCATACAGGATAAGGTGAGCCTTCCCAGCCCCTAGGTAAGCCTGGGAGTATCAATGGGGAACCCTTTTTCAGACTGAGGACCACATTCTGAAGGCCATAACTTTCCAAGGACCACATGCCCTTGGTGGGTGGAGCCAGAGGCAAAAGTGGGCGGAGCAACAAATGCAAATTTTACCTCTGTATGTGGTAGGCCAGTTTCTGCACTCACTCATACACCCTTCTCTAACCTCCATACAGACAAGCAAGAGGAGCTCAGGGGCACAATCCAGCCAGGCAAAACCACTCAGGATGTGAAGCAGAACCAGTGAGGGCTGTGGCCTAGCAGCCCTGAGGACTGTGTAGAGATGCCTGGAGGGCCGCATTCAGTTCCTGAGCTGGGGGTGTTCCCTATTCTAAACCCTCTGTGTGAATTCTTCCCCTCAGAATTTGGCATCAGGATCATAGAATTGTAGAGCTGGAAGGGACCTTGAGGATTATCTCGTCCAACTCCCTGCAATGCAGCAGGAATACGCAGCTGTCCCTTACAGGGATTGAACCTGCAACCTTGACGTTATCAGCACCATGCTCTAACCAAGTGAGCTACCCAACTGAATGTAGGACGTAGGGATAGGTCACAAGCTATGCCAAGCCCTAGAGCAGAGTTGTATCCCTTGTAGGTATCAGCGGGTGCCTGCTGAGGCCCACTGTTCTGCAGAGGGCCCTTTGTCAAGCCCTAGAACCTCCTTGCTTCTCGTCACTGTCTGGTCACCTGCCCACATTGAGCAGAAGACCTCCACTTATATCCTGCCCAGGAGCAGAGGGCTACCAAATGGGCAACAGGGGAAGTGGTGAGAAGGTGAGAAGGGGTGCCTACCGGGGGCACTGCCATTTAAATAATGAACCCACCTTTCCCAAGAAGCCTTCACCACAACTCCTTAGTCTTCCAATCTTACTGTACCTAAGCCGACGTATGTGTCCCTGAAATAACTGTGTCCACAGTCTGTTGTCTCACCTGTGTTGAGTTTAAGAATGTTAACGGGGGGGCACTAGGTGCACCTTGAAAGATGGTTGCTAATAACATCTTGTCCAGCTTGCAAGAGGTAATTAGAGGCTGATATGGGGAGTACATCAGCCTCCCTTCGTCTTTTCAGGGAAGGAAAAGACGCTGCCTCACCTGCTGTTGCCATAAATCACCCCCCCGAGTTCGGATGAAGGAGGGGGTGAGAGGCACTAGGTGGAAAGCCCTCGGGCAAGCTTGGAGCTCCCTGCCAGCTTCTTTCAGGAGCGAGCCTGGCCGCGATGTTTAAAAAGAAGAAAAGAATTGGACCAATAAACGCACATGCTTCAAGAGAAATCAGGAATGCTTTTATCTGCTAATAAATTTACCACTGAGTGAAGAAGATCGAGACGGAAGGACGAAGGACGGAAGGAACAGAGATAACACCAGAGAACTGCCGACATTTTGGTATGTGGACGGTACGAGAGGGAGGGGGAAAGACTTTTTTATTTTATTTTTATGTGAGTACCTGATAACCCTCCCCCTCAAAAAACCGTCTCAACAACTAATTTACATGGGTACCCCCCACAAAAAAAAAATAATTTGGAAAACATTTGGACTTTATGATGTGTATTGATATAATTTGGCCTAATGGGTATGATATGTTTAATTTGGCAAATGGAAACTTAATAAAAATTATTGGGGAAAAAAGAGTTTAAGAATGTTAACACACCTGTCTTCTTGGCCCTTGCCATGCATGTTGATGGTGCTATTTAATAAGAGTAATAGCACACCTCTTTCGAACTGTCCTCCCACAGGCTAGAAACTAGGGTTGCCATATTGTGAAGAGCAAAAAAGAGGACACCTTCATCGACTTCTGCTTTTAATTGTGGATCGCTATGATGACTCCGCCCATGAAAAAGTGGACGTGTCCCTGGAAAAAGAGGACAGAAACTTGCTTTTTCTGTTTTAATTGAAAACCAAGATGACTCCATCTTTAGACTCCATTCAGGCTTTTGTGCAAGTCCATAGCCAGTTGGCAGTAATAGTTATTGTTTCCAATAGGATTTGAAAACCCAAGCACTTTGTAGCAAGTTATAAAAAGACCCAGGACAGATTTTGCCTGCCTGTAGCCTCCCGATCTAAAAAATACGAGCAGCCCTGCAGGAAGGTTTCTGTTGCTTTCCCTTTCACCTTCACAGAGCCTCATTAACCTCACAGCATATACAAACAGTTTTAGACTAGCGGTATTAAATCCTCACATTTGAGACAATAAAGGCCAGATGGTGATAAAGGTGCAATAGATCATCTTGGAAGAACCGGTTCTTCAACGTTTAGAAACTCGTACCCCCACCTTAGCCTCACAGATGGCAATAGCAATAGTTTCTGCACAGATAGGTTCATTATTCCTCTTTTCTCATAAATTGAGCAAAGCTTTTGGCCCTCTAGCTTTAAAAAAATCAAATAAAAATAAAATACGGCAGGAGATTCTATGGCAGCGCATCTTAAAGGTCGTTGCCGAAATGTAATACTGGAAAGCCAAGGCTGGCTGCAGATCTGGCCCTGCCTTCATACATTGCTGACTTGGAGATGATGTTTGATTGCTGCCAACAAGACTGACACAGCAGAAATTAAAAATGGAGGCCCCCGTGGCCAAACACAGCAAGCTAGCTCTTGCATCGAGAAGTGAGGTGCTTCTGAAGGCCTTTGGAAGCCAGCCTATCGCCATGATCCCAAGCATCATTGCTTGCAAGGAAGTCCTGTCTCTCTCAAAGAAAGAGAGCTACACCACTTTAAGGCAGCCTGAGCACACTGATAATATTACAGTCCTGTTCTCTGCTGCAAAGGCAAACAGATCCAAATGAGTGGTGCCCTCAAAACATGTATTTCCCAGCTCATGCGCACCTCAAAAAGAAGACAAGCAAACGCTCGGTCATACATCACGCTGAACACAGGAACAAGTGTTTGTGTGAAAGAGTGTACTTGTGTTGATTGGTACAGCTCACCTATTAGTGTGCACAGTGACACAACCTCCATTACAGCCTTCCCCGCCCCTCCTCCAAAATTCCTATCCAGAGATAACTGTATCCCACTGGTATTCCATTCTACCCACTATGTCTAAGACCAAGCTCTCCAGTTCACCCAACTTAGCTTGGCAGCTTCTAGGCATTAGTGTGTAAACACTGGCATAAAACAACAACAACAACAACATTTACACCCCACCTATCTGGCCAGGTTTCTCCAGCCACTCTGGGAGGCTTCCAGCAACATGTAAAATATAATTAAAAAGCATGCACTATCTCTTCAAGTTCTACATTTTGACCTGTGCTGCTTTGCCCTCTGTGAATTGCTATTTTGTACCCAGCACTCACAGTGCTTAGTTTTACGGCTCACATATTTAAATTTCCATCAATTTTATCATCTTCATCCCAAAGGAGAGATTTCCTTTGAACCACCTCCCCAATTCTTGCTGGCTCCCCTCCCCAGCAATCGGTTTAAAAGCTACTCTATCACATGGTGGTAGGAAAGGGTTTGTGTTCACTGGGCAATTGAGGGACAGATTCCGAGCCCCCTGCACTTCCGATTATGTAACTAAGGACATGGAGGGCTTTGAACTGGGCTCCAAAAACCAATAAGAACACAAGAGCCTCCTGGGTCAGGCCAAAGGCCCATCTAGTTTTCAGAATGGCCAGTCAGATCCTTAGGGACCCCCAAGCAGAACCTGAGGGCAACAGCACTCTCCCCACTTGTGATTCCCCACAACCGGTACTCAGAGGCATGCTGTCTCCAGCAGTGGTGAACGAACATAGCCATCGTGTCTAGTAACTGCTGATAGCAGTGGTGTGCGGTAAATTTTTTCATAGGGGAACAGTTACAGCCTTGTGAGGGCAATGGGGGGGCGAGAGAGATATCACATGCCCTAAGATGGGCAGAAACTTCCTGGGCTTTGGGAAGGAGGCACCTGAGGAACATTTAGGGGACAAGCCAAGTTCCCCATGTCCACTGAGTGCATGCCACTGGCTGATAGCCTTATCATCTGTGAATTTGTCCAAGGTGGTGGCCATCGGTGCCTCTTGTAGGAGCAAATGCTATGTTCAAAACTTTGTGGGGAAACAGTGCAGTTTTCTAAGCCCAACCCCAAGCAAAACAAGGGGTGTTCGTCCCATCACTAGCAGGCACCTAATGTTCCTTCGGGGAACAAACACACTCTCTCAGCCTACTCCCTCTCTCTCATACCCATTGTAAGGCAGCCTTACTCATTTTCGTAAAAAATGAGGTGCCAGCACTCTTATCATAATAAAAGTGCCAGAGGTGCTAGCAGACTCTCTCTACCAGGGACAGCAGAAAATGAGGTGCTGGTATTCTGTGCCATTGAGCACCATCACAACAAAAGCACCAATCATATCCATACAGATGCAACGTGGTTAGGTTATGGGTGCTTAGCAAACAGGGCCAGGTTTTGTGAATGAGCAGGATGCTGGTCCCCATAAGATGCATCATTGTTCCCTGCTTAATTCAGAACCAAATTATCTGGCTTCAGTCCTTATTTAATTAACAGCAGACTGGATGTTTTCTCTCCATCACACTGATGTGTGTGATGAACTACAAGCAGGGGCCGCAAAATGCATCAGAGTTTGTTGGCTTGGCAGAGCTTATTTGTACCTGTGGAGGCCAGTCTGGGCAAAGATCCGGAGGCACAGATGGCCCTGTATTTGGTCCAGTTGGGGCTTTGCATCCAGGTACTGGGTACTTTGAAACCCACTCAATCAAATGGTAAACATTAGATGTTTTTTCTCCTCCCACAACATTTATGGCCTGGCTGTGCTGAATGAAGGGATAGGTTTTGTAAACACTGATCCCTTGGCAAAGGGAAAAACAGATGCTTGGATGTGGGTTGAGAAGCAATACCCAAGTTAGACAATGTAATGACAAACTAATGGAAGAGACACACTTTTTAAGGAAAAGTGAATGTGGATATTGGTTGGTAGCCGGGGCTCGGGCACAACAGAGGAGTTGCTGACTGGATTCAGGTCATCAGTACAGCCTGCAGTGGCAATGAGGCACAGGCACTGATATTCACTCTGAGGGTGGCAGCCATGAGTCCCTGGGACACTCAAACTGGATCCCAAAGACAGTTTCCTCAGCGCTTGCTGTATGGACACCACCACATCAGGCATCTCTCACTCCTCATGGCTGCCCACTTGTACAGGAAGCACATGGGGTAGGAAACAGGTGAAGGCTTGTTTGGGATGTTTATCTCTAGCCCCATTGAATAATCTCTACTCTTCAGCAAGACAGTGGTGCCTGGGTAAGGTAGTCCGGGACTAGAGAGACAGAAGGCTTCAGCTAGAGAGGAGTTTGTTGGAGGAAGTTGTTCCCTGCTAGGGATCTGTCCACGGTCCTGCAAGCCTTGTGTCTGACCTTCCTTATTCTACAGACCCGGGATCTGTGAACCATCTCTCTGTTTTGTCAGTTCTGGTACTCTCCAGCACCCTAGTCTGCTAACTGGACCTCTTACCTTTCTGGCTGTCTCTAGGTTGGGTCTTTCCTAAGACAGGATGTTGCACTCCCAATAAAGAATAAGCTGGGTATATTATCCCCAGGGTCAGAGGCAGTATGCCTCTGATTATTAGCATCTGGGGAGGTAAACAGTAGGAATGAGATACTGTACCGATGTCCTCCTTGTGTGTTTCCCATAGGTACCTGGTTGGCCACTGCGGGAAATGGGTTTTTGAACTAGGTAGACTTTTGGTCTAATTCATCAGGGATGTTCTTATACTCTGTGTTGTCTGCTGACTCTCAATTACTCATTCAGACTCTACACAGGTGCTGGTAAGTTTTAAAAAAATTATTCACAGGTTCTATAGAAGTCCCTGCAGCAGGGACTCACCCAGGCTAAGGGAAAAGAAAAAGCAGGGAGTTTGGAGACTGTATTTAAGGGGACATTGTGCTTGAATGTAACACGCATGCCAGAATACATAGCTGATGAGCTGTGTTCAATTTCATAGGTCATAATTTATGTAAGATTCTTCTCGCTTCATTATACAAAGTTAATTGGCATTGCATGATTTAGTGTACACATGGTCCTAGGATTTATACAGGATTCCAGTGGCTCACTTTCATGCTTAAAAATGCCGTGTATGATCTATCTTCTCTCAGCATCAGTCACTGGAGCAAGAGTGTTTCAAATACGCCAAGGCAAAAGGATTCCAAATCAACTGCTTTGCAAATGATTCAGTGATCACTGTGAATGAAATAAGGGAGGAAAAGACCCCTGTGGAGGTAGGTAGATAAATGATAAATGCTAAACCTATTATGAGTGGTTGAAATTACTAACACAAAGGCACACTGCTTCAGGGAAAGTGTCTAGACTATGTAGAATGCAGCTATAAATAATACTCTAAAGACAGAATTCTACTCTGTGCTCAAAAGCACAATCTAAATATGCCTCTGCACTGCATCGGTTTTTGCAGTACCTAGTATCTTTGAGATGATAACCCTCCACAAATTAGCAACTACCAGCGGCACTGGCAGTAATCTTTGGCATTTAAGAGCCACTCAGTAATTATAAATGGTTAAGTAAGAACTTGGATTGAAAGGTATTTATTTGCATTTTCCTGACTTAAAGTAACAGAGTGTAGAAGAAGACAGTGAATGGCAATCATTTAAATCCACTCTAATTAAGAGGAGGTGAGGCTGCAGGAAAATGAATTGGAGGAATATTTTACCTGGAATTATGAGTCTTCTATAGATGGGTTCCAGGTTTGCTTCCAAGATGGCATTTCATACATGACACACCTCCACTAAACGAGAGTGAACTCCACCAAATTAGCTCTTTAATAATGTAACTATTAATACTTGTTTAAAGCTTATTTTGAAGCATATAAATGTAACTAATTAATAACAATACATTACAAATTCACTATAAAACTTGTTTCAAAATAATTTTCTGACAAAGCTTCTTTTAATTAATTTTACTTAGGAAAGCAAATAAAAGAAAACAATGCTCGCTGAGTAGCATTTGTGACTACTTTTGGGGCTGTTTTCAACATCTTTAATCATGATACTTCTCACAATACAAAACTGGCTTCCAAATACAACTTGATTTTTGTAATGATGTTGCTATTTGCTCCTGACTGAGCTCAGTGACTTGTACACTGTGCTGGCATAACTCACTTCCTGTTGCCACTGCCACTCTCTTCCCTCCAGCAATCTATGTTCCCTCTTCCAACTTCTAATTTAGTCATCCATTTTGTTTGGATGACTCCAAATCCATTTTGGGAAGAATGACTCAACCTTTGATTCAAAAGCAGGGAATCTCCTTTTCTATATGAAAAAAAGAGCATTTCAGGTTGAGGCTACCCCCGAAAGACCTCTCCTCTACTGAATAATCCTAAGGACATAGTTAGCTTTGCTTAGTGTCAAAAGGCATTAGGAACATAAGAAGCTGTCTTGTACTGAGTCATAGCAATGATCCATCTAGCTCAGTGTTGTCTATACTGACTCCCTGGAGCTCCCTGGAGTCCCTCCTCACCAGGGATGGAACCTGAGGCCTTCTTCATACAAAGCAGATGCTCTACTACCAAGCTACAACCCTTTCATTGCTACCTTTACCTACATCAACAGTCATTTATCAGTTATGATAATAGAATCATAGACTTGGAGGAGACCCTAAGGACCATTTGAGTCCACTTCTCTGCAATGCAGGAATCTCAACTAAAGCATCCATGACAGATGGCCACCCAACCTTTGCTTAAAAACCTCCAGTGAAGGAAAATTATCCACCTTCCGAGGGAGTCCATTCCACTCTCAAACAGCTCTTACCATCAGAACATTCTTCTTGATGTGACAGCCCTTGAGATATTTGAAGATGACTATCATATCTCCTCTCAGTCTCCTCTTTTCCAGGCTAAGCATACCCAGTTCCCTCAATCATTCCTCATAAGGGTTTCCAGACTCTTGATCATCTTGGTTGCCCTCCTCTGCACATGTTCCAGCTTGTCAATATCCATCTTAAATTACAGCGCCCTGGACTGGACACGGTACTTCTGGTGTAGTCTAAGGCAGAATAGAGCTGTACTATTAACTTTGCTTGATCAAGACACTATCAAGACAGGCTTTTTTGCTGCTGCATCACACTGTAGACTCATGTTAAGCTTGTGGTCCACTAAGGTCCCTAGATACTTTTCACATGTACTACTGGCAAGCCAGATGTCCCCCAGGTTATATTTGTACAGCTAGTTATTCCTGCCTAAGTGAAGAACCTTACATTCGTCCCTGTTAAAATTCATGTTGCTAGATAGGCCCAGTTCTCCATTCTGTTCAGGTTATCTTGAACTCCAGTTCTGTTGTCTATGGCATTAGCTACCCCTCCCAGTTTGATACCACTGATAGCTACAACCTCTGTGAATTTGTCTAATTTAAGCAGCAGTTGGGTGGCCATCTGTCAGGGATGCTCTAGCTGCATCCTGCACAGCAGATCTTGCATTGGACTAGATGAACTCCACAGTCCCTTCCAACTCTACAATTCTTTGTGGCCACCAACCCACAGGAAGCTCACAGGTAGCACCCATGCCCTACTGTTTGCCACAAGTTCCCCATCACCTAGAAGCTACCTGCACATTGCTGAGATCCAAATCTACCGTGTGCACATGTGCATTTGCTACAATAGCTATATATTTTTTTTAAAAAAAGAAAACCGATTTCTTATGCATTAAAGGCAAGATTTTAATAGCGGTTGCATGAGAGATGTTGGGTACCAGTGCTGTGCCCAACCCTTATCCTCCAGTTTTGAGAAGCATTTTGCCCTCTGTGCAAGAGGGTCATGGGAAGCTGCCTGGCACCAAGTCAGACCAGTGGTCCATCAGGCTCAGTCCTGTCTGGCAGCAGATTTCTAGGGTTTCAGGCAGGTGACATTTCCTGCCAGGGATTAAGCCTGGTACCCCCTTCAGCACGAGAGGCAGCACCTCCCTAAGGTGCTACAGGGTAGTAATTTCTTCTTTCCTTTTCACCACGGGGGGAAAAGAATTTCTCAGAAAATTTCAGGAGAGGGTTAAGACTTTTTGAAGTTATATTAGATACCAGAAAGATCACAAGTTCACTCAGGACTGGAGAAAGTTTACGATTTATCTGGAAAATATTTGTGATGAACAGACAACGCTAGTTGGATTTAAAGAGGCTTTGTGATGAGAAAGGGTATTGTAAAGAGAAAATGAGATGTAAGGATATTATAAACTGGCAATATATTATAAAGGAAATGCGGAACAAATATAAAAACATGAGGATTGTGGGAGGAGCTGGTGGAAGTCAAAAACTTGTAAATTGTTGAATATGGTTGTGTTTGATCAATTTGTAAAAGTAAAATCTTTTAAAAATTAATTAAAAAAGGAAATAATTATTTTCTGTTTAACTTAAATAAAGACCACAGTTTTTTTAAAAAAAGACTTTTTGAAGTTATGCAAAATTAACTTTTTAAAGTTACATTTCTTTATGCAGCATGGTGCTGCAGTCCTCTGTAGCTTCCCCTGGTTTCCTTTTTAACTTTTAAAAATTGTTCAACTTTCAGATGCTCCAGAGTCCATCTTTCCTGGTGCCTGAAGACACACAATCAAGGATACTGCCTGTGGAGCACCAGAGAAGAGGGCAGACAACAGCAATTAAAATAAATAAATAAATAAATAAATAAATAAATAAATAAATAAAAATAAATAAAATGCCCATTACATCTCTCTAGAGAAATAGAGAGGCTTCCTGTTAATATCTAATGATTTCTTTCCAAGCAAAAGGACTTTGCTAAAAAAATAATAATAATAACAAGTATGTGGTAAGCAGCTTCTCAGTTGCCATCTTCCTGGAAAAGGGCATCATGCGGTTTTGATGGTACCCAGAAAGGCTGCAGATTGCTAAGCGATGCTTTTACAATGGAAGAGGACGCTCCCCTCCATGGAGCCCTTGTAAGTAAACCCAAGAAACCAGCAGTTTCCTCATAACAATTTCACTGAAATTTTCCTTTCCCTTTGAAATTTCTGCAAAAGCAAGTTCATCCATCTCTGCCTATGTCTCTCTCCCCACCCCCTCTCTCTGAATACAGAAAAATAAAGTGGATTCAAATTTTGACACAGCACTATGGTGGTTGCAATACTGGGCCTAATGAACAAAACAGGCAAAAGGATTGTTTCTATTGGACTAAAAGATATGGCCACTGAATTTACATATGTACATTTTCCTCTGCAGAAGTTATTAAGAAACTAAGAATGCATTCAGGATGCAAAGAAACGCAACACTCAAAGAATAATTGTCTATCTCACATATTCTCTCGCATGACAGACGAATGCCAACATCACAAGGCGACCAACACTCCAGCAGCAACCATGTAGATGAAACAAAAGGCTTTGAGCTCTTGGATAAACTCACACAATCAAATGATCGTGATGAACAATAGCAGCTGATTCCTCTGTGGCTTAATTTTCCTTCCAACATGATCTCTCTCCATCTGACCTCTCTCTGTCCCAAAGAGAAACTTACACAGCAGCACCTTCAGAAAAGATGTCCACGGTTTCATTCAGAACACTTCAAACTTGTAATTGGGGTGGAGCAGTAGGTCTAGTCCAACTGCCTGACAAAAAGCTAAACGATGCCTTCACCACTCCCACGGTAGAATAATAATAAGAGTTTGGATTTGATATCCCGCTTTAACACTACCCGAAGGAGTTTCAAAGCGGCTAACAACCTCTTTTCCCTTCCTCCCCCACAACAAACACTCTGTGAAGTGAGCGGGGCTGAGAGACTTCAGAGAAGTGTGACTAGCAGCTGCATGTGGAGGAGCGGGGAAGCGAACCAGGTTCACCAGATTACAAGTCCACTGCTCTTAACCACTATACCACACTGGTGATGACACCTGCCTGATTCAGACCACAGTGTGCTCCAAACAGGCAGTAGGAGCATATTGGAGCTGAAAGCTCCATCAAGTAACTCCATCAGGGCAGCTGAGCCCCAACCTCAGGAAGAAATGCTGGGCCAGTCCCTCTGTGAGCATCTCTAAGCAATCTGACCTTGTAGAGCACATTTTTCTGAGCCCCAAATATTACTGTCACACATATCTTCAGCAGTGGCACAAACCATCCTTTGAAACTTCCACAGCAACTTCCTGCCTCCTAGAATTGTGTCCCTAGTTGAAGGATTGCAACATTAACTGCAAAAGGGCAGAAGAGTTGTAGAACGACCAATACTTCTGTCATCAATCTGCCTGCCATTGAGCAGCCCACCTGAAGCCTCTTCTTAGAAGGCAGATCTGAGTATCTCTCTATTGCTGAGAGATAGTTTAAATTTTCTTTGCATATCCTTTTTCTCTCCTACCTGGTGCTTTTCCTTTTATCTCATTTCTAAACTTGGTATTGGGCAAGAGCTTGTTTTCATTAATTATTTGTGAAGGGCATAATTTATTTTAAGCATGATGGTGATGTAGCTGACAGTTGTGTCGAGAACGGAGATCTTTGGTGCTATGTTATTTTCTCTTTTTACATGCTAAAGTCCACAGATCACACTCCTAAGCAACTGATCCTGCTCATTAAATTTGATTATCTTTCCATTTGGTGTGAGAAAATGATTCTAAACATGCCTACTCCTAATACAAACAAATGAAAGTCTGTTTCCTTCTTTTAATGAATGAATGAATGAATACTACCTCCACTGATAGAAAAATTTGTCACCTGCATTTATCCAAAGTACATATATTATACTAAAATTTGACTTTGTGTGGCCCTCAGGTCACAGCTTCCCTCAGCACTGGGATGGACACTGATATATACTTACTTCCAGCGACTAAAGTTTGGGAAGGGCAAATCTGTCAATTTCCATTTCTTCCTCAGTTTTTTAAATTTTCCCTTAAAAGAGTAGTGGGAATTTCAGGAAGTAAAATAGTGCAGGAGGTAACCGACAAGGAATAATGCCTTGCTATGCAAAACATGGATACCCTTTCTTGCATACCAAGTTTGGTAACTCAGTCTAATCCCCAAATCCCACAAGATCTCGGAAAAATCTCACAAGATCTCACAGAGCGCAAGAGGTCTTTCCAGAAGCCAATTCCACTGCTAGGGTTTTGCAGGTGCCACCGTGCAACACAGATAAGAGAGGTGGGGCACCAGTGGTGTGGGTGGGTGTGGTGGCAGCATGTTCCTGTTTTGCCTCAAGTGTTGAAACGGGAAGCAACACTCCTGGTTTGAATGTGCATGAGGCCACCACTTTGCTGAAACTAAGCTGATCTGGGTCTGGACAGTGTTGATGGGTGGCTGCCTTCAGAGTCATGTGGACCCTCAGGAAGAAAGGCAGTTTGGACACAGCTTGCCGTGGAAAAGCAATATGGAACTAAACAAAACTTCCCTGCTTGTGCTAACCTCAGCAACTCCCTGTTTTCATAAAAGCATTCAGCCGTTACAACTATTGCTGGGATCAAAGCAACAGAAAGGATTTTTCAGAATGGGGAGACTAAGCCCACTGTGCTGCTCTGAAGACTTCAGATGCTGCAACTCTGTTCAGAATTCTTGAAACATGTGACAAAGTAAACACCTTTTGGCTCTTGAAACACGTAATGATGTAAACAACTCTCATTGCCATTTTAGCAAACCTCATCATCCCTTCAATGAAACTGCAGCTGATGCAACTGTCTTACAATCCCTTGCCTGCTCCAGACAGACAAGAAGCTGAGCTCATCCAGCTCCAAAGCAGCTTCACAATCAATAAACAAAACAAGAGTGGCTGTTTCTTCTTTAGAGCAGTACAAATGTGCATCAAAGACTGCCTCTTTCTTTTCTGGAGGCTGAGTAGTTTGCATGGTGGAGGAATTAAAAGTTGTGTGTGGTCCCCCCCCCACGCCGTTCCTCCCCCCACCCAGGCTCAGATTCTCTCTGTCTCAGAATGCTGACATCTCCGTCAACAGTTCCAAAAGATCTTGAACAAATGAGTCATTCTTAATGTAGGAAGGCAAAGATATTTGCTGAAACCAATCTGTCTCAAAGAGCGACCATGTGCGCTCATCATAACTACTCTTCAAATATCTGGAGGATACCATTCAGATTGTCCAAAACAAGATATACTGTATTTATGTTGAGAATGCAACACTAGCAGGTCATAGAAAGAGCATGAGTTCAACTCAATTCACTTTCGAATCTGCCACTCATAAAAACAGCCAGTCACGAAACAGAAATGAACACATAACACAATCATTTTGCTACAGTTAGTTGTTGCAGTAATGAGTTTGCTTGAGGCTCAAATCTCGCTTAAGGCAGTGCATGTATTGAAGACAAGGAGAATTTTCCCTAAGTAATAGCAAGAGGTGGAATCATCTCACGCAATCTCCTTGGAAGTGCTAATTTAAGAATATGCATTAAAACCCATTCTTTAGACACAGCTGGAGACTCTGAAGGGAGACAATGGAAACTCTTCTCCTACTCAAAAGCAGTTCTGGAATATTGGTCAGTGCACTCCCCCCTTAGTTTCAACATAAGTGACAGAATCTTGATGTCAATGGACTATTCTGATTCTGCCATTTTCATTCATTCATGCATTCATTTCATCTCTACGGATAAATTTTCCGTGGGTTGTTTTAATTCATAATATGGCCCCATTAGGTTTTATGTCCTTTGCCATGTGCTTTAGCCAGTTGTGTCACATTTACTATTTAGGACCCTGGCTTGGTTTAACTCAAGTGTTTAGGCCACTATACTACCACTGATGTACAGAGAGTTAAATTATTTTCAAGTAAAGTTTGTTGCCTTAATTGAGCTGTAAACCTATGTTATGCACTGTTTCTCTCTTATATACAAAAGAAAGAAAAAGATTGTACAGTATATGCATCAGCTGAGCAAGGTCCCAAATTCCTTAGTCCCCAGAATCTCCACCTCAAAGGCTCCCAAGGCTACAGACCCTGGAGAACCACACTCAGCCAGATCAGATCCCACTGCAATTTAGCTCAGTATGAGATTGCACCATGTTTTCATATTTGCTAAATGTTTGCATCCTCATTTACTATTTTGGGGGGAGAGGGGAGAGGGGAATACTAATTCACAACAGAATTAGTACAGAAGCATTCCCATTTTACAGGTGGCAAGTCAAGGTGGCTGGCCCAGCAAAATATTATGGCTGAGCAGACATTTGAAAGAATGCCTTCTACATCAGAGCTCAACATTTCTAATCCATGTAGCACCCCTTCCACCTGCTCCCTGTCTACCTTCAAATGAAGTTTTCTTTTTGAAACCTACTACTCTCACCCCCCCTTCTTATATAATATGGAGAATTTATATTGCATTGAGTGAGAGGGGATAACAAAATGCACAACTGTCAGCAGCATGATACAAAAACCATCAACCCCAAACCTAAAACCACCCAAGGCAATAATATTCAAATATAATATGCACTATCATCAATGTATCCCCATATAGATAATACATGTGTATAAGTGTTTGACCTTCCACACTAAACTCTCCAGTTAGTCCCTCTGCAAACTGTGTTCCCCTGAATAATTTTTTTCCAGCCTCCTTTTTCTCGAATGGGCTAATAATAGCCTTGTGATGCGACAAACTGAATGAATTTTTGAATGTCATTTCCATCAATATGTCCTAGAGACGTTCTGGTTCAGAAAGGTCGTTGGTAAGGCATGCAGCCATTTGGCATTCTTAAAAGTTTGCCTCTAAGGTTTTGAATAAACTAAATGTAACTTTGCCTTTTGTTTTTCCCCCAAATAGAGTTTTAAAAAGCTATGTGAGAGCATCACTTAGCTAGAGAATGAGAAGGGAGGCAGATGCAACTGAGTTATCTGGTGTTCTTCACAAAACCAAACTAATTTGCTGTGATTGTCTAGATGATAGATGACCCTGCCCTTATAACTGAAAGTGTCAATAGCAGTTCTTTTCATTGGGAGCTAAATTGTATTGCCTATTTCAAAGTCCACCTGGGTCCTCCGTGTCCCTCCTTATTCTTGTAATATCTCTCTCTCTCTCTCTCTCTCTCTCTCTCTCCTTATCTCTCTCTCTCTCACACACACAAATAAATAAATATGAATAAAACCTGTTTGCTACTAGTTTTGTAGTGCCCCTTTGGCGAATGCATCTTGTGTAGGTCATGCCGGCACTTTGACTGGAAAGGAACCTTTCCTCATACCACAAGAGCAAGCTAGGTTTCATTCAGAAATATAGAGGTATCTGCTCACAAGCATGTTTTCCAGGCTAGGCCTTAGTGGAGTAGTAATTTTCTTTATCATCTTAGGTTCGTATTTGACAAACTACTTATTTATGACTATCCCTTCTGATTCCAGTGGGAGTTTCAAGTTTATGACCTTCATTTACGCAACAAAAATTGTGACAGTAGGGAGAATTGACTACCTTTCCTAAACATAACTCATTTGGAATTCATGGAATATAAACATAACCATCAGCAGCTCAGAGTTACCTTTACTGCAAAGAGTGCGATTTATTTAATTGCACAATGCTTAATAATACTCTGTACGAAGGCTGTACAGTGTATCCTAAGGTTTACTAAATCAGTAGGGGTTTTGCCATCTACTTCCATGAGATGTGGACTGCATCTTTAGGCTACAATCTTATGCTCCATTCAGTGCAGTGAGATATACTTGAAAATAAACAAGTTATGATGGACTTGGCTCTTGGGCTGGAAATCTCTACTTTGGCAGGAACTCAGTGGTTGACCTTGGGAAAGTCACTTTCTGTCTCTCAGTCTCAGTTTCCAAGCTATAAAGTTTAGATTCTAGTGATCTGCTTCACAGGTCTGTTTGCAAGCCCAAAGAAGACAGCAATGCTGAAGCACATCATATATTAAAGGACTAAACTATAACTAGAAAATGCATCAACTACGGGACGCAGCATAACAACGGCTGGATTAATTACACCTCTTTTTAAATAGATGTGCACAGAAGGATCACACAACAGAGTACTAAGCACATGAGAAATTAAGGTATTTCATCCCCCTTTCAGTTTACTCAAACTCTGTTCGCTTTCGGGGTGTCTCTGATTTAAAATTTAGCGTGCATGTGCAGCAGGTACCCATGCTCCTGGTCAAAAGAATTATGCAGAGCTCATCGGTAGTGCTTTTTTGCATTGTAGAAGAAAGAAAGAAAGAAAAAACAGGCATGAAAAAGAAAGTGATCTGAACTTAGCGTGAAGCATGTTATGCTCCTGTTAAACATCAAACGCTGCACCGAGAAGGCTTATGGCTGGGGCTCCTCCAGCAGGGACACAAAAGCTCTGCTGCAATAATTGGTTCTTACAGTAGCACAAGCGCGGCAGGCAACTGGGCCAGAGTAACCTTTGCTCAGAGCTCCTGGAGAGCAAGCGCTCAGCTGCTTCTCTCCAGCGGGTGCAGCAACAGTCACCTTGGGACTAGAGGGGTGGGGTGGGGGTGCAAGAGGGGAGTGAAGGAGCCCTTCAGGACTCCAGAAACACATGGCCTGCTTTTACTCTCTGTGGTGTGTTGACTTTTTTATTTTTATTTTTTATTTTTTAAAAAGGCCTCTTCTGGGAATAGCTGCAGTTACATAAGGCACAGGGGAAGCAGCCAAGAGAGACAGAGAAAGAGAGAGAGAGAGAGGATATGGATCATCTGACTTCTTGTCCACTGCCAGGGTTATCCCTCTTCAAGCAGCAATGCTGGGTGGATTCTCTCTTACTTTCTTCTCTGGTGCTGCCTTTGTTTCTCACTTTCCTCTTCCCATCCCTGCAAATTTCTGCTTCATTTCCACTCCTCTATCCCTTTGGCTTCCAGCAGTACTCCCATCGCCTTGATCCTGGGCCGAGAGGCCCCTCTGGTGTGTATGTGTGTCTCCCTCTTGTCCTTCCCGCTCCCTTCTCCTCTTACTGCATTCAAGTGCTGCAGGCAACTCCCAGCCTTTCCAGCTCAGCAGGCCACTTCCCACCTCTGTGGTGGTGCTGGACGCAGACCAAGGGGAGCTGGGTTCAAAACCTGACTCAGCCATCTCTCTCTCTCTCTCTCTCTGACAAGGTCTCTCTTCTCTGAGCTTCAGGGACTGCTTGCACCTCCTGCCAGGGTTTGGTTGTAGAGAGGGATGAGATCATGGCTGCACATGCACTTTTTATATTGTATTAAGAAAGAGGGCTGGCCATGATGCCTAAAACTTGCCCAGGGAAGGGTTGCCTTCCCATGTCAGCTGGCCACAGAGGTCTCCTCCTGTCAACCTGGGAGGGGGGGGACTTACAGTGCAGCATTAACTGTCCCTGGGGGGCTCTGCTTCTCTTGTTCTCCCACCTCCCTGCTCTGACCCTCCTCTTCTGCTGAGCGCCAGGTGATGCTTCTCCTGTCTGCCCCGCTCCCCTCCGCAGACATCTCTGCCTCTTTGCAGGGTGCCCGCCAGCCCTCCATTGTTCTCCCCGTCCAGGCGTTACCTTCTGCTGCCTCCGAGCCATGTCGGTGGGCTGCTTGGCGTTGAAGGGGTAGGCGATGCACCTCATGACGAAGACATACAGCTGCAGCTTCTTCTTGCGCTCCTCTTCCTCCTTCTGCAGCCGCTCGAGCTCTTCCTTCTCCTTCTCGCTCACCACCGAGGGGCTGGGGCTGGAAGGCCGGACGCTGCTGCCGCTCCGGCTGCTGGGCTGCAAGCCCCCGCCGCCCCCCGAGCTCTCGCTGGTCCGGCTGGGCGAGAGCCGTGCCCCAGAAGCCGCCGGGGCCAGCACCTCCTTGCTGCTCTCCTCTTCCACGATCTCATCGGATTCCTCCTCGCTGGACGACGGGTCCAACATGCTGGCGGCGGATCGTGCCCTTGGCGCGCAGCTCTAAGCGGGAGAAAGGACCGAGGGCAGGCAGGCAGGCAGGCAGCACAAAGCCCGGCTTGCACTTCCAAGATGCCTTCCTTTCACAGTCTCCTCCGGCTCATCCGCCGAAAGGTGGCTGGCAAACCGAATAAAGTCTCGTCCTTCTCCTCCTCGGCCACCACCCTCTCAGCTACCTGCAACTTCAGCCACCGAATCGCGCCAGCCGAGCTCCGGGAAAAAGTCGCGCCGGGGAGCCGGTGCCCGAGGAGGCGAGCTGCCTGCCGCTCCGATGCAGCTGACAGCCGAGAGGGCGCCGCCGTCTTCCCAACAGGAGAGACAGAGAGCGAGCGAGAGCAAACGAGCGCTTACGTGGGTTTATGGCTTTTAACTCTTGCCTACCCGGGACTGGCTCGGCTGCTTGCTGCACAGAGAGAGAAAGGCGTCGGGATCAAAGGCTGCCGTCGCGGCTGGCCTCGCTCTCTCTCTCCTCCAGCGAGACCGGGCTCGGCCCCTCCTGCGATCGATCTATTAATACAGAGCTAGGCAGATGGTGCTCCTCCGCGCGCGCTCCTCTCCGCCTCTCTCGCTCGCCTCGCTCTCCCGCTTAGTTCCCGTCAAGCCAATAATAAAGCCGCAGGGCGAGAGGAGCTGACCAGGGTGCTGAATGTAAGCAGCCAACTGCAGAGGCATTGAAAAGCGCCCGGCGCAGCTGCGGCCACAGCGGCGGCAGCAACAACAAGCAGAACGGCCCACCCCGGTCTGCGCAGGCTCAGAGCTCCCGTCTCCTCCTCTTCCCTCCTCACCCACCCCTCCCTGCACGAGAGCGTAGCACATGACTGTTTGGGAAAGTGACGCCCCCCCAAAGAAGCATCTGCCCTTACCCTCCTTCCTTCCTTCCTTCCTTCCTTCCTTCCTTCCTTCCCTCCTTCCCGCACCCTCCGGCTGCCCCTCTGATTTCCCAGCCCTGAGTTCTTTTCTCCTTCTTCCTGATTTGACTTTTCTTCCCTGCGTCGCTTCCTCGAGGGATGGGGTGGGGCGGCGGAAGGAAACGTGGAGCGGCTTTGCAAGCAGAGCTGAGGAAAAGTGCCAAGTGGTTGGGGGTGTATGTGAGAGCAGCGGCAGGGAAGGTTAGGGGGCAGAAGTGAAGATCAGAGGAAGTGTGGGGAGCGGAACGCTGTGGTAACAGTATGGGAGGCAATAGGAAGAAATCCGATGGGGCAGGGAAGGGCAGGGGACGCTCTGGTTGCAGGCTGATCAGTCCATGGGAAATGAAGGGCAAATTGGGATAGGGGAAGGGAATCCAGAAATCAGAGCAGGGCAGAAGAAGGGCAAATGAATCAACTCTGGAGACGTGGGGGTGAAGCTACAGTCCTAATCAGAGCCATACCTAGGCTTCGTTGTGCCCTTGGCAAGGAGCTGTATTGAAGCCAGGAGGGACCATGGGCAAGAAACTCAAAAAGTTCATTTTTTTTGTCACCTTGCCACTCTGAGCCAGAGTGTAGAGGTGCAATTTTTGCACTCCCCTGGAAATGCACCCTTGGCCAATCTAACCAACCCCTAGGTACACCCCTGATCCTAATTCCATTTACCTGGGAGAAAGCCCTACTAAATTCAATAGGAGTAGACATAGTTAGGCTTGCACTGCTGCTCAGTTTGATCCTGCTCCCACAATGCTAGGAAGTCCAGCCAGTGAAAGTGATTGGCAGAGTATATTCAGGAGAAGTAAGAGAAGGCAAGTGTCCCCACAGTGCAGGATGTCACTGTGGCATTTGCTGGTGGCGATGGTCGCTGGTTTAGCTGGCTTTAAAGGAGGGGGGAGGAATTAGGTAAATTCGTGGAGGTTGTGTGTATAAGAGAGTACTAGTCATGTATGGTGGCCCTGTGGAAGGTTGATGTTCAGGCGTGATAATCATAGTTTATTATTTATTCCCCACCTATCTGGCTAGATTTCCCCAGCCACTCTGGGCAACTCCCACAGAATATTAAAAACACAATAAAACATCAAACATTAAAAACTTCCCTAAACAGGGCTGCTTTCAGATGTCTTCTAAAAGTCAGATAGTTTTTTATTTCCTTGACGTCTGATGGGAGGGCATTTCACAAGGCGGGCACCACTACCGAGAAGGCCCTCTGCTTTCAGTAGCGTAAAGTGTCAAGTGTAGTAGGGAGCAACCATCACCCTCATGTCCTGTTTGTGAGCTTCCCAGGAGTACCTGGTCAATAAAGGAAACAGGATACTGAACCAGATAAACCCTTGCTCTGATCCAGCAGGAATCTGTTTACACTGATATTCACACAGCATCACCCCACACAAAAACACACCTCCTGCTGCAGTTTGATGGCTTAACACAAAAATAACAGTTGTGAATTAGAACAAATTTCAGCAGAGTAAAGTTGATTTGAAAGTTTAATGATGTCTTCCCAAGACTAAAAAGGTGTATGGGTTTGCTTTTGCAAAATAAAATGGCAGGTCACAACAGTCCCATTGAATTTCATAAGAGCTAAGTGGCTTTGGGAGGAGGGTCTACAGTTATATTTTTTAAAGAACAATATTACCAAGTTTTTGCTGAACTGATTGCAGAGCACCACATACACTTAGCTAGCAGTAAGTTCCATGGAGCTCAGTGGGGTTTAGTTTAGTTTAGTTTAGATTGGACATGTGCAGGGTTGTAGGAATCCTAGACACACTTGCTTGGGATTGAATGCTGCAAATTATGAGCTAGGAAGTCTTCATTTCAATCCTTGCTTTAGTCACAGACTCAATAGTGTTAAATAAACTGCTCTCTATCAACCCATGCCCATCTGCAATATGGGAATAATAGCATTAACAGTCTATCTTGCAAGAATCTTGTAAAGGTTAGTCTGCAGCACTCTGTGAAGTACTTTGCCTGCCCTTGTTTATATATCTCTTCTCTCCCTCATTAGTGCTGTGACCATGCTGTTTCTGCCCAGTATCTTACATGGCATCCCTGCAGTAACAGTACCACAGTGCTGATAAATCTGTTAAACTGGCAAAGGTATTTCTGGAGAAGTATATTCATGAATATGTAGATCCTGTTTTCTTGCATGGTTGTGCTTGCATTAAAGCTACATACACAATGCAGTCTTATGGTACATCCTCCTGTATGAATCTCACTGCCTATTAAGGCATCGTAACAGGGCCCTGGTTAGAGTCTTGCCTCCTGGAATACTTAGGACAATGGCAGGGTTTTCTCACAGCTAAAATGTAAATAATTGGGAAATGTGGATGTCAAAACAGCACTCAGAGCAGCTGAGCCAGTTCAGGCACTTTAGTTTCCTAAAGTTCAGACACTTTAGTTTCCTAAAGTTCAGACACTTTAGTTTCCATAGGTTACAGCCCCTGAATGCAATTGCACAAGAGAAGCATGGTCTGATCTAGGGATGGGGAGAAATTAAATTCAGTTAACATTAAAAGGCAAATCTACCAAATTCTCACTTTCGGAAACAAAACAGTGTCATCCTTAAAAAATGCACAATTTCCTGAATTTTGCAATGCAGGTCAAGTACTATGTACAAAAATGCATATACTGGGGTAAAGTATGGATAAAAAATGAATATATTAAACAAAATAAGTCAGGTAAATGCATTATATTAGGAAAAAATGGACAAAATGTATATTAGGCAAAATGCATATGAACTTGTGTATATTAAGAGAAATTTGCATTAAGTTGCTGGTGAATTTTCATGAGGACTTAAAAATAAATAAATCAGAAACTGGTGTTTAAATGTGGAGGACTGAAAAAATGAGAAACCAAGAGAAACAGAAATTGACGGTTTTACTCATATTGAGTCTGAGGTTGCAATCATACACAGTGCAATTCTAACAACATCTACTCAGAAGTGAATCTGTTGAATTCAATGGGGCTTAGTTCCAGGTCAGTGGTGTTAGGGTTGCAGCCTCACTTGGGGGGTGAGACCATTGAACTCAGTGGGATTTACTTCTGAGTGGTAATACCTGACTGTGCTTTTATTCTTGTCGATTGGTGTAGGGGTCTTATACTGTACCCCAAGGTTACTCATGGAGGACCTTGTGCCTATGGCTACTGCTGACACAGGGGTAATAAAATTGGCACAGATGGCGAGCATTAGCACTCACCATGATGAATATTGCCTCAAGGATTTTTACGGGGACGGGAATGTGATTACTCCAAGAGCACCTATGCTGCTGTGCATTAAAATTTAAAGATCTTTCTGATCAGGCTCAACATGTAGGCTGCACATAAATGGAGATCAGGGCTGCCTGTGGAGAGCAGTACAAGTCCCCCGCAGAAGCAGAGAGTCATAACCATCGTGTTTCACTTCCGTTTGTGAATGGGAATAGGTGGAAGGGACAGGTCTCAAGCGAAATAGTTGCACAGTTTCTTGTTTCACACGTAGATTGGGGGTAACACTTCTGACAGTGAGCCTGGCTCTTCTATTCCTGTACATTGTTCAGAGCACTGCTGTCACCTCTGCCTTGAGCAGTCCTATTTGGGATCCACTCTGCTCACCCTGAAAAGGGGGAGGGGCTAGAAATGATGCCTTAACATAGTCTACCTCCCTTTCCCCCTGATTGGATTACCACGCCCAGTGGGGTCACCACCCAGTGGCTGTAAAAGACAATTGAACTTTGGAACATGGAATATACGGACTTCTTTGGGAAAATAATGCAGGATAAATACGGACAACTGAGAAACACTGACTTCCGAGCACTCCAATTGGAGAACAGCCTTTACCAAAGGCGTCATGGACTTTGAAGATGTTCAAACTCAGGACAAAAGGGAGAAGCGTGCTAAGAGGAAGGCACACTTGGCAAACCCTCACCATGATCAACTCTTGCCCAGAAACCTGTGTCCCCACTGTGGAAGACTCTTGGGTTGGGGTAATGTTTAGGGTTGTGGTTCTGTTGCTGTTATTAAATGATGATGATGATGATGATGATGATGATGATAATAATAATAATAATAATAATAATAATAATAATAATATATTTATACCCCGCCCATCTGGCTGGGTTTCCCCAGCCACTCTGGGTGGTTTCCAACAAAACACTAAAATACAACAACCTATTAAACATTAAAAGCTTCCCTAAATAGGGCTGCCTTTAGATGCCTTCTAAAAGTTTGTAGTTATTTTTCTCTTTGACATCTGGTGGGAGGGCATTCCACAGGGTGGGTGCTACTACCGAGAAGGCCCTCTGCCTGGTTCCCTGTAACTTGGCTTCTCGCAATGAGGGAACCGCCAGAAGGCCCTCGGCACTGGACCTCAGTGTCTGGGCAGAGCGATGGGGGTGGAGATGCTCCTTCAGGTATACTGGCCCAAGGTATACTGGACCAACTTTGAATTGTGCTCGGAAACGTCCTGGGAGCCACTATTATTGCCCTAATTGCTTAAAATGTTTTGTTTTAGACGTTTTTTAAATTGTGTGCTTTAAAATTTGGGGCTTTTGTTGTTTTTTAAGTTAAGGGACGTAAGATGTGTCTGGGAAGAGAGGAGCTGAGGAAAGCAGGGGTGACCCCAATTGCAGTGGTTCTGGGCAAGGGGAGGTATGGGGTGGAGGTGGGGCAGGCCAGGTAAGGGGCACATGGGACAGGCAGTTAGTGACTCTGCCATGTGCCAGCCCCTCCTCCAACCTGGGAAATTATGGTTGCCCTATCAGCCAGCCCTCGGGTCTGTGGCTGCTGTGGCTGAATGCCAGGTCGGCTTAGAGTAAGACCTTCCTCATCCATGATCTGATTGTGGATGAGGAGGCTGATCTGGTCTGTATCACTGAGACCTGGGGTGTGTGAGCAGGGAGAAGTTGGTCTCACCCAGCTGTGCCCACCTGTGTACTGAGTGCATCATTAGGGCAGACTTGAAGGTTGGGGAGGGGAAGTCTATAGAGATTCCCTCTCTCTTTCTCCAGGCTCTTTGACCAGTTGGGAGGGGGTGGGATCCAGAGTGTGTGTTCTTGACAATGGGCAATTGGTACAGTTAAGGGATTCTGCTGGTCTACTGCCCACCTTGGTGCTCAGCAGTCTCCCTGCTTGAACTGACAGGCATAGAGGCAGTGCTGAGGACTCCCTGACTGCTGGCTTGTGGGGACTTCAATATCCATATAGCCAACTCCTAGTGGCCGAGAAGGTCTTTGGCCCACCAATAAAATATGTGAGAAAGCTGCCCCCTCCCCAGTTGATGGGCAATGCCATTCAAATGGTATGAATTGGATCAATTATGTGGGGCAGGGCTTACCTGGGCCCCCAAACATTTTATTCAAGTTGGCATCCCTGATAAAAAGGCAGTTGGCTCTGGGGTGGCTCAGGACTTCATGGCTACCATGATGACTATGGGGCTGTCCCAACATGTGACCAGCTGATTATCTTGCTTGCCTTTCAATGCTGATTTTAACTCCAGCAAATTAACTTCCCTATATCCAGCTTCTACCTGCTTAGCCGACTTCTCACATGTTTATTCAATCCAGCCTCTCTCCCTGGCAGGAAAACAGAAAGGTACAAGCTAACACCTACGTAGGTGGTCAAAAGATGCATAATGTAAAAATGACACCCACAAAAAAATGATCACAATAGAAAGAAGCTAGCCTTCAGTGTGTCTTCAAAAAGTGTTCGAATACGTGCTTGTCTATTTTTGCACTGTGCTGAAAAGCAAGCAATGCGAGAGGGGAAAGGAGAGCAATTATGCATATGCAACACCCAGTAGTAATTTTTCTTATTAATAGTTAATTGCATGCAATTATCCACTGTGAATGGATGAATGAAACGACTGACTCTGTCTTTTCTAGAAGGGTGGCCATGTTAGTTTTGTAGCAAAACCAACAAAGTTTTTTGTGATATATTAAAGACTAATGGGTTTATTGTGGCATGAACTTGTGTGGATTGAGCCCACTTCTTCAGATGTGGGTGTAAGTATACCTATACGCAAATGAAATGTAAGAGGCACGTCTGTGGGCGTTTCCTATCTCTTCCAACAAGTCTTTTCAGCAGATGTCTTTCCCAGTTTGCAAGTGTATTGGAATTGTCTATAGATGTTTTGTTTCATTGCTTGTGTGTTTGCCATCCTGGTCTCCTTTGGGAGAAAGAGAAGGATACACATTTAAAAAGACACAAATCCATTTCTGTGCAATGACCAAATATATACAAGATCAGAGGGTGGCCCATTCACAACAGCAAACATACCACGTTTTTGAGTTCTAACTAGGCTATATTAGTGATAGAGAAATATCAAATGAGATCTTAACTTCTGGATAATTTTCTGGACAATTGATAAATGAACTTTGGTCTGCTCAACAGCAAAAGCAGTGTGTAAGTGACAAAGGGTCATAGAATAATAGAAACATAGAATTATTGAGCTGGAAGGGACCCTGAGGAGCATCTAGTCTAACCCCCTGCAATGCTGGTATATACAGCTGTCCCATAGGGGATCGGACCTGCAACCTTGGCATTATCAGAACCACATTCTGAAGGTGGCATTTGCTTGATTCACCTTTGGTTCAAACTGCAATAGTGAAGTTGCGTCAAAATGTCCTAACATGTGTAACAGCAGACTGCCATGTGATGCTAAATATGCTGATTTAAAAGGGTAAGCAATGATTTTAGTAGCATGTTGAAATCATTCTGTAACGTTTGCAAGTTCCCACTATATTTGAGGAAGTGGTTTATGTGCTTGTTGTGTGCCAACGATTGTATAAATATTTTGCACCTTGTGCCATGCTCAGAGAACTCCTCAGCACTATTGTGTCAGGGTACCTCTCCCTGTATGCATATTGGAAATAAAGGGAAGCCACTGGCATATTATTAAAAATATAATCTCCTGGTCTGATTTCCACAGCACCAGCACAACATCATAATTCAATATCCAATGTGGTGTAGTGGTTAGAGTGTTGGACTAGCACCAGGCAGGCCAGGATTGAAATTCCCACTTGGCCATGAAGCTCATTGGATGACCGTGGGCTGGTCACTGCCTCTCAGCATAACCCACCTCACAAGGTTGTTGTGTGCATTAAATGCAGAGAGGGAGTGCCACCTATGCTGCCTTGAGCTTCTTGGAGAAGGTAGGATATAAATGCAATAATACTAAACTAATACTATCAAGAAGTGGGACACGGGTGGCGCTGTGGGTTAAACCACAGAGCCTAGGACTTGCCGATCAGAAGGTCGCCAGTTCGAATCCCCGAGGTGGGGTGAGCTCCCATTGCTCTGTCCCTGCTCCTGCCAACCTAGCAGTTCGAAAGCATGTCAAAAGTGCAAGTAGATAAATAGGTACCGCTCCAGCAGGAAGTTAAACGACGTTTCCGTGCGCTGCTCTGGTTTGCCAGAAGTGGCTTAGTCATGCTGGCCACATGACCCGGAAGCTGTACGCCGGCTCCCTTGGCCAATAAAGCGAGATGAGTGCCACAACCCCAGAGTCGGTCACGACTGGACCTAATGGTCAGGGGTCCCTTTACCTTTACCTAAACTATCAATATCTGTAGTGGGGGGGGGGCAAAGCCACACTCACAATTAATTTTGAACTGGTAGCAATTGCTGGTAGCAATTCACACTGAGGTTTCCCATTGAAATATAAGGAACACCCTCCCCCCCACACACATTCCCAAACACACAGAGAAGCATGTTTTATCTTCATACATAGCTCAGCTCTATAGCTTCTAAGATTTTAAAAAGATGTTTTAAAAATATTTCCAACAGCTACTGTGAAATTCCTGTAACTGTGAAGGCTTAGGTGGCTGAATGTGCATCAACACTCTGGAAAAGTAACTGTGATCTCTAGTTGAATTACATCATCTCTGCTCTCTCTCCCCCCCACCTACTTTCTTGGCCCTTTTAACTAAAGGAGAAAGCGACACTCAGTCCTTTAATTTTTAATCCCCCTCTTTATAGATAGCTGCACTAGGGATATTCCCTGTTGGGCATCAAATTATGGAAAGGTAGGGAATAAACCCTTAGAATGAAGGAATGAAGGCATCTCTTCTAGGACAGGCAAATCTTATAGGAGGACTGGATGACTAATTCTAAGGCAGGAAATTACAGATTTCTAAAGCTGCTCTGGTTTTATGGGAAAAGCTGTGTACTTTGAGGACTTCTTATCTGGGTGAGAGAGCAGATCAATTGCTTCTCCAAAATTTCAAGTGCCACGGTTTTTGGGTGAGGCAGCAAAATGTTGATGAAACTGGCTATTTGTAAACAGGGTAACGTTCACAAGTTCTGTAGAAACCGTTAAAGTATAAACCTGGAAAATGTTCACTTTCATTATAATTGAGGATATGACATTAGAAATTATCCTGAAGGGAGATCTGTGATCTTCTGTGATGATGACTTTGATCTCTCTCCAGTGCTCCACTGATGACCTCACATTACAGTCGGCGCACCTGTTGATGTTGAAACAAGGGTGGGGAAACACGGGATAAAATGGTATTGCATAGTGTAGCCGATACTTGTGCAGACATAGACCTTCACTCACACTACCTTTGCAGCACAAGAGCTGAGTCAGTATGGGTCTTTCACACACCGCTGCAATAATGTCAGCAGTCTCCGGTTTGGGAAGGAATCATTGCTCAATTTTAGAGCACACACTCTGCATATAGACAGTTCCATCTCAAGCATCTTCAGGTAGAGTGGAAAAGAGTGCTCTCTGAAACCCTGTAAGTGTAGCTCTTAGTGAGCTAGACAGAAGAATATAAGACAGCTTCAAAATCAATATAACATTTTTTAAAAAAATAAAAGAATGGAAACGGTTTATTGAGTATTTACAGATAAATTGTAAACAGATAAAAACATGGGCAGGATTATTGTAATAATCTGCGGTTTCATAAGAGTATATATTCAAAGAAGATGAATAAATGAGCAAATTAAATTCATTTGGATATGCAGAAGATAAATTTAAGGAACCACAGAAAAAAGGGGAAGGAAGTCAAGTTTTGAAGTGTCAAAATGATTGTAAAATTAGTGAAATTTATATAAGTATTGAAATGTATAAACTTGAAAAGTATAAATAAATAATAATAATAATAATAATAATAGCAGTAGCAGTAGTAGTAATAATAATAATAATAATAATGACAGCTTCCAGTGTTCACTGCTGGAGCTGCCTATTGTGAAGCCTCTTGAATGTTGTAAATTTCTTTTTTTTAATGTTGTAAACTGCTACAGGTTACATTGTATGATTTTAGAGGAAAGTTTTCCTTTTATTCTCTGTTGTCCATTGTAAAGGCCTTTGGCTATATACAATAAAATTGACCTCACCCTATAGCAAGGAAGTGGAAATTCACCAAGGAGATGTAGTTGAGGGCACTGGGTCATTGACACCTAGACCATCTCTTGGCCTTGGTCACACTGGGAAAACCTGAAAAACACACACCAAGAGCTACATTTTGGGGATCTTCAAATTTTCAAGCTAGGAAAAGGAGGGGTAGTTGCTAATGACTTGGTTAGAGGACACCCTGTTCTCTGTATTCAATTTCTCAGCACTTGTAGCACAAACAGAACAGAGAACTGATATTAGGCAGCCCAGCACCATGGCTGTTCCCTGCTATATTTTAAACAAGCAGTTCATGAAAAATGTTGACAATTTTGTAACATCGTGTGCAATTGTTCTGACAAGGTAGGGATCTTGTTTTAATCTGAAGACAGAAACATAGCAATGTTTTCAAACTGCTACTCTATGCTGGTATGCCTGTTCATCCATCACTTAAAATTAAGAGACTGGTCTTTTAAAAAGAAGCAAAACACTATTCATTGTTGTTTTCAATCAAAAATACCCACTGAGCAGCAAGGAACTTATTTTTTTCCATGCATTTCTGAACTACACAAATAGGAGACTTTAGTTGGAGAGCTGACATTCTGATGAATTTGCCTGCCCACAGTAGCTTGGAGTTTTGAGAATAAAGCAGTGTGGTTTTAGATAGAGGAAATGTATGGGGAATTTTAAAAATAATAATATTGCTGGTATAAAGAAGACAGCTCTGGCACATAAAGCAGATGAGACCTATAGTCAGTCCAACAGTCAAGAAGGCAGTTTCTGCATGTGCTGTAGAGGGAAGTTGGTGTAGATGTGGCCCCTCTAAGGTAGTCCATCTAAGAGAAGGAAAATTCTAAACCTCCACTGCCTTGTGAGATATCTTCAGGAGAAGAAAAGGCTGAGGTGTAAATCCTACACAAATCCAAAGTGGAATCCCTAAGATGGTTGGATGACAACTTCTGGCAACTCCTGCAGCCAAGCTGGAGCCAAATGCATTGCTCTGCTTTCCTTTGGACCACATCAGCGAGGCCAACGTGGGGTGGGTCTTGCTGTTTGGGCAGCCCAGGAACTCCCTAAGCAATGGCCAAGCTTGCCTCCAAGGGAGGTCACTTTGGTGCTGTTAATACAGTGGTTTGAATTCACCCCCAGAAGTACATGACATTGTCTCTTGAGACAGATGCCATCAACAACAAAGTAAAGGTAAAGGTAAAGGGAACCCTGACCATTAGGTCCAGTCGTGACCGACTCTGGGGTTGCGGCGCTCATCTCGGTTTACTGGCTGAGGGAGCCGGCGTATAGCTTCTGGGTCATGTGGTCAGCATGACTAAGCCACTTCTGGCGAACCAGAGCAGCACACAGAAATGCCGTTTACCTTCCTGCCAGAGCGGTACCTATTTATCTACCTGCACTTTGATGTGCTTTCAAACTGCTAGGTTGGCAGGAGCAGGGACCGAGCAACAGGAGCTCACCCCATCGTGGGGATTTGAACCGGCAACCTTCTGATCAGCAATTCCTAGGCTCTGTGGTTTAACCCACAGTGCCACCCGTGTCCCTATCAACAACAAAAGAATGGGTCAAATACTAAAACCTTTATGGTGGCTTTGATCCAGGTGAAGTTCTCAGCATCTGGACTTGAAAAGGGCATCTTGGCCTTTAACATTCTAGCTTCTTCTGGCATTTCACATTTGTTAGAAGAAGAATAGCACAGTTGATTACATTAAGGGTTTAATGTAGGCATTGTTTAAGGACACCCCAATGAAAGAATTACATCTACCTGAGTGGAAAAACTTTGTGGAGTATCTGGAGTATAATTGTAAACAAATGAAAACGCTAGCAGCATTAAGGTAAATCCAACAGTATAATATATAATAAAGGAAGAATAAGGGGAGAAAGTGATCTAAATGGATCATATATGAATATGTAGGAATGGTGAGGAAATTAAAGGAACCAGAGAAGGAGAAGAAGGGAAGTCGTTGAATGTTTTAATTAAAAAAAAAGATATTAAGGGTAGAAATGTACATTTGAACGTGAATGTGATTTTGGAAATGGTAATAATGAAAATTATAAATCAAATTGTAAAAAGAAAGCATTACATCTACCTAGTATTAGCCTTTATCAGTAATATCAGTGATAAAGGGGACTTAAAAAGAAAAAAATATATACAAGCCTGGATAAGCCATTATTTATAGAGATCGTGTAAGACCTTGCTCATGCAAGCTCATTGAACCAATAGAGGCTGCAGCTTTTCATTCATTGCCCTTCCACAACCTGAAACAGTGATGTGAATGCTGGCAAGGCATACTGTTGGCAACTGATCACAGCTGCAGCAGATGCAACTGAGTGCCAGCTGCAGTTTAGCGTTTGTCTGCCAATAACATGTGACTGGCACAACCAATGAAAGCCTAGCTCAAATACAGATAGGTAGCCGTGTTGGTCTGCCATAGTCAAAACAAAACAAATTCCTTCCAGTAGCACCTTAAAGACCAACTAAGTCAGTTCTTGGTATGAGCTTTCGTGTGCATGCACACTTCTTCAGATACGTATCTGAAGAAGTGTGCATGCACACGAAAGCTCATACCAAGAACTGACTTAGTTGGTCTTTAAGGTGCTACTGGAAGGAATTTGTTTTGTTTTGACTAGCTCAAATAGTTATGCAAAGACACCCCGAGGGGCATACATATACCACCGATGTAAACAGAAAGTGCTTTCTTTTCCCAAGGAACTCTGGGAACTGTAGTTCATCTGCAAGGCAATAGGGAGAATTTGCAGCATCTCCTCAAACTACAGTTCCCAGGATTCTCTCAGGGAGGTGGAGCCACACTATTAGTTTTTGATGAGGCTACATGGAGTCAAGTTCCCTGTGGAAAATATTTATTCAAGGCTAATAATGACACTCAAAATCTGAACAACCTGAGGAGGAGGAGGAGGAGGAGGAGGAGAAGAAGAAGAAGAAGAAGAAGAAGAAGAAGAAATAGAAGAAGAAGAAGAAGAAGAAGAAGAAGAAGAAGAAGAAGAAATAGAAGAAGAAGAAGAAGAAGAAGAAGAAGAAGAAGAAGAAATAGAAGAAGAAGAAGAAGAAGAAGAAGAAGAAGAAGAAGAAGAAGAAGAAGAAAATAATAATACTGGAAGGATCCATTTGTGCAAAAGGAGTCTCTTCCTCCCTCCTTTTTGTAATCCTATTTAAAGGGACCCAAACAAAACATTTTTTTAAGTCCAGAAGCAATTATCTCCTTTGTAAAACATTTTGTGTTTAAAAGGCGGTGAGTCATTAGAAGAAAACATACACCAAGGTAAATATACTATTGTGTGTGTGTGTGTGTGTGTATCCTAGTGCTGCCTTCCTCCTCCTCCCCTGTGTCACATGGCACTTAATGGAAGAGTATTTTCTGGTGCAATGTGTCATATTTCAAACACTTACTGGATGGATGCATTGCTAATCCTCAGCTGCTTTCTTTAATGCATACTCTGAGTCCATTACAGATGGAAAACTGGTCTAATGAGAAGAGGTTCGAAGAGCCAGACCTCTGTTTGCCTCATAAAACTGCTACTGACAACAGTTGGACAGGAGGGCAGACCCTCTCCTGTGAAAAATTCAGCCGCCATCAAGTCAGTTCTCTGGAGGAAGAATTATGTGGCAGGAGCTGCCTTTTCCTTCTGGCTTGGAAATGGTTGCTTGCTCTGCTCCTGGGTCTGGATTTGGGGTGAGGGAAAAGTGGTTCTGGGCAGAGCGAGACATCTTCTTGTTGTTTAGTCATTTAGTCGTGTCCGACTCTTCGTGACCCCATGGACCAGAGCACGCCAGGCACTCCTGTCTTTCACTGCCTTCCGCAGTTTGGTCAAACTCATGTTTGTATCTTCGAGAGCACTGTCCAACCATCTCGTCTTCTGTCCTCCCCTTCTCCTTGTGCCCTCCATCTTTCCCAACATCAGGGTCTTTTCCAGGGAGTCTTCTCTTCTCATGAGGTGGCCGAAGTACTGGAGCCTCAGCTTCACGATCTGTCCTTCCAGTGAGCACTCAGGGCTGATTTCCTTAAGAATGGATACGTTTGATCTTCTTGCAGTCCATGGGACTCTCAAGAGTCTCCTCCAGACCATAATTCAAAAGCATCAATTCTTCTGCGATCAGCCTTCTTTCTCCCAAGAAGCACTTGTCTTTTAATTTCGTGGCTGCTGTCACCATCTGCAGTGATCATGGAGCCCAAGAAAGTAAAATCTCTCACTCCCTCCATTTCTTCCCCTTCTATTTGCTAGGAGGTGCCATCAAGTTTGTGTCATCTGCATATCTGAGATTGTTGATATTTCTTCCGGCGATCTTAATTCCGGCTTGGGATTCATCCAGCCCAGCCTTTCGCATGATGAATTCTGCATATAAGTTAAATATCAGGGAGACAATATACAGCCTCGTCGTACGCCTTTCCCAATTTTGAACCAATCAGTTGTTCCATATCCAGTTCTAACTGTAGCTTCTTGTCCCACATAGAGATTTTTCAGGAGACATCTAGACATCTAGAACTACCATAGACATTAGGGGGCATGGTGAAGTATAATTCCATCAAGCCCTCTTCTGTGAGAATAACAACTACCCATCAACTAATGTGAGCACCCCGTGAGCCACTTGCTATAATGCCCATCCCAGGAACTCCTTGGTTTCATGGCTTCCTCCCATGAATGGCCAACCATCTTCCTGAGTTGTAAGTGGCAAGGACCCCTTCCTTTCCATTGTACAGCTTTCCTGGCTGGCTTCTGCAGATCCTCGGGAAAATTAGTGCTGGCACTAAGAGTTCAGTATTGTCAAGTGCTGCCTACTTCCCCCCGCTGTGCTACAATATTAGTTTCCTTTGGAGGAGAGAGTGCATTGAACAAAGGCATATTTTTCAATAGCACATTTGTACCCCACCCTTCAGCTGAAAGGCTACCAGAATGGCTTGCACGCAGTTGATTAAAACATTATAGTTCATGCCTGCAGGTTTATAATCTATAAGCACAACACACAAGGGAAAAGAGATGTGGAGGGAAGAGGAAAATGTACTTAGGTACCAGTTCTGACCAGTAGTTATTATAATGGCAAGCTGGCATAGAAACAGCTCAGGGGCAGGAGGTGATTGATGGAGTTGGTCATTTGGCAGAGTTGATGGATCCTGTCTCCCATTTTTCCCATTAAGGGAGCCTGATGGAATGGTGACAGTTGAGAGATGGGGAATAATAATAATAATAATAATAATAATAATAATAATAATAATATATTTATACCCCACCCATCTGGCTGGGCTTCCCCAGCCACTCTGGGCGGCTTCCAACCAAATATTAAAATAAAGTAATGCAGCAAACATTAAAAGCTTCCGTAAATAGGGCTGCCTTCAGATGTTTTCTAAATGTCTGGTAGTTGTTGTTCTCTTTGACATCTAGTGGGAGGGCATTTCACAGGGCAGGTGCCACTACCGAGAAGGCCCTCTGTCTGGTTCCCTGTAACTTGGCTTCTCACAGCAAGGGAACCGCCAGAAGGCCTTTGGCGCTGGACCTCAGTATAGATATCTCCTAACTTAAGAAAAGGGATTTTCCCACTGTACCCCTCTGGAAATCTGTTCCAGAGTATAGGGGACCCTCCAGAACAGTGCAGAAGACAGTCCAAATAATAATTTAATAACAATAATAATTTTATTATTTATATTCCTCCCATCTGACTGGGTTTCCCCTATAAAATATTAAAAACACCAAACATTAAAAACTTCCCTATACAGGGCTGCCTTCAGACATCTTCTAAATGTTGAATAGTTCTTTATTTCCTTGACATCTGCTGGGAGGGCGTTCCACAGGGCAGGCACCACTACTGAGAAGGCCCTCTGCCTGGTTCCCTGTAACCTCACTTCTTGCAGTGTGGGAACCACCAGAAGGCCTTTGGAGCTGGAGTTGAGAATGGTAGGATACCACTTCTCATTCTCTTGCATTATGGGAAGGTCCATGCAGAAGGTCCCAGGTTTGATCCTCAGCATCTCCTGGTGGGGGTGGGAGAGACCTCTGCCTGAATCTCTGGAGATCCAGTGCCCGTCACTGTAGACAATACTGAGTTAGATGGACCAACGGCCTGATTCAATAGAAGGCAGCTTTCCTATGTTCTGATGTTGCCTGATCAAAAGCCATTCTGTGCATGCAACAGTAGCCCTGGATTCCACCCTCCTGACATTTCATGGCACATTCTGATTACATAGTATAGGGGGATTTACCAAGGAGCAGCTGTGCAGCCAAAAAGCAAACCAGTGACGGAAATTAATAACCAGGTGTAGAGTGGGCAGGCTTCAGCCCAGGCATCGCTTTGTTTTATGTGTGAATAAAGTCCAGTTGGTGGCACTGCAAAGTCGTGCCTTTCACGGACTGTCAGTAATGATACTAATTTACAGTAAGAAACTTATAATCGCGTTGGGTTTGATATTTTTGTGTTTTTGTTTTTGACTCTTGTTTGCTTCACTGGCATTTCCTAAAATAGCACATCAGGCCGTGGTAGTTGTAATTTATTTTAAAGATAGCTGAGCATGCCAAATGCAAACAGCAGGATGTCCTAAAGCTGTCTCCATGCATCTCTGTTCCACCAGCAAGGTTGATCCCCTCTAAATTTGGGAGAAGCGCTTTAGCCGTTCCAAGTCAATGGCAAGCTGATCAGACATGTAGGTAGTTGGGAAATGGCTGCAGTCCAATCTGAGAACCTGGTAACAAGATAATGGAATGGGGGTTGTGAGAGTATTTTTTTAAATATAAGGCTTTGGCACCATGTCAGTCTATTGATTCTAACAGGCAACATTTACCGGAAGCACCTCCTGCACGATCATCTTTGAAGTGGACGAGACTTACGCAGCCATGTGGCCAGTCTCTATAGTTAATATTATTTATTATTGTCCAGTGATATTTAAATATGGCTTGATCAGCCTCTAAGTGGTTTACGTACATTTATTCTAGGCTACATCAAGAGAAATATAGTGTCCAGATCAAGGGAGATAATAGCAAACAGACCTGTTTAGGGAAGCTTTTAATATCTGAAGGACTATTGTATTTTAATATTTTGTTGGAAGCCGCCCAGAGTGGCTGGGGAAATCCAGCCAGATGGGCGGGGTATAAATAAATTATTATTATTATAGTCCCACTCTATTCTGCCTTTGTCAGACCACAATTGGAATACTGTGTCTAATTCTGGGCACCATAATTTAAGAAGGACATTGACAAGCTGGAACATGTGCAGAGGAGGGCAACCAAGATCACTACAAGTCTGGAAACCAAGCCTTATGAGGAACGGTTGAAGAAGCTGGGCAGGTTTAGCCTAGAAAAAAGGAGACAGAGGGGAGATATGATAGCTATCTTCAAACGTCTTAAAGACAGTCACATGGAACATGGAGCAAGCTTGCTTTCTTCTGCTCCAGAGGGTTGGACTCGAAGCAATGGCTTCAAGTTACAAGAAATGAGATTCTGACTAAGCATCTGGAAGAACATTCTGACAGTAAGAGCTGTTTGACAGTAAAATGGACTCCCACAGAGGTTGTGGACTCGGAGAGCAGGCGGGGGCGTGGTACGCCGCCCATGAGGGTGTGACGCGCCACCTGCAGGGGCGTGGTGTGCTTTCTGGGGGTGTGGTGCACTGCCTGTGGGGGCGTGGCGCCCAGTGTGCAGGGGTGTGTGCATGCACATCACGTGTCGGGGGGTGCCGCGATGGCACCCTACCAGAATAGTGGTGCTGGGGGTGGTCTGCTCCCTCCACACTCCCGTTCCCCCACCAGTGCTTGGAGGTTTTAACACAGAGGTTGGATGGCCATCGTTCATGGATGCTTTAGTTGAGATTCCTGCATTGCAAAGAGTTGGACTAGATAGCCTTCGGGGTTCCTTACAACTCTATGATTCTATTACCATAACTGATAAATGATATAGGTAAAGCTAGCAATGAAAAGGTTATAGCTTGGTAGGAGAGCATCTGGTTTGTATTAAGCCAGGTTCCTTCCCTGGCTAGGAGGGAGCCTTGCCTGAGACTCCAGGGAGCTGCGACCAGTCAGTATAGACAACACTGAGCTTGATGGATCATTGGTATGACTCAGTACAAGGCAGCTTCTTATGTTCCCAATGACTTTTGACACTAAGCAAAGTTAACTATGTCCTTAGGGTTAAGCCAAGGGGGTGCAAAAGAATGATATGATAATGATAATGATGATGATAATGATAATGATAGTAAAAAAACCTTTATATGGGTACCTACCGAGCAGATCCATAAAAAAGCAACTGTTCCAAAAGGAGTTACTGTGAAAATAAGAAATATTTAGGGGGTGGTCACCAAATTTTGTCCTCACTCAGGTCTCCATATTACCAGATTCCTCTCCTGGTACAAGGAAGGGGGAAGTCCCACTGCGCAAATGGGAATTCTCACACTGATGGGACACAGTAGTTGAGTACCTCTCCATGTAATGGATGAATTTTATGCGTTGTTTTGGGGAGATGGTGGTCCTAAAAAAACTGCATTGAAACCTTAAAATAAATAAACAAACATACTCCCCTTTATACACCTGTGTTAAGTCACTGGACCAAAGAGAGGAGTGATCATCTGAGCTTGCCCCTGTAGTACAGGTGTATAAAGGGGACCATCAGGTGGTCCCCTGGGGCCAAGTGTCTGGACTCTCCCTGGTTAAGCTGCTGAGGAGCCAGATTCTCTACCTGTCTGCTCCATCAGTGCTATTATTATTTGTCTACTACCTGGAGTATTACATAGAAGGATTGGAGAAACATTTTATAAATAAGTAAATAAGCTTGAGAGGCTTCTGTGACCTATGCTTTATTCATGAACCAAAGCTACTTCAGCAATATCCCAAACTTTGAGAGCGCTGTTGAGAAGCAGTACGGAAGCTTAAGGAATATGTAAAATGGCTTTCATCCCGTTTTCTGCCTGAGATGCCATGGGAGAGAGACAACAGTGGTGTTGGCAAAGTTAAGGGGTAATGAACAGGAAAGGTTATCAGATCTCTCAACCGCTGGAGTTAAACTCCAGAGGCCAATGGACTTCTCAAATAATTGAAAAGAACCCTGAAAAGAGGCCACGCATCCAGCAAATTGTGGATGTTTTCTGTAGAGGTTCCAGTGACATTCTGGTGCCTAAAGTGCTTGAGAGGTGGCTCTTAAGATTTTGAGCTTTGGTCCATCACGTCCCCATTGATGGGCAATCTGACTTTTCCATATCAGCTGATTTCCCCTTGTTTTCAGTAAGATATGGAACTCAATCACAAATAAGTGGATTTTCTCCCCTTGCGTTTGTTACTGTGGTTTGTAAGTACTGATGTGATAATATGTGAAGGTGGGCATTTTGTTAAGAATGGAAGTAAATGAACACCTTACAGTGCCTATTTCCGGGCCAGGCAACACCCCCCCCCCCCCGTTTAGGGCTGCATTCCTTTGGGGAGAACCTATAAGGAGCAAAAATCTTAGCATCATAGAATTGTAGAGTTGGAAGGGAGCCCAAAGGTCATCTAGTCCAAACCCCTGCAATGCAGGAATTCTGCCCCTAAAGCTTAAGCTACTAGCTGAATGATCCCTGCTGTTGCACTTTGTACAAGAATAATCCTGCCCCCAGCACCACTTTGCTACCAGGATAAAGTATACTGAGGACAGTTCCCAAGATAATCGATCAGCTAAATGATTTCCTAGAACACTAACGGAATCTGTCATTATGTTTATTCCAGGTTATTCCCCCTTGTCATTTCCGAAAATTTCAGTGAAACTATTAATTGGCCTTTTAATTTCTTTCAGGTTGTTGGCTGTAGGCCTAAGGCACTTGTGAGCAAGCAAGCAGGAAGTGGGAAACTGGGACCACTTATTGGAAGAAGCAACGCCAAGCACACTGACGGGCAAACGCCTTACAGATTGCCCTCTTTGGAGGAAGCCGGTAAAGAATTATTGCAGTGCTTTTGTGTTATACCAGTCCTTAGGCTCTGCCTTCACTGAATGACTGAATGAGGTTGGAATGGAGACTCTGTTTGCTATGGATAAAACAGTTGCAGCTCTGATGATTAGGGCATCCATGTGGAACCATTGGAAATATGGAGATTACAGGTCTACAGAAGCCACCTCAGAAATTTATCCTAGCCAATGTGGGACCTTCTTGATGTTGGTCTACTCCAATCTCCACCATCCTTGGCCACTGGCCATAACAGGAGTTGGGGCCTGACAGTATCTGGAGGATACAACATTGGCTGTAGACTAAAGACTGGAAATCTTTAAGGTGCCCAAAATTCTGTTGCTTGTTTTTGCCATAACAGTCCAACACATCTGGCACATCCTTTTGATTCAGATGTGGGGCTAGGGTAGGATTAGCTGTCTGGAAGTGAACTCTCAAGGGAACAGATTGGACTATATTCAAGAGAGGCAGCAATTTTATTTATAGGTTTATTTACATGCCTATTTTGTTGCTGGGCTCAACATTTAGCTTTGGATAAGATGCCCTGTTTTTGCTCCTATTGGGAAATATTGTATTTTATTTTAAGGCATTGCATCAATATTTATTATCACGAGAGGTTTGTTTAGACTCCTAATGTTAGTATGTCTAGTTATTTAAATGGTGTTTTGCAATTGTTAATTAATTTTCTTGAAATGTTGTGCCATTATATTCCATATGCTGTTGGGAGCCCCTTTGAGCATTGTTTTACTGCAGAAAAAAGACACACACACAAACTCATGTTGATTATGATGATTTTAAGCATTAATGTACACCATCCTGCTTTTCAGTGGTTGATAAAGCAGAGCCGTATATACAAAGATCCACCTAAATCAGGGTTGGGAGATATTTTCAGTCCATAACTTGCATCCATTCATGGGGAACCTTGAAGGGACTGGATCCTAGTGATAGGTGGGTTCAGAGGCAATAATAATAATACCCTGTCCATCTAGCTGTGTTTCCCCACTCACTCTGGGCAGCTTCCAGCACATATAAAATTATAATGAAACATCAAACATTAAAAACTTCCCCGTACAGGGCTGCCTTCAGATGTCTTCTAAATGTCAAACAGTTGTTTCCTTGGCATTTGATGGGAAGGCGTTCCACAGGGCGTCTGCCACCTCCAAGAAGGTCCTTTGCTCAGCTGGTAGATATGGGATGAATTGTAGCTCCTCTTCTTCTTCTTCTTCTTCTTCTTCTTCTTCTTCTTCTTCTTCTTCTTCTTCTCCTCCTCCTCCTCCTCCTCCTCCTCCTCCTCCTCCTCCTCCTCCCTCTCTTCCTCTTATTATTTTGCGGTAGACATTCCAGCAATGCAAAACTCTGAGATCTGTGCACGGATGCTTCCCTTAACTTACTCATTATTCAAATTTTGTTGCATTTTGTAACTTACGTAATTTTGTTTGTGTATGTGTTGTGAGCTGCCTTGAGCCTGGCCTAGTCTCCCAGGTCCTTGTCCGACACACTCTAACCACTGCACCGCACTGCCTCTCAAACATATCTGAGCTCAGATTTCCCAGCTGCTGCACCTCCAACAGGACCTCGTGAAAACTTTCCCTGAAAACTTCTGCCATTTGATGAAAGCCCTTGGACAGCATTTCAAAAAGCCGCCTTTGGCTCGCAGCTCCTTAATCTTAGGTAATTCCAATCAAGACCTTTCTTCGTCTCGTTTTGTTTGGTAGCTTCACCCCTCACGCAGGAGGCCCTGAGCTGTCGTGGTTGGTAATCAATTTGGCGGTAATTATGGGCTTGCCGAGCAATTGCTTCGTTGAATGCACTGTACTCCCACTGCTACAATAAATAGCAAACAATTTCACGAAGGCTTAGAAAATGACGGCGGCCGAGCGAGCGAACTGAATTCCCACACTGTGCCATTTTCACCTTCATAACCCTTTGAAGACATTGGGGTGAGAGTGAACAAGCTCACTGCCTCCCTCCGTCGCAAAAGAATGGAAGTTGCTTATGTAGGAGAAAGGACTGGGTCATAATTGCAGCCATGGCTCCCCCATACTTTCTCAGGATTAATCCTAGTGCATATTTTGGGGGAAGAGGTTCTTCTGGCTTTAGGAGCATATAGCCCAACCATGACAAGTTCCCCTATTTTCCTAGGGCCAGTCCCAGATTTACCGAAGCCCTCCCAGTTTCTGATTTGATCCCGGAATGTCCCATTTTTCCCTAGGCTGTCCCTATTTTCATCGGAGAAATGTTGGAGAGTATGGTGTTATTGTCAGGAGTTCAGCCTACACTCGAGTAGGACCCTGGCAGAGACACATGCCTGACTGGCATGTTCTCTCCCTCCTGGTTGATCGTTTGGGAGCTTCAAAAGCTTTCTACAGTCTGAACATCACAGCGACCGATGCCAACCAACACCGGCACACTTAGGGATCTCAGTAACTCAGCATGTTGGCTAATCTACTTTATTTACATATAAACACACATGGAGCACTGCAACATGGCTCCCTCTCTCTCTAGCATCAGACAGCAAAGAGAAAAAGAACAAAGGACAATAGTCCCACCTCATGGAATACAGTAACACAAACATCCTGTCTCCATCACTTCCCACTCTGTGGAGTCAAAACATATACCATCATGTGAAAGATAAAAACCCCATGACTGCAATCACGAAGCAGGAATTCTAACAGTTATGTGACCCCTGAGCCAAGGAGATAAGTATCTATATAACCTCTAGAAGACCTCTGAAGGCAGCTCTGTACGGGGAAGTTTTTTAATGTTTAATGTTTTATTATGTTTGTATACATCAGGCTTCCTCAAACTCGGCCCTCCAGGTGTTTTGAGACTACAATTCCCATCATCCCTGACCACTGGTCCAGCTAGCGAGGGATCATGGGAGTTGTAGGCCAAAAACATCTGGAGGGCCAAGCTTGAGGAAGCCTGGTACAGTGGTACCTCAGGTTAGTTAGCGGAGTGTGTAACCTGAAGCATATGTAACCTAAAGCGTATGCAACCCGAGGTACCACTGTATATATGTTGGAAGCTGCCCAGAATGCCTGGGGCAACCCAGTAAGATGTGTGGGGTATCATCATCATCATCATCATCATCATTATGGAATAGGACGTCCCTATTTTCATCAGATAAATGTTGGAGAGTATGTGACATGATTTAGAATGGCTTTTCAAAGAACTGTAGAATTACAGAGTTGGGAGGAACCCAAAGGGGCATCTAGTACAATGCCCTGAAATACAGGAATCACAGCTACAACAAGAACAAGTGTGATGCATTAGGTATTGATCAGCAGTGCCGGCAGATTCCCATCCAGCCCAACTGTATCTTTACCTGCTCTGCTCCTGATGCTGTATTTATTATTTCCAGGTGCAAGGCAGGTGAGCATGGCTTAGCCAAAATGGCCTTGCAGGCCAAATGGGGAGGACCGATGGGCCAATATTAATCTGTAGCCTGGAGGTTTGCCAACGCTGACCCAAAGCATTGGGCTTGCTCTCTGAGGAGATCCAGGTTCGAATGAAGTTCATAGGGTGACCTTGGACCAGTCATCATCTTTTAGTCTAACCTACCTCAGAGGGCTATTAGTAGGGTATTTGTGGCCCTGATCATCCTGGAGGAATGGTGTGATCAAAATGCAATAATAAATATATTTTTTACACATGTATAACCCAGCCGTATGTGTATTAAAGTTCTTTCTGAAACCTTCGTTCATATAAGCAAGCAGACTCTCTACCTGACAGAAATGGTTCAGTTTCTTTCAAGTGACAATAATAGCTTGGTAACACATAGAGTGGCCCTCTATGCATTGGCTGGGGGGGGGGGAGGGAAACCAGGAAAAAGGAATTAGACAAAATTGTTATAAATTATTGTAGTGATTCAGAGGTTTAATCTGAAAACAAGGTGGATTGAGTATATTGGTATTCTTGGTTACCTCTCTCTCTTACATCATGGATGTTGGCAGATTGGCTTTTAAAAACAATAAAGTAATATTAGAATTGGAGCTCTCAGAGATGCACAATGGAGGCTGTGTTTTAATGCTCAGGAACTTGGCAAAATCTTTGCAGATTTTTATATTGAGGATGTATATTTTGTGTTATTTTAATAATATTACTGTATAATACAAGTTTGCCATGACCTTTGGGTAGAACAATAAACTGAACTGAACTGTATTAAAGCAATATACATGACTGATTTCCAAAAGGCTTGCTCCCAGCTGAGGCTGTGTATAGAACATACATTTGTGGTTTAAGGGTACTGGGAATCGTAACTCTGCAAGGGGTGAACTACAGTTCCCAGGATTCTTCCGGGTGGAGCGTATGCTTTAAATATGTGCTGTGTATGTAGTCTAAGTGCACACGGTTGCTGCTTAATCCTATAAACCTCTGTGTCTGGCAGCATTCCTGCTGCAGCTTTTACATGTAACTAGCGATGGAGGAGAAATTCCATTCTGTTCACATTTAAAGGTGAACCTACCTAAATTAACACTTTCAGAAACAATACACAAACAGAAAAGAGCTGTCCTTCAAAATATGCACTCCTCCAAATTTGACATTGCAATTCTCCAGCCAAGTAACATGTACGAAAATGCATGCATTAGTGAAAATAATATTACAAAAATGCACTGTATTTGGGAAAAGATAAATATTAGAGGAAATATGCACAAGTGGACAAAATTGCATACAAAAATGTGTATATTAGGTGTATTTCCACACTAAAAATGCTGGCCAGTTTTCATGAGGACATGTAACCCGGTTAGTTCGTACTTCCCCCGGCTATAGGCTGTCATTGCTTTGCAGTCTTATCTCTGGCCACAATGGGAAAATGGAGGGTCCAGGGGTGGTCTTCAAGCCCACTGAACTGTGGCTCAAATTGAGCCGTGAGTAAATCTATGATATGCCTGCTGAAAAGATTAAGGTTATATTAACACCCCATTTCAGTAAGTAGGACACTTGAGCAGAATGCTAGGAAGGGAATAAATATTTAATGCTTTTTATTCCCTGTTTAGTGTGAAACATACTATTAAAATGCATGGCATGCTTGCTATTTTCACGGAAATAGCCAAGCTAATACAGTCTGAGGTGGGGTGGAAGCATATTATGCATTAATGCTATGTTCAGGAATCAATTGCTCTATGGACTGGAAATTTTTGGTTTTCAATTTCCTTCCCCCTCTATGGATCAAGCAGCTTTTGTTGTTGTTGTGACTCTTTGCCTAGCTCCGGTTCTTTGGCTTCTCTGATTCCTGCAACCCCCCGAAATCCAAATCCTAGAAGGGAAATAAGTTTTGCAGAAGAAGCCGCTTTGCGCAAATCAGTTCCCATTTCAAAATCTGATTGATCTCACCTATGGCCTCTGAGAAGTCATTCCAGGGGTTCACAGAATATATAGGATTTCCCTCTATGAGATCAGAGCTCTGACATCAGAGAGCGAAAGTTTTCACAGAATCATAGAATTGCTGAGTCTGAAGGAAACATGGGTGTCATCTAGTCCAACCCCATACGTTGCAGGAATCTGTTGCCCAACATGGGGCTTGATGTTGGATTGCCCCTCCCCACACTAGAAACATCCAGTGCCCTCACCCAACCAACATCAGGGCTACAATATCAGTAGAGTCAAAAAGGGATGTGTTGGGAGCAGCTCAGTGGATCAAAATGCCTCCCAGGCCATGACATTCCCCCAACCTAAGCAGAGATTTTAGTCCAGTACAGCAGGCCCAGAAGATACAGGGGCATGGGGAGGGGGGCAGAACATAAGGTGAAAATGTACCAAAGAAGCCTCAGCCATATGGGGGAGATGACCTGTATGGGAAACTAGTTCTCAAGTTGAAGTATTTATGAGATTTCAGTTCATGATGATCATATTACAAGGCCTACATAAAAGCTTTATGAGGTAAAGATAAAAACACTTAAACAAATGTTAGCTAACAGAGTGTTGGTCTTTTAAACATGAATCCCAAGTTGGAAAAGTTTCCACTTGAAAAAGGGCACATTTAATAAGGCGAACAAACTGCGGGAGGCAGTGGAAGACAGGAGTGCCTGGCATGCTCTGGTCCATGGGGTCACGAAGAGTCGGACACGACTAAACGGCTAAACAACAACAACAAAGCCCCGTTGAAGTCACGTGTCTTGTAATAGTATGTGAAAGCATTTGGGGGGAAGGTGAGTGCACACATCAGAGAAGCTACAAATATTGTCCTGATAATTCATCATCATAATTTTATTTGTATGCCGCCTTTCCATAGTTGAAACTATGCTCAAGGCGGCTTACAACAAGACAAGATTTACATAATTACAAACATAACAGAAGTCATAAACAATAAATAAAACACAGAAAAAATACACAACCAAATGGGAACAATTTCTACGTAAATCATATGATCTAAATCTAAAGAGACAACAAGAATACCAATAACAGCAACAGCTCTCTCAGCCCCCAGTAAACAATACTGCAGCCCAAGAATCTGTTCAACAGCTTCAGCTTTTGTAGCTGGAGTCAGTCAGCACTCCACTCTCCCAGGCCAGATGGGAAAGGGCCAGCAAGGCAGGGGGAAGGTCTTCCAGGGCTCACAGCCAATATGGTCTCATTTAAAACAACACAGATAAAAATTAAAAACAATTTAAAAGCAGCTGCAGTCCTTGTGAAGCCTGTCAGGTGGAAGCCAGGTGGAAAGAGGCAAGGGCCCTCAGCAGGCAGTCCTCCTTCATGAAAAAGCACATTGGAGGTCCTCAAATAAATAAATAAATGAGAGATGGTTTTCATTAGGGTGGCTTCTTATGCATTTGCCAAACACCTATCTGCATATTTGCACACATCAATAGATGCAAATTTAGAAATGATTGTTATAATTTAATTTTAAAATGTTATATCTCACCACAATGGGGAAGGCTGGTCCGATGGCTGTCTTCCCACTCAGGTGTCAGCTTCAGCTGGGCAACTCCAAGGCCCTTCCTGCTCTCCCTTGTTCAAATTCTTCATCCTTAAACTGGACTTAGACTTAGATGCACTTCAAAGAGAGGACTGCCCTCTCTTCAGAGAGAGGACTGGACAGTAAGACACATGGCTGCCCTGGTTATTTGCATAACATCAGGCCGGAGTATGAAACAAATGGTTCTGGGGGCTGAAAAGCAGTGCCTTGTCTAAATCCAGCCCCCCAATTACAGAGTCTTGATGCAGCAAATTGGGTGCCATGCCTGCCCTCATTTGTCCTTTGAGGTATGGAGGTAGAAGAAGCGCTCTCTCTCTCTCTCTTTTTAGACATGTTAATTTAAATGAGTATGTCTTATCAAAGATGAAAGACCCAGAAAATTAATCCTCTCTTGTGGCATCCTTTAAGTAGTTGGCATCTACTTTGATTCCTTTTAATTGACCAAAACAGAAAGTGCTGTGTTGCAGAGTTTTCTGAGACTTGGCATCTGTATCCAGGATATCTTGTAGCAGCAGGAGCTAAGGAACAAGAAGAATCCAGAGTTTGATATTGGCTTTAAAAGGCTCGTGCTGGAGCTCTTCCAAGTCTCTATATGCAGCTAGAGTACTTACGATGCCTGTCTCTCAAATATTCTTTGTTGAGACAAGCCCCCTGTTTTAGATACAGAATTGTCCTTAGTGGCAGAAATTAAAAATAAAATGTGATGGTAGTGGAGATCCTCTTGCTACCACATCTCAATAAGATTCGCTGAATTCTGCATCGATAAAGGAATTCATTTTTAACACATAATGGGAGGGCGAGATGAACATAATGAGAGGCAAATTGCTCTAAATGACAGCAAGCCTGTCATTACTTTTCTTGTTCGTTTTTTAAGGGATCATTTTCTCCCAATAGACTAAATACTGTTCATTTTGGATCAGTTGTTTCAAACAATTTAAGCTGCCCAATTGTTACTCTGTAGGTAACTCACAAGAAAATTGTACTTCCGTTGGCTTTGCTAGGGAAGCAATAAATCACACAATGACTTCATTGATCTTCTTATTCAAGCAAAGTGGATTGCACCAAAATCTGAGCAGGGTAGCTCAATGTCCAAACCCATCTGCTCTCGCCAGAAATTGTGTGTTCATCTATTGTTTGGAGATTATCTTCTGCTGTGATCAGAAAGTTCGTGCTAGATATCAATATTATTAATATGCTGATTTCATAGCAGTAAATGTACCACACCCGCCCACACCAATTTAAGCTTATCCATCCAATTACAGCCTATAACCAATTTTTAAAGGTCAGTTTCATATGTTATATTTTCCCTTTTGGGGATTATTTTCAAGAAGGGGAAAAAAGTGATCCCAGCAGTTGGTAATTTTTGGCAATGACACACATGCTATCCCATATATTTCACATCATGTAGTCATACTAGAAAATGATGAGTGATCACAATTTCCTATCCATATACTTAATGGCACTCTCAAAGAAGTCTAAAAGATTAGACAGGACTTACTCCTGTAGAAGCTATTATGCTTCTTCAGCAGTTTGTTCTTCTATAAGCTTGGTAATAATGTTTTCCACAAGTCCAAGAACTGGCCTGTAATTTGCGGGATCCTCCCCCTTTCCTTAAAACAAATAACATTGGTGTTACGCTGTCAACTTTTTAGTCTCTTCCCGGTATAAAGCTGATCTTCGGGACATGTTACATATTTTTCTTAGGAGATCAGCAATTTCACATTTGTGTTTCTTGAGAATTGTTGGTTGGATGCTATTGACAGTTTGTCAGTTTCTATTTTGTCTGTTAGGCCAAGGACTCCATCTCTTGTCACCCACTATTTGTCTCGGACTCCTTTTCTGAAAAAGTTAGCACAGATATAGAGATCTGTCCTGTATCTTCTGCTGTGAAGACAGGTGCGAATAATCTATTCAGCTTCTCTGCAAACTCCTTATCGTCCTTTAACACTCCTTTGACTCCCTTGTCACCCAGTGGTACCAAACACGTCCATAGGCAGTCTAATAATGCATTTTCAGATTTTTCTTGGTAAGGGTTTTTAGCAATGGATTCCTCAAAATTCTTGTATGTGTGTGCACGTGTGCGTCCCTTATTGTCTCTTTACATTTCTTTTGCCAAAGTATGTGTTGCTTTTTTGGTTCTCATTTAGGCAAGGCTTCCATTTTCTGAAGTTCATGCCTCTAATAAAAATGAACCCCAGCACCCCAGCACGACTTCCTTAATCCAGCTCCTGCAACTGTAACAATTGTAGAGAAGGCTGATTTCATAAAACTGCAGATCTTCTGGCACAGGGATAGCCTTGCCAGTGTGTTTGCACCACACGGCTTCACAACCTGCTAATGAGGCTACAAAACTAGGGTTTATCTCTCTGCTCAGACTGCATGCTCTGAACTGCACCTCTCAAAGCATAACTCACCTTCCAGATCTTGTATATGTCCCATGCCACACCATTTGCAGCATTTACAAGAAGATGAATCCATTTTAGCATACAGTGATTGCCATATGTTCTCAGTACAGTGGACTCTCCGGATACAAATTAAATTTGTTCGGAGGTCCGTCCACAACCTGAAAAGTCTGTAGGCAGAGGCGCTGCTTCTGCGCACATGTGTGGTGCGATTGAGCGCTTCTGCGCACACACACAGTGTACAGAGTGCTTCTGCGGATGTGTGCACTACAAAACCCGGAAGTTGTACTTATCCAGAGCGGTATGTAATTACAGGGTCCACTGTATTGCACTAGGACAGGGCTCCTGTATTTTTAGCAGCAATACTGAAGTGCATCTATTCTTCCCCTTTCCCATCAAGCCACAGCACTGCTCTCTTGCATTTGCTCATTCGAAGAAACAGCAGCCAAACAATAAATAATATCCTGTTTTACCCCATCAGGGAGAGTGTTGTACAGTAACAATGTGCCAGAATGAACAGATCCTGTTTAGGGTAGCTACTATAGTGAACGATGTTCTGGAAAAGTGTCTGGATGGGAAGGGAGAAGCAGTTGTAGGAGAGAATGTTAAGAGGAAGAGGGAGTCTTGCAGTGGGTGGAATATTAGGGAGGGAGCATTTAGGAGATAAGAGTACAGTGGTACCTTAGGTTACAAACACCTCAGGTTACAAACACTTTGGGTCACAGACTCCGCTAACCCAGAAGTAGTACCTTGGGTTAAGAACTTTACCTCAGGATGAAAACAGAAATCACACAGCGGTGGTGTGGCGGCAGCCGGAGTGGGAGGCCCCATTAGCTAAAGTGGTACCTCAGGTTAAAACGGTTTCAGGTTAAGAACGGACCTCTGGAACGAATTAAGTTCATAACCAGAGGTACCACTGTAAAAGCACAGTGCATCTGGGACCAGAGTGGAGGGTGAATGGGGTTTTAGGTTAGCTCATGGAGTTGAGATTTCCTGTTTCAAAAGTTTAAAGATGAAAAGTTCCTACCATAAGAAACACTGTCCCACTATATTTATTTGCTTTCTGTCCTCTCTTAATAAAATCTGTCACATTGTGAATCCTAGCCTGCCACTTTTTAAGAATTTGAACACTCACTTGGGGACAAAGTATTTGTGGCAAATTGGTGACACCACTTACCACCCCCCACCCTTTCTGAGCAGAGCTTCTGTGGCTTTAAGTTTCCCAGGGAAAACAGCCGGTTTTGCTGGCGTGGAGACTCGGTGATAGGGAAAGTTGTAACACCCGAGTTTCTCTCTGCCATGCATCTGTCACACAAACTTAGGAGGAGCAGCAGAAAATTGGCTAGCAGCCCCAACCCTGCTCGGAAAAAGGCTGGAGAACTGCAGCCGGCTGCTGCTGGGCTGAGGTTGGGACTTGGTGATCAGGGGCTGACTTGGATTTCTTGATTTCTTTTTGGCATGTTTAAAAATCTCTGGGATCTAGTAATGGTAGACTAGCACTCCCTGACTGCTGACTGCTGAGTGTGCAGCTCTGACTTCCTTCAATACAGTATGCATGAGCAGCTTCCTGTTTTCTCAATTATCACACCAGGCTGGGACGTTTCAATTTAACAAGAAACAGTTAACACAGACCTTGTGCAAACAAGATCCACAGGGGGCCTTGTACCTTTGGCTTGACAGCAGTTGGATCTGCAGAAATCAGCAGCTTTCTGCAGCATGGAAATAAGCATTGTCAACCTGCTAAAGGGTTGAAGATTGTTCTGCCGTTCAAAGGAACAACTGCAGAGGACAGCAAAAAAGGGGGAAAGAAGAAAACGTTGGCAACTGTAGTTGCCAGTGTTTTTCTTGACAGAGATCTGTGCCACTGACAGCTGCATGATAGGCAGCTGTTCCATTCAGGAGCAGCTGCCCCCCCCCCCACACTGCTGCATCTCTGTGCCACTACAGCCAGCACCATTTGAATTTCTGCACATATACGCTTGAAAGCGTTGTGGTAAAAATGTCAACATGGGCAGCCAAATTGCCCTCCCCTGCTGTTGAAGGTATCTTTTATTCAATTGCTTTAATGCAGCAACCTTGACTCGAGCTATTCTCAAGGGGCCCTTCCAAAGAAAAGCTATTCTTTTCTTAGCTGGGGGGAAATCCGTCAAGCCACTTATGTGCTTTCTTTCCATTGTGGAAAAAACAACAACACATTGCTACATGCAAAACTGTACAAGTTACAGTGAGATTATAGTAGGCAAACATACAGAGTTTTAGACATGGAAAGGGGCATAGACCTATTAGGATGATAATAGTTGTTCAGCCCAGACATTGAGGTCCAGCTCTGAGGGCCTTCTGGGAGTTCCCTCACTGAAAGAAGTGAAGTTATAGGGAGAACCAGGCTGAGGGTTTTCCTGATAGTGGTCCCCTCCCTGTGGAACACCCTCCTATCAGATGTCAAGGAAATAAACAACTATATTACTTTTAGAAGACATCTGAAGGCATCCCTGTATAGGGAAGATTTAAGGTTTGATGTTTCGTTGTGTTTTTATGTTTTGTTGGAAAGAGGCAACCCAGTCAGATGCGTAGCATATAATTTTTTTAAAAAAATATTATTATTATTATTATTATTATTATTATTATTATTATTGGAATCTGATGGACTCTTGAATGCCATTGTGTAGCTTCTGGTTGGCATGGATGGTGCTGCTGTTGAAGTCCTCATTGTTCTAAGGGGTGTTGAGATGTTTCGGCTTGTCGTCTCCTCATACTCACTCCCACTTTCCAGAACCTGTTTGATTCTCTGGGTTCCTGGAAAGTTGAGGGTGATGTGAATTTGACTAATAAGTGAGAGCTTATTGGATGTGTGCATTGGCCCTGATGGACCAACGTCCACTGAGTCCACCACTCTAACCACAAGACCGGACTGACCCAATAAGTGTGGCTTAATTGGTGGTGGTTGAAGGAGAAACTTATGTAGGTTGACAGAACCAGGTTAATCCACTTGGTGCCAGAATGTAGTAATTCCAGGGCACAGCCAAAATAGATGTAACAGATTAGCTTGTGGTGCATTACATCTCCAGACCTGTAATTTTCAGTGATCCCAATGTGATCATGCAAAACCAAAGGAGAAATAAATAGATGGGGAATTGGGAAGGGGGGCAATGGTGATCACTTAATAAAACCCAGCTCCTGCCTAATTATGTTATAGTTACGTGGTTAAAGTTTTACTCATGTCAATGTTATCTTTATCCAGCAGGACTTCCTATTGATTATTGTAATTCATTTGTTTTCTTAACTTCAGCTCCTTCTGTGTAGCTCATTTTCCCCCTAATCATTCGTATCTTGATTAAGAAGATTGATTAAGGTGAAGCAACTGTGTTCCTAGCCTTGCCGTCCAAATTTCTTTCCACTGATTCTTTTCTTTCTATCCAAATTGCATCACCTGATTTGCAACCAGCTCCCTGCATTTTGCTTCCACTTATCGGTGATTGCATTCAAAGCTTATTTGCGCAATATTACTCGCCCTAGACTAGAGGTGCCCCCTGGGCTTTTAAAGTTATGTTGCAAGGATTAGTGCCAGGCTGAATACCCAACTCTTTCATGGGGTCATTGTTCCCCTGCAAAAGTGATTGAATTCTATTAATATTTGGTGAGGCAGGAGCTTTCCTATTTTAGAATAAGGGGACCGATGATTTCTACTTATTTCTTTTACAAAAAAAGAAACTTTGCTGCCTCTTCTAGCAATGTCACAACGGCAAACAGCAGTCTGTTGATTCTCTCATTTGCCACAAAATTGTCCAGTGGGAGACATTGAGCAGATATGGCTTTCCTAATCACAGTCAGACAAGATAATGGTTCAAACTAGTAAAACACTCAACAACAGCCCTCCTGAACATTAACCATTTTCTTTGCAAGGACAATTTTGGGAAATGGCAGCAGAGAGGTCTGTTTAGTGGCAGAGAGTGCATGCATGGGAAAAGCCCCACAATTCAGGAGAGATTTGGCTCGGTTCATAGTGGATAATCATTTTCCAAACTGGGGGAGCTCATCTATCCATTTGGTTAAACTGAGAATGGTGCCGATAAGGCCAAGGTTCCAGGTTTGATTCCCCATACGGGACTCTACAATTCTTTAAAAAAAATAAAAAAATTATTAACCGGCCAATCACATCGAATCAAACCACATCACATAAATTCCAAATTACAGTGCCGAATTTTTAAATTTTGTTGGGGGGTCCCATACTTCCAGATCCGATGAGGGATTCTGATCTAATCATTACTTCTGCATTAATGTCCAAATCAGTCCAAATAAGTCCAAATAAATGTTCAAACAGTCCAAACAATATTCATAGTTCTTTCCAGTCTTATCTTGCTGTTTCCACATCACTTCTTAATCAAATATTTTCTCTTTGTCCTTTATGGTCTCTCCTGATGGTCTCCTTAAGCCGATATACACCGGTAATGCTCCTGCGTAGATTTCCCGTCGTGAACCTCCATCCAGATGGTTCCCATAAATCATCACCTTCGGAGATAAGATCACTTTTTCCCTCGTAAATTCATAGCTCTGTCGTACTTAAAGCCTCTTTGATGAGTCTCTCCCATGGTATTCACTGTCCTCCCAGGCTTATTCCTCCGACAGAGCTTCCCAAGATGGCGACGACGACATTTTTAACTGCGTCAGAACAAAGCTCTTATACATTCCACAGTCTTCTAAAAACATACTTTGATTCGAAAGTTTATCTCCACACAGCCTTAGATTCACAGCTTAAGTCCTTAAAACCTCATTTCTGGCTTTTGACTCTTGAAGGGAGGGGATTCTTGGGGTTAATCACATAAGTAAAATAAAACGTTTCCCCCCCTCCCCCACCAGTCTTTGCCATACCGTATCTTGACGTATCTTCTCATAAATTAAATCTTGTTTTTCCAGAGACCTCTTTGTTGCAGTATTCACTCCTCCTCATTTCCTGAAGTATGTGCGTTTCCTTCGTGCCAAATTGTTTCTTTTGAAGTTCTCACAGCTAGTGGCGCAGGTCAGAGATGGCGTCCAGGAGTGCCGACCCATGGGAGGGTTTTGTGCCTAATGCCCCCATCCCCCTCAAAAATTCGGGGGTGGTATCGGGAACAGCATGCATACTGCCCCACTCACCGTCTTGAGTGGGTTTAGGGAGGCAAATTACTCCCAACATAGCCTCCAAATACCTCCCATGGGTCGGAGAGATGTTATTGTCGGCCATCTTCCTATGTGCCCCCTAGTGGGCCCCCCGGGACTCTATAATTCTATTATTTCTATGATTTAGAACCTCCAGTCTCTTCCACACGCCAGTTCCAAAGCCTGGTGCCAGCACTGTCTAATTTGGTTATACAACAGTGTCACTGATGCCAAACAGAGCAAGTTTAAAGTGAGGGCAATGCAGAACTCCACTGGCTCTTAGTGATGTGCCAACATCACTGAAAAGAGTTGTTTTTCAAGCAAAGGGTCATGCCAAGGCAATATCTCCGAGATCAATGTAATATCCAAGCTTGCATTTGGAGACATCAGTCCTAGGCTGTGTAAGTGCATTTAGCATTTCTGCCATGAAGTGACAACCGCAGAGCTTTAGGGAATTGTGTGAAAAACATTTGTATCTAGATACTATCCTCCAACTCACTCCCCCCCCCACTTTTTGCTATTCATATCCTATGTTTGATGGCTTTCTGAATGGGGTTTGAATGACAAATGAAACGAGTAAATCCTATTTTTGCAGCAGCAGCAGCCCCACCTCAAAAGTAGAACAAAAGCTGTACCTACCTTGAACAACTGAGTGATCAAGTTCCCTTTTTTCTGCCCCACTGAGGAACACTGGTCTCCCCTACAGCTGCTGCACAAATGCGTTCAAGGATGAAGGTATAGCTGGAAGCCTAAACAAGGAGTAGCTGGAAAGGGGGGTTCTCAGCAAAGGTCAGGGATGGAAAAGGAATTAGTTCAGTCTGCGTTTCACAGTGGACCTACCTATTACTCCCAAGCTCGCTTGTGGATCAGAGCACCAGCTCCCAGTTGGATAATGTGCTTATCTGGATTTTGGCCCTGTTTTCGTGTGCAAGAAGTACCCACAAAAGGACCCATTTTAACAAAATGTGTACATGATGTATGAAAAACATTGAAAAAATACATATTTTTGATAAAATGTCTGTACCACCAAAGGCATATAGTTCGAATGCAGACCTTTAGTGCATTCGTTTGAAAAATCAGCACAAAATGGAAAGAAACTGACCAGTTAGTGAGCACCATTGAAATTGAAATGAAATGGAATTAGGTAGCTCAGTCCATGGCCAGCAAAGGCTCCTGCTCTGTCAAATGTAAAGGGTCCAGAAGAGAAAATAAAGCACTTTGAATTCCAATCAGAACAGGGAAGAAAGACGGTGCTATGGAGTCAGGTGGTGGAAAGTTGCAAGAACTTGCTTCCTTTGACTCCACCCTGTCAGGTATCCCACCATGGCAGAAACCAGCTTCTAAGATCCTGCTTGCCTCCAGAGCAGGGTTTCCCAAATTGGGGTCTCCAGCTGTTTTTGGACTACAGTTCCCATCTTCCCTGACCACTGGTCCTTTGAGGTAGAGATGATGGGAGTTGTAGTCCAACAACAGTAGGATGTATGTAGGGCTTGGGAAACCCTGCTCCAGAACTACCACCTGAAGATACTGCTATGTAAAGTCCCGCCACCCCCACTCCCAAGCATCTTTTTAAAATTGTGTGTTCATGATTGTTTGGGCTCATAATGGGCAGGTATATGCAATCCCTCTTGCAACAGCATTTTGCCTGCTAATGTTTTGGGGTGGACATGCTGCTTCATTCCAACAAGTGCATGTCCTGCAACTTCTTGCTGAAATCCTGTAACTTTTAATGTCACAAATATTCCAGTTTATTTATTTTTTGTCGTCCTGCTTCTATAGTGCCCCCTCCTGATGGCAGTAACAACAAATAAAGTGGAATGATATATGGGAGGACCTGTATAAATTATTATGTGAATGACAGGTTGCAGAATACACTTCCAAAATCAACCTATCAACCTGTCAATCAATCAATCTTGGATGAGAAGAAAGGTGAAGAGCTGGTAAACGTCTGCATTTCTGATTTTAACTTCGTCTCTCCTGTGCTAATGAATTAACTTGTCTCAAAAAAAATTTTCTTTGCTGTTAACTCTTTTGTCACTGTAAAAAAGAATAGCAGAGGACTGGCTCTGCCTGGTATTATGTAGTGTTTCATTTATTTACATCCCACCTTTTCTCTGGGATATAACTGGAACTCAAGATGGCTCACAAAAATATAAAAATAAAAATGGATAAAACGCAGAAAGCTAAAAACATATAAAATCTAATAGTTAAAAATTAAATTATAATAGATTTTAAACCATATAAAAACAAATCTATAAAATCTAGTAAGTATAAAAAGAAAAAAACACTTTATTATTAGAGGCCCCTTCCTTTTTTTAAAACACACACACACACACACACACACACACACCAGTCAATTCCTCAACTTAGTCTTCATCTGCCAGAGGAAAGACAACAAGGAGGGAGCCAGTCTAGCCTCTCTAGGGAGGGAGTTCCAAAGTCTGGGAGCCACCACTGAGAAGGCCCTCTTTCATGTCCCCACCAAGCGTTCCTGTGAGGATGGTGTGACCAAGAAAAGGGCCTCCCCCCAAAGATCTCAGAGCCTGGGAAAGTTTGTATGGGGGCACATGATCCTTCAGATAGCTTGAACTATATAGGTAACTTCAGGTGGCTCATTACTGAGCCACTCTACTTATGAGGAAGTCATCTGAAGGCCCTTGGATAGGCAGTGCCAACTGTCTTGCATCATCACACCTCCACTGTCACGGCTCTGTTTTCTTTGCCTGGAGATTTTGTTGCTTTGCTGTGGACTAAGGAGACATATGCCATTTGAAATTTGCAGAGAGTGAAAGTCAACTTTCTCAGATGGGAAGTATCTTACTGCATGTCTCATAGTTCTTTTTCCCCCCTTCCTGTCACCACAGCTGAGAATTATAAAAATTAGATGAAAGGGGAGAGGAACACTCTCACACATTATCAAGTTGGGCTGTCAAGCACATATCAGTCATTCCCGCTCAGCCGTTTGAGCCTCTGAGAAGGATCAGACCTTTCATTGGCAATCTGCGCACACGAGATACTACACAGAGTCCACTGGGAACATTCAATACTGGAAGAAATGTACTAATCTCTAAACAAGAAGAATGATCTTGGTTATTATCAATTTTGGTGGGCAGTGGTGTTGCATCGTTTGCTGGTGTCCGGGGCACACGTGCTGGGCAGCAATGGGGTGCAGAGTATGAACACAACCCACCACACCAGCCCAGCCATCACCACCATTGCTGGGTGGGTACATATGTGGCACAGAGGGTTCACAGAGCTCGTGTGCCAGCCCAGCCCTCACCACTAGAGCCAAGTGGGCCTGCACTGTGCCACCTTCTCACCTGTGCAGGGAGCAACCCAACAGGTCAACGCAGCCCTTCGTGGGAGAATCCCCCCAATGCTGAATGGGTGGCCATTCAGGGAGGGGGCTGAGGACACTGTGGCAAGGCCAGGTGAGGTTCCAGGGCCCAGAAATTCCCAGCAGCAGCCAGGACAGGATGTAGATCCCTGCTTGGGGGTGTTTGGTTCACGGCCTCTAAAAATCATGTGCCCAGGGCTACAGCTCCCTGCCCCCCATGCTATCAAGGCCGGTTTTAGGTTTGATGAGGCCCTAAGCTACTAAAGGTAATGGGGCCCTTTATATGTCCAGCTGTTCTTTGTCAACAACAAATTGTCGCTGTTTTTTGTGTTGAATATATGCTATATGGTAATTTACGGACCTAATAGGTATCTAAAGCCATTTGCACGTAACAAAATATGTATTTTATCACAGTAATTGTTGAACTGAAATACAATTAAGAAGAAGTATATTAATAGTGAAATACAATTAAGAAGAAGTATATTAACAGTGAAATAATTATTAATACATACTGTTGCTGTATGTAGGTTTTATTTTACTTTTTTATCTTATATTTTTGAAATGTACATCCAGTTTTTTCCCTTTAATTTTTTTGGGGCCCCCAAGAGAGTGGGGCCTTAAACTATAACTTGTTTAGCTTATACGTAAATACAGCACTGCATGCTACGCTCCTGTTTTTTGTGGGGTGGTGGTCATAAAGACCATAAAAATGTAGAGCCCGTTCGTGAAAAACTGCTGGAGATTTTCTTCTCCTCTGGAGAAATTTGGTGAAATCCTCTGCTCCAGTTTCTCTGCTCACAAACTAGGAGGGTAATGTTGAGACATCATCTTATGAAATTATGCAGGGTAAGGAGCAAGCAGACAGAGAAAGGTTTCTTCTTCTCTTGCAACACTAGACCTCAAAGACGTTGAGTGAAGCTGAATGTTGGCAGATTCAGGGCAGATTTACGAAGAAATACTTTTTGGTGCAGCACATAGTTACAATATGAAACTCACTCCCAAAGGAGGCAGTGATGGCCACTGACTTTCAAAGAGGATTGGACAATTCATGGAGGACAAGCTATCAATGTCTACTAGCCAAGATTGCTATGTTTTGCCTCCACTATGGGGGCAGTATTGCCTCTGCATACCAGTCACTGGAAATTGCAGGTAGGCAGAGTGGGGTTCTGCTCATGTCCAGTTTGCAATATTTCCACAGGCATTTGGTCGGTCACTGTGAAAATAGAATGTCATATTAGATGGGTGATTGGCTTGATCCAAAAGGCTCGTCTTATGTTTTTATGTGCATACATACATTGTTCTGCCCGGACACTGAGGTCCAGCTCCGAGGGTCTTCTGGCGGTTCACTCACTGTGAGAAGCGGAGTTACAGGGAACCAGGCAGAGGGCCTTCTCGATAGTGGCGCCTGCCCTGTGAAACGCCCTCCCAGCAGATGTAAAAGAGAAAAACAACTACCAGACTGTTAGAAGACATCTGAAGGCAGCCCTGTTTGGGGAAGCTTTTAATATTTGATGGACTCTTGCATTTTAACAACAACAACAACAACAACAACAACAACAACAACAACAATAATAATACATGGCTTTTTAAAAAATGCAGATGAACCCAACAAGATGAGAATCATAAATAGTAATCACATCTGTTGTGAGAAATGTCACAGCACAGCCTGCCACAACCTGCCTGTCCTCCAGATGTTTTTGTTTCTCTCAGTTTCTCATTTTCCAGTCTGAAGATCACTTCCCCCCATTTCTGAAGCAGTTGGCAATTTTTAAAAAAATCCTTCCGTGATTTCTTCTACATTTTAGTATGCTTTTCTCCTAACATAAACATTTGGTTGGAGAATCACATCACAAAAATTGGGAGATGTTTGAATTTCAAAAGATAGCTGCCTTTTGGTTCACATACTGTTTCAAGAAGTTTGAATTAGGTAGGTTTGCATTAAAAAGAGAATTGAACCAAATTTCTCCCCCATTCCTCACTGAAGAGTGAGCCAGCAGTGTAGGCAACTTAGAAGTGAAGTCCTTCACTGCTGACGTTACAAATGAAATAAATTAGTGTTATTTTAGAGCAGAAGTGAGGAACCTTTGGACCTCTGGATGTTGATGAACTAGAGCTCCCATCAGCCCTAGCAATAGTCAGGGATGATGGGAGTTGTAGTTCAGCACCATCCAGAGGAGCATGGATTTCACACACCTGTTTTAGAGCATATTAGCATGTTTGCTTGAAAGTAAAGGCTATCAGGGGCTGCTTTCATATACCTTTTATTAAAATGGCCACACAGTTACTGATGTGAATGATTTAACCTTTTCCTTAGCTACTTCTTATTTTATTTTAACGTGCACACTCCTGCTTCTGAATAATAAATAAATAAAATACCTTTAGGCTTTTACGCCATCAGTTAATTAAAATTAGCTGCTGCAGCTGAGGGTGATGGAAACTGCAAGAGAGCATTACCTGTGCAATCCATTTGATTAATTGCTTAATGCATTAATATCTTATTGGAGTTTGGATCTTCCTCCAGATTTTAACTGGAAGTGTCCCCTAAGCAAGGATGTTGGCATTGTCATAAGCAATCTTCAGTAGTTCATCTAATATCACTGCAGAAATGGATTTATTCAGCAGAGGGGAGTTCTAACATTTGTTTAAATGTCCACAAAATATATGCTTTAGTAAAAAAAAAATTAAAAAGAGAAAAGTATTCACATACACTAGGCTTGTGAGACTAAAAGCGGTTTGGCATGAAATGGGCAGTGCACCATGGGAAACAGATGTCACAGAACCGTAGAGTTGGAAGTGACTCAAAGGACCATCTAGTTCAATGCAGGAATCACAGCTGATCTCCCTGTAGTCAGATGCCTTTCCAAGAAATGAGATCAAGGACTCTGAATCAGAAAGGCAATGGCACACAGGACCAGTCCCAGAAGAGCTTCCTCCACACAGACTTGTGGTGCCAGTGCTCCTCTGGCCTGAGGATGCAGTGTGGCAATCCTTAGTCTCCATCAAAGAAGCCCTAGTTGTCTTTGCTGTTCTGTCAAAGCAGAAGGCACTTTCCAACTGGAATGCAGCCACTGGTATTGGCTAGGGCTCAGAGATGGGTGTCGGCACATGGAAGAGTAGCTGGGGAAACCACTTATTATAATGGAAATTCCTTAGCTATGATTCCATCCTCCAACAGCTGGATGGGCTTACTTTGCTGACAAGTAACCCCAAGGGTTGGGACGTGGGTGGCGCTGTGGGTTAAACCACAGAGCCTAGGACTTGCCGATCAGAAGGTCGGCGGTTCGAATCCCCATGACGGGGTGAGCTCCCGTTGCTCGGTCCCTGCTCCTGCCAGCCAAGCAGTTCAAAAGCATGTCAAAGTGCAAGTAGATAAATAGGTACCGCTCCGGCGGGAAGGTAAACGGCGTTTCTGTGCGCTGCTCTGGTTCGCCAGAAGTGGCTCAGTCATGCTGGCCACATGACCCGGAAGTTGTACACCGGCTCCCTGGGCCAGTAAAGCGAGATGAGTGCCGCAACCCCAGAGTCGGCCACGACTGGACCTAATGGTTAGGGTTCCCTTTACTTTTACCTTGAACACCAAGGGTGGTACCATAAAGAGACAAGTGGACCCCGCACCTATGTAAGTGCTAGGCACTTTGTAACAGATGCTATGAGATGCTATCCCAGACTCCAGAATGAGGCCACAATATTCTTAGTTTGTTGCAAGAGCTGTTACCCTTTCCATTTTTCTTTATCACGCACTGCCAGAGGTGCTGAAATTGCAAAGGAATGTTCCAGTGCTGATTTGTGAATGCTTGCAGAACATCTGGAGACTGGGGGTGTGGTGGGGGGCTGGATACAGTGCACTAAGGCGTGCTTGCCTGAGAGCTGAAGAAGAAAGGAACAAGCTTTCATTTTGAATTACTACAGCTGCAAAAATATGTCACTAGACTACATAAAGTGCTTGAGGAGTCAGCACTTCGTACTCTCACAGCCTTACTGGTGTCTAAGGATAGGCTTTTCGCCGTGTGCTTTCCCTTTTGGAAAATCAGTAGGCTTTCCCTGTGTATGTTATTGTAAGTGCAATGCTTAGAGAGTTCCTTATTTCCTAAATTATTCTCTGATCATCATCATCACCCTCATCCTCATCCTCATCATTGCTCTCCCCTCTGCAATAGGGTCCATCTTGCAGTGTGGAAATAAGGACTGTGGAGGTTCCAAAAACACATGGAACACTCAGGACCAGCACTGCACAAATTCCGATAATACATTAAATTAACGATGGTAACAATGCTACAGCATTTACCTAATTACTCAGTTTTCAACATTTAACCAATTAGTCAGTTTACAACATTAATTAATTAATTAATAGCTCAATCTTATAAGTGTCTACTGACAAGTAGGCTGCATTGGGTTCAAATTTCTGCTAAGTGTTCAAGGCAGAGATTGGGAACCTTTTGCCCTCCAGATGTTGCAGAGCTACATCTCCCCCTCAAGCCCAGTGAGTGCAGCCAATAGAAAAGGCTGGTGGGAGGTGCACTTCAGAAACATCTGGCAGGCCCAGGGTTCCTGATCCCTGTTATAAATGCTTTTCTGGGATTTGAACCCAATTTGAACTTCTGAGTAGACACATACAGTGTAGGATTCGATTATTAAATAGTTAATGTAACTGGCTTACAGCATTGCAGTCTTTGAAATGAAAGTTTGAGTAAAAAGGTGGGTATATTAGTATACACACACACACTATTTATCATACAGTGGTACCTCGGGTTACAGACGCTTCAGGTTACAGACTCCGCTAACCCAGAAATAGTACCTTGGGTTAAGAACTTTGCTTCAGGATGAGACAGAAATCGAGCAGTGGCAGCACGGCGGCGGCAGCAGGAGGCCCCGTTAGCTAAAGTGGTGCTTCAGGTTAAGAACAGTTTCAGGTTAAGAACGAATCTCCAGAACGAATTAAGTACTAAACCTGAGGTACCACTGTTTAGGGAAAAGCTTACTAAAACTTCAGGTGGCAAGGTCCATGTTAGAAGAGGCATTCCCTCCAGTGAGTGTGTGTGACAAGGAGGTGATGCTTACTAAAATAAGTACATGCAGAAATATGTACATTATGTACATGAGCACCATCATCTTAAAATCACACATCACAAAATGTGCTATGTTTGCACACATATGCAAATAAATGCCAGTTTAATCAATTGGTTAAAACCTACACAACTAAACAGGTACAGTTTCCTTAATCTGCCGGCAGCCATGATGAGCCTTATTAATAATGCTACCAGGAAGAGATCCACAGAAATGCAATCAATTGAAACCACACTATTAAAGCAGCTTTTTGTTTTTGTTTTAACAAAGATTAATGGCCTTGAAATCCACAGGACTTCAGGATATGCAGCTAAGGTTCCATTGGTTCCAATGGACCTTTAGTGGCAACCAATTTTATATTTGGATGCCCAGGGGAAAGTGTGCGCAGCAGTGATGAGACAGCCACATGGAAAACTTTGCTCCGTTTGTTTGGAGCATAGACTTGATACACTGTGAAGCAACATCTGTTCAATAGATTCTGACAAAAAGGTCAAGCCACCTGGTGGTGTTGGTCAAACTGCTCCTTGCCACAACTTGAGTTTCCAGCTCAGGGGTGCATTCAGGAATGCTCCAAAGTTGCAAACTGCATAGCTAGGGAATCGTTCAGCTTCTCAGAGAGAGAGAAATAAAAAATAAAAAATAGCCTTTATTATACAACCATTTACATATACGGTAACTTAGACAGTACATACAATACATACAACAACATAGACACACTATAGACACTAACTTACAATAACATAATTCCCACTTTAACTTCCAGTTCACCTCATTGTGCTTTTTACATTTTGTTAATCTATACACATTTCTTTCTTATTTTACTCTTTCATTCTTTATCTAGAAAAAATTTGCTATATGATTTCTCTGTGTTTCAAGATTCAATCTAAGTCTGTCAGGAGATTTGCTTTATCGCAAGGTATTCTTTAAATATTATCCAATCTTTGTTAACATCCTGATTTGAGGTTCCTCTTATTCTCCCAGACATTTTTGCAAGCTGTAAATACTCTATCATTTTCCCTTGGCAGTCCCTTTTTGTGGGGATACTGTCGCCTTTCCAGTTCTTTGCTATTACGATCCTGGCCGCTGTGGTTGTGTTCATGAAAAGGGCTCTGAATTATTATTATTACTAATTTCCCTGGACATAATACCTAACAAGAAGGCTTCAGGGTTTTGTTTAGTTTTTTGGAATGAGAGTTTGAAGATCTTTTTGAATTCATTATATATAATATCCCCATATTTTCTTATCTTCTTACAAATCAATAGTTCTCTTGCATTTCACTCCTGCACTCTAGAAATATAATTATTTCTAAAGGATAGTGCTCACCAAGCTACTAGTCCATCTTGAGATGTGGCGGGTAGTACTGTGTTGTTTTAAAATCTCTGCTGGTCTACTTTCCAGCAGAATCCAGTGCTCTGCTGTTCAGTAGAGTTGTCTCCCAAAGGAAGAAAAAAAATATGTTTTACACTTCATCTTGGTTCTACATCAAGGAAACATACAGGGTGGTATTCAGAGTAGAATTTGCTGAAATTAATGAACATGACTAAGCTAGGTCCTTTAATTTCAACAGGTCTTCCCTGGGCAAAATATAGTTGAATACAGTGGTACCTCGGGTTAAGTACTTAATTCGTTCCAGAGGTTCGTTCTTAACCTGAAACTGTGCTTAACCTGAAGCACCACTTTAGCTAATGGGGCCTCCTGCTGCCGTTGCGCCGCTGGAGCATGATTTCTGTTCTCACCCTGAAGCAAAGTTCTTAACCTGAAGCACTATTTCTGGGTTAGCGGAGTGTGTAACCTGAAGCGTATGTAACCTGAAGCGTATGTAACCTGAGGTACCACTGTACCGCCGGCAGGGGAAAAAAGGCTTTGCAGGAAAGCAAAGCAACCTTATCCTAACATCAGCCGTGGCAGTGAAGAAGTGCTTAAGAGGAGATAATAGCTGCAGCACCAGGACAGTGTCACAAAATGCAATATCATATTGCCTTTCCAAGCAAGTTCCAAATCCTTCAGGAGCACAACAGTGGCCTAGAAATAGCTTTCTAGAAAGTCTGCCTGCCTTTTGCCAATGCATTAATTTTCACTGGCTAGTGAAAGTAAGGAAGAGAAATCTTTCATTTCCATCAGGGGATTGCTCTCTGCTGGAGTGTTTACAGCCTCCCCAGGATTACAGATTATGTCCAAGGGGCTTGACCACCCGAGTGGAGACAGTTATTTGTCATTACCGGCTATTGCTTATCCAATGAAAATGTGCTGTGAAATATGTGATCATATCTCTGTGGGTCAAGCACAGCTGGTTGTTTCCCCCTCCCTCTCTTTTCCTTGCTCACTTGATGAGGCATCACTTGTAACATCTCAGCCTTCATGGTTACTCTTCCGAAATGCCATCACAGCCTCTATAAATGGCCTTTTTAAGATAGAGAAGAATGTTTGTTTTCTTTTTCTTTTGATGGAACCTGTCTTGTAGCCAATAAGGTGGTGTGCTTGGAAGGTTTTTTTTTTTATTATTGGCAAGTTTATATACTGCTTATGTATTTCAACAAACTGCTAAGCGCTTTACAACATAGCTTAAGGCATTTTAAATCAAAAGCAGATCCTGGAAATTTTCTGCATTCTATGAAACACAATTAACTACTAAAGAAAGCTTCACTTTTAGAATCGAGATAAACACTACAACAAGGCAAGGGAAAGCCGTATTGTAATATGAAGTAAATATGTAGTCATCATACTACTTGCATCAGGAAATGAAATATTACAAAGGAAAGAAAAGGAAAGAAAACATAATATGACAATATTGACAATTAGGTAAAAGAAAAAATAGCTCACGCTTCCCAACTATCATATGCCCAGTCATGCAGTTGACCTCTGTAGTGCACTTTGAATTGATCTGTGTCAATGATGCTGATGGGATCTACTGTTAAAATGACGGCAACTGTTCTCTTCCAATTGGTGGTCTCAACCAAATGGTATCCTAGCCCCAAGCGAGTGACAGTGGTTTTGAGCAATACTTTAGGTTAGAGGTAGACAATGTTGTGCCCTCCAGCACTGGTCCTGTAAGATGGGAGTTGCAGGGTGGCACTGTGGGTTAAACCACAGAGCCTAGGACTTGCCGATCCGAAGGTCGGCGGTTCAAATCCCCGCAACGGGGTGAGCTCCCATTGCTCAGTCCCTGTTCCTGCCCACCTAGCAGTTCGAAACCATGTCAAAGTGCAAGTAGATAAATAGGTACCGCTCCGGTGGGAAGGTAAACAACATTTCCGTGCGCTGCTCTGGTTCGCCAGAAGCGGCTTAGTCCTGCTGGCCACATGACCCGGAAGCTGTACGCCAGCTCTCTCGGCCAGTAAAGCGAGATGAGCGCCACAACCCCAGAGTCGGCCACAACTGGACCTAATGGTCAGGGGTGCCTTTACCTTTAAGCATCTGGAGGGTACTACATTGGCTACTTTAGGCTTAGTTTTGTTACCAAAAAGGAGCAATGCAGCAGCGAGCAGCGAGCAGCAGCAGCTTCTTTAGCTGCAGGTGGCTGGAAAGCCAGACAGGATGTTTGTGACTGTTACCATGGGAAGAAAGGGGCAGTCCATTCACCGTACTGAGCACCAGATGTTAGCTCAGTGTGTCATCTGACCTGTACTGGAAGTACATGGATGGAGTTATTATTCTCTCTGCTGTGGATGTGAAAAGAGTGCAGACATGTTTTCTCTGTACTGCTGCTAAAGACAGAAATAAAAGCATGTAAATACATTTCTGTCTGTATCTTTCCCCTCCCTGGGGATGCAGGGGGAGAGGGAAGGAGTGGTGTGTTCTTCTCACGTCTGGGAAGGATCGCCGATTACAGACCTCGCCTGTTTTCCTGCCGGGAGTCGCAGGGGGAGGTCAACAATGAATTCAGCCGGGGCCTGGAGAGTGGCACATTCCTCTGACTAGGCTCGGATTCCAACAATGGTAGCAGAGGATGGTTTCTTCGCTCCATGGAAGTCTGCAATGAGAGGTTGATTGCACCCACGGAAACAAGATAACATCTGCGTGCAGCCAGAAGCTGACAGCCAAGCCACGGAGCCCCAAGGTATGAAAATTTCGGGCTAAAAGTGTGAACGCAGATTGATTTATTCTCTGGTTCACGGGAGCAGCGTTTGGGAAAAACAGCTCCGAGAGAGCAGGCTTGCATTCCAGAAATTCTTGTGGTTGATAAGGTTTCCTGTACAAGAAAGGAATGCACAGTTGCTAAGCAACGCCCGTCAGTGTAGTGGAAAACTACGAAAAGGGGCTGGACTGTCAGGCTCAGCCTGAGAGAGGCGAAAAACAACGTTTGTTTTGACTAGAATCTCACGAGCTCTTGGAAGGGGACTTTCCAAAGCAGCCAGCATTAAGAGCTGCCAGGTGCCAAGAGCGTAAACAACCAGCTATTGGATTTTAGCAGACTTGAGAGTGAGAGCTAATGCAAGGACTCAAAATGGATGCCAAGAAGGGGGGAGGCCTGCCTTATCCACCCCTCCTAACTAATGACAATTATTCATCTTGGTCTATCAAGATGAAGGCCCTGCTGCAGAATCAGAGGCTGTTTGGGGTGATTGAGAACCCCATCCCTGCAGCACCAACGTGTGCTTGGGAGTCACAGAATGTGAAGGCCAGGACGGCTTTAATTCTGTGTGTTTCAGATTCCCAGCTCGTGCATATACAGGATTTAGAGTACGCGCGAGAGGTTTGGGACACACTGCGAAGAACACATCAGAGAGATGCAGGTTCTTCAGCGCTGCTGTATTTTGAAAAGCTGACCAATCTGAGGCTTGCGCCTGATGGAGATGTTCAAGCGCACCTGGCGGAAATGAAATATCTGCGCCAACAGATGTTGGAACGCAATTTCCGTCTGCAGGAATGTTTTGTTCCTGAATAACAAAGCCTCTGTAGAGGAATTACAAGCTTTTTGGAATTAGAACATTTGTGCAGGAGAGCAGGGGGGGGGGGGGAATAGAGGAGAAGAGAGAACAACAAGAATAACAAGAACTGGACAAAGTTGGAAGATAGACCCCTTCCAAGATTGGACATTCGAAATCAAAGATGACCAAAAGACAGCAAAGACTATTAAAAAGACGGCAAAGCGGACTGGTGAAGGATTATGGCTTAGATGTGGGAGCTCCAGGATGACAGTAGATATTGACGGACATTGGGAACGCAACCGGGAAAGGGGGGAGGGAAATTTGGAATCCAAAGGGGGTTAAATTACATTTTATTCTTTTTTCTATGTTAATCTGTATTGTATACTAATGAGGGGAACTCGTGGAAGGGAACAGGTCGATTTTAGGGGATGGGAAAATATTTTTTAAATTGGGTTAATGATAATAACTTTAAAATTTGGGGTAAGAATTTGCTGAATCTATTTGAAAGAATTGGAATATAAGAGGGGGAGGGGAGGGGAAGTCCTGGAAAGATGATATTGAAAATAAGGCCTTAAATTTGGATGTTTTTCTTTTCTGTTATATTTGAAAATCTTTAATAAATATTATTTTTTTTTTAAAAAAAAGAAGACCTTGGGAGTCGAATGTTCTGGCTCCCGAATGATAGAAAACCAGAAGTGAGTGTTCCGGTTTTCGAACGTTCTTTTGGAAGCCGAGCATCCGACAGGGCTTCCATGGCTTCTGACTGGCTGCAGGAGCCTCCTTCAGCCAATCAGAAGCCACGCTTTGGAAGTCAAGCATTTTGGAGGTCAAACGGACTTCAGGTACGGATTCTGTTTGACTTCCGAGGTATGACTTTACTGTCATATACATATGTATGCATACTTCCCCCCCCAACATACATATTTTTTCCACTTTTTTTGGTTGGAGAACTTTGTAGCAACATTCCGTGGCTGCAAATGTCAAAGAAGAGCTGCATTTTATGCATTGTTTTGAGTCCTATTGTTTTGGGAAGTGCAAATTGGGTAGGTTTGGGTTAAAACACTGAACCGAATTTCTCTGTATCATAGCACAGCAACATAAGGAACCACAACATTTGCCAGATAGATTTACAATATTAATCAAACAGATTATTTAAACTCAAACAACGCACAGCAATAAAAGCCATTCAGTTATTGAAAAGCATGAGCAATAAGAAAAGGCCACCCTATGCTAATTGTTCCTCGGGCTGACATTTAAAGAATTGTAATGTCCGGGTTTAAGTTAGTACAAAGGCCATTCAGAATCACGGGGGCCAGCAAAGAAAAGATCCTGCCCCTCATGTATGTCACTCAAATTGATCTCACTGGCAGATCTCCAAGCAGAGCTTCCAAGATATATCTCAGTATCTGAGCAGGTTCACATGGGTGCAAGCAGTCCTTGAAATAATGTGGTTCCAAACCAGTTAGGGCTTTAAAGATCAAAACCAGCACTGTGATTTGGCTCTAGAAACATCCTGACAACTAGTACAGGGTCAGATTTAAGGTGCTGGTTTTGACTTTTAAAGCCCTTCACGGCCTAGGACCCTCGTACCTACGGAACCGCCTCTCCCGGTATGCCCCACGGAGAGCCTCAAGGTCCATAAATAGCAACACCCTAAGGAAGTTAGATTTGCTTCAACCAGAGCCAGGGCCTTTTCAACTCTGGCTCTGGCCTGGTGGAATGCTCTGCCTCATGATACCAGGGCCCTGCAGGATCTGATTTCTTTCCGCAGGGCCTGGGAGACAGAGTTGTTCCATCTGGCCTTTGGCTTGGAGCCAATTTGATTCCCTCCCCCTCTTTCTTTTTTCTTTTCCTTTCTCCTCCTGCGATGAGGCTACATTTTAATATTTTAATGTTTCAATATTTTAATGTTGTATTTTAATTTTGTTTTTAAGTTGTTTTCATTCAACTTGTTTTTATTATTGCTTGTTAGCCGCCCTGAGCCCGGCCTTGGCTGGGGAGGGTGGGGTATAAATAAAAATTATTATTATTATTATTATTAGTAGTAGTAGTAGTACAACTCATACAGAACATCAACCAACATTTGGGTGGCTGCATTCTGCACCAGCTGAAGTTTCCAGACTGTCGTCAAAGGCAGCACCATGTAGTCTAGAACTGGATTTCACGGAAAGTGGTACATTGCCTTCTTTATCAAGTATGCTTTCTTTTTCAGATTCTAGCCTATTTCCAACCACTCTCTCCTCTGATCTCTAGAGAGAGTTTTCAATCCCACCCCCGCCGCTGCCAAAAAAATCAATGGTTAGAGAACCACAGACACCATTGCTCAAAGACCTGCCATGTCTCATCTATTCTCACTGCTTTGGCCTCCGTCGACCTCCTGACATACATTTTTGTTTTCTTTTAATTGATATATTGCACAACGCTTTGCAACACAGCTGTGTCTAAAGGGGAGAGAGAGAGAGAGAGATTTTCTTTTTTTAAAAAAAAAAACAGGCTTCTTTTGCCTGTGCAACATTTAATAAATTTGCTTGCTGTCATGCTTTCGTTTGAAAGCACAAATAACTTGCAACTTATGTGTGGCTGGTCTGGCCTCATTGCTTGCCTCCTCTCAGAGGCAGGCAAAAACAGTTCAGTTTTTCCCTAGGTTTTGAGAAAGCTTCTTCTCCTCCCGGAGGGGAGGCATTGTGATCGGGAGCCTCTTTCCGCGCCTTGCAGGGGGCATGCCAACCCCCTGCCCGCCATCAATGCTGACGCGCCATGCCCCTGGTCAGTCTTCCAATCAGTAGGCATTGGAATCTGTGGTTGGTGTATGGAAGGGCAGGGTGTGGCCATCGCCTACCCCTTCCTTAAGGGTATTCCGTTAAAGGAATCCGGCAGTCGTGGATCCTATCCGATGCCCTGCTGTGGCTGGGGGCCATGGCACAACCCCCAGTGACATCAGGGGAGAGCTTACAGTTCTATTTGCATCAACAAGGCTCCCCCTACTGGTGGTTAACCCCCTTTTGACTCGCCCCTCCCTGAGGGCCGAGTCGAACGTTGGTGTTTTTTCCAATGCCTAAGCCAATACCTCTCACATGCTGTAATCAATTAAGTTGTGGCCTTTTCTAGCCCATTAACCTTTAAATCTGTGTCCGTGTATCTTTCTTATCCACAAGTGTGGGGGAGGGTCCTCGAATCACAACAAGGTCTCTGTTAACTGAGACTTCCAATATGAAGAGGTCTGCTGCTTTTCTGAGCTGATCTATTTTTATTTTGTTGGTATTGCATTTGGCGCTGTAAACCATTTTAGGAACAATGGTTTAAAGGTTGTGTACTAGTGTACCTAACTAAATAAACCTAGCAAGAGAAGGCCATGTGCACAGCTGAGACAGATGCTCAGACAAATGCAGATGCACAATGATATATGGGAGTTGTGCTGCAGCTTCCTTGGCTGAACACATGCTCAGCACACAAAATATCTCAGGCTTATGCCTGGCGCCTCCAGTTACAGCTGTGAATGACTTCTACCTACAGCCCTACAGAGCCATGGCTGTTCAGTGTATATCTCCCCCCCCCATACATTTTTATTAAATTTTCACTTTAAACAACAAACAATAAATTTCAACGTTCATCCACACAACTCCTTTTCCACCGCTCTGCCAAGCAATGACTTCCCTCACTCCCTGCCGCAGGCTTTCTTTTTCAATCTATATCTCAGTGTCCTCTCCAGTGTGGTGTAGTGGTTAAGAGCAGTATACTCATAATTTGGTGAACTGGGTTCGATTCCCCACTCCTGCACATGCAGCTGCTGGGTGACCTTGAGCTAGTCACACTTCTCTGGAGTCTCTAAGCCTCAATCACCTCACAGAGTGTTTGTTGTGGGGGAGGAAGGGAAAAGGAGAATGTTAGCTGCTTCGAGACTCCCTAGGGTAGTGATAAAGTGGGATATCAAATCCAAACTCTTCTTCTTCCTTTCATCAAATCCACATCGTAAGATATATTTGAATCCTGCTACTATCTTCAAACTTCTACCATTATTACTTATATAGTCAATAAATTTACTCCAATCTCTTTGGAATTTTGATTCTTCCTGGTTTCGGATATTGAAGGTCAGTTTTGCCAGTTCCGCATAATCCATCATCTTCGTCTGCCACTCCTCCAACATTGGTAACTCCTGTGATTTCCACTTTGGGGCTAATAAAGTTCTCTCCGCAGTTGTTGCATACATAAATAGTCTTTGATCTACCTTTGCAATTTCCTCTCCCATCAAGCCCAGCAAAAAAGCTTCCAGCTTTTTGGGAAAGGTGTATCTAAAGCCAGTGTGGTGTAGTGGATAAGAGTCGTAGACTCGTAATCTGGGGAACTGGGTTCGCTTCCCCGCTCCTCCACATGCAGCTGCTGGGTGACCTTGGGCTAGTCACACTTCTCTGAAGTCTCTCAGCCTCACTCACTTCACAGAGTGTTTGTTGTGGGGGAAGAAGGGAAAGGAGAATGTTAGCTGCTTGGAGACTCCTTCGGGTAGTGATAAAGTGGGATAACAAATCCAAACTCTTCTTCTTCTTCTTAAACATCTTTCTCAATTCATTATAAATCAATTCCCAGAATGATTTTGCTTTGGTGGGAAACTTGTGGTCCTCCAGATTTTGCTGGATTACAGCACCCATTCTTCCCAACTACTGACCATGGTGTCTGGGGCTGATGGGAGTTGTAGTCCAACAGCACCAGGAGTCTCCCCAGCTGTGGTGTCAATAATACTGAGCTAGGGAGAACCAATGACCTGACTTGCATTTAGAGCACTGCTAAACCATCTTCCCCAAGCATTATGGGAACTGTAGCTTGTTAAGGGCGCCTAGAGTTGCTAGGAGACCTCTGTTCCCCTCACCAGACTACAATTCCCAGAGTTGCTTTAACAACCAACACCATTGAAATCTGGGAACTGAAGCTCTGTGACTGTCAGGGACTGGGCAGAGGAGGAATGGTGGAGACTGCCTGCCCAGCCTGGCCCTTCCAGAGAAGAGGAAGACAGCTCAGAATTACAACAGGGGTTTGAGGGAGGTCACAGCTCAGAGGAAGATGAGGGGGGGAGTTGGGAAATCATGGGGGGGGGAGGAGGAAGAGCCGGAGCAGCTGGCTGACGAATTATTACTAGAAAGCATTCTAGACCCACCATCTCCCAGAACCTGGCAACCCTTAAAAGTAGGAGAGCAAAGGGCTCAAAGGCAGATGGCCCTAAGCGGCAACTGTAAGGGGTGTGTGTGTGTGTGTGTGTGTGTGTGTGTGTGTGCTGTTGATGAATGAGGAAGTGGGGATGAAGCTTTACTCAGGACAATGCCATTATTCCAAGAGGCTGCATTCCCAAGCCTCTCTCTGTAAATATAGAATAAAAGCAGATTGTAAGAAGAAGAAGAAGAGTTCTCCTTGAGGGCACAAGGAGAAGGGGACGACAGAGGACGAGATGGTTGGACAGTGTTCTCAAAACTACCAGCATGAGTTTGACCAAACTGTGGGAGGCAGTGGAAGACAGGAGTGTCTGGCGTGCTCTGGTCCATGGGGTCACGAAGAGTCGGACACGACTAAACAACAACAACAACAAAAGGCATGGCCAAACTTGCCCCCCCCCAGCTGTTTTGGGACTACAGTTCCCATCATCCCTGACCACTGATCCTGTTAGCTAGGGATGATGGGAGTTGTAGTCCTAAAACAGCTGGGGGGCCAAGTTTGGCCATGCCTGGTATAAGGCATCTTTCCCACATTCTGATACTCATCTCATCTGGCATTACTGGGTTTTGGATGGTGCAGGCAGTTCCCCCCACAGAGGGCACTGAGCCAAAGGGTTGCAGAATCAAGAAGATCCCTAATTGAGAAGTGCCACATTTTGGCCTCTCATAGGGCGCCATGTTACAAGGGATTACCAAAGTCCGCCTCTGCATCTGGAGTGCCAGCCATGCAGAATATGAACAGGTGGGCCTGGATTTGGGCCAGAATCAGCAATATAAATGGGAATACTCAGTCTACAAATAAGAGTGCATTGCTTATGCAAACCCTTGATTCCACAGATAAAGGCCTGTTATGGGATTGCTAATCCATTATCAATTACCTGGGTTGTTTGACAGCCAAATCGGCTCTTCAGTAGCTCTGAGCTTCTAGTGGCATATGGTTCTCACAAGAGTTTATGCTCTGCCATAAGACACAGACATAGTCTAATGAATCGACAAAGCAGATGAGAGAAACAAATACTCATGAGTTTGAAGTTGAGCTCTCATTATGTTGTTGAGATAATTCCACAAGAAAGAGGGAAAACAACAGGCGGCTTTCTGAAGAGATGCTTTTTGTGGGATGGGGTGGGGAGGATTTCAGGACATTGCCTTTTATTCCCAGCTGGAGACAAATATGAAAAATATGCAAGAGCCATCTTTAAAGACCTGACAGATTGCCTAGCAATGATGGGGGGTGGTTAAAATCTGAGGATTGTATCCAGTGGAGTTGCTTTGCTACTGGAAGGTTTCCATTAGGGGAAAGGGGGGAAGTCAATTTTCAGCAATTTTCTCTGCCTCCTCCAGTCACTCCAGCCCTCCCCATCATGTTCCTTCAGAAGAACAGCATTCCTGAAATTGTACATGCAGCAGTGTGCATCAGGCTCCATTGTTTTTTAACAGCACCATATGTACTGTATGCAAACTGATGGGAAGTGTGTCCTACTTGCCATCCTTGGGAAACTCAGCAAATCTACTGGGAACTGAGACTGTAGAGAAGAGTGCAGCTGAGTACTGAATGTCTGTTGGCAGCCTGAGAAAGCTCCATTCACCTTGGTGCCTGCCAATAAAAGCATGCCTAGAGTGACAGACTCAAGTGATGTCATCAGGTTCCAGGAACCCTCTTCACTGTGAGATGTTGTGGGTGAACTGTGAGCTGAAGTGAGAGCCAGGGTGTATGTGTGGAGTCCTACGTGACAGCCAGGAGGTTGAATAGAGAAGGGTGTTGGAAGGAGAAGGAACTGAGCAGAGATTTGTGTAAAGTACTACAGAATTCTTGAGGGCTCTGCATCTTTTATCTCCCTCACATGAGGTAGCTGAGGATTGGAAGAGGGAGAAGGAAGACACACTGAAAGGGGGGGAAAGTGGGTGTTGTAAACAATAGCAGAAGGTTGAGTAAAGCAGGGGTGGAGAAACAGCAGGAGGAAAATGGTGGTTTTATACAAGGCAGAGGTTTGATGAAAGCAGGTATGGAAAGACATTGAGAGAGCAAAGGTGATAATTTTAAACCAGAGGTCGGCAACCTAAGGGTCCATGGGCCGGTTCTGACCTATGAGCTTCCTGGAACTGGCCCATGGCCGTTCTGTGGAATCGGCATGGGGATTCTGTGCTTTCCCCCCCTGCGGCACCATTTTTTTTCTCACCATGGGTACTGACTTCTGGGTCGGAAGTGTGCTGGAAATAGCTTGAGCACATGTGTAAGCGTGCATGCTCCAGCCCACCGAGAGGTCTGCTGGGGAGTGGACCGGACCAGCCTCAAAAAACTGACCCCTGTTTTAAACATTAGCAGAGATTTCAGTAGAGCAAACAGAGGGTAACACTGGGTGAGGGAGTGGCAGTTTTAAACACAGGTTGAGTACAGGGATAAGGGTGTTTGTATAGTTCCTGTTGCATTAGTTTTTCGGTGCTCACTTCTGTGTTGTACCCACCTCTGCTATTTCCCCTTGTTAAAACTAGTTTGTCATATGAAAACCACCACCCCTCAGTCTCCTCCTATTCTTGCTTTACTCAAACCTCTGCCATTGTTTAAAATAGCCACCTTCCCTTCCAGTCCTCAGCTGCCTCGTGTGAGAGAGATAAAGAACGTGGAGCCCACAAATATCCCTTAGTACGTCATGGATGGGAGGCGAAAAGGGTGCTTAGTAGTTGCAACGTGTGGGAAGAGGAAGGGGCATGAGGTCACCAAAACAATAGCAAATATACCTTCTTTTCTGAAGCAAAAATGACATGGACAAGAATTGACTAAATTTGGATTACTAGCAGCCTGGCGCCAAGAACTAAAAAAATAGAAATCTGCCCAAAAACCTGCTCCGACCATAACGCTGTAAAGATGGAGATGAAATTAACAACAACTGGATCCTTCAGATGGAGAATGAATGACACCCTATTGAAAGATGAAGAGATTTATAAAAAGGCCCCAAAAACATTGAAAGATTATTTTGAGATAAATTTGAGAACAGACGTGGAGAAAAGAACAATCTGGGACGCTAGCAAAGCCGTGATGCGAGGTTTCCTAATTCAACAGAATTCTATAAAAAGGAAAAGACAAAATGAGAGGAAAGAATTTTTTTTAGGAAAAATGAAAGAAGGAGAAAAGAAATTGAGGTCCAAACCAAAGTCCCAAGAGATCTTGAGAGAGATAAAGTATTATCAGACGCAATACATGGAATTGATGAATCAAGAAATAGAATGGAAAATAAAGCAAATGAGACAAAAAACATTTGAATCTGCAGATAAATGTGGGAAACTTTTGTCATGGCAATTAAAAAAGAGGCAGAAACTGAATACAGTGACGAGCTTAGAGATGGAGGGAAAGACCATCTACAAACCCAACGAGATAAGTAATTGCTTTCAAAGTTTTTTTAGGAAATTATATGCACAAGGGCCAGTAAACGAACAAGAAATTGAAGAATTCCTTAGAAATTACGGATTACCAAAAATTTCAGAACAAAATAAAAGGATCCTGAATGAGAAAATAACAGAACAAGAGATAGAGGGTGCCATCCAGAATATGCAACTGGGAAAATCACCAGGACCAGACGGCTTGACTGCCAGTTACTACAAAATGCTGAAGGCTTGGTTAATACAACCTTTAAAGGAAGTTTGCAATGAAATTATGGAGGGGAAAAAGGCACCTGAATCGTGGAAAGAGGCTTTCATCTCACTTATACCGAAATCAGAGACTGAAAAAAACCAGGTTAAAAACTACCGCCCTATATCTTTACTCAATGTGGATTATAAAATTTTTGCAGACATTTTGGCAAAAAGATTGAAGCGTGTGTTATTAGGGGAGATTCATAAGGACCAAACCGGCTTTCTCCCAGGGAGGCATATGTCAGACAATGTGAGGAACATTATCGATATTTTGGAGCTGTTAGAAGTTGACATTAATAGAAAGGCTGTTTTGATTTTCGTGGATGCGGAGAAAGCCTTTGACAACATTTGTTGGAGCTTTATGAAAAAGAATCTCCAAGGGATGGGGGTAGGCCAAGGTTTTGAAAACGGTATAGGTGCAATATATTCGGAACAAAAAGCAAAGTTAATTGTAAACAATGTGGTAACGGAAGAAATACCTATAGAAAAAGGTACATGACAGGGTTGCCCAATATCTCCTCTACTTTTTATATCAGTCCTGGAGGTTTTGTTAAATATGATTAGAAGGGACCAGTTGGTTAAAGGAGTTCAGGTCGGAGCCAGACATTATAAACTAAGAGCATTTGCAGATGACCTAGTTTTGACTTTACAACAGCCAGACACTAGTACTAAAAGAGTGCTGGAACTAATTGAAATATTTGGTCAAGTAGCAGGATTTAAATTGAATAAACAGAAAACAAAGGTTTTGGAGAAAAATTTAACAATGGAAGAAAGAGAGAGGTTTCAGAGTGAAACAGCTTTGGAAATAACGAAAAAAGTGAAATACCTGGGGGTAAACTTAACATCTAAGAATCTGAATTTATTTAAAGACAATTATGAAAAATGTTGGTCAGAAGTGAAGAAAGATTTAGAAACATGGTCAAGGTTGAAACTGTCCTTGTTAGGTCGAATTGCTACTATTAAGATGAATGTATTGCCTAGAATGTTATTTTTGTTTCAGAACTTACCAATTTTGGACAAGATGGATTGTTTCAAGAGGTGGCAGAAAGATATATCAAAATTTGTCTGGCAGGGCAAAAAGCCCAGAATTAAGTTTAAGATTTTAACTGATGCAAAAGATAGAGGGGGATTTGCCCTGCCGGACTTAAGATTATACTACGAAGCAGCAGCTTTCTGCTGGCTGAAAGACTGGCTACTTCTTGAGAACACAGACATCTTAGATTTGGAAGGATATGATAATTGTTTTGGTTGGCATGCATACTTATGGTATAACAAGGCAATGGTGTATAAAGGTTTTAAAAATCATATTGTTAGAAAAGCATTATATAATGTTTGGAGCAGATACAAAGATCTACTGGAAACTAAAACTCCCAGGTGGTTGTCACCAATGGAAGCCAAGGGGGTGAAAAAACTTAATATGGATTCTAAATGGCCAAAATATTGTGAAATCTTAGAATATGAAGGTGAAAGGGTTAAGCTTCAGAGTTATGAAAAACTAAAGTCCAAAGTTCGAGATTGGCTGCATTACTACCAGATAAATGAGACATTTAAAGAGGACAGGAAAATAGGATTTCAGAAAGAGAGGTCAAAGTTAGAAACGGAACTGTTAGAACCCAATACTAAGAATTTGTCAAGAATGTATAATTTGCTGCTTAAATGGAATACACAGGAGGAAACGGTGAAATCAGCTATGATTAAATGGGCACAGGATATCGGTCATGACATTATGTTTGCTGACTGGGAACAGTTATGGACCACTGGTGTTAAGTTCACGGCATGTAATGCCTTAAAAGAAAATATAATGAAAATGATCTACAGGTGGTACATGACCCCAGTCAAGCTTGCAAAAATTTATCATTTGCCCAATAATAAATGTTGGAAATGTAATGAGAATGAAGGTACCTTCTATCACCTATGGTGGACCTGCCCGAAGGTGAAAGCATTCTGGGAAATGAATTATAATGAAATTAAGAAAGTCCTTAAATGGACATTTACTAAGAAACCAGAGGCTTTTCTCCTGGGCATGGTCGGCCAATTGGTGCCAAAGAAGGATAGGACTTTCTTTATGTATGCTACTACTGCAGCAAGAATTCTTCTGGCAAAGTATTGGAAGATGCAAGAACTACCTACTCTGGAAGAATGGCAGACAAAGGTGATTGACTTCATGGGACTGGCAGAGATGACCGGCAGAATTCGTGACCAGGGGAAAGAGGCAGTGGAAGAAGACTGGAAGAAATTTAAAATATATCTTAAAAACTGTTGTAAAATTGAGGAGTGTTAAGATGTCAAGGGGTAAGAAGCAGAGAATTACAGCTGTAACCAACAAATTTATGGGAACTTAATGAAGGGAACTAAATGGATAAATTGACTAAAGGGTTGCTAAAAAAACTCTTTTTAAAATAAGGATGCAGCGAAGGGGAGGTATGGGGAAGTCGATTGAAAGAAGTTACAGGAAAATAAGATTATGAATTTATTTATGTTTGATTTGTGTATGTTTGTTTGTATTTTGTGATGTGCTTGTCCTTTAATTATGTGTTTTAAAAAATTGAATAAAAATTATTATAAATAAATAAATAAAAAAACAATAGCAAATATAAAAACATAAAAAATCAAATGTCACAAGATTACTTAAACAACAAGCAGCATCCAATAGCAAAAACGACAAGGGAGCTTCACAGTTTCACCTTCTTCCTAATAACACCCCTCCCATGATGTTGGGGTTGAGAAAATGCAAAGCAAGTTTATTAGGTATATGGGGTGAGAAGGTCTTGCATGTAGGATTGTGAGTCCTTGAAAAAATGGAATTAATAAATCAGTTTTTAAAATTACCATTGCCTTGGTCTCTGCGCCATCTTCCTCCCATCCCCCAGTTGCACGTGTAGCCTGTGCATGGTGGTGCTGGTTCACACCTGTGCAAGCATTAGATGAAATTAATCCAATTCATGAATCACCTCTTGCCAAAGGAGTCCTGAAGTTTGTTGTTGTTTAGTCGTTTAGTCGTGTCCGACTCTTCGTGACCCCATGGACCAGAGCACTCCAGGCACTCCTGTCTTCCACTGCCTCCCGCAGTTTGGCCAAACTCATGCTGGTAGCTTCAAGAACACCATCCAACCATCTCGTCCTCTGTCGTCCCCTTCTCCTTGTGCCCTCCATCTTTCCCAACATCAGGGTCTTTTCCAGGGAGGCTTCTCTTCTCATGAGGTGGCCAAAGTATTGGAGCCTCAATTTCACGATCTGTCCTTCCAGTGAGCACTCAGGGCTGATTTTCTTAAGAATGGATAGGTTTGATCTTCTTGCAGTCCATGAGACTCTCAAGAGTCTCCTCCAGCACCAGAATTCAAAAGCATCAATTCTTCGGCAATCAGCCTTCTTTATGGTCCAGCTCTTTGCAGGGGAAACATCTGCTATACAATAAAAACCCATTAAAATGAAACAAATACATTAAATGTGTTCAGAAATCCTATGAGGCCAGCAGTGGCTTCCATGGCCTCTAAAGGCACCGGCTACTTACAAGTCACTACTTGTCCAGTCTAAAGTCCCCCCTGATTTCAGTGGAACATAATTCCCAAGAAACAGACATAGGGCAGGACTGTAGCCAACTAAGTTCTACTCAGAGTAGACCCATTAAGATTAATGCACCTAAGTTAACCATGCCCATTAATTTTAATGTGTCTGTTATGAGTATGACTAGCCTTAGATACAACCCTGGAGAGTTATATTGATTTAACTGAGTGTCTGACTGCATCAAGATCATTGAAATATGCTTGAGATTTTTTTGACTGAAAACCAAGACAGATTGCTCAATAACTTGCTAAACTGTTTAATTTCAGTTGAGGTCTACCATTTATTTCAAGAAAGTTATTTGAAAAGTTGGCTATCTAAATATCTTATATTTATCTGAATGATTTTCTGAAGGCATAAAACTTCTAAATGTTTGAGCTTGTCATTACTGAAAAATCAGAGGCAATTTGCAAGGGTGTTCCTTAATGGACCGAGAAGTATTAGAAAACATTGTTTTTGCATCATCATTTTTTGTTTAAATAAAATAAAAACCAGCCTAAGGTTTTCAGTAATCATCGTCAAGTGTGTTAAGCATTTAACAGGGTCTCCCAGTAAATTGCTGCCCGCGCAATCAAGTGATTTTGTTTTGTTCCATAGCCATTATTTTGACATTATGCATCAGTGATGCATTCGTTTTGGTAAGCTTGCTCTCATGCAAAGGTGTCTCAACAGCTTTCACTCATTAATAAAGAATACAAGCCAGATTGGAGCTGCTTAACTGTGATTTTTCATCCCTCCTCGTCCAACTACTTGGGGTGACCAAGAATAATACAAAAACTAATCATACATGAATCATAGAATCAAAGAGAACCAGTGTGATGAGATCAGATGTTCTGATGAAACCAGTTTAATTATTTCATCCTATGTTGCTCACTAGTATAGAGAGGCCAGGGCTGTATCTCTGCCCATCCTGACTCATGGAAGTTGAGTCATATGTATCTGGGGTCCTGACCCTACTCTTCCCCTTCTTGTTTATGCCTGCTAGCTATTTACTCATTGATTGATTTTTCCAGTTCTGCAAATGGAACCAAAACTAAACGATCACACCAACCAAGCACCCAATGCCTTTTTGTTTCCTTCCCAGAGCCACCAGTTTTGTTCAGGCAGATAATGTGACACACAATTCGATACAGAGCTGACATTTTCTGTGCTTGCTTTGCTTTTGGCAAACCCTTTCTGAATGCAGTCCTGCTATTTTTCGCGCTAGAGATTAAGGAGGACCTACAAGTGGTGCCTGCTTGGCGTTCTCACTTTAAGTCTTGGGCATGTGCTGGGGGATTGGAAAGGCACCAGATCCATGGTTCCCAATGTGGGGCACATGCCCTATGGGGGGGGGTGGAATTTGATTTTTAAGGGAGGCAATCCGAGAATGAGTTGTTAACAGTTAACGGCCTTTTAGGCTTCTTCCACGTGAATAGGAGTTCACTTTTTGAATAATAAGAATTATATGTCATGGGGGGCAATCAGGATTTTAGAGATGCTTAGGTGGGGCATGGCAAAAAAAAGGTTGGGAACCACTGCACTAGATCCTTTAGATGCAAGTCTTCCTATGGTTCTCCCTCCCACATCCCAGCCTTCCCCACTTTTAGATCCTACCAACACTGGAGTGCCATTGGCAGTTGGGTTGTGGGATCTTCCATAATGGAGGTGAAGGAATCTGACATTGAATCTCCCTTTCCAAGGCCGGGTCCTCTCTCCCTCCCTCTCTTCCAACAGAGAGGGAGATCTGATGTTTCTTTCCAAAGGACATAGGATTGCAGATTATGTCTCCTGAGCATGTCTGCTTAGAGGAAAACCCCATTAAGTTCACTGGAATGCTACTTCTAGATAAGTGTGTCTAGGGCTTGAGCCTAGGGCTTGCCGATCAGAAGGTCGAATCCCTGCGATGGGGTGAGCTCCCATTACTCGGTCCCAGCTCCTGCCCACCTAGCAGTTCAAAAGCACATCAAGTGCAAGTAGATAAATAGATACTACTCTGGCCAGAAGGTAAACAGTGTTTCCGTGTGCAGTTCTGGTTCGCCAGAAGCGGCTTAGTCATGCTGGCCACATCACCCGGAAGCTGTCTGTGGACAAACATTGGCTCCCTTGGCTAGTAAAGTGAGATGAGTGCCGCAACTCCAGAGTTGTTTGCGGCTGGACTTAACTGTCAGTGGTCCCTAGACGCAAGAATTACCTACACTGGAAGAATGGCAGACGAAAGTGATTGACTTTATGGGATTGGCAGAAATGACTGGCAGAATCCGTGACCAAGAGAAAGAGACGGTGGAGGAAGACTGGAAAAAATTTAAAGCGTATCTTAAGAACTGTTTTAAAATTGATGAGTGCTAAAATGTCAAGGGAAAGGAAGATGCAGAATTACAGCTGAAATTGTTGGATGAATTAAGATGAAATTGAGAATGAAAATAAGTTATAATTTAATTGGAGTAAAGGGTTGCTGAAAAACTGTTAAATAAGGATGCAGAAAGGGTGAGGTATGGGGAAGTCCGAGAAAGAAGGCTTATGAAAATGAGGTTATGAAATTATATTTGTTCGTATGTCTTTGTTTGTTGATGTATGTCTGTTATTTTGTTTTAAAATTGGAAAATCAATTAAAAAAAATTTAAAAAAAATTTAACTGTCAGTGGTCCCTTTACCTTTACTTTTAAGTGTGTGTTGGATTGCAGCTATAATTTATTTTCTTCTTTAATTTCTTTAATTTCAATTTCTTTTTTATATTTCTTTTTTAAAAAAAAAATCTGCTGATCATTTTGTACATATTGACCATTGCTTTGTTTGTTTTGATTCTTGTAAGCCACACTGAAATCATTGATAGAAGGAGGCATAGAAAAGTTTGAAATTAAATTAAATTAAATTAAACAAACATTTTCCTCACAAGGAAAAAAGAAAGGTTTTTTCAATTGAGAAGTTGTCTGGTAGAGTGCAGGTCTCATGCGAGGTCCACCTATGCATGTACATCACATGATTCCTTCATGCTCATCTGCTGTACCTAATTGTGTTCCACAAGTCTCTACAGAGAAGACTTCAGGGAGGCAGCTGCGTGGAGGGAAGGAAGTAACACATAAGCCAAGGTGTCTGCGTTGACAAATGTCACTTCCTAAGAGTGATTCACTGTGTTCTTCCAGCCAACAAATCATGAAAATTGTCAATGGGAAGCAGTCCCATTGTCAACATGGTTGGCTCAGATGTTTTTCCATGTGAGCGTGATGGGTTGTATCCAACACTGCATAAGCAGTCTTCTGCTTAAGCGCCTGGGCTTCTCCTTCTTCCCCGCACCTCACACAAAATCTGCTTCAGGGGCTTCCTCAGCTCTTTAAGGCAGATAGGGGTGCACCGGGGGGCTATAGAGAACATAAGAGGATCCTGCTGGATGAGGTCAATGGCCCACCTAGTCCAGCATCCTGTCCTCACAGTGGCCAACAGTGGAAGACCTTGGGTCTCAAATTTCAGCAACACCCTGTGCGATGCCAAAATTATTACTATTATTACTATTATTACTATTATTACTATTATTATTATTAATTCTTATTTATACCCCGCCTATCTGGCTGAGTTTCCCCAGCCACTCTGAGTGGCTTCCAATCAAGTGTTAAAAACAATGCAGCATTAAATATTAAAAACTTCCCTAAACAGGGCTGCCTTCAGATGTCTTTTAAAGAGAAGATAGCTGCTTTATTTCCTTCACATCTGAAGGGAGGGCATTCCACAGGGCGGAGGCCACTACCAAGAAGGCCCTCTGTCTGGTTCCCTGTAACCTCACTTCTCACACTGAGGGAACTACCAGAAGGCCCTCGGTGCTGGGTCTCAGTGTCCGGGCTGAACAATGGGGGTGGAGACGCTCCTTCAGGTATACAGGACCCTCTGCCTCTCGCCTTCCATTCTACATCATAGTTATGGTGCCCCCCCGGCACCCCCGAGGTTCTGCGCCCAGTCCAACCAAGCTGGTCACACTCCCCTAAATCTGCTCAACCAGATGCCTGTGGGAAACCTGCAAGAAGGACCTAAGCACAATAGCACTCTCCACTCCTTTGGTTTCCAGCAACTGGTATTCAGAACCATTACTCCCTTCATTGGTGGAGGCAGAGCACAGCTGTAGTATCTAGTAGCCTTCAATAGTCCTCTCCTCCAGAAATTTCACCAATCCTTTTTTCAAGCCATTTAGGTTGGCCCCATCACAACCTCCTGTTGGAGTTCCATAGTTTCACTATGTGCTGCATGAAGAAATACTTTCTTTTGTTTGTCCCGAATCTCCTGAAACTTTTCTCCATCTACTTTCCCCATGCCATGCCCAATTTTACAAACTTCTGTCATTTCACCTCTTTCTCGCCTTTTCTCTAAACTGAAAAGTCCCAAATGCTGCAACCTTTCTTCCCAGGGGAGTGGCTCCTGTGGCTTCCAGAAACGGATATTCAAGAAACATGCTTCCTCCGACAACAGAAGTAAAACATAACCATCCTAGCTAGTAGCCATTGATGGCCTTCTCCTTCATGAATTTGCCTAATCCTCTTTTAAAGCCTTACTTGTTTGTGGCCATTGCTGCCTCTTGTGGGAGTGAATTCCATGGTTTTGCTCATGGGTAGGCAAACTAAGGCCTGGGGGCTAGATCCGGCCCAATTGCCTTCGAAATCCAGCCCGCGGACAGTCCGGGAATCAGTGTGTTTTTACATGTGTAGAATGTGTCCTTTTATTTAAAATGCATCTCTGGGTTATTTGTGGGGCCTGCCTGGTGTTTTTTTACATGAGTAGAATATGTGCTTTTATTTAAAATGCATCTCTGGGTTATTTGTGGGGCATAGGAATTAGTTCATTTTTTCCCCTTCAAAATATAGTCTGGCCCCCCACAAGGTCTGAGGGACAGTGGACCGGCCCCCTGCTGAATAAGTTTGCTGACCCCTGGGTTTAGCTCTATGCAGGAGTTCTCCGCTTCTGGTTGCTCCTCCTTCTCCTCCTTTTCTGATGCCCTTTGAGGAGTCACCATCTCAGTGCTGAATCTGCAGGGCTGCTGATTCATTCTGACAGGAGCAGCAGCAGGAACCTTTTTAAACACGGCAGTTGGCGAATGTCAGGAGCAGTTCGGCAAAACATTCTAAGCATCTCCCGCAACAGGGCACTTGGCAGCACTTTGGGGTTGCGATTGGATTACTCTGGTGCAGCAAATCCCTGGTGCTGATCAGTTGCGAAAGGTTCCCTTGGCCAGAGAGCTTTCGAACATAAAACTCTTGGCAGGTCCATTAGCAGGAAAAGGAGTAGTCTGTAAGGGGTGATTTGTTACAAGTCATTCCCCGGACTTGTCCTTGGGCAAATGCACTACGGGACACTAGCCATGATGACCATGTTCTGCCTCCACTGCTCTGAATACTAGCAGCTGGGAGTCACAATTGGGGAGAGTGCTGTTGCCCACAGGTCCCGCTTTGGGTTGACCACTTGGTGAATGGCCATAGCTCAGTGGTACAGCATCTGCCTTGCATGCCAAAGGTTCCAGGTTCGGTCCCCAACATCTCCCGGTGCTGCTTCTTAACCCACTTCTATTTTGCCCCATCGGACCTCTCCTTTACTCCACAAAGCTTCTAATGTCTCCATGCTGCTTGCTGAAAGCATATTGAGGTTCCTCAACAACACAAAGTCTGGTTTCCCAGTCCAGATGTTAACATTGCAGTTCCAGATGTGTCTGCTCAGAAGTAAGCCTCAAAGAGTTGCATTCAATGTTTTTATTTTATTTTTAATTAAATTTCTATACCACCCTTCACCTGAAGAGCACAGGGCAGTTTGCAAACTAAAAACACAAAAATGCATCCCTAATAATAAACAAAAACAATAACCTCCCCACCCAGAGGGAGTGTAACTCCACCAAGAGCAGGCAACCTCCCATCTGTCTGGTCTAAAGAACCACCCACTAACAGTGCCTGACTCTTATCTGTGTTGAGCTTCAGTTTGTTGGCTCTCATCCAGTCCATTACTCAGGCAAATCAACATCCACTGCCACACCTGCAGATGTAAAGGAGAAGCAGAGCTATGTGCCATCAGCATATTGCTAACAACATACTCCAAAACTGCAGATGACCCCACTCACTGGTTTCGTGTAGATGTTAAACAGAATGGGGGATAAAACTGAACTTTGAGGAAGCCCACATTGAAGGCTTTACAGGTCCAAAGAGCACTCTCTAGAGGGTGCTCTGGAAACGATCAAGTAGGACCATCCACCCCTAACTCAGACAGCCGCTCCAGAAGGATACCAGATGGTATCAAAAGCCACTGAGAAGTCAAGGAGAATCAACAGGGGCACATTTCCCCTGTCTCTCTCTTGACAGAGGTTATCCTACAGGGTGACCAAAGCAGTTTCTGTGCCCAAGCCGGGCCTAAACCCCAATTGAAATGGATCTAGAAAATCAGGTTTCCTCCAACAGTGCCTGGTTCTGGTCTACAGCACAGCACTAAGGTTAAATCAGTGCAAGGATGTTCCTTGTGAGAAGGAACCTTTTCCGCCTCTCCTTCCCTGTGCACAGCACTAAATCTGTCTTAGGTTTTCTCCCAGTCCTCCAGATTGAGGGTGGTGTGGGGCACACATGGGAGAAGGAAGAGTATTTTTATTGTACTATGGGGAATTATTTCACTAGCTTCCACTAGCGCAACAGGTTAGTTGAATACAGCCCAATGAGCTCAATGGGGCTTAGCTCTAGGTAAGTGGGACTAAGAAAAGAAAGAGGGCAGATTTGCATGATTTACAGTGACTTCAAAATATGAGTCCACGGCATGTTTGGTAAGTTTGGGTGGATGAGATGAATTCAGCCTATGAAATCTCTGCAACACTTGCATGCAATCCTTAGAAAAACAAAAGGGAGGTGACAATGGGACAGAACAAATTACCTTACCTGATGTATAGCCCATGGGGCGCTGTGACTCAAAGGCACCTGTCTGAATTATTATTGTTTGGAAGAAGCAGTGAATTATTCATACGACAGCTGCAATTTATAGGTTCTATTAACTTTTCTGACTAATATATTCTACGCTTGAGGAGTCTAGAGATTTTAACTATTTCAACATCAGCTTTGAAGTATTGACACATTTCCCATTGATTTTTGATAGCGTAATGGCAGCATCCCACATGGCCATACATGGAATTGCCCTTGTTTGAGCTGGGTTTTTCCACACATGTATGTGCATTCCTTGACTTCTCAACATGCCGTAGCTCACAGCTGCATGTGTGAATGGGCTACAGTGGAAAGCACTTGCCCTGCTCTGTCATTCTGTGCACATGGGTTAGGGATGTGGGAGAAATTTGGTTTGGATTTTAATATGAGCCCACCCAATTCACACTTTTATGCAAACTGAAACCCAGCTATGCTCCTCAAAACCACACTTTCTAAACTTTGGGATGCAGTTCTCCAAACATATACAGTGGTACCTCAGGTTACATATGCTTCAGGTTACATATGCTTCAGGTTACAGACTCCGCTAACCCAGAAATAGTGCTTCAGGTTAAGAACTTTGCTTCAGGATGAGAACAGAAAATTGTGCTCCGGCGGCGCGGCAGCAGCAGGAGTCCCCATTAGCTAAAGTGGTGCTTCAGGTTAAGAACAGTTTCAGGTTAAGTACAGACCTCGGAACGAATTAAGTACTTAACCTGAGGTACCACTGTAATATGAACAAAGATGCATATAATGTGGCAGGAAGTGCATTAAAATCCAGATATAAGTGGATTAGATCCATATATAACAATGCACTTTATTGGGGGAAATTGTTTGAAAACTTATGTATAACAGGTCAAACTGCAGAGAAAAATGTGTATAATCAGAAACTGAAACACTGAAACGCTTATGGGTGACCCTTGGGGCTCCCTTCCAATTCTACGATTCAGTGATTTTGTGAAATCAAACCATTGAGAGAGATGCCTATCCTTAGGCAGTAGAGATGAGAGTGATAGTCTTCCCCCTCCCACACCTTGTTGTCCACAAGTTGAAAAATAATGGATCTAAACTGTGTGGCTAAACTCCACACAGGTATCCTCCAAAACCGGGAAGCCAGCTAGACCAACTATGATGGGATGGAGTGAGTTCACCCATCCCCATTGCACACCTTGAAGGTTCATGGTTACAGAACTCTGGTCCACGTCCACCTGCTCAAGAACCTTGCACAAGAAGGGGAGATTGGCAACTTGTCAGTAGTTACTTCAATTATCTGAATCCAGGGCTGGTTTCCTGAGGAATGATTTTACCACTGCTTCCTTCAAGGAGGCAGGGACTGTTTAAAGTTCCATTACTGTTTCTTTGAAGTTAATTGCATTTGTTTAGGCAATTGATCAACCACTCATACAACTAATGCGCATGGAAATAATTTTTATCTGAATGTCTATGAATGTTTCTAAAAGCAACTCAGTATCCAAGGGAGATGGATACTCTGTCTCTGACACAAGAACTGTTGTCATGTTGGATTGGGGTTGGGGGGATACTTTCAACAAAGTTGTTGAGGTGGTTTTTTGTTGTTGTTGCTGCTGTTGTTTTGGAAAATTTTAAAAAAAGAGCACAACCATGCTATTTGAAAATTAGCCAGAATCTACACTTCCGACATGGGTTGCCATACATCCAGATTTTCCCGGACATTTCAGTGATTTTTGCCTGGGAGCTGTTTATGAGAGCCTAATCCCTGCTATGTGGGGATGCAGGTGGCGCTGTGGGTTAAACCACAGAGCCTAGGACTTGCTGATCAGAAGGTCGGTGGTTTGAATCCCCGCGACGGGGTGAGCTCCCGTTGCTCGGTCCCTGCTCCTGCCAACCTAGCAGTTCGAAAGCACGTCAAAGTGCAAGTAGATACCGTATTTTTCACCCTATAGGATGCACCGGCTCATAGGACGCACCTAGTTTTTTGGGGGGGAAATCAAGGAAAAAAAATTTATTTCCCCCCCAGGTTTGCGCAGCCATCCCCAAGCTAGAAGAGGGAGACAGAGCGCTCTGTCTCCCTCTTCTGCCTTCAGGGACAGCCTCTCTAGCCTCTGTGGGGCAGCGTCTTGCTTCTCCCCCCCCCCCGCCAGCCTCCAGATCAGGTCGGGGAATAGCGGGGTGGTGGCGCTCCACCTCCCCGCTATCCCCCAACCTTGTGGGGCTGGCAGGGGGGCGAGAGAAGCAAGCTTGCTCCTCCCCCCCGCCAGCCCCCAGATCAGGTCGGGGAATAGCGGGGTGGTGGCGCTCCACCTCCCCGCTATCCCCCAACCTTGTGGGGCTGGCAGGGGGGCGAGAGAAGCAAGCTTGCTCCTCCCCCCCGCCAGCCTCCAGATCAGGTCGGGGAATAGCGGGGTGGCGGCGCTCCGCCTCCCCGCTGTCCCCTGAGCTTTTGGGCTGCAGGCTGCTGCCCGCAAGCCTAGCGAGCCCGCGGGACCTCCCGCCGGGCTTGCAAGGCTTGCGGATAGCTTCCTGAAGCCTGCATTCGCCCCATAGGACGCACACACATTTCCCCTTCATTTTTGGAGGGGAAAAACTGCGTCCTATAGGGTGAAAAATACGGTACAGTATATAGGGACCGCTTTCTAGTGGGAAGGTAAACGGCGTTTCCGTGCGCTGCTCTGGTTCGCCAGAAGCGGCTTAGTCATGCTGGCCACATGACCCGGAAGCTGTACGCCAGCTCCCTCGGCCAATAAAGAGAGATGAGCGCCGCAACCCCAGAGTCGGTCACAACTGGACTTAATGGTCAGGGGTCCCTTTACCTTTAATCCAGGCTATGTCCACAAAATTCCAGATGTTTATATTGTAAATCTGGGTTCTAAATATTTTGACAAAATGATTTTATCATATTTTCCTGCACTTCATAAGCAGCTACCTATCAGAATACTGTGGAGTGTGTGCTGATAAGAGCTGATGGGAACACCTGTCCCATCTTGCCACAGCACCTGGTGTTATGCCTCCTGGTGGGATATCTAAGGTTTACGTGACCACGGCTTCAAAGTCCTCATTTGAACCAACATTAATTATCATTCTTCCATACTTGGTTCTAATCTATTCCTTCCAGGTGACAGGAAAGGATTTACAGGGCATTTCTATTCATTTCTACTCAGTAGTAAGTCCCATCCCCAGGTGGAGTTGAAGGAGAAATTTGCTTCAGTTCAGTGTTCATGCAAGCCAACTTTCTGAAAAAATAGTCAAAATGAAAAACAGCTATCCTATGCAATTTGCACTTTTCCTGAATTTTTTGGTGCAGTTCTCCAATTAAATAATGTGTACATATCTGGATATTTTAGAGGAATGTGCATAAAAATGCACATATGACTGAAAATATTAAACAAAATGCATATTATTAGGGGGAAATGCTTGCAATAAGATGTATATCAGGAAAATTATATACAAAGATGGACATATTAGGAGAAATTTGCCTTAGAAAGCTAACAAATTTTCAGGGTCTTTTGTTTTTTTTAATTGCCTACTGATGCAAAATTGCAAAGATGTGAACTTAAGAGTGGAAGAATGAGAAAGTGAGCAAAACAATAACAAACAGATTCATCCATCTTTACTCCCAGGTAAATGTATAGCAGGAGTGAGGAATCCTTTCTGTGTCAAGAGCTACATTCTCTCAGATGGGTTGCCTGCTGTTGCTTATGAGTAACATAAACAGGTAACATGCTACCCAGTATGGGTAGTTTGAGCTAGGATACTAGGGACCAGAAACCAGGATAAACAAGAAACATTTTTAAAGGTTACAGTCCTAAAGTGGGGGGAGTGGACTGAAGGCAGTTCATCTGCCGGGTACAAGGCCCTGCCAAAATTGAAAGGGAAAGGGAGACAGTTAGACACACTCAGGTTCCTGGTTAGGGATGTGTCATGGACCAAGACAACTTTGGATCCAAGCTGTTTCTTGGTCAACTACTTTCATTCTCTCCCAGACTTTTCAGGAGAGGAGTATTCTTCACTCTTGCTTAAATATGCTTTGGCACCAACAAAGCTTTCTGTTTGGTTTCCCGTTTAAAATACTGCTTTTCTTTTGTTTCTGCAAAATAACCAAGGAATCCAGTTTTAAAATATCAAAATGATTCAAGAAAATAAAATTAAGTTCTTTTTATTGCACCTCCAAACAATGGGATTTCGGTTGCAACACATGATGCCTTCATTTTTAGAAGTGGAATTAAAAGGTGGCTGAGACTTTTGTGTCCCTTCTCATTCATTCTCTGTTCCCTGTCGGTGGCCTGCTCTCCCCAAAGAAACATGCCTGGTACCACCATTAACAGTTTGTAGTTACCTGGCTGAGACACTTTTATTTATCCAGACTTTGGGTGATTAAGTTAGCCTCTGCTGGGCAGGGGTAGACGTTGTCCTTCTTATTGTATTGTTGGATGAGCAGGTTTAGGAATTGAATACTGGGTGGCATTTTAAACTTGGCTTCTGTTTGATTTTTTTGTTTGTCTATTATTTTGTTGTTAAGTCACTTTGAGACTTTTTTTTGTATAAAGCAACTAAAATGCAAATGCAAAAGATGAAACAACATTGATGACTATGATGATAGTAATAATAATAATAATAATAATTTGAAAAACAGCTTTTTCATGCAAATTTTCTTGTTATTGACTTGTGATTTTGGTTGCTCCAAGAGGCGAGGAATTCTTGCCTTGCTTCTGCTTTGTATATTATAGTTCAGTTTTCTCTCTGCAATATTGAAAAATTTACGCAGAGATTTTGCACCACCAAAGAAGAGTGATTTAAAGTCATTTTGGCATGCCACATTTTCAAGAGTGCTTTGGTTTGGAAATGAAGAAAGCTCTGGTCCTTTGCCGTGTACAGCAATTTAAAATTAATGGTGCGCTTTAAGTTTTAAAGAGCACTTCAATTTGCAAGTGATCAGAGATCTGGGAACAGAGAGTAAAACATTATAAATAACTGGAGTTCTCTCTCTCCCCCCCCCCCTTTTATGATGAAAAACTATAGCTTGGGTTGATTGACATTTCTTTCACACATCTCCATTTCTAGAAGTCAGTAAGTTGGTTATAAGAATTTTGGCACCACTGAGAAGACATATCTGCAGTCATTCTCTTAGTATTCAGCCTTTCAATGTGCAATTTTTATCCACATGAATTGCTCTGGAAAGATAACCCAGGGTGATCTTTTCTTCTGCTGACAACTATAGCTTCACACTTTTGCTAAGGCTACCATGAAATAGATGAAGCACATGACAGACATGGCAGTCATCTAAGCTACCATCAGATAGCTGCAATTTTTATGAAAAACAGGAGAGGAGCTGTAGCTCGGGGACAGAGCTCATCCTTTGCATGCAGAGCTCATCCTTTGCATGCAGAGCTCATCCTTTGCATGACAGAGCTCATCCTTTGCATGCAGTTGTCTCTCCGTAACCTCTAGGTAGGGCGAATTTGCCACACCCCTCCTGCCATAATCTTTTCTGGTGGTGTTCCTCTTTTCCCTTCTGTTTGTTCGTGCCCCATCCCACTGCTACATTCATTTCTAGTCTCCCACCTTGTTTGCACAACACAGTGAGCCAAACGATGACTTATTGGGATGGTGTGCACACACAGGCCCCAAGAGAAAAGCTCACTGTTACTTTCATCCTCCCCATTCTTCCCCCCCCTTCCCCTCTTGCCAAGTTTTGGGTTATAGTGTTATCTGAACCTGGGCTGGTGGCTAAACTTTCTCCTCACTACACAAAAATGTAAGAAGAGCCTTCTGGATGAGGCCAATGGCCCATCTATTACAGCATCCTGTTCTCACTAGAGGCCTGTGGGAAACCGATAAGTGGGATCCAAGCACAAGAGCACTCTGTTAGGATTCCTGCTTTGTGTTTGCAGCCATGAGATTGTTGTCTATCACATGACGGTATATGTTTTCACTCCACAGTGTGGGAAGTGATGGAGACAAGATGTTTATGTTACTGTGTTCCGTGAAGTGGGACTATTGTCCTTTGTTCTTTCTCTTTTTGCTGTCTGATGAGAAAGAGGAAGGAGCTAAAGCAGAATGCTCTGAGTGTATTAAATAAATGAGCTAAAGCAGAATGCTCTGAGTGTATTAAATATGTAAATAAAAGTAGATTAGCCAAAATGCTGTGCTACTGAGTTCTGTTATGCAAACTGCAAATACTCTGCAGATCCCTAAGTGTGCTGATGCTTCTTGGTATCAGTAGCTGTGATGTTCAGGCTGAAGAAAGCTTTTGAAGCTCCCGAATGATCGACCAGGACGGAGAGAACATGCCAGTTGGGCATGTGTCTCTACCAGGGTCTCTACCAGAGTAGGATGATCCTAACACACTCTCCCCTCTTGTGGTTTACAGCAATTGGTATTCAGAAGCAAGAGGGCCCCTGACTGGGGAGGCAGACCATAACTAACTACAAGCGGTTCCTAATCTAGGATTACCACTAGATAACACATGAGAGGTGCTTTGGACATGTGAAAGTATTCAGTTGTTGTTGCTCCTGACCATTAAGCAGCCATTTCCTGCTAATTCTATGACACCTTCCACTAGCTTCTTTCTAGTCTCAGTTTCTCATTTGTAAATTTTGTCATAATTATGTGTGTGTGTGTGTGTGTGTTTTGAGGGGTGGCAGCAACAGGAATCACCTGCAGCACAAAACTGTCACATAGACTAAAGAGATACTTTGGCATAGCAATTCTATGGAGGTTAGAGGAAAGAGTCTGGCAGAGGAACCACCATCTCCCAAGCCCTGCCATTTTCACATCAATCAGGACACAAGGTGACGGGTGCGGTTTTTTTAACGTCCCCCCACTTTCACTCATTCCATGGGTTGGTCCAGAGAAAAGGGGACTATGGAACACAGAGAGAAATCCATGTCCCCAGTACATTTTGCCAGTACCTCCCATTGAATATTGATGGTGGCTTGGCCATGGCAGCAGAGCTTTCCACTGCTGGCCAAGGAAGAACCTCCATTGGCAGATCTCCCTCTCTTCCAATGGCAGGGGAGGTCTGCAGTATCCTTTGCCCCCTGGGATATCCTCTCAGGAATCAAAAGATCAAATCCTAAAATTTTCAATGAAGAAGTAAATTAGTTAATGAGGAGACTTATACACTTCATTTCCTGCCTCTTTGACCTCCCTCCCCATAGTTCTAATGTTTTTTTCATGATAGGGTAGGATAATCCATCCCAGATTTTCCAGAAGCCAATGTTCTTTAAAGGACAAGCCCCTTCCACACCAAGGTTTTCTCACCTGCTACCTTTTCCAATTAACTAGACTCAAGATTAATATACTTTAGGACCTTTCGTGTGATGGATGAAAGATGCGATGTGGCTCATAACTTCATATTACCTTAGGCTTCACATTTTACTAAATGGCAGCTGGCCTCCGGATGCTAAGTCCTTGACTACAGCGCCATTTGAGTGTCATTAAGAGGAGGCTGTCAGTCAACATCCCACCTGGAAGAGAACTGCGAATCACAAATCATAGCTTTCTTGTTTTTAACAGAGAATCTTGTGACTTATTAGTATAATGAAAATTAATGCTATTTACAGTTTGAGCTCGAGGAGATGATTGTTGTTGATAATTTATTTATACAGTGCTATCAATGTAAATGGCACTTCCGAGAATTTCATAAGCAATGGGAGTGGTTTCTTCCCCAAGGAATTTAAAATCTCCATTAGTGGATAAATTCACAAAAACATTGATTGGACAACTAGACTTTGGCTGCTTCTAGGTGGGTATTTATTGTGGGACAGTGCGGCTGAGCCATACATGTGTCTCCTTTCTTTTTCCTTTTCATGGTAAAATCGTAGAACTGTAGAGTTATGCTCACTGACCCAGGTAAGATAAATGGGATGGGAAAACAAACAAAAGAGACTAACAAGAGAGCTGAGGTTTAGACCTTAATTTGGGATGATGATGATGATGATAATGATAATAATAATAATAATAATAATAATAATAATAATAATAATAATAATAATAATTTAGTATTTATACCCCGCCCATCTGGCTGGGTTTCCCCAGTCACTCTGGGTGGCTTCCAACAGAACACTAAAATACAGTAACCTATTAAATAGTAAAAGCTTCCCCAAACAGGGCTGCCTTAAGATGTCTGCTAAAAGTCTGGTAGTTGTTTTTCTCTTTGACATCTGGTGGAAGGGTGTTCCACAGGGCAGGTGCCACTACCGAGAAGGCCCTCTGCCTGGTTCCCTGTAATCTAACTTCTCGCAGCGAGGGAACTGCCAGAAGGCCCTCAGCACTGGCCCTCAGTGTCCGGGCAGAACGATGGGGGATGCCCTTCAGAACCCTGAGGTGGTCCCAATGATGCTCTGAATTAGCCACAGAAGAAATCAACCTATTCCCCAAGTTTTTTTTGGGGGGGGAGGGGGATTGCTTGGTTTACTTGGCTGAATTCCAGAGTATAGGGGTGGTAATTTGCCCATTGCTACTTATGCAATATCACTTCACTCTCAGTGTCTAAATGGTGTGGGTTTTATGCTTATTTCTTTCCATAGATTTTACACAAACTATGACTCACAGCAAGGAAGATCCTGCTCAGTGGAACAAGTCTTGCCAAGACGCCCAAATGGAGGTTTTGCCCAGAGAATGGATTCAATTCCTTCTCTTAACCTGTACAGATGATGTGCCCCATTGCCTCCAAAATGTCAAAGAGACAAGTGCATCTTCTTCTATTGCCTCACTTGGGCTAGTTTTGAGGTCCAGTCTTGGATATGGTGATGATCTATGATAACTTGGTTGAGGAGTAAGCTGTAAGCGTACCAGAACAAGCCCAACAAAGTCTTGGTCAGTGAAAATGCCCACCTTGCCAATTTTCAAAGGAAAGGATAGTAACTGCCTCGAGTCTCAGGCTGTCAAGGACAACATTAAGAAGACACCTAGTGGATCAGGCCCCTGTAGTCCAGCAACCTGTTCCCATGGTGGCCCAACAGATGCCTGTGTATTCAGACAAATTCATAGAGGATAAGGCTGTCATGGACTGCTAGCCAAAATGTCTGTGTTCTATCTCCACCCTCAGTAGCGGTTTGCCTCCGAATACCAGTTACTAAGAATATGTGAGGCAAGCGCTATTGAAATTCAGCCCAGAGGGATAGCTCAGTTGCTTGGGCATGAGACTCTTAATCTCGGGGTCGTGGGTTTGAGCCCCACATTGGGTGAAAGATTCCTGCATTGCAAGAGACTGGACTTAGACGATCCTCGGGGTCCATTCCAACTCCACAATGATTCAAGTCCTGCTTGTGGACTTCCTACAGACATCCGGTTAGCCACTTTGAGAGCAGAATGCTAGACTAGATGGGCCTTTAGCCTGATCCAGCAGGGCATTTCTTATGTACTTCTTATGCACATGTACATACATGTACGTACCTATTAGCCATTTTGCATTATTGGTTGTTTCAATGAAAGACAATGTGGATATACCGTATTTTTCGCTCTATAGGACACACTTTTTCCATTCTAAAAAGTAAGGGGAAATGTGTGTGCGTCTTATGGAGCGAATGCAGGCTGTGGGGCTAAGCCCAAGGCCAAACAGGGAGACGGAGCGCTGCGCAGCGCTCCATCCAGCTGTTCTAGCTTGGGGGTGGCTGCGCAAAGCCTCTGCAGGGCAGCGGGGTGCCTTTACCCCGCTGCCCTGCAGAGGCTTCACAGGCTGTCCCCGAAGCCAGAACAGCAAGAGGCTATCCCAGAAGCCAGATTCCTCTTGCTGTTCTGGCTACTGGGGTTCAGAATTTTTTTCTTCTTTTTTCCTTCCCCCCAAACTAGGTGCATCTTATCGTCCGGTACATCCTATAGAGTGAAAAATACGGTAGGTAGGATTTGATGTGTCTATCATGCATCATGCTGGCTGAAATACACCAGGACCACTGCTAGTCTTCTGATAAAAATTATCATTTATTCAAAATTATTTTCTTTTATTTTAGAATAAAGCCGAGACAACAAAAACTTTTACACAAGATGCAGAATCCGTTTTTGAAAAAGGAGTGTCAGGTTGGAGAAATGAAACTCCTGTATTTTTCCCCTTTCTATGTGGGTGAGGCAGATTACAGCTTTCACTCTGACACCTGGAATTTCTCAGAATGTGCCACAAGATCTTAAAATGTTATTCTCTTTTCTGCTGACAGGTTGTTTTTCCACATCATTTGCTTTTCTGAACACCCTCCCCCTCTCTTTAAAAAAAGAAGGGAGGAATGATTACTGTTTTCAGATGGAAAAATGACAATCCCCATGGAACTTGTTCAACCATAGCAATAGGAAGACTGTAATTTTGAGATGGAATCCTTCTGCTCTATGTCATATAAGATCAGTCTTGTGAGCTAGAGAAAATGCAAAAATCAAAAGACAAATAGTAGCAGATGGATATCATTAATTTCAACAGATCCATAAGGAATTGCCCCAATATTTCAGTGAGCACTCTCATAATGTACAGTTTGAGCATGTTGTTGTTCTTCTTGTTCTTAATCGAAATATTCATTTATGAGAATATTCTCTTCAGGCATCATGTTGCTGTGATACTAGTTGGACATCATGGTTTGTATCTATGTTATGCTCAAAGTAGACCCACTGAAATTAAAGACTCTGAGCCCATTGTTTTCAGTGGGTCTACTCTGAGTAGGACTAGCATTAGATACAAACTTTGGTCACCCCATCCTTTGCATCTGTGTGTCAGGATAGATTCAGAGCACTCTAATATTGGTGCTGAGAAGCATAGGGCACTTGAATCATAGCATCCTAGAGCTGGAAGGGACCCTGAGGATCATCTGGTCCAACCCCGTGTAATGCAAGAATATGCAGCTGTCCCTTACGGGAATCGAACCTGCAACCTTGGCATTATCAGCACCATGCTCTAAGCAACTGAGCTATTTCTCCTTCATCTTAGGGTTGTTCCTGTGGCTTTCATGGACCAGTGTTGGACCAGGGTGAATTGCTCTACCCAAATATATGGCTTTCTGCAGTGACAATTGAACCATGTGACTGGGTTGCCCCATAGAGGAAGTGTCCCTGTCTTTTCCTAGTACTCTTCCTGTACTATCAGTTGCATTCTAGAGTGCAGATCTGCAAGCATAGAATGTCTGGATACATCCTTAGAATCTGAACCAAAGGATTCAAATTACAAGAAAGTGAATTCTGACTAAACGTTTGGAAGATAGTAAGAGCTGTGGAACAGTGGAACAGCTCTTACTACCTCAGAAGGTGGTGGGCTCTCCTTTGTTTAAGGTTTTTAAACAGAGGATGGATGGTCATAAGTCATGGATGTTTAGTTGACTCCTGGGGCAGCTGCCAGCTCTACAGTTCTCTGATTCTATGGCCTGAGCTCATTAGAAGATCAAAGTATGTAGACAGGGTTCATTTCCTTAAACGGCGTCAATTATATTTTCTAATTTGAAAAGTTGTAGCAGGTTTCCATCTCATTGACATGTGTAATGAATAATTGCTTCCATTGAAATTAGAAACAGTTTCTTGTGCTAATTCTAATTTATGAACCTATCGGCTGTCTTTATCAATCATTGTTGCGTGTGTGTGTTTCTTTATGCTTTCAGATCACAGTTTCTCTATGTTGGGGTATAGTTTTGCTTTCTGAATTACTTTTTAAACTTTTTTTAAAAAAACCTATTAGATTCCATTGTAAATTATCATTCATTAGCTTTTAAAGAGACAAAGAACCTAGTGTTGGGTTTCATTTAAATTCATTTAAATAAATGAATGTCCTTGGAAATTAAGACACATCGGAGTTGATTGTAATTTTCCTGGTACATTTCATTACTTATTAAAGTGAAATTGATTAATTGTAAGATTCACTGTAAAGAAATTATGAAATGAAAGCTTTCTCTAATATGATATGCAGCTAGCCAGGAGTGAGGGACCTGTGTTCTTCCAGATGTTGCTGGACTACAACTCCCATCATCCCTCACCATTGGCTGTGCTGGCTGAGGCTGATGGGAGTTGAAGTCCAACAGCACGTGTAGGACTGTGCTGTGAACCTTGTTTCAGTAAATTTAGAAGTCACACACACACACACACACACACACACACTGTTTGGGAAATTGTATACAATATCTTTTCCAAGTTTGCCTGCAGTCCTAAACGCAATAACTCAAATCAAAATCATCATCAACATTTATTTATTTATTTATTTATTTATTTATTTATTTATTTTATTCATGCCTCATCTTTCCTCCAAGGAGCTAATGGTGGCTTACATGATTCTCTCTTTCCTTGTTTGATCTTCACAACAATCCTGTGAGACAGGTTAGACTGGGAGGCAGTGACTGACCCACGTTCACCCAATGAGCTTCACAACCAAGTGAGAAGAACCCTGGTCTCCCAGGTCTTAGTTCCAACACTTAGTCCCACTATGCCACACTGGCTTTTAGAAAACTTTAGAAATATTTGCTTGAATCAGTTGATTAATAGCATTTGGTTTCTACGTGGTGTGTTGTTGTTTTTTTAAAAAATTCTTGGTTAAGTATTGCAGCCATGATTTTTTTGGTGCATTATGATTCTGTCATCATATCTTTTTGCAGTTTCTGGACTTATGAAATCAAAGTCTCATAATGAAAGCACACCAGGTGCAACCCTATAGAGATGATCACAAGAGCCCCCTCCATACATATAGCCAATAACAAACGGGGGCAGTGGACTACACACTGTTGACCCCTGCCTCCTGATGGCCATTGGTCATACACTGAGTAGAACTTTGGGTGTGTGTGGCTAAGCCCGGGTGTGGCTAAGCCTGTGCAGCTGTATGTGCTTAGGTTCTCTCTGAGAATCAGAAGTGTGAGAGAGTCATGCTGGTGGTGTGGAGAATCAGTGCCCATCCCAGATGTTGTTGGACTAAAACTCCTATCAGCCCCAACCAACATGGCCGACGGTCAGGGATGCTGGGAGTTGTAGTATAGCAACATCTGGTGTGTCACAGTTGGCCCACAGCTGCTGTAAAGGTCTGAACTTTGGTCCCAGTTTTCCAAGTTGCCCGTTTCTAGTTTATTCTTTCATTGACTTTTGACTCCGTTGGACTTTTGTGCCAAACACCTTTTTGCAACAAACGCAAAACAACCCCCTCCCCAACTCTTAGGCCTGTTTCATGCTTGCCTTCCCCCTGGAAAGTACATTGCTGCCAATTTATTAAATTTATTAATCTGCCTTCAGAGGAGAGAAGACTTTGGTACCTGTATCCTTCTTCTCTGTTCATGCTCTTGAGATGACATCCTTGGTTTTTTATTGCTTTGTGCAAGATCACATTTATCACAGTGTGGAGGAGCATCCGTTTATAAAGAAAGTAATGCAGGCCTCCCAGGAGCAGATGTTAAACACCCCCAAATTATGCACATGGAACAGCAAACTTTCTTCTAAAGAATCAGTATTGAGACAATCATTATACAGTGGGACCTCAGGTTACAGATGCTTCTGGCTACAGACACTTCAGGTTACAGACTCTGCTAACCCAGAAATAGTACCTCGGGTTAAGAACTTTGCTTCAGGATGAGAACAGAAATCACATGATGGCGGCACAGCGGCAGTGGAAGGCCCCATTAGCTAAAGTAGTAACTAAGATTAAGAACAGTTTCAGGTTAAGAACGGACCTCCAGAACGAATTAAGTTCTTAACCCGAGGTACTACTGTACTGTCAAAGTTTCCTACCAAACAATAACTGTAGATGATGGGGGGATAGAGAGATTTAATGGACTAGTAAGGTAAAGGGACCCCTGACCATTAGGTCCAGCCGTGGCCGACTCTGGGGTTGTGGCGCTCATCTCGCTTTATTGGCCTAGGGAGCCAGTGTACAGCTTCCGGAGGTCATGTGGCCAGCTTGACTAAGCCGCTTCTGGCGAACCAGAGCAGCGCACGGAAACGCTGTTTACTTTCCCGCCGGAGTGGTACCTATTTATCTACTTGCATTTTGACATGCTTTCGAACTGCTAGGTTGGCAGGAGCAGGGACCAAGCAACGGGAGCTCACCCCGTCGTGGGGATTCGAACTGCCGACCTTCCGCGTCCCAGTAGGACTAGTAGGACTCTGCAAATTGTTTCTGGGCTTGTCTCCCTATTATTTTAGAGTTGGCAGCTGTCAATTCCACTATTGCCAGCAAGTCTTAGATAATTTCAAGACATATTTGATCTAATAATCAGAATGATATAAATGTGCACCCTTGCAATTGGACACAGGGGGACTTACTTCTGATGAAGCAGGCCTGTGGTTGCAATGCGCCAGAGCAATCCAAGCTGGAGTGGTGGGTCCACTGTTAAATCCAAAACTATGCTGGTTCTTGTCAGTCAGGATGGAGTAGGGATAGAGAAGAAATTGGATTCAGCACACACTTAAAGCTACATCTATCAGGTTCACATTTTCCAAAAACAAAATGTGAACTGAATCATAGCTATCCTTTGAAATTTGCACTTATCTGAATTTTGCAAGGCAGTTCTCCATCCCAACAAAACCATATATATTAGGGGAAAGTGTACATAAAAATGCACTTAGTGTTCTGATTCATTTTAATTTGGCACACAAATGGATGTCCTTGGATGTTAAGGCTGCTTTAGAAAGGTATTCTCTGTTAGAAGGGCTTTTCAGGAGTAAATCAGATGTAAATTTGATTTCTGTTGGTTTTTTTAAAATGAACAAGAGGCAGGTGAACAGGCAACCAAAGATTGTTGGGAGAGGCAAATGGTGTCAAATGTATCCTTGCATCTAATTGATTAGGATTTGAATTTAATTCTTGTGTTTTTTGAAAATGAAAATGCATCACCTGGAGTGGGGGCTGGTAGTTAACTGGATCAGGGCCGGAATAGAGAATTAGATTTTCATGTTGTTTGTTTCTTGTTTACATCTAAGCCACCCCATAATGCAAAGTTCTCTGGGCAGCTTACAAAGATGCAAACACATATTTATAGTCATGTCTAGCTTGGCCCTGAGCATGAAAGAAACAGACAAGAGTCTTTCTCCATTGGCCATTCTAGCTCTGTCTGTGAATCTTTCGAAGGGGATTTTCCTCTAGTTGCAGTACTATCTGTCGGAAACAGAAAAGGAGTACCAGTAACAGCAGACACTCTGCACATCCTGCCAATTTCTGCTCCTTGAAGATTTACAGCCTGATCTTATGCATATGTATTTAGAAGTTGAGTTGCAGCGTTTTGATGATTAACGGGGTAGATTAATGGATCAAACACTTCTTGATCACCTTAAAAGGTGTCACCAATTAGTTGGGTCGTCTTCTTTTTTTAAAGAAGAAAATGAAAATTTAAAAAGGTGTTTAGGGAAACTGCAGATGCAAAGTGCTGCCTTAGAACAAGGCTCTAAGATGGTGCCTGTTGCCAGATGTTACCTGCATTTGGTTCCTTGAAGCAAAATAGGGCATCAGAATTTGCATCCCCAGAAATATTGCTCCCCTAAGCAAGGGCTGACGGCTCGGTGCAAAACCTGGCCTATTACTGCTCTCAATTTCCATTGAACCAAATGCAGCAAGTAGCCCTGGAACCCAGCCAGAGGTTGCTCCTTCCCACCTACTGCTCTTTTAGTTTTTAAACCACGATGAAATATAACAGCTGACTTCTGCTGACCAAGTGAAAAATCTTAAGAGAGTGGCTGGATTTATAGTTGCTATTATTGTTAGTGAAAAGAGAGTCTGTTCCAATGGGTCTAAATGCCCTTTACCTAATTTGGATGCAGTATTGTTCCATTCTTCTTGCTACTTTTTCTGCTGAAGAGCATCTTAGCATCTAATTCTACCAGGAAACTACTGCACTTGTCTTAATAAGAACCGTTTTATATAAAGCCGGCAAAAAGAGCTTCTCGGGTCTGCATCCCTAGGGCAGAAGCTGTGGCTCAGTGGGACAGCATCTGCTTTGAATGCAGAAGGTCCTAGGTTCAATCCTCCACATCACCAGGTAGACCTGGAAGAGAACGCAGTCAAATCCTGGTGAGCCTCTGTCAATCACTGTAGATAATACCAAGGAAGAAGGACCAATAGTGTGACTCAATGTAAGGCAGCTTTTTCTGATTCCTGCATTTACATGGGGACGCGGGTGGCGCTGTGGGTAAAACCTCAGCGCCTAGGACTTGCTGATTGCATGATTGGCGGTTCGAATCCCCGCGGCGGGGTGAGCTCCCGTCGTTCGGTCCCAGCTCCTGCCAACCTAGCAGTTCGAAAGCACGTCAAAGTGCAAGTAGATAAATAGGGACCGCTTTATAGCGGGAAGGTAAACAGCATTTCCGTGTGCTGCGCTGGTGCTGGCTCACCAGAGCAGCGTCGTCACACTGGCCACGTGACCCGGAAGTGTCTCCGGACAGCGCTGGCCCCCGACCTCTTAAGTGAGATGGGCGCACAACCCTAGAGTCGGACACGACTGGCCCGTACGGGCAGGGGTACCTTTACCTTTACCTTTACATTTACATAGGAATAAATCCCACTGAAGGAATCATAGACTTGTAAAGTTGGAAGGAACCCTGAGGGTCATCTAGTGCATCGCCCTGCAATATAGGAATCTCAACTTCTGTGTAAGGATTGCGGAGCCCTAATTTGCACTTCCTGTAGAGGTAAAGGGACCCCTGGCCATTAGGTCCAGTCACGGACGACTCTGGAGTTGTGGCACTCATCTCACTTTATTGGCCGAGGTAGCTGGCATACAGATGGGGCTGGTCAACTTGGGAAGGCAGCCCATCTAGGAGAAGGAAAAGTCCGATTCTAAACCTCCTCTGCCTTGTGGGACATCTTTGGGAGAAGAAAAGGCTAAGGAGTAAACCCCACACAAATCCGGAGTGGAGTCCCTCTGGCTGGACAGTGCTTTGTAGGCCTCCTTATGGCAACTCCTGTAGTCAAGCTGCTGCCAAATGTATTTCTCTGATTTCTTTTGAACCACATTAGCGAGGCCAAGAAGAGGGTCTTGTCATCTGGGCAGCCCAGGACCTCCATACACACTGGCCAGGCTTGCATCCTGCGGAGGTCACTTCAGTGCCACTAATGCACCCCTTGGAATTCATGCCTGGAGGCACAGACCATTGTCTCTCAAGGCAGACGGATGGCAACAACAAAATGGGGAGATAAAGAGTGGGCTCCACCTCTGAGATGGTGCTGCTGGAAGGGCTCAAGCTCAGTGAGGCTGAGTAAGTAAGGCTGATCAGTTATCATTCAGTGGATCTCCACCCCACCACCAAATTAGATTAATTGCAAACTTTCCTGCCCAGCTGCCAAGCTATGATTGATTAAATAGCAAGAAAGTCTAATAAATTCTCTAGATTTCCTCTAACTCCCCAGTGACATTTTGAAGGTGCTACAAGTCTTGAGATTTCTCAGAATGAGTGTGGATGTGTAGAGGTGGGTAGGGAGAGGCTATGAATCATGCACACTGTAAAGAATGCATCTTCTGTGCTCCCAGGAGTGTTTGGGTTTTTTAATCATGCGATGTTCCCCAAGCCTGCTTTGATTCACTTATTCTGATATAATGTCTTATTGAGCCATGTGGGGGAAACTTCCCTTGGGGATTCAGGTATGGAGGATCACACACCAAACTTTCAATTGGCCAGACTTTATTCAATAACGCATTCCTGACATGGTTCAACGAGTCTGTGAGAGCCTTCCACAAGGATACAAACGATATAGGCAAAATGTGTGTCAGCTGTTTGTTCTCCAACCCAACCACCTTTTGTTCCCTCAGCATCTCGCCATCTCTTCATCCAACCACAGTCCTTGAAATGCAACTTGCTCCACCCATTTTTTCACTGCACCTATTATAATCCCTCTTGTTCCTTACATGGAGTTGCTTTCCCCTCTAACATTCATTTGTTAGGTTCCCCTTAACTGATTCTTACCAGATTTGTGGACCGGTCACACTCTTGCATATATGATACTGGTCACACTCTTGCATACATGACACGGGTTTCACTGCTCATGGGTAACAGGAATTCCACCTCAGCCAGAACTGGCAAACGACCTCATTAGTTTAACCAATTATATTCATGGTGCCCTTAGGGTTAGCCCTGACCCCTAGCTCATCTCTCCACTGGTGAGCCCTGCAATGCTAGGTGTGTGTGTGTCCCCATTTGGATCATTTTTGATACAACTGCCTTTCTATATACTACTGCAGGAAAACCTTGAGAGTGGTTTGCAACAAAGAGAATAGACATTGTGAGCTAGAGTAGCTTTTCTTTGAATGGCTTTTAGAGCAGCAGCGGTGAGGTGCAGGTGAAGTGGTGCGTCATTCCCTATACAGCCGCCTCCAGATTTTTCCATGTGTGTCTGTGACTTAGGACCAGAATACTTAAAAGACCATCAGCTGTCAAATAAGCCTGACCGCTGCGATTGAATAAGTCTGCCTCTTTTTCCGACAGGCATTTGGCTTGTCTAGCTGACGGTTGTTTTCATTGGTTTTCTGGAGAAGCCACGTTTAATCTTACATTTATGCTGCCCCGCTGCCTTCATTAAAAATAAATAAATCTTAATTATATATTCTCATGTCAGGACCGCCTACCCTTAGGCAGAGTGAGGTGGCCATTGCCCACGGCCGATTTTTAAGTTTCATGAAAGGGAATAAAATAGCCTTTTAATTTCTTTTTATTGGGCTATAGTTAGTCCTACTCAGAACAGACTCGTTAAAATTAACGGACATGAGTAACTTAGCCCCATTAATTTCAATAGGTCTACTCTGAGCAGAACTTAGTTGGATACAACTCATTGTGTTTTAACTTAACAAGGAGTGGGAAAGGTCGTTATGGGATTATTATTATTTTTTGCCCCAGGTGCCAAAATAAATATACCAGTCTTTTATACAATGCACCTTGAGTCGCCTGTGTTAGGGCCTCAGGGGTGCCATATATGCTGCCTGTCAAGGTTCAGGGGATCCTATCCCTCCTCCGGTGGCAACGAACAAAGCAGATAAACACAAAGAGTCCTTACCACGTAATTTATTCAGTATTCACAGAGAGAGACAAAGGAATGTAGTTCCTATTCAATAATGGCATTGCTCTGAGTAAAGGCCAACCCCCTCCCTGACATCATCCCTGCATCAGCTAATCAGAACTTTCTGCATCTGAGTTTTCTGTTCTCAATGCATACCTAGTCCTGGGAGAGGGCAGCTAAAGAATGCTCTCCAAATACCAGGCCCGTCTTATCCATAGAGGCTAGTGGTACGGGGTGCCAGGGTGCCAAGTTCTGGAGGGTACCCGGTGAGAGTCCGGGGAACACCGAACAAGCGCACTGAGTGAGCGAGGGTGCGTGTGCCATTCCCGCTGAGCGTCAGCTCAGTTATTTCCCTTTTAGCCTGCAAGTGACAAATTCTGCAGGGCGCCAAAAGGCTAAAAGGGAAAAAACCAAGCCAGCGCTCAGTGGGAGCGGCTCACACACCCTTGTTTGCTCGGTGCAGGCCCGCTCCCTTGGTGTGCTGCCTGCCATGGCCACTGCAGCACAAAGCGGCCAGCTGAGTTGGGAGGCGCCACGTCCAGCCTTCACCTCTTCCCCGCCGGAGGAGCTGCTGTCCAGCCATTGCCTGCCTCCTCCAGCCCAAAAAGATCAACAACTCTGGGAAAGGGGGGGGGGCGCCGGAGGAATCTTTGCACCACGGCACCAGATATGCCGAAGACACTGTGTCTGTCAGCTGTCTCTCCCCTGGTGCTTCTTCTTCCTGCTGTTCCTCTCCCAATGTCTTCCAGCTTTCCCCCTCTGCAGTCTCTGAACTAGGTCTTTCTGCAAACCACTGTTCTAAATCTATACTGCTCTCCTGTTGTCCGGAAGGTTCAGGAGAAGAGGGGGGCAGCCCCCACCATTCCTCCTCAGTCCATCCCCTGATATTGACCCACCTCAGACATTGTAAGTCATATGGTGTCCCTAAGGACCTAAGATGCACCAGATGGATCAGGCCAGTGTCCCATCCTGTTCTCACAGTGACCACCTGGATGCCTGAGCACAAGAGCACTCTCCCCTGCTGAGATTTCCAGCAACTGCCCTTACTTCCTGTTCTTATTTGTTTCCATCCCTTATTTTAATATCCGTTGTTGTTTTTGTTGTTGCTTTTCAGTCCCTTTTAAAGAATGGGGCATGGCTCCAGAGAGAGAGAGAGTCTGGATTGGCAGAGGTGGTGGCTTCCAGACCTTAATTCAGGCAACATATGACCAATGGGGATAAGGTAACATCAGGGCCAGACTTAGGTTTGATGAGGCCCTAAGCTACTGAAGGTAATGGGGCCCTTTGTATGTCCAACTGTCCTTTGTCAACAGCAAATTGTTGCTGTTTTTTATGTTGAATATATGCTATATGGTAATTTAAGGACCTAATAGGTATCTAAAGCCATTTGCACATAACAAAATATGTATTTTATCAAAGTAATTGTTGAACTGAAATACAATTAAAAAGAAGTATATTAATAGTGAAATTAAATTGCTGTTTTTAATTGCTGGAACAGATCAATCATTTTGCAGTACTTTTTATGGGAAAGCGCACCCTGGTTTTGGAACGCTTTGTTTTTGGAATGGATTAGGTTTGAGAACCAAGGTAGCACTGTATATAGAAATGAGCAAACCAGTGATATTTTAGGGAGCAGGCTAGCAGGCGGGGCCCATTACTTACATCATAGGAGCCCTAAGCTAAAGCTTGTTTAGCTTATACGTAAATCCAGCACTTGATAACATCCATGCGTGAGAATAAAACTCTCTCACTTCTGTGTGGCTAGAGGGGAGACGGACATGGATGCTTCCCACACTCCAAGCAGAAACATTCTACTTTTGCAAGCTCAAAAGAAAAATCTTTTCCCATCGACATTACTGGAAGAAAAACAAGGGTCAGTGTGGAGACTGCCAAAGAGTGTATCCCTGTGGTGGTGCTCGGGGCAGGATGGGCACTATTTTTTCAAAAGCCTCTTGTGCTTTTGATGTATCACTGCACCAGTGCCAACCATTACCATGATATGTAGCGATGATATAAGGATGCTATGTGTGTTTGGATTGGTGCCCAGGGTAAGAAGCTCTTCAGATATCTTCCTGTAGCCCTTAAGCATTGTCGTTCAGAGGCATTCCTGTGGGGAGCTGCAACATTTCAGGCAGGCTTTATAGCTAAACTAGACATTAATAATAGCCACACCATACATTTAAAGCAGGTTTCAAGCACACACAGCCTCCCCCAAATAATCTTTGGAATGATAGTGTTGGGAAGCATAGCTCTGGGGGAGGTTAATTCAGTTTCCAAGACTCTTTCGGGAGAAGCCATGGCTGTCAAAATGGTGCGCATAAGTTTTAAGTGTATGGTGTAGATTTGACCCAAGATAAATACGGATTTGCACTTAGCATGCTGTTTTTAAAAGTGCAAAAAGCAGGTGCTAATTATCAGCCCCCACAAAAAACCTGCTATTTGCATTTATGTATTTTTTAGGAAAATGTGTGTGTGTGCGCGCGCACACACACACACGCACACGTACATTAAGTGCAAAGACAAACTTGACATCATGCCTAGTTTCACCCTTAGTGTATCTAATAAAGAGGCCTTAGGTTAAATCATTTGCCCAATTTATAGACTGATCATTGCACCATCACTTTGCATGTCCTTTGTCAATAATAACTGCTCTGTCAAGCATGTTTGAAATCGATAAGTTGCAATGGACACATTAGTTCAGAAAAACATTTGCCACACACCTCAAGAAATTAAAGACTAAATACTAGAAGACTATTCATTATTTTGCTCTTATTTCTCTATTTTTTAGGAGTGATTTCCCATTTTTTCCTTGCTTTTCTGTCTGCATTTTACAGTGAAGATTATTATAGCTCACGTTTTGCATAACAGATTTTTTTTTTTTCAGAGCAGCCTCCCTCTCCCCCGAAAAGCTGGCTATAACCCAGATGTGTCATATGAAAGAAGACGGTTTATTTACTTACGCTTCTACTTCATCCTGGAAGGGGGGGGGGAAGAGCCTGGAATGGATGAAATGATGCAGTGCATCTCACTTGTAAATCTCAGACTAGATCTTTCTGCTTAAGGGTCCAAACAAACCCTTGCTTCTTCTTCTTTTCTTATTGCCATTCTACAATCTATGACTGGTGAAAAATGCAGATTCAAAAACGGGCAATTTTATTAAGAAGGTATACAGTACAAATCTCAAAAGGCAATTCAAAGAGTGAAAGGCACAGGTTTTAGTCGTGTTGGTAGGATCCCTTGGTGGCTGGGTTGGGTGGGTAGGAATCCTGTAAGAACACAATAAGAACCCTGCTTAATGAGACCAACGACCCATCTCCAATTCCCGGAAGAAGAGGGATTGATTGTTAGAACACTTTGGTAACTGTAGGTAAAGGTAAAGGACCCCTGGATGGTTAAGTCCAGTCAAAGGCGACTACGGGGTTGTGGCGCTCATCTCGATTTCATGCTGAGGGAGCCGGCATTTGTCCACAGACAGCTTTCTGAGTCATGTGGCCAGCATGACTAAACTGCTTCTGGCGCAACGGGACACCGTGACAGAAACCAGAGCGCATGGAAACGCCGTTTACCTTCCCCTTGCAAAGGTACCTACTTATCTACTTGCACTGGCGTGCTTTTGAACTGCTAGGGATGCAGGAGCTGGGACAGAGCAACAGGAGCTCACCCTGTCATAGGGATTCAAACCACCGACCTTCTGATAGGCAAGCCCAAGAGACTCAGTGGTTTAGACCACAGCACCACCCATGGAAACTGTAGCTCTTTGAGGGGAATGGGGGTCTCTCAGCACTCTTAATGAACTACAGCTCCCAGGACTCTTTGGGGGAAGCCATGACAGTTAAAGGGGCACAAGAGTGTTTTAAATGAATGGAAGAGGAGTGGCCTTAAGTGACTGCAAACTATGAGTGGGCCAATATGGGTGGGATCTTTTTACTGAAGGAGGGCATGAGACCATATAACCTTTTCTCTTTTAAGCGGCTATGTTCTTTCCTCTCCCATTTGCAACTGTAACCGGGGAGGGTGGGGGGACAAAACAACAAAATCCATTGCCAGTTGAGTGTAACCATAAGAATACAGTGGTACCTCAGGTTAAGAACTTAATTCGTTCCGGAGGTCCGTTCTTAACCTGAAACTGTTCTTAACCTGAGGTACCACCACCTTAGCTAATGGGGCCTCCCGCTGCCATTTCTGTTCTCATCCTGAAGCAAAGTTCTCAACCTGAGGTACTCTTTCTGGGTTGGTGGAGTCTGTAACATGAAGCGTATGTAACCTGAAGCGTCTGTAACCTGAGGTACCACTGTATCGCACTAATCCTGTTTTAAGTGTATACATTGACATAAGCAGTAGAAATATATATATATATATAATTTGTCCAGTAGCACCTTAGAGACTAACTGAGTTTGTTCTTGGTATGAACTTTTGTGTTCGTGCACATTTCTTCAGACATAAGCTGTTCAGCCAGCAGTCCAGTCTAAATGAACTGATGATGATAAGCCAACGTAGTGAGATCTTCAAAGCACCGGGTGATAGTGGATCTTGTCCTCCCAGCCTTTCCGTCTCAGTCTCTGAGCTGCTGTGTTCTGATGATGCCATTCATATGTGCTGTGGCAGAAGCAAGGGAAGACTTCTCCAAGTAACCTCTGGCTGCTCGTTGGAGGTTGCTATGCAGCCAGTCATTGTGTCCCATGCTTTGGTGACGCAGCTTCCCACCTGCCTTTGCAGAGACTGTCAACAAGGTTATCTAATGATAGTGCTTTTATTGATATATTTATCATGGCTGCAGTGCAGAAAGGACATCCACCGGCATCGGTTATAAATAGGAGCAGAACTACAAAAATGTTAAGGTAGAGCTTTAAGGAACCTCACAAACCTACTAATTCATAGCCACAAGTTTTGTGAAAGTTCTTTGGCTGCCTTGGTGGCCCACAGTTACATATCCATCCATAAGGTCAAAATGGGTAGCAAATACCTGGTTTTTGAAGCTGCATAAAAAAACAAACAGAAACATCTAAGCATGTACGCACACCCCCCCTTTATATCAGGGATATAAAGCCCTCCAGATGTTGTTAGATTCCAACTCCTATCATCCCAAGGCGTGGGTGGCGCTGTGGGTAAAACCTCAGTGCCTAGGACTTGCCGATCGCATGGTTGGTGGTTCGAATCCCCGCGGCGGGGTGAGCTCCCGTCGTTCGGTCCCAGCTCCTGCCCACCTAGCAGTACGAAAGCACCCTTAAGTGCAAGTAGATAAATAGGTACCGCTTTATAGCGGGAAGGTAAACGGCGTTTCCATGTGCTGCTCTGGTGCCGGTTCGCCAGAGCAGCTTCGTCATGCTGACCACGTGACCCGGAAGAGTCTATGGACAGCGCTGGCTCCCGGCCTCTAGAGTGAGATGAGCGCACAACCCTAGAGTCTGTCAAGACTGGCCCGTATGGGCAGGGGTACCTTTACCTTTTTATCATCCCAAGGCAGCATGGTCAATAACAATGTATGATGGGAGTTGGTCCAACAATATTGGGATGGCTGCAGGTTCCCCATGCCTGCTGTATATGCTTGCTTGAAATCTCATGTGTGAAGACAAATAAAGAGCCACTTTCATCTGCTTGGCCATTTCAGATCTTGAACAGCAAGTTAATAAATTACTCATCCAGATGGGTGACACAAATGTGCTTCTTCTATCCTGAAACACAATGCATCAAAAGTTGTTCAAGCAACCTTTGAGTAGCCTACTTGGATAAATGATTCCAATGAAATGACAACCAGTAGAATGTCAAATAAATAGATGTCAGTTTGAATGTCTTCTCCCAATATCAGTGCCCCAGGAGATTTCACAAATGGGGAAAAGAAATGGCTAGCTGTGCTTCCGCTTTCTGTAACCTTTTGCCTTTTTCTTTTTTGGTTGAAACCACTGGGAAATCTCCAAAGTGTGAAAACGGTCCTCTCAGTTGCTGTTTCTGTCTCTACAGCATTTGCTTCATTCTGCTGATGGGAAGCCTCTGGGGAAGGATTCCTGTAATCCTTTGGGACCATTTGAAACGTGTCGGCTGTCTAAGCAGAATGTGTTTAAAGGGAAATGGGGAAGAGAGACTGCAAAAGTCAAGTCGAGTAGAGTTGTGCTCAGACAGCCTCTTGAAATTATCCCCTGTATATATGGGCAGAGAAATTGTGTGTATGAGAGAGAGATGATCCTGAATCTCTTGAACATGAGGGGATATTTTCCCACAGTTTCTCAGCAGGAGGAGTGGGGTTCAGCATTAGTAGTAGCAGTAGCACAACCTCTCTCACTTTCCTTACACTTCCCCCCACCATTGCTAGCAATAGTTTTAGCAACTGTCTTGGCAGCCTGGCCACCATTTTGTATTCTCCACAAGGCCACATACCAAGGAATTCTTCCACCGTATGAAGGAGGATGAAAAGCAAGACCAGGTGCAGATTTTGAAGGACAGCTGCGCTTCAGTTCCCATATTGCTTTCAAGGAGGTGTAGAAAAGGGTATTTCACATAAGAATAATAAAATCCAATGGCTGGTTGTGAGCTTAACATGTTGAAATCAATTTCTGAAATGAAAAACAATAACATCCTGCAGGTAAGAACTGTCAATAGCACCTACATCATGAATCTAAAGTCATTATTTAGGATAATTTGCCATGTGGATGTAGATGCTTAAAAAGCAGCTAGATGCTAAAGAAAAAAGAAAAAAACCTTCTGCAAATACTTGAATAACAATATTTTGTTGTATATCGGGGCGGGGATAATAATCTTTGGAACATGTTTCCAATCATTCTTAATTTCTCTTAGCATTCAAACTTGGCTTATCTTGAACCACATTCATGAAACAAGGAATTCATTCTGACATCCAGTGATTTCATTGTCAGAAGTGAAACTTTATGTTTCAGTTGAGAACATAAGCACACAGGCCCTGGGCATATGCTGGAGATCTCAGTGCTTGTAGAATTGGGCACATGGAACAATATTATCTCAGACTGCAGCTCATTGATTTGGCCCCTGAGTGCTCAGCGGGAGCCACAGAAAACTGAACCAGTTCTGCCTTCTCCTGTTTCTTGATTCTGCTAGAGATAGATAAAAGGTTAGGAGAGTGAGATAGAGTGTTGCAAAGTGCTTCACCAACTAGCTATGGCATGGACCTACCTTATGTATTTGGAAGACATACCACAGTTCTCTCTCCTGGAGAAGGTCTCCCCTGGGGAAGGTCATCTGTCAGGGAGGAATCAGCCTCGTTCACCTTCCCTGGGGGAAGAGACAGGGGGGATAAACCTGTTGCTTCTGCTGGATCTCTCAGCGGCTTTTAATACTATTGATAATGGTATCTTCCTGGACCGTCTCTGTGGGTTGGAGACTGGAGCATCTTGTTTTCCATGCAGAAGGTCCCAAGTTCAATATCAGGCATCTCCATGTAGAGCTAGGAAATACATCCCTTTTGAAACCACGGAGAGCTTCTTCCAGACAGTGTGGACAATAGTGAGCTAGACTGGTCTGACTCAATATATAACGCAGCTTCCTGTGTTCCTATATGAACACCCATGTACCGCCCTCTCTCTTCTCTGACGTGAGCATTTTCCTTTATGGTGCATCTATCTCTATGAATTGCCACCATGTTTGTCTCTTGCATTTTCAGTGCCTGGTTCTACTGCTCTCCCATCTGGATGATCGTGAACCTTCTCATCCTCGTCCCTTAGGGATGATTTGTCCCAAAACACATGTTCTTCAGCTCCTGTTGGTCTTCCAACAGTTTAAAAGATTCTGTGTCCTCTCCCCCCTTAAGGCCATGTCAATATATGGATTGATTGATTGATTGATTGATTGATATATTTTTAGGGAAGTTTTTAATGTTTAAGGCCATATTGTGTTTTTAATATTCGATTGGGAGCCGCCCAGAATGGCTGGGGAAGCCAGAAGGGTGGGATATAAAGAATAAATTGTTATTGTTATTGTTAGTTCACACACACACACACACACAAACGCACAGACATTTTTGATGCATAATCTTTCCTGTGTACAGGATCACACAAAGCAGCCTCATCAGGCAATGGACTGTGCCGCCTGCACTGCTATAATCACAGAACCAGTTTTCTGAGCTTGAGGAACAGCGACTGCTCATGGTGCCTATGCCCAGCTTCATTCACATTCATGTTTCTTCACATTATTCCACCAAACACCTGACACTGCGAGGGCGAACTAGTACCAACTTTCACTTTTTATGACATATAAGTATTGATTACATTTTTAAGCAAGCAAGCAAAGAAGCACAAATACTTGGTCTCAAATCTATCTTTGCGAGAGCAAAGAGTGTACACAAATGCAATATATTTCTCTTTATTTGGGCCATCCTTTTTCAAACCCTTAGCTAAGTGATTCCTTCTATTCCCAAGTGAACCAGGTAGATAAGTATTATTGGCATTATTATCCGTTAACATGAGCTGCATAGTAGAGAGACTCCCAGAGCTATACTTTGAAGAGCGACAGACTTCCAAGTAAGGGAAGTGCAACAAAAAGAAAGTGAGAACCAGCAAGGTGAAGAGGGAGAAGAAAAGGAAACGGCAGTATTTGCAACAATTCCAACTGGATATTGCCTAAACTGATAGTGTTTTGTTTCGTTTTAAAAAGTGAGCAATTCTGTTTCTCAAAATGGGGCAAGCTAATTGTTTACTGTACTGTAACTTCACCCACAGCACATAACAGCTATAACCTGCCCATCATTTTTATGCCGTGAAAGCAAACTGCTGTTAATTGAATACATTCTGGAACAGAATTAGTTCAGTTCTGTTCTTTTGGACACATTGAATTCCAAATACTTACAGCAGCAACAGGACTATGACTTGGATTGGTTCAATCATCATGTCCATCAAAGCAGCTGTTATTGAGCTATGGGGTTCAGTGTGGCTCAGCTCACAACACTGCCTGCTCAGTGGCCTGTTTGTACTACACTGGCAAAATGGAGGCTACTTTAAATTGCTCTTTCCAGGATAACAACAGGCAACCCTCTTCTCTTCCGCACCTCTATCATTAAACCAGGCACAGAAAGTCTCCCACTCGCTCCCACCCCCACTTCAACAGGCTGCAATGGAGAGTAGCTTATATAGGCTTCAGTGACTCCATTCTACTAAATAAAAAATTAAAAAATAGTCCAGTAGCACCTTAGAGACCAACTAAGTTAGTTCTGGGTATAAGCTGAAGAGGTGTGCATGCTTATACCCAGAACTAACTTAGCTGGTCTCTAAGGTGCTACTGGACTATTTTTAATTTTTAATTTTGACTGCATCAGACCAACACGGCTACCTACCTGAATCCGTTCTACTAGACATGGTAGTTATGATGAGCTTCTAATGATATCAAGGTCTGGAAGAAAACACCTATTAGGATACAGTTGCTGGCCAGTGTGTTGATCAGTATTGCTGTACACGATTAGCATGAATATTCTGGGTTGGGTGGGGTTTTCTTTTCTTTTTTAGCAGTCTCCTTCCCTAAGTACAGAAGTTCATCTCGAAAGCAACACAGGCAGTTTGATGTATGAAGAAGTTCTGTACCTCAAGGGTAAGGAGAGAAAGATAAAATTCAGGGAGAACACTGGTAAGGTAATAAATCACACAGACGACTTGAATATTTATCTATCATGTGCTATCCAGCTGATGTGGCTCATAAAGTTGTTTTCTCCAAAAAAAATGTTTGAGCAAGTTGGAATGTATATAATTTACATTTCCTATTGTGGAGTTAGCATTAGTGAAGTGAGATTAATTGGCAATTATGAGTTTCAGTTATTAGAAATGTGATGGCTTTGGTTGAAAGCATACAAATGGGTTTGAAATAATTGGGTCGTTACCAATGCTTGTCCTACTCTGAGTAGACTCATTGAAGTCAATAGACTTTTTTGTTGCTTTCTTCTTTTTAACTGTTTTTTTTTTTTACAGTTTCAGAAAATACTTATAACAAGCAATCTCCATTTAATCACATCCTCAAGAAACAATTCTATGTGTCAAACACTAAGCAGGTGTGTATAATAATTTAGAGTTGATTACATCAGTCAGATCTCTTCTACTTGCCATCTTAACGAATTAGCCCAGAGCTAGCCACGAGTGGTGAGGGGTCAACATTGTCCTTTCTAGTTGGTCTTTGTGCTCCTGAGTACTCTAAAACGCTTCCTTAATGTCTCCATAAGGGTCATTCCATAGTCGATCCAACCATGCCTCTAGAGTTAAGTTAGCAGCTTTTTTCCAATATTGTGTTAATATATTTCCAGCCACACCTCAGGAAATGACTTTGACTTGCTGGCTAAACCAGGTGAAGGTGGTCAATGGATCTTCAACCCTTGGTGAGTTAGGGACTTCCTCTTCAAGCAAAGACAGGCTCTGGTGGATTGAGTGGATAAGACAAATAGTAAGTCCAATTGTCAAGATGGCAGTTTCTGAAGGGCACATGGGGCTCATCAACCTGGGAAGGTGGCCCATCTAGGAGAAAGAAATCTCTGATCCTAACCGTCTGCTGCCTTGCAGGATATCTTCAGGAGAAGGAAAGGCTAAGGAGTAAACCCTACACAAATCTGGAGTGGAGTCCCTCTGGTTGGACAACGCCTTGTAGGCCTCATTCTGGCAACTCCAGCAGTCAAGCTGGTGCCAAATGTATTTCTCTGATTTCTTTTGAACCACATTAGTGAGGCCAAGAAGAGGGTCTTGTTAACTGGGTGGCCCAGGAGCTCCATACACACTGCCCAGGCTTGCTGCTAACACAGCGGTTTGACTTCACCCCTGGAGGTGTACTCCATTGTCTCTTGAGACATACATATTTCGAGCTGCAGATATGAAAAAGGTTAGTAGGTCCTTAAATAGTAAATTGTTATGGTCAGTTATAAACAGATTTAATAAAGCTAGCTTTGGATATGGTTGTCCTATAACAGAAGAAACTTCTTCAAATACCATTTTCCAAAATAATTGTACCTGGTTTTCATTCTCACCCCATATGGAAATAAGAACCTCTCCAACATAAAGACCTTGAAGGAGAGCTTAACCCGGGGCATTTCATGGATGCGTAGTGCCATCTGTGAATTGTTTTAAAACCATTTTCTCTCATTTTAGCCAACACTGAGTTTTCACTAGTCTGTGTTATTGATTTCACAGTGTAAATCTGTCTCCCATATAGATTTTAACAAGATTAGATTCCATGACATCACATCACCGATAATTTTATAGAAATTTCAGAGTAATTTTTTTGATGGGTATGTGGAATGTAAAATTAGCTGTTCAATAGGCTTTAAGGGGCTGGTGGCTTGAGATAATACTGCTAGGTTGGCAGAGAAATGTATAATTTGATGTTTGGACAGCCAATTTGTTTCAGGTTAATAGACTCGCCTAACTTAGGTTCCTTAATTTCAGTGGGTCTACTCTAAGTAGAACTTACCGTATTTTCGCTCTATAAGACGCACTTTTTTACTCCTAAAAAGTAAGGGGAAATGTCTGTACGTCTTATGGAGTGAATGTGTGGTCGATCGCTGGCTCCCTTTCTGGCCCCGCCCCCTTGCCCAGGCCTCCATTGTTGAATGTTCTGCAGAAGGAGGCTGTTTCTTTCCCCAGTGACATGTGACTGGCTGATTAGATTATCTGTCTGGAAACTATAGAAGCTGCAGAACTGTGAGTTGAACCCCATAAAAATGGAATTTTTTCCCTTTGCAAAGTAAGCTCAACAACTTTGAGCTGATCCTCAAAAAAGGGGGCTTTTATCCTTTTCAAAAGAAGCTGCACTACTGTGAGCTGATCCCCCCAAAAATGGGGCTTTCCCCCTTTCCTCCACTAAAAACTAGGTGTGTCTTACGGTCAGGTGCGTCTTATGGAGCAAAAAAATACGGTAATTATTGCTTTCCCCCTTTCAGTCTTTTTTAAAAATAAAAATTCAAAAAAATAACACAGTCTTGAGCACTGACTTCTCCTGGCTTATCCTTAACTAGTGATAAATGGGACTTGTTTCTGAATGAACATTCATTGGTCCAGGCTACACATCTAATGACAGAGTAATGAGATTGAAGTTACTTGTAGCTTACACTGGTTTCAACGGGACTTGATCACAACTGATTTTCAATTAAAAGCAAAATAAGAAGACAGAGAGATGGGCGTCACTGTCAAGTGTTGAGCACTTTCCCACATGTCCATGCAAACGTATGTATAGCTGTGTGCAATAAAACAGTTCCCTTGATTTGCAAGGACCTTGGCTGGTGCTACCATGAATTAGCCCAACAGCTGGCTAATTCCAATACGCTCCACATGATCAATACTCCTTGGTGCAACATCAGCAGTGAGCTGGAGCACCAATGACCCTTTCAATCAACAATATGGTGAGTGACTCAGCTGGTGCAATTTTCCACTGGAGATAATGCCCCATGAATCTTCAGGTAGGGAGCGGAATAAATTTTCAGAGGGTGCCATGATTAATTGCAAAGCATGTGCTGTTTTTCTCCAGAGGTGACACAAATTATTGAGAGGAGGTGGTGAGCAGGCAGGAGCTGAAGCTGTGCTCCTGGTTGCTGATCTCTTGAGGCATCTGGAAAGAAATGAAAAGAGAAAGGACATTGTATGATACGGACAACGCAGGCTAATGAGACAGCTCCCCAACATCTTGCCTTTGGAAACCAGGAGCAAGACCAAGAAGCTGATATGTAGAGGGGGCTGAGTGTTTGGACTCAGTGAGTATTGAGTCACAAGGTACCACTCTCCATAGATGAAGGACTGAAGCTCAGTGGCACATGACATGCTTTGCATGGCAAAAGGCCCTGGGTTCACAATCTCCAACAATTCCAGGGAAGGCTGCAGAAAGACTCTGCTGCCAGTCAGTGCTGACAATACTAAAATAGATGGATCAGAGGTCTAAGGCAGCTTCCTATATTCCTACTTACAACAGTATTTTGTACCTCACTCACTTGCTCTGGTTTGTAGCCAAACACCCTATTTATACAGGAGCCTAAAATAGTTTAGTGCTTTTCCTTGAGCAAATTCCTTGAGGGATTAACTTCTGCTAACCCATTACTCAGCATTAAAAAAGGCAGAATTTGAAAGGTGGAGCAGATAAGAATGATTAATCCTCTCAGACACACTCTGCCCAGAGGTTGCCAAAGCAAAGGAGAAAACTTATACTGGATACATATGTTAGGTTCTATATAGTTTTCTACGAAGGTATATAATTGCTTGGGCTGATTCAGAATGTAAATGTAATCAAAATGGCCACTGCCAAGCTTTCTCTCTCAGGTTCTCCTTTCCTCCAACTCCAGTTGTTTGTGTATTTTTTTCCAGATAAAACAAATTGTTTTTAACACTACCATCACTATCTCACTAAATTGGCCAGGAGGGTGCCAATTTTTGGCACCCTGTCAGAAAAAAAAGTAAAGTTCACAAAAATCATGTAACCTGACCTGACTAGAACACTGAACACTTAACAGGCACTAAATTGTCCCCAAGAAGACCGTCTAAAGAGCACATAGTTACTCACTAGTTCTGTTTGTGGACTATATTGAAGCAGGAAAAAGAAATGTTTGGGGTCATTCCCATAGGAGCACACACACAACTCAGGGGCTAACACACACACACACACACACACAAGAATAAGAAGCGCAGGTAATTCTCTTTGTGTTGGGACCAGAGGCGAGCCATGCATCCCGATCCTATACATGCCCCAAGTCAGGCTTTAACCTTATGCACTTTTACCTGGAAACAAATTTCATTGCAATCAGCTGGCTTTACTTCTGAGTAAAGGCCGTTTTTTAAAATCATCAAACTATAAATCCAGGACACACTACACCCCCAGCTGCAAGCAGCTAGGATTACTTCTGCCTAAATGCACAGATTTTTTTAAAGCATCAAAATACCTGTACCTTGGGTTACAAACACTTCAGGTTACAAACACTTTGGGTTACAGACTCCGCTAATCCGGAAGTAGTACCTTGGGTTAAGAACTTTACCTCAGGATGAGAACAGAAATTGTGCAGCGGCAGCAGGAGGCCCCATTAGTTAAAGTGGTACCTCAAGTTAAGAATGGTTTCAGGTTAAGAATGGACCTCCGGAACGAATTAAGTTTGTAACCAGAGGTACTACTATACCTCTCAACACAGCTAAAAATAACTGCTTGTTGCTCCTGGCAGCAGTTGGAGCAGAAGTCCCAGAGTAGGCAGCAGGCCTCAGTACCAGCGCCATTTTGGGAGTGGCAGCAACGGCTGCTCCAGCACCAGAGGGAACTGGTAAAGTGCCTGTTGTGGCCACCTCCAAAGTTGGCTCCAAGGCCACAGGCCTCCGAAGCAGCAGGCACAACAACTGGATCTTTGGCAGCACATTGCAAGCAACATCAGGCACAACAGCGGGACCTGCCACTCCTGGATCCCGCTGGGATTCTGCCCCCTGAGGCAACTGGCCCTGGCATGGGAACATAGGCCCTGGACTGATCTATAGCTATGCTGAAGAATGTTTACTTTCAGGAGCTAGTTGGATGTACTGCTTATCTAAGTACACTGCAACCAGGCAGCACTCTTCATTATGCATTATTTGTAATAATAATAATAATAATAATAATAATAATAATAATAATAATAATAAAATAATATTTAGGAGCCGCTATCGTCTTTATTACTGCAGAAAACCCATCTGAGCAACTCTTTCCTGTTTCCACCACACATCAGAGTCTAGTCTCAGTAAGTCTGCCCCTGGAGCTACAATTATGTGCATTGTTTAATCTCTCTCTCATTCAAGGACTGAGAACTCATCTATTTTGAATGTACATCTTGTTTGTGCAGCATTTTATCTTTACTTGCCTTCCTGCTCTGACCCAGTTTCCGTTTCCCCATCAACAGAGCTGTGTAAAGAACGAAGCACTCCAACTATAAGAAACGGGCACTTTTCTCGGTGATGTTTCGGTTGGTGCCTCCTTCCTGTTGACGCCAGGGCCATTCACTTTCAGAAAATTTGGGGCCTGGCTGGACTCACAATTTTCATGAGTATGTTTGCTACCCATTTATGGTGTGTGAGGTCTCCCCACCAGTGCTGTTTTGTCCTTATGGGGTTCAAAGCAGTCACCAGTTCTTGGGTGATCTGCATCAACATATGTCAAAGACTGTCGTGCAAGTTAGTGGTAGGGCTACTGGTGCATATAAAAGACAAAAATGCAGCAGGTGGCTGTAAATGTCTCCCTAGTGACATACCCTGAACACCAACTGAATGATCCAGCCATGTTAAGCATTCCACTGACTTCATTGGGGGCGTCACAAAGAATATGCTTAACTCTCTCACTGAAATCAACCTGGTTTTAAACATGCATTAGCTTTAACTGATTGTACCCAGAGTTATCAAAGTTTCCTTAACTAAAGATAATAGGAGAACACAGGTGGATGATTTGAGTACTAAACCACATAATGGATAAAATGCAAAGCCAAAATGCAAGGCAGTTTCCCCAATCCAGAAAGGGAGATCATATATGGAAGCAGACATTTGCACATTCTCGCAGCATGGATGCTCACGCTCACATGAATGGAATATATATATATCCTAATGCTCACCCGGGCTTCACTAGCCAGATGCTTCTTTTGATGTACGTACACATTCACACTGAGAGGCTGTGTACCAGAAGAACTAGACTGAGGCCAACTGGTTTTTTAATGGTTTATAAGGAACACTCTCAAGGGTGCTGATGCATAATGGACAAGTGGTTGTGGTGTTCCAAGGATGGCCTTGCAAGTCAAATGGAGACACCTAATGGGCCAAATTAGGCCCACAAACCAGAGAAGAAGAATTTGGATTTGATATCCCGCTTTATCACTACCCAAAGGAGTCTCAAAGCGGCTAACATTCTCCTTTCCCTTCCTCCCCCACAACAAACACTCTGTGAGGTGCGTGGGGCTGAGAGACTTCAGAGAAGTGTGACTGGCCCAAGGTCACCCAGCAGCTGCATGTGGAGGAGCGGAGACGCAAACCCGGTTCACCAGATTACGAGTCTGCCACTCTTAACCACTACATCACACTGGCTCTCGACAGAGATTTCCTATGGATGACTTAGAGAACACCGAAGTCAAGAAGTCAGACAAAAACTTTATTTTCTCTCTTAAGCAAGGAGAGGACAGACATAGGAAACTCCTCACTCTACTCAGATACAATTAAGTCCACCGCAACTTAGCAGTTAAACTTTCTAATCATCTTATTTACATCCAGTCTGCCAGGCTAGCGTTCTGTTCAAGCCATTGTCAACCTCATAGAATATCTGCTGGGTTACCTTTGGCAAGGCACCAATAAAACTAGCATTTAACATTTGCTATTTTTCTGGGATGTTTTGGACTACATCTCCCCGGTTCCAACCAACCTCAACCCAAACCAGTGTGACCCAATGGTCAGGTGTGATGGGAGTGGATATCCAGAACATCTAAAGGTGGGGGGAGACTGAGGCAGAATATAAGTTTTAAAAATCAAAACATGCTCCCAGTATATATAAATGTTACTCCCACTGTGACTAATCCTTCGTGACACAACACCAGCAGTAACAAATCACCAATTATCTCTGTACTTTTTGCCAGATCTTGCGGTAACAAGGGTAACAGCAGATAATTCATTCTTGGTTTGGGGATGATTCACTCCGTGATACCGCTTCTGGTTGCAGCTGCTTGGAAATTACAATATTTGACTTGCACTACTTGTTTCTGTAAGAACTCTTTGAGCATTTCAATGACGTGTGAGTTCCAATGGCTCTCTCAATGCCTTCTTCATTGTTGAGTATGAGCATACTGCTGTTTAAGACTATAGGTTTAGTTCAAGTCAGAGCTACCCCACTACAAGTTACATGAGGGGTGTGTGTGTTTGCATGTGTATAAGACTCTGTGTGTGTGTGTGTGTGTGTGTGTGTGTACCCTTCCCATGTTTATTAAGCAAAGACTGCTTAGAACGCACCTCAAAATTTCAGCAGTTTATTTCACAAAATAAGCAAAGAGTGTAGAAAAGGAGGCACCCCCAAATGCCAAGTCTTTGCACAATGACCGCCCTCCATGTCCCTGTTTAGCAACCCACTGCCTGTCACCGTTTTGCACCTCTGAATTGCAATGCAGTTCAAATGGGTCCATACATCTCTACTTGTCAGCTCTGACTTGTGCAATATTGAACTGGAATGGTTACATAAGGATGGCAGAAATCAAATACATGATTCATGCCAGCTACAACTATTCTCATAAAGGGAACAGAGTTGCAAGCAGGGCAGCGGGCCTATGGATTCAGAAGGAGTTGCCTATGGCCTAGGCTCCAGGGAGCAAAATCAATCTCGCCACCAAGCCATTTCAGTATATGATTAATCTGTTCAAAGCATTCAGTATAGGCTCAGGGTATTAAAAATAAATAAATGAGGACCTGTGACCTGTTGAACATCTGGACGGCTTGGGCCGTTGACACAATTGCCCCCCGAGTGCCCTCTCCCACTTCATGAAGCCCATTGGGCTCCCTGGTATAAACCAGAGCTTAGTGTGAGGAAACAAGCTGGGAAACCACTTGAACACGAGTAGAGGAGAATGCCAGTCAAATCCAATTGAATATTGGTGGAGGGTCATCAATGAGCCTACCTAGCGGCAGTGAAGGTTGCTCACTGGGGCAAGATGGTTTGATAATATAACAGCCCGACTGGCCCAACTACACTGGCTGCCAATTTGTTTCTGGGGGGAATTGAAAGTGCTGGTTTTGACCTATAAAGCCTTAAACAGCTCAGGACTGCAATATCGCTCTTCATACAAACCTACCTGGACCCTGAGATCATCTGCTGAGACCCTTCTTCATGTGCCTCCTCCACAAGAGGTCCAGAGGGTGGCAACATGAGAACGGTGCTTTTTGTGGTGGCTCTCCACTTGTGGAGTGTTCTCCTCTGGCACCTGTTCTGCCAATGGCAGGGTTCTTTCCAGATCTGGAGCCAATAAGTACACCAGTGAATGAAGAATAAGTAATGCTTTATTCGCGTAAGGTTAACAGATAGCAGCAGGCATACAAAACACAAATTATAGCATACCAGACAGAAGTCACACACCATTTCCCCTTCAGCTGCCCAGAGCTCCAGGTAGAGCAGCGAGAGAGACCACCAGTCTCACAGCATCTGGTACCTCAACCTGTGAAGAAGCTCTCTAAGCCCCTTCAACCTACAGCTTTCATAGCCAACTTTGATTGACTTGATTGACACCTGGTTAGCAGGCATCACTCATGATCAGCCGGGGACACCGAGTGTGACTCAACAGGAATGTGGAGCAGCTGAGAATCTCCAACCCAATTCACTGCAACTGGGTATCCTCCCCACTAGCCAATCAGCACTTAGAACACAGGAGATCCAGGAAACTCCTGACACAGGTGTGTGGAAAACAAGTTATACCAGCATGAATCGGCAAATTTTAAACCGGGGATGTAAAGGGCAAGCGAAATGTCATGTAACTCATCAAAATTACAATGGTCTTCCGCGTTTCCCCTACAGCACCTTGGTCACATACCTTTAGGCTTCAGACATTACACTTCTCCCAGGCCTTTGGCTAATTAAACCACCTCTGGCCTTTTAAACTGGGGGTATTGTTTCTGTTTGTTACTATGTCATGTATTTTTGTCTTTTTATCTTGTAAACCACCCTGTGATCCTCAGGTGAAGGACGGTATAGAAATTTAATAAATAAAAAATAATAATAAATACATTTCCTTAGATGCCGCACCAGTTGCTCAATGTTACAGAGATCCGCCTACCTAGAGGCTAGAAGTTACACCTTTTGCAATCTCTGGAGTTCTGACTACATAGGTCATGTTCTAATAATGTTTTATTAACAACCATTTAATAGGTGGTTCAAAAAAAAAAAAAAACAGGCTTTACGATTTGTTTGTATGTGAAGAACTGGCCTATTATTGGTCTGCATGCTAACAACTAATGTCCATGGGATTTACAAAGAATGGTCTTAATTCTTTGTGTGTGGATAGATTTATTCAACAGAACTATGAGTATTCAATGAGCTTTCCTTGGCAGCATTACTTTTTTAGTTGTTTACCATTTTGCTGTTATGTTGTCGTTTAGTCGTTTAGTCGTGTCCGACTCTTCGTGACCCCATGGACCAGAGCACGCCAGGCACTCCTGTCTTCCACTGCCTCCCGCAGTTTGGTCAGACTCATGTTTGTAGCTTCGAGAACACTGTCCAACCATCTCATCCTCTGTCGTCTCCTTCTCCTTGTGCCCTCCATCTTTCCCAACATCAGGGTCTTCTCCAGGGAGTCTTTTCTTCTCATGAGGTGGCCAAAGTATTGGAGCCTCAGCTTCACGATCTGTCCTTCCAGTGAGCACTCAGGGCTGATTTCCTTCAGAATGGAGAGGTTTGATCTTCTTGCAATCCATGGGACTCTCAAGTCTCCTCCAGCACCAGCATAATTTGCATAAACAGCATAAACAGCATTATTTGCTGTTATGGAGACATGCAAATTCTAATTGTCTTCCTCATCCTAATCCTCCTCTGGTTTTCCTAACATGACAAAAACTGCAGATGCATTTCTCTATTGTCTCCTGAGACAGATGGATGCCAACTTGAACCGCTACTCTTTTGGGGGTTGACTTTAAAGTCAATGTGCTAGCGACAAAGCCAGTGGGCATCTATCTGATCACCTCCTCACATTTAATTCAGCTGCAAGATTTCCCTCCCCTTCTATGGGACTTCGTTTCATTCCGATCTTACACTGTAACTGACCCGGACTGCTTTCCCCTCGTGCCAAGTTCCTCTGCAGTCAGATGATGGCAGAAAATCAATGTTAACTCTCATGCTCAGAGGTTAGGTTGCAACCTCATCTTTTGTCAGGCGGAGGTGGAATTCTAAGAAAAGGCTAAGAGCAAAAGCTGCCTCGGTTCCCTCTGAATTATTCCACGGTGTCAGCAGTCTGGGTTGGCTACCATGCTATAGGCAGTGGAACAGAAAGCAGAGCTCCATTGGATGTTTCTGAGCAGGTAAGAAATTAAACTATGGAAAAGTCTGGAGAGGACCAGTGTCTCTTACTGCTGTTGCTGGGGTAAAAGAGGTGCTCGTTGTCATTTCCGAGATTTAATTAATTTTCATCTAATGATCCTTCCCTTGCAGGAGAAGGAGAAGTCAGTCAATTTTTTTTTTTATCTTTCTCCCATAAAAGAACTGGCAAGATCTTTGTACAAGGGCACACAAAATTTCTAGGCGTGGAGAAGTGATTATTACAAAATCTCCCTTGCATTTAGCAGGGTGGCCGCATAGGGAATGGCCATTAGTTCTTTTGTTCAGGCTGTCTTTGAACTTGAACAGCTGCTCCTCTCAAATTCTAATGGCCAATTCTCTCCCCTTGATCTTTCTATGCCAACCCAAATAGAGGACACCACACTTCTTCAAATCCATGTGTTTCTTCCTATGCCTGTGTAGCTATCGGTGATTTAAAGGAACTGAGTGGATTTAGAAATATTTCCTGAAGAGCCACTTGAATTGACTGAATGTTCACATTATAATTTTTTATTAAAAAAAATGTTTTATGCCACTGTTTCCCCCCAAGTGCTGTTGGCTTATTATCATCTCGCCACCCACCCCAGTTGTTGACTTTCCTCCTTCATCACAGGGGAGATCCTGGTTCATTGGGGGTCGAACATTTTGACGTCACAGTGACCATAGCGAATCATATTTGGCTATGGGATGATATTTCACCAAGAGAAAATAAAGTCAACTTGCAATTAGACCAATACTTTCTGGCTCAGTCACAGCCAGTCAAGAGTCCTAGGCAGTCAGAAAACATGGAGGACAATGTTACTGTATGAAGTAGCCTATCAGTATTGCCTCATTGCTGACATAGAGAGAGAGAGAGAGAGAGAGAGAGAGAGAGAGAGAGAGAGAGAACACCCATGCCAGGTAGCAAACAGTTAAAGTCCCCCTACACACCCCCCCATGTCAGGGTGACATCTTGCCATGAAGCACAAGCCACATAATTAATGTGAACATTGGGTTTGGCTATCGACGGCTACAGAATCAAGTGATAACTTATACAGTAAATGTGAAATAGCCGTTCCAGGTGAAACATTACAGAGAGTTTTCATATCACTGCACTTGTTAAACATAATACTTAATAGGAATAGTTTGCAAATCTAGCTGTGAGTCATGGAGAGATGACACAGGGAATGAATGATATGTTATCTGTTTGCTTCTGTGCATTTATGAATAAGCCCTTAAATCTACAAGAGGCTGCGATGAGAATTGCTACAAAATGGTTTGGGGCTTCGATCCGGTCCAGACTGGGGCCACTCTGAAGCACTGGATTGAATTCTGAACTGGATGGGAGGAGGGGACACATGCACAGCCTTATCACTTAGGTCCCCCTCTCTATACTCCAAGAACCAAAGATCAAGGCCAAAGAAACCCCCAAGAGGGAGTGGAGCACAGTGTGGCCTAGGGAGAGGGTGTGTGGCTGGGGAGAGCCCCAATTGCCAGACAGGAGGGCTGCATTTGCCCACCAAGGCCTTACACTCCTCTCCGTACCTGCATGTCTGTAGTGTATGAAAGATCCCTGAGATGTGATGAGTTCTGTGAGTAGCCTCAATACCTTCATTGTTCAGATACAGTGGTACCTCTGGTTAAGTACTTAATTCATTCTGGAGGTCCGTTTTTAACCTGAAACTGTTCTTAACCTGAAGCACCACTTTAGCAAATGGGGCCTCCTGCTGCTGCCGCACCGTCGGAGCACGATTTCTGTTCTCATCCTGAAGCAAAGTTCTTAACCTGAAGCACTATTTCTGGGTTAGCGGAGTCTGTAACCGAAGCGTCTGTAAACCGAGATACACTCTTTGGGGTTCTGTGCTATCACACTGAACCAGAACCTTGTCCTCTAGATTCCAGTGGGATCTTTCAAATATATGGGGAACTCTACAGCTCTTGAACTTGTATGCCCTTGCACAACACGTGTTGCACAACATCCATTCATTTCAAGAGGCCCACGTAGTAAGACTTCCTGTGGGATTATAAGAACCTGCTGGATCACACCAGTGGCCCATCTATTCCAGCATCCTGTTGTCACAGAGGCCAACCAGAGGCCTTTGGGAAACCCACAAGCAGGGCCCAAGCCCAAGAGCACCCTTCCCTCCTGTGGATTCCAGCAACTGGTATCCAGAATAATAATTATAAATATAATTATTTATACCCCGCCCATCCGGCTGAGTTTCCCCAACCACTCTGGGTGGCTCCCAGTCAAGTGTTAAAACAATACAGCATTAAATATTAAAAACTTCCCTAAACAGGGCTGCCTTCAGACGTCTTTTAAAGATAAGATAGCTGCTTATTTCCTTCACATCTGAAGGTAGGGCATTCCACAGGGTGGGTGCCACTACCAAGAAGGTCCTCTATCTGGTTCCCTGTAACCTCACTTCTCGCAATGAGGGAACTGCCAGAAGGCCCTCAGCGTTGGATCTCAGTGTCCAGGCTGAACAATGGGGGTGGAGACGCTCCTTCAGGTATACAGGAACGAGGCCATTTAGGGCTTTAAAGGTCAGCACCAACACTTTGAATTGTGCTCGGAAACGTACTGGGAGCCAATGCAGATCTCTCAGGACCAGTGTTATGTGGTCCCAGCGGCCACTCCCAGTCACCAGTCTACCTGCCGCATTGCTGCCTCGGACCATAGAGGCAGAGCATAGCCATTGTGGCAAGCAGCCACTGAGATCTTATGCTCCACAAATTTCTACAGTCCTCTTTTAATGCCGTCCAAGTTGGTGGCCATTATGACTCTGAAAATGTCCTACTTCAGCTGCTGTTTGGAATGTATTTAAAACTTTCTACTTATTAGCTACATTATTATTTATTTAGCATCAACTGCAGCAGTGGTGATTATTGGAAAATTCTTTCCAAGCGATGAGCAAGAGAGTGCTTGAAGCTGTTTTTTAAAAACAAATTTCTAGAAATGCGCAATGGCTTTAAAAAGTTATATAACTGTTTTGAAGATGTGGGATGATACCACACTGTAAAATGGATACTTAATAACACCAAATAAAAGCTTAGATGTAGGAACTTTTTTACAAGTCTCAGATGCTTGCTTTCAGTACATTTTGAAAATTATTCTAAACAATTTCTACCTTTTTTCTCTCGTTGTTGGTATTTACAACGAGCAAAAAAATGCCAAACATCAGTAAGATCATAGGTTTCCACTCCCCCAAAAAAATTGCACTATATTTTACACAACTAAAAGGAAGAGGCAAATACCTTTAAAACAGCCATTAAAATGGTCTTTAGAGCAATATTAAGAATGGTATTAAATGCAAGAACCTGGAATAAAAATAAAACAACTAAATCAAGTGTCATGGACTGGCTGTCTGCAGAGGACTGGTGGCAGGCACCAGCTACACCAGCATCCAAGGGAACCCCCAGAGGAAGAAGGCTCAGAGCTCAGGGAGTGGTGGTGGGATGACAATGAGTGGTCCATGGGAGAAAAGGGAGCAGACTGGTGGGAGGAGATGTTGGAAGCTGAAGAGGCAACTGGATTTAGTGAACAGGAAGAGGCTGTGGCAGAGGGCAGTCCAGACTCAGAGGCCTTAGGCTGCAGGGGAGGAGCCTTAGTGAGCGGTTGGAGGGTGGAAACTTTCAGTCCTCGCAACTGCTTCACTGGAGCAAGACCTACTAGGAAGAGTCACTGCGATCACTAGGCTTGCTCTGTTTTGGTTTCTTTGAAAAAAGAAATGATTTCAGCTCGGCATTTAATACCATTCTACCACAACGTCTGGTGTCTAAACTGGAAGATCTGGGGCTCCTGTTATCACTTTGTGGGTGGATATCGGCCTTTCTGTCGGACCGCACCCAGAGGGTTCGGTTGGGCCCTTATACCTCTAATACGCTTAAGACTACACAGGAACACCACAGGGATGCGTACTTAGTCCGCTCCTTTATATTCTCTACACGTACGATTGTGTCGCTGCTCACCCTAGTAATAGGGTTGTCAAATTTGCAGATGACACAACCGTGATTGGGCTCATCTCTGAAAGGGAGGGTGAAACGGACTCTAGAGATGAGGTGGAGCGGCTGACAGAGTGGTGCAGAGCTAACAACTTGCTCATAAATACAAGGAAGACAAAGGAGCTTGTGGTGGACTTCAGGAGACAGAAGAGCAATGTCCAGCCACTTCTGATTGATGGGGTCTGTGTGGAGAGGGTAACAACGTTCAGATTTTTGGGTATTGAATTACAAGAGGATCTGTCCTGGAGTGTCAACACAAGGGGGCTTGTGAAGAAGGCACAGCAGAGACTGTACTTTTTAAGAATCCTAAGGAAAAACCATCTTCCGCAGAAACTGCTGCTTGCCTTCTATCACTGTGCCATTGAGAGCGTGCTCACTTATGGCTTATGTGTGTGGTACGGAAGCTGTACTACCCAGGACAGGATGGGGTTGTGCAGAGTTGTTAAGGCAGCAGAGAGCATTGTTGGCTGCCCACTCTCCACCTTAGAGCAGATTTATGCCACAAGGTGCCATAGGAAGGCACTGGACATAGTAAAAGATCCATCGCATCCTGGTCACTGTCTCTTCGAGCTCCTGCCGTCGGGACGGAGATACAGGACGATGATGACAAGAACGAGCCGTCTCAAGAACAGCTTCTTCTCCAGAGCGATCTCGGCCCTGAATGGGAAACCTGGACTTTGAAAGTCATCTAATCTTCCTTGCTGTATTATATTATATTGTTTTAATTAGTGTTTTTATAGTTGTTCTGATTTTGAGTGGAGTGCCCTATCTGGGTGGATGGAGCAGCCAAGTAATTTCGTAGTCCCTGAGAGGGGGCAATGACAATAAAGATATTATTATTATTATTATTATTATTATTATTATTATTATTATTATTGCTGAACTACTCGTGACTCTGGCTCCTGACATCCTGCCCAATGCTGGAACAGGATAAACTTTGCCAGGTGCCTAGAAAATAGCAAGAAAGGTGTCAGGAGACACCTCCACCTGGACTCCCACTAATGAAACAAAAGGCAGCTCTTTCTCAGCCATCTCCCCCTATTTGCCATAAATTGCAATGGAAGCAACAAAACCTTAAGTCATCAGGGCAGATGGCAGACAGAATGTGACACCTCTGCTAAAACATCTACACTCCATGCTTACATCTTACCAAGCCAGTTTCAAGATCCTCATGTTGATATACAAAGCCCGGAACAACATGGATCTAGGATACCTTTAGGACTGCTTGAACCCTTATATCCCAGCCCATTCACTGGCACAATCTGGAGGAGCGTTCTTAGTTGTCCTCTGTGTTACAGAAACCCAACTGGCCTCAACCAGGTGTTTAGTATCACTGCTCCCGTGCTGTGGAACATGTTTCCAGCAGAGTTTCAGCAGGCACCCCCATGCTTGACTTCCAGACATCCCTTGAAGACATTTTTTCATGCCGACAGGCCTGTGCAGTTGTCTAAAATGTCCCTCGAGGCACCAGTCATGGAAATGATGGTTCTGCATTGGTTTTTAAATGCTTTGATTTTACCATGCACTGTTCTGATGTTTTGCAAGAGGGTAGCATATAAATATTATCCCAAATAAATAAATAATGCCCCCAGCCTCTTGCAAGGCCTCCAGCTGGGCCTTCCGAATGAGTGAGGTTAAATCCCTATCAATGATGGCAATGGGGTTGCCATTCTCTCTGACTGATCTTTGGCCATGCTGTCAGTCAGGGCTCCTCCAGATGATATGCTTATTGAGCGTTCATCCTGATTTTCTTGTGCAAGTCTTTATGGTGGTTAGACTATGAGTGGTCTCTACAGAGCATTCCTTTTGATTTCCTTGCAGGATGTTAGAAGGCCTTTCCCCCCCAGACACTATTTTTGCCGGTTAAATTCCAAGCTGGTGCAGTGTTTAGAAGTCTTCTGGTCAACACAATGTGAGCATCGGTCTTCCCCTGACCACAGAAGTCCATTGTTTTTTAGTGGATCTGTGTTGTACTAGGGCGACAGAGCACTTCCGTCTGCTTTAGCTGTGCAAACCTACATTTGTGGTATATGCAAAAAAACCCTCCTGCAAAATACTGACCGTGTAGCAGCAGCCTCAGTCACCATGAACCTTTAAGGACTCTGGGCTGATCTGAGGCCCTGATCTGCATCTAATCTGCAGTCTACAAAAGTCAGGCCTGCCATTTCCAAGGGAAATGTCAAGTGATCAAATGGAGCTGAAGCTATTGGCCTGCACTGTGAACAAAATGCAGCTCGCCTTTGTGTTCAGCATAGTCCACTACAAGTGAAATGTCACTCTGGCTTAATACACATGCTAATGAAGGCTCGGGAATGTGTTGTGGGCTATTGACCAGTGTAAATCATGTGCTCCTTCCTATTAAGGTGAAATAATAGCCACCAAAAGGAGCCATGAAAAGGGTTCATATTAAGGCCTGGATTTCATTTATTATCATTTATCGTTTGTTTATTGCATTTCCAAGGAGCTCAAACTTATGGCACACATAAGTTTTCTTCCCTCCCTGTTTTAGCTTTGCTGTGAGGTAAGTTGGACTATGACACAGCAATTGGCCCAAGATCACCCAACAAGCTTCATGGCTGAGTGGGGCTTTGAACCCTGGTCTCCCAGATCCTAGTCTGACTCTCTAACCACTCTACCACACAGTCACACTAGCAGAAGCCAGCACAAGGGCTCTTGCTAGGGCAATGGGGCTTCCCCTCTCCTCCCCAGCTTGCTCACCACACCTCTCCCAAATCTGCTCAGGAAGGTTAGAATAACACCACCACCAACAACAGAACAGTATGTGGAAACGGAGGAAGAAAAGGGACTCGTTCCATCTGGAAGGCAACAATGCTTGTAGAGATTGACCAAACAGAGGAGCTCAGCATGGAATTCCTCCCTAAGGAAGTTCAGGAGAACTTTTAACAGGGCAAGTTTTGAAGTAGGAAAGACTTGTTTCTTCTGGCAGAGTTTCTTTAAGGGGAAAAGAACCACCTGCAAAGCCACTTTATATTCTGCTCTTTGTGATCATGCATCATCTACTTCAGGGACAATGTGACGTGAAATAAACACGATTGGCAGCGTGAAATGAGCAGTTGCATGCTGTGAAACAGAAAGAGGTTCTGAGCGATCCATCATGTTTCGTAGGGTAATCAAACGGTTTTCACACCGTCGCCACTGACGTACTCACCAATAACCAGCAATAAACCATGGCAGGGATAAAAATGGTGGCTGCTAGTGAGCAGTGGCCAAACAAAAGTGGGCATTGCTGGGCATTCCATGGTACTCATTAGATTTGATTTGCTAGTCTGACTCATTGGGAGCAAGGTCATTTCCATGGGGGTTAAAGCTTGAGACCTGCTCTCCCTCTGTGGCACATCTCCTTACCAGCAGTCACTTGACATCTTTACAATGACCTGTTTGATTGGAAACAGTAACTTGTGGCATTGGTGGTCAACAACTCTCACTGTACCTGGATTTTGGTCATTGCTGGTTGGGGCTGACAGGCTCCCCCCTCTGCTGTGGAGTTTGTATAGGAACATAAGAAGCTGCCTTATACAGTGGTACCTTGGGTTACAGATGCTTCAGGTTACAGGCGCTTCAGGTTACAGACTAACCCAGAAATAGTACCTTGGGTTAAGAACTTTGCTTCAGGATGAGAACAGAAATTGTGCACTGGTGGCGCAGGGGCAGCGGGAGGCTCCATTAGCTAAAGTTGTGCTTAAGGTTAAGAACAGTTTCAGGTTTAGAACAGACCTCCGGAACGAATTAAGTTCTTAACCAGAGGTACCACTGTGCTCAGTTAGACCATTGATACATCCTGCTCAGTATTGTTGACACTGACTGGTGCCAATCAGCTAGTTGGTGCTGAGTGCTTTCAAAGAAGCCTGCTTTCAGCACCAATCAGCTGATTGGCACTAGGAGGAAGCCCCCCCCCCATGAAGTCTAGTGGTAAGTGCAGTTTTGGTTCAAACCATACCTACAAACAGTCTGTGGAGGAAAGATGTGCATTGGACTCAAGTGCCCATCTCTGATCACTAAGAGGGAGCCCTTTTGAAGTCATCATGTGACATCTTAATGATGTCACGTGATTGACAGGTGGACAGCCCTGCAATATGGTATGGGGCGTGGCCCAGAACAGTCACTTCTAATTTCTGGTTTATTTATGAGGCATGATCATGTCAGAGAAACGCCCTCAAAGCCTCCCTCCATGCTCTCACAGCTGGAAATAAATATAATGATCATGAGACAAAAATCTATAACATCAATTGGATCATGCATACTTTAACACTGTAATGAAGCAATCTAATGCACATCAATCATTTCAACTTATTATTAGCTCATTTTCTGAAACAAATCTAAATGTACATAGATATAAGAGAAAAAGTACAGAAACACCTTATATTCTGCCAGGTCCAAAGTCTCCATGTCAAGGGACTTCCGGAGGCGGCGCGAAACAGCGATGGCGGTCCTCTTCATCCTCTGAAGAGGGGCTCCGCAGGAAAGGGTCGTTCGCTGCGGCATAGCGACGACCCGTTAGGAAAAACCACGGGCAGAGGGAGCCCGTGGCCGTGGGACTCGGCGGGCGCCAGGAACTCCCCCAGAAGTGTTGAAGGGACCCCGTAAGGGGCTCCGGAGCGCGAAAGGGGGAGCGGCGCTGTGAGTTCATCGCTCTTTCTGCGGGAGGCGAAGCCGCGCGGCTGCTGCTGATGAGCGCCGACCTTTCTTCCTGTGAACATCAATTTGGCAAGCAACATACCCGTGAGTAAAGTGAACTACAATTTGGACTCAAAATATCTCTTTTCCGGGTTTGAAAACGGGAGACGAGTAAAAGGAAGTCCGTCTCCCGATACTGCTTACAAGATCAAAGCATAGATACAGAGAAGCGCTGAGGCGTTTAAAGGGAACTTTGTAAAGTGGAACTATTGTGCATTTACAGAATTTACAGTCTTCTTATTTAAAAGACCAAGAGAGACCTTATTTTTGCCTATGGGACTTGTATTTGGGACTTTGTTTTAAGAACGCAAGTCGTCGGGCTGTCAGCGCGTAGCTGAGCTGTCAAACTGCGGATTACAGTAACAAGATTTTAAGTCGTTACATATATTGAGACTTTAAATGTTTAAAACACTGTTGCAACTACCACTCTGGCTCCTAGCGGTCTTAGTTTAAAAAGTAGAGGACTCTGCGAACCTTCCTTTTGTCTTGGAATTACAAATTAAAAAGAGATCACAGAAACTTTAAATGGCGGAAAAATTCCTTCCTTCCCTGAAACTTTAAGATACTCCCCCTAGAGGATTGTGGAGTTACAGAGGCCTGGGAAACATACTTTGTTTGGAATTTCTGTGGTTTAATTGTTTGTACTCTGGACTTGCTTTCTCATGGAATAAAGGATAACTTGACCTTGAACAAGAGGCAGGTGTGGAATGAGTGGCACAGGGAAAACAAGAGCAGCTAAAGCTAAAGAAAGAGAAAAAGAAAAAGAAAAAGAAAGGAAACCTGTGCAACTTGTCCAAACAACTTTAGCTCATCATCGCAGATCATCTGTTCCAACCGTCCTGACAGCACAGGAGGTGGAGGCCGAACAGCCTGCTGAAGAGGATATGGCAACAGGAGGATCTGACACAGTTTTGAAACAAATTTTAGAACAATTAGCAATTTTAAATCAAAAAGTGGACAATCAATCATTAAAAATAGACCAAGCAACATCTACTATTGGCGCATTATCTGAAAAGGTCTCTCAGAATACACAGGCAATTGAGAATTTACAAGGAGCTACAGCTGAAAATCATAAATTAGCTGTGGAAGCCTATCAAAAAGCGGAGCAAGCAAGTAAAAAAGTTGATGAGATTAAAGGTGAAATCAAGCCTCTGCAAAGACAGGTAGGGGAACAACAGGCCTACCTGTCGATGGTGGAATTGAGAAACAAGGAGAATAACCTTAGGTTGAGAGCTGTCCCAGAATTGGAGGAAGGCAACTTGGAGGGATTTTTGACACTTTTATTCTCCAAATTTTGGGGAATAGAAGAGGATAAAGACTTTAAAATTGTGACTGCATTTAGACTGGGCAGATCGGTGAAGAAAGACAAGTCCAGAGACTGTTTGGTTATTTTGAGATCAAGAGAAGAAAGAGACAAGATACTAGGCCTACATTTCAAAAAATCTCTAGAGATAGAAGGCAAAAAGGCTGAAATTTACAGAGATATACCCAAATTGTTATTGGATCTTAGAGCCTCATACATAGAACTGGCAAAGCTGTTGAGAAACAACACAATCCCTTATAGGTGGGAGTTCCCGCAAGGACTATCATTTAGCTATAAAGGAAGGAAAATAAGAATCAGAACACCAGAGGACCAGCAGAAGTTTCTTCACGACAATGGGGAAGACCTCCAGAAAGGAGCAGTTACGTCTTGGCCACCTCCACTACCAGAAACCAAACAGCCTGGAGCTGGACCATCACTGCCACAGCCGGGAACGGGAGACCTAGACACCCCACTGTAAGGCCTATAAATTGATTCAGGATGTCTCTGCAACTTCTTAGTTGGAATATAAATGGCGGAAATTCTCCAGAAAAAAGAAGGAAAGTATTTCACATTTTGAAGAAAGAACAATTGGACATTATTTGCCTGCAAGAAACACATGTGACAAGGCTCCATCGGAAAGTGCTAATTAACAAAAGGCTAGGCCAAGAATTTATTTCTTCGGACAGAGTTAAGAAAAGAGGAGTAGTGATATATGCAAAGGAGAGCCTGTCACCGAAACTTCTATTTAAAGATGAACAAGGCAGAATCTTGGCTATTGAAATTTACACACATGGAGAAAAATTTTTGATATTAGGAATCTATGCACCAAATGATGGAAAATCGGAATTCTTTAAGAAGCTGCATGAGACTTTACTGGACTATCTAGACTATAACAACATTATTATGTTGGGAGATATGAATGGGGTCGTCTCTGTAAATATGGATAAGTCGCAGAGTGCAAATATAACAAAAGAAGGCAGACTACCTAAAACTTTTTTTGAAATGACAGACAATATGGATTTGATTGATATATGGAGAGTCAAGAACCCCCTAGGAAAAGAAGGAACTTTCTTTTCTGAAGCTCATCTGTCATGGACACGAATCGACCAAATATGGACAACTAAAGGACTGGCACCTAAAACTAGAAAAGTGGAAATTTGCCCAAAAACTTGCTCCGACCATAATGCTTTGAAAATGGAATTGAGACTAAACACAACCGGATCCTTCCGATGGAAAATGAATGACACTTTATTTAGAGACCAGGAGATTGTGAAGAAGGCCCAAAAAACTTTGAAACACTACTTTGAGATAAATCTAAACACTACGGTGGAAAAAAGAACAATCTGGGATGCAAGTAAGGCGGTCATGAGAGGGTTTCTAATACAACAAAACACCGTAAAGAAAAGACTCTGGAATGAAAAGAAGCAGAAGACACTGGAGAGAATAAATGAAGGTGAAAGGAAATTAAGATCTAGGCCCAAGTCTAAGGAAGTGCTGAGAGAAGTGAAATTTTTCCAGGCCCAATACATGAAACTGATAAACTAAGAAGTGGAGTGGAAAATTAAACAAATGAGACAAAGATCTTTCGAATCAGCTAACAAGTGTGGGAAACTGCTAGCATGGCAGTTGAAAAAAAGACAAAAACTAAATACAGTTACAAATCTAGAGATTGAAGGGAGAATGGTTCAGAAGCCTGAAGAAATTAGGAAATGTTTCCAGAGATACTTCAAAGATCTTTATGCACAAGGGCCGCAGAAAGAATCTGAGATGGATCAATTTATTAAAACTAACGGATTACAAAAAATTTCCCAGGAAATGAGAACAATCCTGAATGCTAAAGTTTCACAGCAGGAAATCGAGAGTGCCATACAGAACCTCCAACTAGGCAAATCTCCAGGCCCTGATGGACTTACCTCCAAATATTATAAGGTTTTGAAGGACTATTTGATACAACCTTTGATGGAGGTGTGTAACCAGATCACGGAGGGTAAGAAGGCACCAGAAACGTGGAAAGAAGCTTTCATCACATTGATTCCTAAAACAGAAACTGAAAAGACTCAACTTAAGAACTACCGTCCCATCTCACTCCTAAATGTGGATTACAAAATTTTTGCAGATATTTTGGCTAATAGATTTAAAAAAGTATTGAACGAAGTGATTCATAAAGACCAAGCAGGCTTTCTCCCGGGTAGACATTTGTTTGACAACACGAGAAACATTATTGACATTCTGGAACTCTTACAAACAAATATTAACACTAGAGCGGTGTTAATTTTTATTGATGCGGAGAAAGCCTTTGACAACATTTCTTGGATGTTCATGAAGAAAAATTTGGAAGGGATGGGAGTGGGACGGGGGTTTGAAAATGGTATAGAAGCAATATATTCAGATCAAAAAGCTAAATTGATAGTAAACAATGTGGTGACGGAGGAATTCAATATTGAAAAAGGGACACGACAAGGGTGCCCTCTATCCCCATTATTGTTTATCTCGGTCCTGGAGGTGCTTTTGAACATGATTAGAAGGGACCGGTTAGTTCGGGGCATTGAGGTTGGAGTAAAACAATATAAATTGAAAGCATTCGCAGATGATTTGGTATTAACATTACAGGAGCCAGTCTCTAGTACAAAAAGAGTTTTGGATTTAATTTCTGATTATGGTCGGGTGGCGGGATTTAAGTTGAATAAGCAAAAGACTAAGGCTTTAGCAAAGAACCTAACGTCTACAGAAGCAGATGAGTTTTTGAAAGAGACAGGATTAAATGTGGTTAAAAAGGTAAAATACCTAGGGGTGTACCTGACCTCTAAAAACTTGAATTTGTTTAAGGACAACTATGAGAAATGTTGGTCAGAAATTAAAAGGGATTTGGAAATTTGGACAAGACTAAAACTTTCCTTGTTAGGCCGAATAGCAGCTATAAAGATGAATGTTTTGCCGAAAATGTTATTCTTGTTCCAGACCCTGCAGATTGTGGACAAAGTGGTATGTTTTGGAAAGTGGCAGAAGGATATCTCTAAGTTCGTTTGGCAGGGCAAAAAGCCCCGAATTAAGTTTAAAATACTAACAGATGCGAAAGAAAGGGGGGGATTTGCCCTGCCAGACTTGAGGTTATATTATGAATCTGCAGCCTTCTGCTGGATGAAAGATTGGTTTTTGTTAGAGAACACCGATGTCCTAGATCTGGAAGGGTTTGATAATGCTTTTGGGTGGCATGCGTATTTGTGGTATGACAAGGTTAAAGTTCATAAAATGTTCAAAAACCATATTGTTAGAAGAGCAATTTTTATGGTCTGGACAAAATATAAAGACTTATTGGAGAGTAAAACACCAAGGTGGCTTTCTCCGGCGGAGGCCAAGGCACGTAAGAGACTTAACATGGAGGCCTACTGGCCAAAATATTGGGAATTAATTGAAAAAGATGGTGACAATTGGAAGCTGCAGAGTTTTGAAAGTGTAAAAAGCAAGGTGCGAGACTGGTTGCATTATGCTCAAATTCGGGAAATTTTTAAAACAGATAAAAAGGTTGGGTTCCAGGTGGATAAATCGAAATTAGAGACAGAATTGTTAGAACCTAAAGACAAATTACTTTCAAGAATGTATAACTTGCTGCTTAAATGGAATACACAGGAGGAGACAGTTAAATCCGCCATGATAAAGTGGGCACAGGATATTGGACATAACATTATGTTTGAAGACTGGGAAAGGCTATGGACCACCGGATTGAAATTCACGGCATGTAGTGCCCTGAAAGAAAATATTATGAAAATGATATACCGGTGGTACATGACCCCAGTCAAGCTTGCTAAGATATATCACCTGTCTGATAATAAGTGCTGGAAGTGTAAAGAGGCGGAAGGGACGTTCTTTCATCTCTGGTGGACATGTCCGAAAGTGAAGGCCTTTTGGGAAATGATCTATAATGAGTTAAAAAAGGTATTCAGATATACCGTGCCTAAGAAACCGGAGGCCTTCCTTCTGGGCATTGTAGACCAGAATGTGTTAAAGAAGGATAGAACCTTTTTTTATGTATGCTACAACAGCAGCAAGAATCCTTATCGCAAAGTGTTGGAAGACACAAGATTTACCCACACTGGAGGAATGGCAGACGCAGTTGATGGACTATATGGAACTGGCTGAAATGACTGGCAGAATCCGAGACTTGGGAGAAGAAACAATGGAAGAGGACTGGAAAAAATTTAAGGACTATTTGCAAAAATATTATAAGTTGTATGAATGTTAAGAAAATGCACTTTTTAGGAAATATTAACCCCAGCAATGGTAATCAGGTGAAATGAAAATTAAGGCACAAGAAGATAGAGGTGAAACTAAGAAAATTTTTTATTGCATTATGTTTTAATCACAATACATAAGATCATGGTTATAATAACTTTTGACTTTGGTAACATGATGAACTGAAAGATACAATAAGTAATGAAATAAGATAACAAATAGCTGAAGACTTTGCATTATGAACATTGGGTTACAAATATACTGAAATGGGTAACATGATAAAATGAAAGATACAATAAGTGATGAAATAAGATAACAAAATGCTGAAGTTGGTATTATAAATAATGCAGATTCGGGAAGACGTGGGGAAGTCCAAAAGATTCTGTAAAAGACTTATGATTTATGAAACTCTTGTATTTTATTTTCTTTCTTTTTTGTTCTTTTTCTTATTCTGTAAAATTAATAAAAATTTAATTTAAAAAAAAAACAAAGTCTCCATGTCAAGGGAATCCAAGCGCTATGGAGGAAAATCACACATTTTGCATGCAAATACTTCCATCTCAGGCAATAATGTCACAGGTTGAAGAGAAGCTAGACCGTCCATGAAAAGCCAATAGCTAGTAGGCTAGATCATTCAGGGGCATGACTAAAAGAAAAGTAAAGAAACATAGAATTAGGGTTTGGACTGGATATCTTCCTGGGATCCCTTCCAACCTTGTGATTCTATAGCTCTGAGGCAGGAGTAAAGGGCAGACTGCTAAAATGGTCAAACCAATTTCTTTCCATTAATCTAAGTGCCCTGATCTGTTAAGCACCCACTTTGTTATGTAAACTGGGATCAGTACATTACCACAGTAACTAAATAGCTGGAGACACTTCAGGAAAGGGAAAGCCACTAGGGCTAAGGAGAACCTGCCTTTATTCTCCATAAGAGTATAGGTGATGACACCCAAGTGTCTGTGTGTGAGAAATAAAACAATACACTGGTAGGCTGTGGATCACATATAGACCCTGTTTGTGTACTAGTCATGTGGAGGGCATTAATGTCTAAATATGGAGTGAGCCTGTGTTTTTATCCCCACCCTTCCTTAAATAATTGCCCATTGCTACATGGAGACCCAGCACACACACAGGAACCTGCACACCAGGGTTTCACTTCAGACAACCAAGCTGTTTTGATGAATAATAATAATACTGATTTTATTATTTGTCCCCCACACATCTGGCTGGGTTTCTCCAGCCACTCTGGGTGGCTTACAGCAAGGAGTTGTGACATTAAGGCTGGGGCTAAAAGCACAAGCCCACCTCAACCGACATGTTGAGGCATCTGATCAAGGCCTGTATTTTAAAATGAGCTTAAAGATATATTTGTATGTTTCATGCCAGGCAGAAACCAGCTGGCTAAGTACTTTGGCAGTTGTTTATCTTCCTGCTCTCCTGAACAAGGGCCCCCCTGATTTATAGCAGTAGCAGGAGACAAGTTTCTCAAAGTTGTAAAAGGGAATTACAGGCTGGGAGCAAATGTTACACTGACCCTACATATTACAGAATACAATCAAGCTGCAAAAACACTAATTAAGAGTTGGTAAATAGTAGATTTATTGTTTAACAGAAAATAATACAATGTGCCTCCCATCAGACTCTAGCCATATTTTCCTAAGGTTTAAGGTATACTGAGAGAGTTAAAGGGCAATAAATTTTGGGAAGAGCTAATGGGAAAAGCAGCTGGCTGGGAAAGGGGGTGTAAACTGAAGAGGCTTCTTTTGAAGCTGTTTTTACTGAGTTCCTTTTTTACTTTGCAAAGCCCTTTTCTTCTAAAAAGCTATCTATGTTATGTATGAAATTTGTTGGCTTAATGTAATTAGGCAAAGGATTTAGAAAGTAAGAAATGTTAGATTCTTATGTTAGATTCTTATTTCATTGATGGTGTGTGATAATGTGAACCCAAGATCTCTGTTTAGATAGAATTTAATACCATGAGCCATTTGTTTTGGAATGCAGGGGCAACAGGGGCAAAAGGTGATCTGGTAATTAAGGTGCCTTGTCAAGGCAAATGTAAGATATATGGCTACTTGTCTGCCATTTATGGATAGAAGCAAATATAGCTCTTTGTCTCCCATAAAAGGTAATAGGAAATGGGTGTATCTTTTAAGATTGGTTCTAGCAAACAGCCAATAGAAATTTAAACCAGGCTGATTAGACAGAGGCAGCCAAAGGAGGAGCAAGGGGGCTGGGCTGAGGAAATATAAGTGCTGGCCATCAGGGCTGGAAGGGCCAGAGCTTTGGTAACCATATACCACTGTGCCTATCATTTATTTGTCTGACAAATAAATTATTATTTTAATTTCTCTATTGCTGCATTGAATATTTCATTCCAGCTAAGCGTTAACCACAAGCAGGGTGCTACAATGTGACTGATGAGTGAACAGATCTTAAATCAGAAAGAGAAGGTGAATTTTAGACTGTATAAACTAAAAGCATTTGTGAAGGGATGTGCTGGCTGTGTCCCCTTAGAAATATGAAGCCTGGAACATTTGTTGAAGTGAAGATGTATCACTACCTATGTTCAACCTGCATATACGCGTAAATAAACCTTTTTATTATGAAACGCAAACATGAACATCAGGTGGTTACTAAGCAACCGGGTAGGCCATTTTCCAGCCCTGTACCAATTGCTGCAAAGCGGTTAGCTTTTGGGACCCGGCTTCTCATGGGCACAATGCGAGAAGTTGAGAGGCCACAGAGGCTTCGAGGGGGGCTCTTCTGGGGTCTAGGCCTGATTTCTAACATCCCTGCGCAAATGGCTTTTGAGGACAAATACAAATTGTGATGCCAGAATCTATTCTTAACAATTCTCCGTGCCAGATCTGCCCTATTCCATACTGGAGCCATACGCATAAAGTTTAGAGCCTTGTTATATTTATATTGTCCCTAGTATTTCTGATATTTTTTATGATTTGTGTTATTGTGTGTGTTGATGCTGGTCTGTGACCGTATTAATAAATTCAATTAATACGCATAAAGCTGTACAACAATGTATATGTATTAATAGACATGTAAAATTATGCTGCAGAAGTAGAGTACACCATGGACCTTGACATTCTCTCTCTCTCTCTCTCTCTCTCTCTCTCTCTCTCTCTCTCTCTCACACACACACACACACACACACACATACACACACATTTTGTCTACAATTTTGTGTATAATCAGCCAGACTCTGCTTTTAAAAACACCACCACCATTTGAAAGTGGCTCACAGAGTTACAGTTCTCAGCAGCCTTTAACAAACTGCAATGCCCAGAATTCTTCGAAGGAAAAAAGTGCTTTGAATGTGCTTTACAGTGCTATTTTTCTAGAAAAAGAGGTGCCACAACTCACCATGAACGCTTCCCTTGTTCTCTTATAATGGTAATGGTGTCCACCTGAGAGGCGCCGGAACTGAGTTCTGGCGAGTTCCAGCTGAAAAAAAGCCACGTTTAAAGGCATATTGTGCCCACAGCCTTAGACAACACATGCAGTAGTAACAACTGACAGAATGGTGTGATTTATGATGATGATTATTTCTATTATTCTGAGGAAAGAAGGCAGGCAAATGCTGTAAAAGGCTACTTGTGTTCTCCCTGATTTCACAAGTGGTTTGTACAGAATATATATATATATATATATATATATATATATATATATATATATATATAATCAGATCAATTCCTCTTCTCTGTGCAATGACAAATGGGAAGCCTTGCAGCCTTTTTCTTTTAAATGCTTTGTGGGGGCCTTCTTGTGCTGTTTCTTAAAAAAAATTAAATTCCCACCAGGAAAAGGGAACAACCTCCTGTCACCTAAGGCTCATTTTTCAAAATCTCATTTCTCCAAATGGCTTGGGGGGACCATCCAAAACAATTGGTAGTGGAATGTTCAGGTAAACAGAAATGATATTTGCAAAGGTTTGTATTGACTTCGTGGTGCAAACAGGGACACCCAGCAAACCTTAGCTGAGAACTGCTTCACATGTGCAAAGTCTGATGGATGGTTATGTTCCCATCCGCAATTTAGTCCTGACCGGGTTAAGTCATATCAGAATCTGCAGAGATTGAATGCTTCAGACATCCCTACTTGACAGTACAGATAACAACTGAGACGTAGTGAAACTTTCTCTCTGCTAGGAACACTTGTTACGCTGAAAAGAGTCTGTCAGAAAGCCTCATGGCCATCGGCTACAAACGTCCTGCGCATGACAGGATTCTGGGGCCGGCTCTAAGCAGAGGCAGATTTAGGAGTGAGACAGGTTCAGTCGCACTAGGTGTGGAGCCTTGGAGGTGCCACAGGGGGTGCTACAACTATGATTTAGGATGGAAGGGCAGAGGTGGGGGCACCAAATGTTGGTATAGCACAGGGCACTGCTGAAATTTGAGAACCCAAGGTCCCACTACTCTGAGTTCACACAGGGTAGTATTGGGCTCGCCGCTGTCTGCTGAAGGACTGTCTTCACTCCTGGCAACCTACCTTCAGAGTCCCTGTTTAGCTGCTTGCCTGTGAGGACAATCAGGCTGATGGAACAGGGCCTTCTTGGTGACAGCCCTACACTTGTGGAGGTCAATTCTATGTCACCTCAGGCAAGTTCCAACCCTTTGGCCTTGAAGACCCACCACAGCTCCCATTAGCTCCAGCCAGCCTGACCAGCAGTCAGGGATCATGGGAGTTGTAATCCGACATTATGCAAAGACCTAAACATCCACCTAGTAACAGTGGCCAGGATGGAGTGGTCCCAGCACTGGGAGATATCATTTCCAATTCACTCTAAAGCCTGGTAGAATAAGGTATGACCGTTGGTGGTTACCTCTTTGGTCTTCCAGATTACAGTGGTGCCTCGCAAGACGAAAATAATCCGTTCCGCGAGTCTCTTCGTCTAGTGTTTTTTTCGTCTTGCGAAGCATCCCTATTAGCAGATTAGCGCTATTAGCGGCTTAGCGGCTTAGCGGCTATTTAGTGACTTAGCGGCTTAGAAAAAGGGGGGGAAGGGAAAAAACTCACAAGACTCGCAAGACGTTTTCGTCTTGTGAAGCAAGCCCATAGGGAAATTCGTCTTGCGAAGCGCCTCGAAAAACGGAAAACCCTTTCATCTAGTGGGTTTTTGTCTTGCGAGGCATTCGTCTTGCGGGGCACCACTGTACTGCTTTTTATATCTTCTTGTTGTTGTTTAGTCGTTTAGTTGTGTCCGACTCTTCGTGACCCCATGGACCAGAGCACGCCAGGCACTCCTGTCTTCTACTGCCTCCCGCAGTTTGGTCAAACTCATGCTGGTAGCTTTGAGAACACTGTCCGAACATCTTTTATATCTTACCTGTTTTAATATCCACTGGTTGCTTTAGCTTCCCCAACCCTCACCACCACCCCCATGCATCAACAAGTAGTAACCAGGACTAAGTTCACAGTCAAGTTTTTTTTATGTATGCTGTGATGGTTATTATGCCTTTCGTATATGTCTGCATTTCTTTTAAGTAAAAATCATTTTTTTACAGAATTAACACTGCCGTTCAACCTAAAAGAAGTGCGATATTTCCAAAAGTATTTCCTAGTTGTCAAAAGTCTCCTGGCATATTTTTGCATGACTTTAATAAGGAGCCAAATAAACTTCAAGAATACTTTTTTTAAAAAGAAAGGAAAATTAATCTCTTCTCAACAGAAACTGGAAATGTCAAGCTTGAGCCTGGAGTGTATTTTTCCACAGTCAAAGTTTTAAAACCTCCTCTCCCCAGAAAACAGGATTTAATAATGGTAATCCTGACAAAATCTATGCTGCAGCCAAGCTTGTGGGCGCCGCTGTAACATATCTATATCACAGCGAGCCCAACAAAGCACATACTGTGGGAATAATTTATTGTTTTGCACTGGCTGCAATTCTAAAGGTATTTTCAGTTGAAGGTGTGCTGGTCCCCCTCCCCACCCCCTTTTGAGTCTGGATCATAAGACAGATTGATGACTGTAATTTCTTCATTGGTGTTATTTTATTAAAACATGCTGGGGGAAATTATGACAGTTATTGTTAATGGAATCCACAGGCCCAATTCCCTCTGAAATGCACTCAAGATTTATTCCACTGTGCCCACCAAAACAACCGTGTCGTAAAAGTCCTTCTCACTGTGCCAGTTAGATCCACACAAGATATGATGCAGACAGGGCTGGATTTAGGTTTGATGAGGCCCTAAGCTACTGAAGGTAATGGGGCCCTTTATATGTCCAGCTGTCCTTTGTCAACAACAAATTTTCGCTGTTTTTGTGTTGAATATATGCTACACAACACAAAACACTGTTGCTGTATGTAGGTTTTATTTTATTTGTTTTTTATCTTATATTTTGGAAATGTACATCCAGTTTTCCCCCTTTAATTTTTGGGGGGGCCGTCAAAAGAGTGGGGCCCTAAGCTATACAGTGGTACCTCGGGTTACATACACTTCAGGTTACAGACTCTGCTAACCCAGAAATAGTACCTTGGGTTAAGAACTTTGCTTCAGGATGAGAACAGAAATCGTGGAGCGGCAGTGCGGTGGCAGCGGGAGGCCCCATTAGCTCAAGTGGTGCTTCAGGTTAAGAACAGTTTCAGGTTAAGAACGGACCTCCAGAACGAATTAAGTACTCAACCCGAGGTACCACTGTAGCTTGTTTAGCTCATACGTAAATCCGGCACTGGACGCAGGAGCCTTTGCCAAGGGTCTGCTGCTGATGGGTTTGTGTGCATTTCTTCTCCTTAACTTTTATGCTGCCACAGTGACCTCTGAATCTGATTGGAGCCTGGTGGGCAGGGAGGGAATCATAGAATCATAGAGTTGGAAGAGACCACAAGGGCCATCGAGTCTGCCCCTTTCCCATTTGCCTGCTAAAAACCAGCAACAACAGCAGCAGAAGGCTGCCTTGGTGCAATGGTGCCTGGTGCCTGTTGATATTGGTAGGTCAGAAGGCCGGGAGGTCAACAGCAGGTGGAGCCAGAGCTAGACCAGAAATGGGACATCCCGGGATCCAGTCAGAAGCCAGAGTTCTGTAATTCTGGGGTGTCCTGCTCAAATTGGGATGGTTGAAGTATTTATCCAGTGGGTTATTTGAAATCTAGTTCTTCTGTAGCAGCAGAAAACACAGAAGGGGTGCCCCAATTAATGTGCTTCATCCCCCCCATACACACAATAAAATATCACGTAGCTTGCTTGCTTCCTGGCCACCCCAGATTGCCTGCTTCCTGAGCGAAGGGACTAACTAAGAGATGAGGGAAACATTTCATTCCTTTACGACTCATAGTTATTTTCATTCTAATGAGCAGGCTGTGAAGCTGCCCTTTGTAAAAACGCCCTGTCACTCCAGATTCCTATGCTTGATAGATTTTTACTGGCAGTAACCTTCACAATAATCCTTCTTTTTCTGGTGCCATTTTCACTTGCTGTTCAATGTGACTCTAAGGAATCTCCAAGGAAATTGTGTGGGATTGGAGTGAGGGCAGAGGGCGGGGAGAACATGCTCCGTGGGATAGGGAAATCATTTTCTGTAACTTTTGTTTTCCAAGAGCATCACCCAAAACGAAACGGCATGAGAAGGATCTCTGCTTACCGCACCACACTGCAGTTCTCCTGAGCATGCTCAGATTTATTTATGCCAGAGGTAGCCAAAAAGTTGCCTTTTATATGTCATTGGACTAGAGCAGATCGACACAATACAGTGGTACCTCAGGTTACATACGCTTCAGGTTACATACGCTTCAGGTTACAGACTCTGCTAATCCAGAAATAGTACTTTGCTTCAGGATGTGAACAGAAATCGTGCTCCGGTGGCGCGGCGGCAGCAGGAGGCCCCATTAGCTAAAGTGGTGCTTCAGGTTAAGAACAGTTTCAGGTTAAGAACAGGCCTCCAGAACGAATTAAGTACTTAACCCGAGGTACCACTGTACATTTAAAGTGCATTCAAATCCTGGGAACTGCAGTTTCCCCTTCACATACCTACAATACCCAAAACTTTAACAAACCAGGAACCATTCCTGATATCAGAAAATGTCTGAGTGCAACATTAAGGTTAGGGTTGTTGTTGTTCTTTTTTAAGGGAGCTATGCTATGAAATACAGAAGAACATTCTGAACTCATGGCTGTATAACACCGGGGCTGTTATATTCTGGAACAGGAACTGAAATAGTATTCTTTAAATTTTATTTATTTAATTCAGCTTGAACTAAGAACCCTCTGGCAGACTGAGAACCAAGGCAATGTTGCTCAGATGACCAGAGACCATAACACATAATAGGTTACAATGAGTGGACAGGTGGTTTAGCAGGGGTAAAAACATATTTGCGCAGGGTTTTATTGTCTCTCCTTTAAATGTTTGCTTTTCAGGGAGGGAGAGGAAGACTACTGCAAAAGCAGCTGCAAACGCACAGGTGTGTATCTATCATCATTAAATATTTCTTCCTGGCTTCCCTGGAGCCCAAATTAAGTGGCGATCACTGAAATGCAGAAGGCAGCATGTGACATGAGCTGATGACACCCTCCAACTAATTATAATGCGTTCTGGCTCTTGTGGGTCTTTCGTAGCCAGAGGACAAATCCCAAGTCTTGTCTTGTTTCACATTGCCAGGTAAATAACAGCTTGGCATTTAATATGCACGCTCTTGCCATGCTTAAGAAGCTATAGCCTGATGTCAGAATTTGCAAATGAACATGCAAAACAGCAGCGGTTTTTAAAATTTCTAATCTCAGGTCCACTTCCTTAGTGATGGATGGTGGTTTTAAATTGTGTGCATAGACATGTACGTACATTGTATACAGTCACACTGAAGCAGCTTCGCATGGTATTGCATATGCCCCTGTCTATGCAGTGAACTAGACATATAAATGTGCTTTGGAAATGACACAGTACAGGTTATGCACACTCATGCACACAAAATTTGGGAGCAGGAAGATAGTCTTTCTCTCTCCCATGGCAGAGCAACTAAACTATTGTGTACCCACAGGGACCTCTCAACAATGGTCCGTAATTGGTTTCTTTGTCTTTTTGTTGCATGCCACATCCTGGATGATGTGATCAGTTGGTCAGTAGGGGTTCAGGTACCTGAACAAGAGGACCTTTCAGAAATGACAAATTTTGAAATGGTCCCTTTTGAAATGACCCATTGCAGTCGGTGGTATGTGTGCCTCTGGATTTACAGATCACAAGGACTAGAGTATCGATTCTGTGTTGGATTAGTGCTAAAATGTTAAACATGTCCCATGTTCGAGATAATAAAACCTAGCCCTCAAATGATGGTTATACTTCTCAGGAAACTTTCTTTTCCTGCCTCCCTGTGAGTCAGTGTGGTGTAATGGTTAAGAGCGGTGGACTCGTAATCTGGTGAACCGGGTTCGCTTCCCCGCTCCTCCACATGTAGCTGCTGGGTGACCTTGGGCCAGTCACACTTCTCTGAAGTCTCTCAGCCCCACTCACCTCACAGAGTGTTTGTTGTGGGGGTAGGAAGGGAAAGGAGAATGTTAGCCGCTTTGAGACTCCTTTGGGTAGTGATAAAGCGGGATATCAAATCCAAACTCCTTCTTCTCCCCATTGGCTGGTTACCTTTGCTTTCTAGGAACTTACAAAGAATTTAGCTGGATCAGACAAACTGCGTATAAAAATTAGGAGGAATTTGCAGTTAAATGCTGGTGAATTTTCATGAGGATTTTTTTAGAAGCACAAATACACACACACACACACACACACACACACACACATAGCTGCAAAATGTGGGGAACTGGATTTGATATTGGGAAAATGAGAAGCAGAGGGAACCAAAACTAACACAGATCCTTCCCTCCCTACCCACAAGCAAATGCTTGCAGGTTGGTCTTTCATTGTGTGCTGTGCATGGTTGTTGAAGGCAAAATTGGTGCTGCTGAGGGTAGGGCCCTGTTTCTCCTTGACCCTAGTGAAGCCTTACACACGAGTAACATATGCATAGGGCTAGGGAGAACAAGAGGGCGATGCACAGGCCCCAGTTCCAAGCAAATCCTTGCTGTTTTCTGACAGTGTTCCTGGAACAAGCAAAGCAGGAGAGGGATCGGGAATTACATAGCTCTGTCCAAGTGGAAACGACCCTGCACACTGTACCATGGGGAGAAATGACCTCAGAATCCAGTACAGTTTTATTCTATAAAATGATATCAGCCTGGGACTGAAGCTGTGGTTTATGAAAATGGTTTTCATTTTTAATAAGGATTCCCTTACAAGCTCTTGACTCCTAGGGCAGTTGTCAATTAACAATGGAAGTGGTACAAGGTACCTTATTCAATAAGAAGTGCCCCTCCAAATCACAGTTCCTTTGTCAATGTCTTCCGATATATTTGCATTCCCTGCTTTCGAGCTGTGAGAAAAATGATGACTCAGAAGCAATAAGTTTGCATTTTTAAACATCGCCTCTCCCAAACCAAAGCGCTCGGGCTGCTCTTTAGCATTGTTTTTCTTTTAGATGAAATGGTTTCTACTGTCTGCCTTTGACAACAGTTATGTTTTGCAAAATTGCTCGTGGCAATCCTGTGTTCCAGCAAGTGTAAACATGACCATATTTCAGTTCCAACTCCGAAATTATGTACAGCTCAATGTCAGTGTCACTAATGACAGGGCAAGACTTGAAGTGGAGGCAGCTCACCACTGCAAATTTGCCCTGCTTGCAAAAACTGTTCCTGTTTTGTATCTGGTCCACCTCCCTCCCTCCCTCCCTCCCTCAGCTGCATTTGCTGCCCAAACTTCCCTTCACTGGGATAAAGAGGTAAAGGGACCCCTGACTGTTAGGTCCAGTCGCGGACGACTCTGGGGTTGCGGCGGTCATCTCGCTTTATTGGCCGAGGGAGCCGGCGTACAGCTTCTGGGTCATGTGTCCAGCATGACTAAGTCGCTTCTGGCAAACCAGAGCAGCGCACGGAAACGCCGTTTACCTTCCTGCCGGAGCGGTACCTATTTATCTACTTGCACTTTGATGTGTTTTCAAACTGCTAGGTTGGCAGGAGCAGGGACTGAGCAACGGGAGCTCACCCCGTTGTGGGGATTCGAACCGCCGACCTTCTGATCGACAAGTCCTGGGCTCTGTGGTTTAACCCACAGCGCCACCCGCGTCCCTCTTCACTGAGATAGCTCAGTCTTTAACCTCAGGGTTGTGGGTTCCAGCTCCACTTTCCCCCTTGTGGTCCCTTCCAACTCTACAGTTCTGTGATTCTATTATTGTCTCCACCTTCTAAGGAAGGAAGAAGTGTCCTGTGGCAAAAGAAGAGAAGGTAGCAGCAGAGAAGAACCACTTTCACACAGAAGAGGCTCATAGGGAGCTGCATTATGCTGAGTCAGACAATTGGTCCATCTAGCTCAGTACTGCCTGCACTGACTGACAGCAGCTCTCTGGGGTTTCAGACAAGGGGCATCCCCAGTCTTACCTGGACATGCTGGGAATTCAACCTAGGATATAGGGTTGCCATATTTCAGAAAGTGAAAATCCGGACACGAAACTTATTTACTTCTTTTTGGGGGGTGAGAACCAGGAGCCTGTCTTTCTGCTCGGTTCTGCTGTCCAGGCTGTTGCTGCAAGAAGGTTCTAAGTTCATTGCTTGCTGTCTTTAAACCACTCTTGGACCACACAGCCCTTCAGACAAGAGGACTCCTTTCTGAAAGAGGATTGCCCTGTGCAAAGTAGGCATGTAGCCATTCACATCCATTGCTTGCTGCTTCTTCCTCTTCCCCAGGGTAATGCTTGATCCTGCAAGGAACGATCAATTCTCATCCTTTCAAATGAGTAGTATGTTCAAGTAAGCATCTCAGTAATTGACTGGACAGCTGGGGAAAGGCGTAGAGCCCTCCTACGTTCAGACTCCGGCTGTCTGACTAAGTGGCTGAGCCATATTTTTCCCCTTCTCTTGATAAGAGAAGATGCACAGGGCCCCATTGCAAGCAAGGATTTCAAGTGGCATTTCATGTTGCTTGCAGCAGGTCACAACTGAAGGCAAAATAAATCAATACGTGCATCTATTAATGCTGTTGCTAAGAAACAGGGCGGACTTTAAATAATCTTATGTGTCTTAATGACAAGCGCTAACATGAAGTTTCTTGGCTGGTACTTATTAGAAGCTAAGCTGCGTCGGAAAGAATCAAGGCACACGTGTTGTTGGAGATGTAACTGAGATATATCTCAAAAGATTTGGCAGGGTGTTGGCCACAGCCATGGATCAAGGAGTCATCAGTGTAACAACTGCCCTTCATCACGTTGGAGTTTGCCTAGCAAAGTTACCCCACTATCAGCTCCCAATACCCCCATTTGCTACAAATGGATGCCAGTGTTGCCCCAGCCGCAGAGACATCACAAGAGGATATTGACCACAACGTAGATAAGGGATAGCCAAAGTGGTGTCCTCAAGATATCGTTGGACCTTCATTAGCCCCATCCAACATGGCCAATGATCAGGGATGGTGGGAATTGTAGCCCACAACATTGTGGAAATTCTGTGTTAAGAGATATGTCCTGATGATAAGAGCTGATTAACAGTGGAGCAGACTGCCTCAGGAGATGGTGGACTCTTCTTTACAGAAAGTGCTTAAGCAGAGACTAGGCAGTTGTCTATTAAGGATGCTGTAGTTGCATCCAATATTGCAGAACCAGCACTGAGCAGAGGGTTTTACTGGATGATGTCCCCTGACCTTTCTAACCCTAAGATACTGTGATCTTCTACATGTACAAATGTCTTTACATCAAGTGAAACTTTGTGACTGAGTGGAAAAGTAGGTTGTTTAGTCGTTTAGTCGTGTCCGACTCTTCGTGACCCCATGGACCAGAGCACACCAGGCACTTCTGTCCTCCACTGCCTCCCGCAGTTTGATCAAACTCATGCTGGAAGCTTCAAGAACACCATCCAACCATCTCATCCTCTGTCGTCCCCTTCTCCTTGTGCCCTCCATCTTTCCCAACATCAGGGTCTTTTCCAGGGAGTCTTCTCTTCTCATGAGGTGGCCAAACTATTGGAGCCTCAGCTTCAGGATCTGTCCTTCCAGTGAGCACTCAGGGCTGATTTCCTTAAGAATGGATAGGTTTTATCTTCTTGCAGTCCATGGGACTCTCAAGAGTCTCCTCCAGCACCATAATTCAAAAGCATCAATTCTTCGGCGATCAGCCTTCTTTATGGTCCAGCTCTCACTTCCATACATCACTACTGGGAAAACCATAGCTTTTACTATATGGACCTTTGTTGGCAAGGTGATGTCTCTACTTTTTAAGATGCTGTCTAGGTTTGTCATTGCTTTTCTTCCAGGAAAAGTAGGTACCATTTCTTAATTTCTATTCTGTGGGTTTTGAAACAGAGTTTTTCTTGTGGAAAGTCAGAATTTGGGCGTCACCATTTCCTTTCCTTTAATTTTTACAGATCATTACCCTCTGCTATTCACAGTTTGGGTTCGTTTTCTTTTCTTTTGACATAGTTTTTAAGCCTGTACTTTAAAAGCATGCCTAAGTGCTCTGCTGCATTTTGGCTGAAACCCAGTTCTACTTTGCTTTTTGATGTGATTAAATCAAATGAAATTATTTGCAAGTTTGTTCACTTCTTGGCAACAAAGATTCAAAGTGCTGTCTTTATATCACATCATATATAAGGATTTAGCTGCTGTAGAAATACTTTAGCTGTAGAAATACTTTGCCTCTTGAAAACTTTCCAGTGATATCATTGTCTTGCAAAAGATATACATCTAAGTGGTTTTTTTAAAAGTGGTAAGCCTTCTTCCTTTGTATAGAGATGGATAGATACAGCTATATGATACTAATTAAAATCTGTTACTGTATAGCTGCTGCTTTTTAATAACTTTCCATCATTGCTGCACTCTCAAAGCTGTTTTAATAACCTGCTTTAATGTCATACTAGTTATGTGAATTTTCCCCACCCCCTCATTTCCTAAACCCATCGTATAGTTGACACTGTTTCTACCCACACAGGTACCAAAATCCAATGGTGTCTGTTAACTCATAATGTCTGCTCTGTGGAGTGGATGGTAGTCTTAAGGAAGGCACAGAAAGTCTCAGGCTCAAGATCCACACCATCTCCCCTCACACCTCTTACCAAGCCCGCTTCACACCTCATTGAGTGCTGGTGCCTGGCTGGAGAATGTATTTGAACTCTGCTAATGACCCTTTCATATCTGGATGGAGGGACAGAGAAGTGGGTGTGCTAGTGGAAACTACCCTACTGCCCCAAGGTAGAATATATTGCTCCACCCACTTTTGCCTATGGACATGTGGAAAAATGGCCCCCAGGCTGAGAAATATCCCTCACTCCTGCCTTAGGTTGGCTCCTGTCTACTAGCTGCCATTCCCATTGACCTAGGCTGCCATGTGGCACATGCAAGGAAAATGGAAAGAAATATTCAAGGGTTAAAGTTAAAATTAAGCTACAGAAAAGAGGAAATTAGGCTTCCAAAGCAGGATTCAAGACACACCAACAATGAGGTATCCTGTTTTCCCCACCTTTCGGAATCTTGTAATCGAGCAATATTGCTTCTAAATGTCAGGCGGCATTTGTAGTTGTTCCGCTTTAATAGCCTGTCCATTGTGACTTGCCCAGCCCTCTCTGAAAGCCATTTAAGCTATCATGACATTCTGAGGCAATTAATACCATGCATTCATTACACCTTGAGTGAGGTGTTTCCTTGACCATTTGGCTTGATTCTACTGCTGCCAACCACTTTCACGCAGTCTAGAATTTTCATTTCACTTCATTTCATGTTCAGGTATTTGCATTTTATTTCCCTCCATGAACCCACCCCCCGTTGCTTACTCTCCTCTCCCTTAAACTATAGCCCAGTTGTGCTGTTCAGATTGCATGTGCAAACAGGCATGTGGGAAGGTTCCATGAGTCTAGCCCCTTGGTGATGTGGTGTGACCCGTGCCCAATTGTATAAGCACCTTAAAGGTAAAGGGACCCCTGACCATTAGGTCCAGTTGCAGACGACTCTGGGGTTGTGGCGCTCATCTCGCTTTACTGACCGAGGGAGCAGGCATACATGACTAAGCCGCTTCTGGTGAACCAGAGCAGCGCACGGAAATGCCATTTACCTTCCCGTCAGAGTGGTACCTATTTATCTACTTGCACTTTGACGTACTTTCGAACTGCTAGATTGGCAGGAGCAGGGACCGAGCAAAGGGAGCTCACCCTGTCACGGGGATTCAAACCGCCGACTTCTGATCAGCAAGCCCTAGGCTCTGTGATTTAACCCACAGCACCACCCGCATCCCTTAGAAGCACCTTAGTAAAAGCATAAACAAAGCAGACTCCTTAATTTAAAAATGTGCTCTGTGTATCATTATTATATTAGGCAGAGTCAAGCATCGTTAAAAGAACCAGCTTGGGAGCAGTGGAGTCTCCTGATCACAATCTAGTAATGAGAACATGAAGCGCCTTCGCTAGAAAAATAAAAAAAAAATCGCCCCTCCCCACCTGCATTGTTCTGCTAACAATGCCCTGCTCTCTTTAATTGTTCATCGAGGTAATTAACTGGGCAACCTGAAATTGAACTCTTGCCAAGTGTGACAAAGGAAGATGAAGAGATGGCTGGTTACATTAAGGATATAAATTGCTTTCATTTCCCTCTCGGTGCTATCTTCCGTCCTCTCCACCTGCGTACATTTCTAACCTCAACTTATGAACACACAGAGCCTGCACTATTATCTGAGGGCTTGTGGTAAATTTAGCTCCCTTCATCCTTTTATTGGGAGGTGTTGACAGAGACGAACTATTCCCTGACATGCTGCATCCCTTCTTCTGGTCTATCCTAATTTGCTGCAATCGCCCTGTCAGTGCTGGTATCAGGGTCTGAATAAAGTCAGCGGACACTGTCACACCCATTTCTTCCTTCTGGAGTGGTGACTGAATGGGGACCTTAGGAACGATGTCTGCCGCGCAATTTTCCTGGCCACAATTTTCCAGGGCTAAAGGAAAATCTCACCAGGAGGAGAGATTTTCTTTTGAAGTGCTCTGGGGTGGACAAAAAACCAAATGGGAACTGATTGAAACAAAGGACATCAGTGGTCTAGACTCCTCAGCAATGGGAATTTGCCCAAAGCCAGCTGTTGAATCAACCTTTGTGAATATATTGGCTCCTGACAACCAAGCCAATGTCTTAGCCGCCTGAAGTGGATGTGTTTCCGTGCATATATGTTTCTTAAGTTGTTAGGTCAACACAAATGGAATTTTCCCCCTTTGGGCTTTGGCACAATGACTATTCCTGCATGCCATTTAGTAGGCTCCTCAATTTCCTCTTTCACCTTAGCTTGCAAAGGGATTGGACTCAGTGTAGTGCTGTCAAGGCAAAGCGAGTAGCTGAAGGCACCAACTTTATTTTATAGTCACCTGATATTTGACCCAAACCTGTAAACATCTTTGGATATATTTCTGGATGTGTGTGTGTGTGTGTGTAGTGTCAAGTTTCTGCAGAAGCTGCAGCTGCTGTAGTGTGCCTAACAAGGGCACATTGAGGTCTTCTACTACATACTTTGCTCCCAGTTTTCAGTGTGGTATTACTAGGTCCTTAGAGAACTCTCCATGCTGGTTTTCAAGAGTCCATCCTGATGTGGGCCATAGTTTTCCATGGGAGTAATTCATCTCGGTCAACAAGGATGGGCCTACAGGATGAAACGCCCTTAGGATGTGAGATGTTACTTGCCAAACAGGAATGGTCTTCACAAAATGGCCTGTTTGCTCATAAAAGGACAGCAACAGTGTAAGGCCGGGGTGCAACAGTCCATTTTATATCCAGGATTTAGCAAGCAAATACAGTACAAAGATTTGTTCAACACTGCATAGAATGCATCAAAATAGAGAAGCAGGCCCTTGAGTCTTCAATGCCTACAAAACTTGCTAACCTTGGCAACAAGTAGCAATGGATCTGTTTGTTTGGAAAGGAAATATATATGTTGCAGTCACTGATTATTTCTACAAATATATTGACCTAGCACTACTCATTCAGCCTTTGTCATATCAGGGCATGCAAAAATTAAAAGCTATATTTTGCAGACACAGAGTTCCTCTTTCCCCCAATTTTTTTAGTTGTTTTTCAGCATTTGGAACATCACATGAACACATAAAAACATAAAAACACTCAACAAAGAAAACACAACTAATAACTAATAATAATCAATGGTTCCTCTTCATCCTGGAGAAGAGTGACTAGTGGGGTGCCACAGGGTTCTGCCTTGGGCCCGGTCTTATTCAACATCTTTATCAACGACTTGGATGATGGACTCAAGGGCATCCTGATCAAATTTGCAGATGACACCAAACTGGGAGGGGTGGCTAACACCCCAGAGGACAGGATCACACTTCAAAACGACCTTGACAGATTAGAGAACTGGGTCAAAACAAACAAGATGAATTTTAACAGGGAGAAATGTAAAGTATTGCACTTGGGCAAAAAAAAATGAGAGGCACAAATACAAGATGGGTGACACCTGGCTTGAGAGCAGTACATGTGAAAAGGATCTAGGAGTCTTGGTTGACCACAAACCTGACATGAGCCAACAGTGTGACACGGCAGCTAAAAAATCCAATGCAATTCTGGGCTGCATCAATAGGAGTATAGCATCTAGATCAAGGGAAGTAATAGTGCCACTGTATTCTGCTCTGGTCAGACCTCACCTGGAGTACTGTGTCCAGTTCTGGGCACCACAGTTCAAGAAGGACACTGACAAACTGGAACGTGTCCAGAGGAGGGCAACCAAAATGGTCAAAGGCCTGGAAACGACGCCTTATGAGGAACGGCTAAGGGAGCTGGGCATGTTTAGCCTGGAGAAGAGGAGGTTAAGGGGTGATATGATAGCCATGTTCAAATATATAAAAGGATGTCACATAGAGGAGGGAGAAAGGTTGTTTTCTGCTGCTCCAGAGAAGCGGACACGGAGCAATGGATCCAAACTACAAGAAAGAAGATTCCACCTAAACATTAGGAAGAACTTCCTGACAGTAAGAGCTGTTCGACAGTGGAATTTGCTGCCAAGGATTGTGGTGGAGTCTCCTTCTTTGGAGGTCTTTAAGTAGAGGCTTGACAACCATATGTCAGGAGTGCTCTGATGGTGTTTCCTGCTTGGCAGGGGGTTGGACTCGATGGCCCTTGTGGTCTCTTCCAACTCTATGATTCTATGATTCTAACTAAACACACACAAAAAGATTATTTCTTCTAATACCCAACTTCTTCACATTAATAGGTGACTTCCTCAGATCCCCTCTAACTGACTTTCATTATATCACTTTTATAACAGTTCTCCAAATTCATATTTCTAATCATAACAACTCCTTTCATTTACAAACCTCTTCTCCTACTATTATTCTGATCCATAATACTTACTAATACTTATTCTTATTCTACCCCTAAGCCTATTTGATACTTCCAAGGTGCAGACACAGAGTTCCTGAGACCCTCATCTATGATAACAGACTTCAGTATAGCTCAGACAGGTTTGTGTACAAGTATGATTTTGAACACCGCACTAGCAGTCCACATTATCCTCAAATGCAGGTCTTTCTTTCAAATAACAGAAGGCATCCATCACATCCAGAAAATTATTGGAGCAGAAAAACCTCCCAAGCAACACATTTTCCATCCACACTGAATATGTTGAAGATTATTCACACATTTTGTTTTTAGAGGACACACCTAAGTTTTTTTTAAAAAAATTGTACAAATATAAAGTATAGGAGCGACCAACATGTTTGCAAGCATATGTATCATGTAGGAGGACTCTTCAAAGACCTGTGGTAGATGGCAGCATTCCTGAGCTATTGTGTCTACAACCTGCAACAAAACATGCCACCTTCAGTCTGAAAAATAAAATGAGCAAGCATCCAGCAACATCCTACTTCCCCAAGGCTCACAGAAGACAAGAAGGAAAATGCATGGTTTCTATAGCATTCCCCCCTCCTTTAAATATTACTCAGCTCTGAATTTATGACTATGTTGGGCCCTTTACTTCCTAAGGAAAACATGATCTAACGAGTCGCTATTTTTGTTCTTCTAGTAGCTCAGTGGCTTGGCTAATAAAAACTCCGACTTTCTAAAGAATCTCCTATTATTGTTAATATTCTTTCCAGCTCTTTGTCTTAAAAAGAGATGTGGTAGCAAACTATAAAAAGACAAATCAATATTGACAGGAGAGCTCAGAGTCCAACGGCTTCTTTTGCACTGAGTGCTCAATACCGCTTGATTTTGCTGTTGTTCCACTTCCTCCCCCTTCAGCTAGCAGATGAATTACTCATCAACTCCTTCCAAAGAGCATTTGAAGTCTGCCATGACCCATTATAATGGTTCCTGTGAACAGGACTTCTTTCCGCTGCCCCCCTCTACTGCTGATCTCTTCTCTCCCTTTTTTTTGGTAGCGCTGCACTTTGGTGGCCTCCAAGTCACCTCAAGTTGACTAAAGGGTGTTATCACCAAACTGACATGACCCTTTTGGTCATCTGTCATGGGAACGATCAGCACTTTTCACATTGTTCCTGTGTGTGTTTGAGAGAGAGGGAACATCGGTAAGAGGAAATGCTGACATGACTCAAAACCAGGTTTTTAATGAGGAAGAGGCAGCAAGTGTTTCGTTGAGGCCTGAGGTTTGGATGCTTTTTAAGCAAAGGAGCTAAATGTTACAGAAGAAGTATCTTGTGACATCAAACAAAATAAATCTAGATGGGTTGCTCAGTTGAGAATGTCTCTGGGCTTTCTCGTTTATATACGGAATTAATTTTTCACCATAGGGAATACAAAACAGCAATGGTGTGAAAACATAACATGGTCAATGGAAAAGGCATGTCCTGAAATGTCAGATAGAGAGGAGAAACAATGCAGAGGTTGTCTGCCGGCAGTAGAACAAGTTTCCTAATGAGCAAACCTAGTTAGGAGGATTTCTTCCTGGAAGTCAGGAACGTTATGGTTTTGTGTGTGTAGTTTGGGAGCTGCACAGCCAGGGAAAAAACAATGCTGTCCAGGGTTGTAAAGACTGCAGAGAGAATCATTGGGTGCACTCTTCCCACCTTAGATCAAATCTATGCTGTCAGGTGCCATAAGAAAGCTGCAGAGATAGCGCAGGATAGTACACACCCCAGAAATGATCTCTTTCAGCTTCTGCCTTCTGGAAGAAGGTATAGGGTTATAAAGACCAGGACTAGCCACCTCAGAAACAGTTTCTACGCAAATGCAATTCTGGTTCTAAACACAGCATAAGGAGTCTCTATAGAACATTGTATTTTAAAATGGGGTTTCAGAGTTTTTAGGGGTTTTTTAATGTCTTACGTAGATTTTCAATTTCATTGTTCTGTATGGGACAATGACAATAAAGATATCGTATATCATTGCCTCATCCATTCTGTCACTGTTAGGGGAAGGGCTGTAGCTTAGTGATAGAGCATCTGCCTTGCACATAGAATGCCCCAAGTCCAATCCCCAATGGCATCTCTAGGTAGGACTGGGATAGACTCCCAGTCTGAAACCCTGGAGTGTCAACACAGACACTACTGAGCTAGATTGACCCAGTAGTCTGGCTCAGTATGAGTCAGCTTCCTTTGCTCCTGTGCAAATAGATCTCTTTCCCTGTTTGCATCTGTTTTGTTTTATCGCTTGTTTGCCACACTGGACTCCTTTGAGATGTAATTAATTAATTCGTTTATTTTAATAAACAGCTTTCCTTAGCTGAAGTGCCTGATCTCCTTTCAGTTCCTGCTTTGGCCAGATCTCAGTAGAAGTTCCTTGCCTGACGTCCCTTGGGTCACCAGTTCATAACCCACGACATGGCAGGTTCAGGCCTTCTGACACTGGTGGAAAGCTACAGCTCTCATGTTAAACACAGCTGGGAAGCAACCTGCAAATGCAGCAGATCAGCTTTTCCCTCTGCAACATGTGTCTGCTCTCCTTGGGTTGCTCTGCTCAACGGTTGAGCAACCCAAGCTGTACAGCTGTATACAGAGAGCAATTTGAAGATGTCTGAACTGGCCTTTAGTGAACCCTGATCCATTTTGCATCACTAACCCCACCATCATTTTTCAGTCACATGGGAAATTAGTGACACGGTGCACTTTGCTCATTGCCCTTCAATGGGAAACTGTGAAGTACCATGGTAAAGAAAGCTTCCTGGTGAACCACAGGTGACACTTGCAGGAAGACCACTGCCCCGTGTGGTAGGAGAGAAAACTGCAGCCCCCCAGCGACAAACCTTCCAGGCTCTAGACAGGTTCCACCCACCAAGCCAGCCATTGGCTCCTCCTGAGCATGGAGGAGTATAGGAGAGTGCCCTGTCTGAGTGGGGCCTCACTTGAACAATGACAAAAGCCTTCCTGTGGTGTTGTTCTTCAGTTCTGCTTCCTAGTTTGTCCATGGATCCTGATCCACCATTGGTCCTGACTTGAACATTTGTCCTTTCTGGCTCCTGACGTTCTGCAGATTACTACCCACAGCCCTTCCCCGACAGTCATTCATGATCTACAGGGGGGGGGGGGGAATCAGAGTCATCAATAATGATCCCATCTGTGTGTTGAAGTCTCAACCAATAACCTTGGAGCTTGGCATTAATGATTAACACATTCTGTGTTTATGGTCTTCTTAAGCTGGCAAGCCTACTCTTCCCTCCTCACAGGAGCAGCTTCTAATACTTACACAGGAACAACATTAAATATCAACACCTCCTCATTGTCACTATATTTACTAGGCAGGTAAAATTTATTAGCCCGTTGTGGGAGGCTTCAGACTTTTAATTAGTCTACAATGAAACTACGAAGGTGGGACAGCAGGGTGGGTTCTTCTTTTCTTTTGAATAATGTTTTGGCTGTGGTTTCTCATATATTTTGTGCATCAGTCACCAGCCCCCAATCACCAAATGCTCATAAACACAAACAATATTTTGTTCCGCTTCTGATGCATATATCACAACAAACAACTTCGCAGTGGCAATATTTCTTTTGTCTGTTTGTTTACATATTTATAGGCTTCCTTGCCTGTCCTTCACTATATGCTATTATAAAGAATGGGCTGCAGCAAGGTGGTAATAAAATAATACCATATTAAAAGCATTTGCATGAGAAGAATGTGACGGGTCCTAAAAACCCAGCTCAGCTGTCATAGGCCAGGCTAAAGAGGTGCGTATAATGAAAGCTATACAAGGAAGGTGGCAGACACACCTTTGCGGGGAGGGAATTCTGCAGCTTAGGTCATGCTAACAAATGAACCTGGAGACATCTGCCCATAGAGTTTGGATTTGATATCCTGCTTTATCACTACCCGAAGGAGTCTCAAAGCGGCTAACATTCTCCTTTCCCTTCCTCCCTCACAACAAACACTCTGTGAGGTGAGTGGGGCTGAGAGACTTCAGAGAAGTGTGACTGGCCCAAGGTCACCCAGCAGCTGCATGTGGAGAACGCGAACCCAGTTCACCAGATTACGAGTCCACTGCTCTTAACGACTACACCACACTGGCTCACATAGCTAAAGGAGTTAAGTTAAAGAACTTATGACAAACCTGATGGATCAGACCAGTGGCCTATCTAGTCCAATGTTCTGTTCTCACAGCGACCAACCAAATGACTATAGGAAGCCTGCGAGATGGACATGAGGTCAATAGTACTCTGCCCACCTGAAATTCCCAGCAACTGGTGCTCAGTGGCATGATGCCTCTGACAATGGAGGCAGAACATAGGCATCATGGCTAGCAACCACTCATAGCCTTGTCCTCCATGAATCTGCACAGTCCTCTTTTAAAGCCACCCAAGTTGGCCATCACTGCTTCCTGTGGGAGTGTCAGGCTTCAGGGAATCACATCCTCCCTCCCTCACAGCAGGCTGCCAGTAAGGAAAATACAAGAAGCTCTTACCAAGGTAATTTATTCAATATTCACAGAGAGAGACACAGGATGCTGTCTCTAGGATAATGGCATTGCTCTGAGTAATCTTCTCCCCGCTTCCCTTCTCAGTTGTCAAAAGCCCCACCTCCCTTCCGGTATCTGCTTAGGGAAAATTGCCTCTGGGCTCTCTACTCTCCTACTTTAATTGCTCACTGTGTTCTGGGAGAAGGGGGGTCTGGAATGCTCTCTAGTGATAATGTGTCACCCAGCTGTTCCTGATCTGCTTCTCCCATTATTTCCCAGCTTTGCCCCTCTTCTGTCTCTGAGCTGTGACCCTCTGCAAACCACTGTTGTAAATCTGTACTGTCCTCCTCTTCTTGGGAAGTTTCAGGAGGAGGGGGAGACAGTCTGCCATTTTTCCTCAGTCCAGTCCCTGACAGGGAGTGAGGTTTCTAGTTTAACTATGCACTGCATGGAGAAGTCCTTTCTTTTATTTATCCTGGACATTTGCAGGCCAAAGAATCTGGAGGGGGCCATGTTGGGGAAGACTGCTCTCTCTGAATATCCTGCCTCGACACTACAAAAGCTAGAAGAAATGTACGATGGTCTGATGGTTGTTCATTATCACAGCATCCTGAAATTGAGCTCTTTCTTTATTTCTCTCTATCAAAGATCAATGAGCCATCGGGTAGAGCAAGAAACTGGTTACAGCAAGATGTTTTATGTTCTGCTTATCGAATGTGCATATTTTGTGTCTGCAGATTGCTTCACATTGTGACTCTTGCTGAATTGCCAAGCCTTATTGTTCCAGCACCACAAAATTGCCTTGCAAACTTTTGAGATTTCTAGAATAAATAATAACACTTTTTAATTTTCCTCTCTGGTTCCTTAGCCTCTGTATACGCATAACTGCAATCACTCTTTCAAACTTCCCCTTCCGTGATTCGCTCCAGGGCTTCTGAGAGCTGGAGTTCCTATAACACAATGTAATAATGCCAGTCTTGTTCAGAAACCTATCCAAATCACAAGATTTAGAATTAGGCGTACACCGAATTTTCAGAGCACTGAATTTTGGTACAGCAAAGCCTTTTTCTGAAAGGCTTGCCTTTGAGAATGGCCAGTGTCCAATCAGCAAAGTACTGAGCTTCATTCAAAGTTTTGTGAAAAAGTTTTGTGCCTTGAGAAGGAGGGAGATGAGATTGCAATTGTTGCGGTATCTGATGTATTCACGAAAACGCTCTCTGACAACAACTCTATTCATAGATGTGCAAGAGCATTTCCATTCCACTTTTCTGCTCTTGAAATGGTGGTTGGGGCTTTAACTTTACCAGTTTCTGGGAACCGCAGAGTGCTGTTGCCTTGATGCCCAACTTGAAGGCTTTCCACAGGCTGGCCACAGGTCAGCCACTGTGAGAACAAGATGCTGGACCAATGGCCTAGTCCAGCATGCTCATCTTTCTGTTCTTCTTTAGCTATGGGCAGATATTTCCAGTTTCATTCACTGGCATGAACTGATGTTACAGGTAAGGTAAAGGGACCCCTGACCATTAGGTCCAGTCGTGACCGAATGTGGGGTTGCAGCACTCATCTCGCTTTATTGGCCGAGGGAGCCGGCGTACAGCTTCCAGGTTATGACTAAGCTGCTTCTGGCGAACCAGAGCCATGCACGGAAACACCGTTTACCTTCCCGCCAGAGTGGTACCTATTTATCTACTTGTACTTTGACGTACTTTCGAACTGCTAGATTGGCAGGAGCAGGGACTGAGCAACGGGAGCTCACCCTGTCATGGGGATTCAAACCGCCGACTTCTGATCGGCAAGCCCTAGGCTCTCTGGTTTAACCCACAGTGCCACCCGCGTCCCTTGAACTGATGTTAGTACTGCACTATTGTAACATTAACCACAGAATTAATTTTATCGGTCCTATGCTCATGGCTTTGGAGGGTGGGCGAAGGAAACACTGTTGGCAGTGGAGCAGCTGCCACTGTTTCATGTTGAGCAAAGGATGTTGGGGCCTGTGGATCTGCTTGTGGACTTCCCACAGGCATCTGGTTGGCCACTGGGAGAACAGGAGACTGGACTAGATGGGACATTGGCCTGATTCAGCAGGCTCTTCTTCTGTTCTTATGGGTCCTGCTGCCCCAAGCAATATGCCCCTAGAACAAGGATGGGGAACCTGTGTCCCTCCAGGTTCTCCAGGGCTGATGGGAACTGGAGTCTGACAAGATCTGGAGGGCATCTCTGTTCTAGAACCAGAAGTAGCTGGCAGAGGGATAAGCACCATGCACCTGGCCTCCTGGCCACAGTGCCACTGCCACTTATTAGAAGAAAGAGGGGGCAAGATGGCGAGAAGGTCAGGACTGGTGACACCATTGGATCCGCTCCACTGGTGCCAAACTCCCCACTGCCTTTCTCTGCTGACCATTCCTGGTGCTCCACTGGTGCCAAACTCCCCACTGCCTCATCCCCTCCCACTGACACCACTGCCTTTCTCTGCTGACCATTCCTGCCTAAACTACTAATTGGATTGTTCTCTGAGTACTAACAGGTTTCTGGGGCCCAAAATGTTTCTGTCCACCCAGGTTGGTTACTGTTTCCTCTTGTCCCAGAAAATCTTGGAAGGCTTCCTGTTCAGCTTGGATCTTTGCCAGGGCAACAATAATATTCACTGTGCTTGACACCAGATTCTCCGCTCCTAGCTCTTGATTGGCTGCAGTCCAGCTCCGATGAACCACCGCTGCCTCCAAAATCTCCAATAACCAGCTATGGGATCTGTAAATAATGTAATAGGGCCTTATGCAGCCAATAATAAGGTTCTGCGGTGACGGAACCACAGCAAAACTGCTGGTACACCACAGAATTACATCACTGATTCAGACGTGCATTTTGCAAATGAAGACAGATAAAAATGCTCAGAAGGGGCCTTTGAAAAAGTTGTAAACATGCTTAGCTTTCGCAGTGGGCAAAAGCAAATGTGAAAATGGATGGGCTGTATGTACCATTGAATTCTTCAAGGGAGACGCCCTGGGGAAAGGGAGCAAACAGCATTAGGTACTATTGCATCCCCTGTCCAGTTAGATGCTCTTCAAATTATTATCAGCGTTATGAAAAAAAAATCCCAATGTTGATGCAATCTCATTAAAACGCTGAGTGAATTACACATTCCATTAGTGGGGAAGCAGCTTCTCCTTCCTGTGGGCTTCTTCACCCTAAGCAAGAAGGCACCTGATCGAATAACTTATGTGATAAATTCACCAGCTGGCCTCTGAAGTCTTTAAAGGCTTAGTAAGCATTTTCATCCATCATAAAGGGGTCATTACAGCTGCAGAGGCGAGTGGAAAAGAAGAGCCCGCTCTCTCATGCAGAACTAATTCAGGTAGAAGAGGCGGCTCCTGAGGGAAGTGCACTACTTGCACTATATATATTTTTGAGTGGGCATCTTAGACCACACGGTGTTCCTCAGTGTCATTTCTCTTCAAGATACTGCAAGTCCTAAGGCCCCACTAAGCTAGGAAGCTCATCTCTGCAAAGGCTGAAATTCTCTTGGGGGGGGGAGGAGGGACTTTTCCCAGAGGAATATTTTAAAAGCAAGCTGTCTTGTTTCTGAGAGCATATGCCACAAAGCTGCGGTCAGTGCAGGTTTGAAGAGCTGATGCTAAAAGCTGGCATCCATTTCTAAGGCAAGGCCACTTCCTCAGGAGAACAGCCCTTTTTCTTCCTTAAAAGCCCAATTTCCCGCAGAAGGATTGCTTGGTGAATTCAAACAGTGGGGATTATCCTCTCAGGTACTCTCTTGAACAGGGTCACTCTAGCTCAATGAAGGTCCAGCCTAGGTTTCATTCATTCGTTCATTCAGCCTTTATTGCCATAATTCAGACAATAAAAGACAGAAAAGACAGAAAAACAAAACACCATCCATAAAACACTGGCAATCCAGACATACTAAACACATAAAACATATAAAAGACTCAGGAGCCACCATTAAGTAAAATTAAGTCGTTTTAGATTTGACTTCAAAAATGCTCAGCCTTCTCCTCAGATCGCATAAATCTTTCGCCTAGGTGTTATCAGGACCAGCCCAAGTCATTCTGGCACCTGAGGCAAACCACGAAATGGTGTCTCCCTCCCCACCAGGGAAGAAGGAAGAAGGAGGAATGAATGAATGAATGAATGAATGAATGAAAATCTACATCCAGTACAAGGGGGGAATACAGGTCTACAATGGGATTTGCTCATAGCTGTCAACTTTTCCCTTTTTGTAAGGGAAATTCCCTTATTCCGAATAGGATTCCTCGCAAGAAAAGGGAAAAGTTGACAGCTATGCATTTGCTGCCCTTGTGGATCCTGTCACCTGAGGCAGTTGCCTCACCTTGCCTCACGGGTGCGGTGACCACTTACCAAAAGGTTATTTTGGAACATAATAGTTGGAATCATAGGTTGCTGCATATGATGTAATATACTGTACGGCAACATTTCAAAACTGTTCTATGGTGACACTGTCATTGTTCTCCCCCTCCCCCCAGCCATTTTGAGGAATTGCGTCCTGTGAGTTCCTGGTAGCGTTCCAAAGGAAGTTGCTGAAGCTGTTTCCAAAGTGTTTGCCCTTACCCAAAATGGTGCCTAAATACAAAGGTCCTACCCTCCACATCCTGCTTGTCAGCTATTGTTCCATATACATCATTCATTTTTATTTGGCGCTGTGAAGGTGCCTTATATGGACATAGGCCACTGGGTCCATTGAGACCAGTGCTATCTCTTCTGACCAGACAGAGGTCTTTCCAATGACTTCCATCTGAGATCCTTGGATGGAAAAGCTAGTGACTGCACTGGAGACCTTTTTCAGAAAAACATAGGCTCTACCATGGAGTCGTAGTTGACTGCAGCATTGTCTAGACCAATGTTTCCCAAGCTTGGGTCTCCAACTGTTTTTGGACTACAATTCCCATCATCCCTGACCACTGGTCTTGCTAGCTAGTGATGATGGGAGTTGTAGTCCAAAAACAGCTGGAGACCCAAGCTTGGGAAACACTGGTCTAGATGGCACTGGGAGGTAGAAGATAAATAGTAGGGTTGCAATCTTTCACTTGAATCCTATGCATGTTTCTGAACAGTAAATTCCATTATGTACAGTGAAGATTATGGTACCTCAGGAAAGTCATTCCCATAGAAATCAGTAAACAGTCAGAGAGGCGCAAACTTGCTTTATAAATGTCCTGCACAACAATACTGATGGGAGCAGTGAATGTAAACTGTCGTCTTCTTCTTCTTCTAAATACTATCCCATTCCCCACTGACTGTAATTCACAGTCTTCCAATTAGGTTTAACTATACAAAGATTGTGATTCATTATTTTCTAAAGTGTAATGAAGTGGAGGAATGCTGCATAATACTTTTTTTTTTCTTTTGAAAAAAGGATCACACTACGTTATGAGCTTTTAAAATCTAAAGTAGGTCACTGGAAAGCAAGGGAATTATATAAACAACTTGATTAGAGATTCAGTAAACATAAAATAAACTGCTAAGAACCTTTTGAGTGTTAGCTAGTGAAATTCACTAATAGCTTGAGCAGCTCTAGTTTTTGGCTATATATATTCCTCAAAGTGATTACACAAAACAAAAACTTTCTCTGCGCAGAAAGAAGAAACGCCATGATGCATTTGCAGCAGTACAACCAGATGCCTTCATCTGCCTCAGCTGCAACAAAACATGTCTCTCCCCCATCTATCTCTCTGCACCCACAGCAGGCATTGCAACCTTCTAACAGTTTGACTTCACCCCCAAAGGAACCTTCCTCCATTATCTCCCGAGGAAGGAAACCAATAAAACTTTTAAAGCTGGGGACAATGGTTTTGTAAAGAATTTGGATTTTGTCTTCCACTTTTCTTTTGTTTTTATAATTTGCTTTGAATTCTTTTTTTTTAAAAAAAAGTGACTAATAAATATGACAAGTAAGAATACTGACAGTGGATAAATGAAATGGGATTTTCATATTTGATCTCAGTTAATCTGCAGGTGTCATGTTGCAAAAAATATCTTTTATAAGATCCTTACAGGGAAGCTCTTGTAAAGAGCTATAACAGCTTACAGCTTTCGAAAGCTTACCTTAACTGTTAAAAGAATGCAACAAAAACACACTGCGGTTCACAATGAAGAAATTAGCACATGTAGTGTAACCCCTTGCACATTTCATCACTAAATTAAGTTTCACTGTGATGGCTGGTGATTACTTCCAAGGAAATGTGTGTAGGATTCCTGGCATGTGGCCCAATCCTATGCACATTTATGTAAGTCTGCATAGGATTGCAGCAGCCATAAAAGCATCTGAGATTACTCTGGCCAGACAAGTAGCTGGAACGTGTGGGATGCTGGGACTTGGCAAGAGGATATATTAATGATATTTAATCCTCTAGAGACCCATGTATGTGGGTTAACAATAAAGGAAAATCTGCTGGTGCCTGCTTTTAAAACAAGGGGCTTTGCAATTCTCCAGCAGGAGAAACCCTCTAGCAAAATTTTATTCCAATAGTCAAGCAGTTTAATGCAGCATAGGAATATAGGATATTAAACCTCATTAAACTTTATTTATTCCATTCAGCTACCCGTTTTTCAATAAATAAACCACAAAGTAAGATTCAAATGCTTTACTTACAGTTTCTAGCTGTCAGACATGCATTTTCCTCATGCGGCTGCAATAAATTAATGCAGGTAAAGTACTCTTAAGTAGGAATACAGCAAACCAGCCTCAGGCACTTGTCTGAGCTTGGGTTGGGAGCTAAGTTGTGGCTGAGGGAAGAGGGAACTCACAATGGCATATTTTAAGTTCTAACAGCCTGTATTTCCACACTTTACTTTGCTTCATATTTTGTGATGCTATTATAGCTGCAGTGGCTGAACTTTGCTACAAGGGGGCTGTGGCTTGAAGCCTATTTGAGCCATTTAAAGAACCCTTACATTTCCACCAGATCAGCAATGTAGAGTGCACACCAGTCCCTTGCGATCTAGATCCTTCCTACCTTGGTCTCCTGCTTGCCACTGTGATCTACCCTCTAGACAGGTGTGAAAACAGAGGCAGAATGAGCCTGGACCATAGCAGAGTTGTTTGTGCAGGCAGTTGGGGAATGGCATTGCTACAACAGCTCAAATGGGCGGCTACATTTTATAGGCATCTGCAATGTTGATCAGAGGTGCGGGAAGGTCAGGTGGTACCAGGTGCGGAAAATTTCTAGTCACCCCCCTCACACACACACACATTGATTTTTATTTTATTTTTTGCCTGCAAAAATGGTTTTACGTTATTTCATATTTTCTTACAAAGGAATGTGGATTCCGGGCCTCTGATAACAAGTAGCCGACTATGGACAGTTACTTAAATCTACCGGATGGGTTGTGTTTTGGCTTGTGTTGTTTTGTTTTATATTTATTGTTTATTTATTTAATGAAATTTATTTTTAAAAACCTGCAAAGTGGTTGACCAAAACAACAAAACAACAACAAAAATCACAGCAGTAAAATAATAAAAAAAGAAAAATCCTACCTTAAAACATACAAAAGCTAAAATATTAAAATTAAAATTATTTCAACTTCCTAAACATCTGGGTATGCTTGCCTAAAGAAGAATGCTTTTAGCAGGTGCCTGAAAAGAGACTAGCAAAGGCATGTGCTTTGTTGCAATAGGTGGGGAGTTCCAAAGTACAGGGGCTGTCGCAGTAAACAATGCAGTACAGCTATTATGTGGAACCTGTAGTAGTGCTTGAAACTACTGAAGGGGAGGTTTTATTTACTGTGCTTTCACCATGCTCTGTATTATCTGAAAAGGAAAACATTTATTTAAAAAACAGGACTGTACAGCAGCAATCTAGTCTCATAGTGATCAGTGGGACTTATTCCCGAGCCGACGGTGCATAAGATGGCCTGCAATCCTATGCACCCCTTGCATCCAACTTGTACCTAAAACTCTGCACAAACCTGCACCAGAGAATTTAAGAGTTGGAAGGGACCCCTGAAGGTCAACTAGCCAACCCCCTGGGGCAAGGCCAGAATCTCAACTAGACCATCCTTGACCGATGGCCATCCGTCTTCTGTTTTCCCCCTCAGCCAGGACACACAACGGATAAAGACACAACAATGGGGACTGGAGGTGAGGGAGGGAAGCCCAGCGGAGGGTAGGGCAGTTCATAAAAAACTTTTTTTAAAATAAAATGCCTGCTTCAAAGGTCTTATCTTACTAAACTAGGGATTATATAGCTATATCTGAGATTTCACACATATCAGTTAATATCTTCACCCTGCTCCACTGAACTGAAATTTCAGCCTTCACGACACAGGAAAATGGCCAAGTAAGCAGCTATTTTCGTGGAGGAGGGTCAAGATATTGACTGATATGCATGAAATTTCAGATATAGCTATATATTCCCTAGTGTAGTGAGATAAGACCTTTGGAGCAGGCATTTTTTTAAAAAAATAATAATAATAATTTATGAACTGCCCTAGTAGGGCAGTAATTGTTCCTTGATAATTTGTCATCGTCCCCCTCCATGATGGCACCTGGGGCGAACCGCCCCCCGCCCCCCTTCCTACGCCCCTGATGTTGATGTCCAGATGGGCAGTCTTGTTAGCTCTGTTGCAAAAAAAGTGGCAAAAGCTTTTTCTGGCCTCAGCTTTCACTTCAACCCAACTGATGCAGGGAGGCTCTAAAGTTGTTGGTTTCCCAGGCGTCACAAGACTTCTCACTTTTTCTGCAAGGTTTCTGTTTAAGGCGTGTCTATCATGCTAAGATTTGGGGATTGTGTGGCTGTTAATTAATTGATTAATTGCCTTTGAGTGTGCCTCAAGGCAATTTACAGACATACCATAAAAACAGCTAAAATAGTTTTTTTTTTAAAAAAAAAAACAGCACATAAACCAATTGAAGATAGGTTCAAAACAACACAAAATGATCATCTAAGGTTTTCAATTGTGTGATCACCAAACTAGTGACCTGCTGCTATTTCCTCCCATGTGGAGGGCAGGGAAATAACCAAAGAATGAACTGAAAGTTAGCTTTGCCTGAGCAAACTCATTCCATGTGAAACTTACAGGGAAGGGATTTGGGGAAGCAACGAAAATACAAGGATTGAATCATTCATGGGAACTTATACCATTACTAAAACCATGCACTGTGTCGTATATGTGTGTCCTTATTAAAACTTCACAGAGCTGATGGCTGAGGAGGGGATTTAAGTAAGCTTAGTTTGCTCTACAAAATCAATTTATTAAATGCATTTGTAATGTGGTTAAGCCACTACTCTAGAGGCTTGTCCTCCGTGCAGTTCATTTTCACTTTTGTTTTAGCTAAGAGGCAAAGTATTCTTTTTTGTGTGGTGGTAAATCAAGGATAAGGAACCTGCAGCCACCTCCAGATGTTGTTGGGATTGTGATGGTCAATAGTCTGCATGGTCAACAAATAAAGGACAGATCTCCCCACCCTTGTGGCAAAAAACAGAGGGGAAAATAAAACAGAGTAATGGGAAAATAACAACAAAAAACATTTAATTTAAGGCATTATCCATTTCCTCTCAAACTGTAGTTTGGTGGCCACAATGTCCATAGGGAAGAAAGCCACTTTAGCTTACAAGTACAGTGGTACCTCGGGTTACATACGCTTCAGGGTACAGACTACGCTAAGATAGAAATATTACCTCAGGTTAAGAACTTTGCTTCAGGATGAGAACAGAAATCGTGCTCCGGTGGCACGCCGGCAGCAGGAGGCCCCATTAGCTAAAGTGGTGCTTCAGGTTAAGAACAGTTTCAGGTTAAGAACGGACCTCCAGAACGAATTAAGTACTTAACCCGAGGTACCACTGTATATGATAATTACCTGTGACTGCTTTAGGACCAGATGTAAAAGAGGACAGGACTCCTGTATCTTCAACATTGTTAGGTGCTATTTAACTGCTAGAATTCTCCTCAGTTACCTTGTCATCTTCTGCATCTTAAACAAGTTGCACTGCCTAGCTATGAAGGTTATCCAGAAAACTCTTTCCTCCATGCCTTTGCTTCGCTGTTTGTAGTTGTGCAAAACACAACCTCAAGAAACACACACACACACACACATTATAATGCCCTTATGCAACAGCTCTACTTCTTAGGCTGCTACTCACACAGCGTGGAAATAATTCTCATCAGGGTTGTTTTTACAGCCCATGCTGCAATTTGCTTCTTGGATATTTTATTATTCCAAGGGCGCCCCCTCCTGCTCCTTGAATGTAATACCTTATGGCCCCATAGGTTTTAAATACATATATTCAACTTTGACTACACACACAATTTATGGTTTTAGCAAAGCCTTGCTTTCTTTAAAATCAAAGTCCACCATAGAAGATGCTGGGGAATGGGAGCAGGTGAGAAATAATTATGTATTATTTCACTGAATGGCCTTTTCACCTGCCTCTCTGAGGTATAAAGCCTCCCAGCATGTATTACAACCAATCAATACAATATTTATTTATTTAAAAAGCACTTCTGAGCTGCTTAATATTTTAAAATCTCTAAGTGGTATTGCAAAAATAAAACAGTATCCTAAAAAGAGCTAAACCTGAAAAACCAGTATAACAGAAGCTGGAATTCAGTAATAACAGGGCTTGTGGGCCAGGGAAACCCTGGGTCAAAAGATACATCTTCAGTGGCATAGCGTGGGTTGCCAGCGTCCAGGGCTGTGCACAGTAAGAGACAGTAAGAGCTGTTCGACAGTGGAATTTGCTGCCAAGGAGTGTGGTGGAGTCTCCTTCTTTGGAGGTCTTTAAGCAGAGGCTTGACAACCATATGTCAGGAGTGCTCTGATGGTGTTTCCTGCTTGGCAGGGGGTTGGACTCGATGGCCCTTGTGGTCTCTTCCAACTCTATGATTCTATGATTCTATGATTCAGAGGAAGAAGGGAAATGGATGGAGTATGCATTTCAGCCATGCAGATTGCAGCCACAAAGATAAGAAAAGAAGAGTCATTCTGTGGTCTGGAGAGGTCACTTCCTGGTTTGCATGGAGATGCCATTTTCAACAGAGCCCAGCAACAGAAGCACACAGTTGTATTGAGGCAGCACCAGTTGTTGAAATTTTGTGCCCTTAACAATTTTGCACCCTGGACAACCGCCCTTGTGCCCCCCGTGCTATGCCACTGTATGTCTTTACAAGACATCTGACAGATTATGCTTCACATACGGCAGAGGGAGAGGCGTTCCAATGCAGAGACGATGGAGGAAAATGCCTCTTTGGGGGTCACCGCCCAGTGAAATTCTGTAGGGTGCAGGGCCAGGAGTAAAATTTCCCCTGGTGATCTAAGTACGTTTCCGAGCACAATTCAAAGTGTTGGTGCTGACCTTTAAAGCCCTAAACGGCCTCTGTCCTTTATACCTGAAGGAGCGTCTCCACCCCCATCATTCATCCCGGACACTGAGGTCCAGCTCCGAGGGCCTTCTGGCGGTTCCCTCACTGCAACAAGTGAAGTTACAGAGAACCAGGCAGAGGGCCTTCTCGGTAGCGGTGCCCGCCCTATGGAACACCTTCCCACCAGATGTCAAGGCAATAAGCAACTATTTTACTTTAAAAAGACATCTGAAGGCAGCCCTGTTTAGGGAAGTTGTTGAAGTTTAATGCTGTATTGTGTTTTTAATATTCAGTAGGGAGCCACCCGGGATGTGGGTGGCGCTGTGGGTTAAACCACAGAGCCCAGGACTTGCTGATCAGAAGGTCAGTGGTTCGAATCCCTGCCACAGGGTGAGCTCCTGTTGTTCGGTCCCAGCTCCTGCCAACCTAGCAGTTCGAAAGCAGGTCAAAGTGCAAATAGATAAATAGGTACCGCTCCAGCAGGAAGGTAAACGGCGTTTCCGTGCACTGCTCTGGTTCGCCAGAAGCAGCTTAGTCATGCTGGCCAGATGACCCGGAAGCTGCACGCCGGCTCTCTCGGCCAATAAAGCAAGATGAGTGCCGCAACCCCAGAGTCAGTCACAACTGGACCTAATGGTCAGGGGTCCCTTTACCTTTACCTTTAGGAAGCCGCCCAGAGTGGGCGGGGTATGAATATATTATTATTATTATTATTATTATTATTATTATTATTATTACTATTATTATTATTATTATTATATTATGAGCCACTGCATGAATTCTGGAATGCATCTATGCCATCTTAACTATATTATTCTACATCTAGATGATTGGGACCGAAAAATTTACATCGAGGAAGGGGAGGCCTTCTGGATGCTCCTAGATTAGATCTCCCATCACCCTCTGGAAACAGGTCGTGCTGGCTGAGCCTCATGGGAGTTGGAGTCCAACAATGTCTGGAGGGTCACAGGTTCTTTAACCCTGGTTTAGCATAACATCTGCTGTGAGTCTCAGTCCACACAGAGCTGCAGCAAAAACCCCGCAGGGCTTGAAAAGAAAGATTGAGGCTCAGCCTGGTGCTTTCAAGTGAACATTCATTTTGGCAAGTGTGCGTGACACATTTTGACAGCAGTCTTTCTCGAGGACATGCTGCCTAAATGTCATAAAAATAACCACTACCATGGTTATTAACGCAACAAGTGTACCCACATCCTAAAATATGAAGCAAAACCAATCATTTATATAGAGCACAATGGTAAGTGGGTAATACTGATACTAATAATTTATTATGTATACCCCGCCCATTTGGCTGGGTTTCCCCAACTAATCTGGGCGGCTCCCAGCAGAGTATTAAAAATGCGATAAAATATCAAAGATTAAAAACTTCCCTGGATTTCATCCTGGCAATGACTGTGCACACATGCATGTTTGCTCAGAGTGAAGAAGAAAACAAAACAAAACAACTAAATAAAAAATAAGTTTGTTCTTGGTATAATCTTTGGAATTATGGTGCACAGTATGGTATAAGCTTTCGTGTGCATGCACACTTCTTCAGATTTTTGTTGTTTAGTCGTTCAGTTGTGTCTGACTCTTCGTGACCCCATGGACCAGAGCACGCCAGGCACTCCTATCTTCCACTGCCTCCTGCAGTTTGGGTCAAACTCATGCTGGTAGCTTCGAGAACACTATCCAACCATCTCGTCCTCTGTCGTCCCCTTCTCCTTGTGCCCTCCATCTTTCCCAACATCAGGGTCTTTTCCAGGGAGTCTTCTCTTCTCATGAGATGGCCAAAGTATTGGAGCCTCAGCTTCACTATCTGTCCTTCCAGTGAGCACTCAGGGCTGATTTCCTTCAGAATGGAGAGGTTTGATCTTCTTGCAGTCCATGGGACTCTCAAGAGTCTCCTCCATCACCATAATTCAAAAGGATCAATTCTTCGGTGATCAGCCTTCTTTATGGTCCAGCTCTAACTTCCATACATCACTACTGGGAAAACCATAGCTTTAACTATACGGACTTTTTTTGGCAAGGCGATGGTCTCTGCTTTTTAAGATGCTGTCTAGGTTTGTCATTGCTTTTCTCCCAAGAAGCAGGTGTCTTTTAATTTCGTGACTGCTGTCACCATCTGCATGGAGCCCAAGAAAGTAAAATTTCTCACTGCCTCCATTTCTTCCCCTTCTATTTGCCAGGACGTGATGGGATCAGTGGCCATGATCTTGCACTGCACTTCTTGATAGATGTAGAAGATTTAGCAGAAGCAGCACTCTGGGTGGGGGCAGAACCACAATGCTAGCTTCCCAGAAGATGGCTCCGCTGGAGCTTATTGGGAGGAGTAAGGCAGCACAGAGGTCAGCCTGGTGCAAACACACTTGGCAGGAGCACCAGATTGGCTCCACCAGGGCTTTTGCACCATGCTAGTCTCTCCCAGTAAACAACAGCAACCCCGCAGAAGCTAGCAAAGCTGCTCCACCCCACTCAGCAAGACTGATCCAAGAGTGTTAGTGTGGCCAGCACCCTAATGTCTCATTTCACTAGGTTAATAATAATAATAATAATAATAATAATAATAATAATTTATTATTTCTACCCCACCCATCTGGTTGGGTCTCCCCAGCCACTCTGGGCAGCTTCCAACAAAAAATTAAAAATACATTAAAACATCAGTTATTAAAAACTTTCCCTACATTAAATGCTAAAGAAATAAAGAACATTGCTACGTGCTCAAATATCAGACACAATACAATCTTTAGTATATATCCTTTAACAGTTCTTGCTCAGGCTACTTCACAGACTAAAATTCAATTAGCACATTTGTTGCTCAATTATGAAAAACCGATGAACACATTAAATATAGCTTTTCCAAAAGGCAAAGTGGAAAAGGAAAAGGAAAAGGAAGGCAAGACAGAGCAACAGAGGGGTGTGTGTCAATAAAGAATGGGCCCTCTAAAAACATCTCTGGAAAGTAGGAAAGTTTCCAGACATTTATCGAAGAAGGGGAAGACATATGGACATCCTCCTCTAACTTGGTACCCTCCCCATGTTGCTGGAATCCAACTCATAAGTATCCTTGCTCATTGGCTGGGCTGGTTGGGGCTGATGGAGTTAAAGGAGGGCACCAGGTTGGAGAAGGCTGATCTAGAGGAAGCACGGCCCACCGTGATACCTGCCACAACAAAGGTCATCTTGTAGGATTCCCAAATAGTTGGTGGCAACCTTGCATAGCTGTCAACTTACAGATTTGAAAATAAGGGACCAGCAGCCTCGAAAATAAGGGATCAGCAGCCGAAATAAGGGATTTTCCAAGCACAGGTATGTTCAACTTCTGAGCCCCTCCAAGCCAAAGACAGAAAGCCCAGCCAGCAGCCAAACGAAGCCTCAAGCGATGGTTCCCACAGCACAGCAACCCGGCAAAGGGGATGCAGCAAGGGAAACCACCGTCACCTCTCCGCTGGGAAGCGCTGAGCAAAGGCAAGTCCCCAGGCAATCCGGCCGATTTGGTGGGCACAAGGCATGCAAGCTCCACCCCACAGTCGTTCTTAGACTCCTTATTGGGTGAGCAACGCAGCCAAGCAACACAATTGAAGCCTCCCTCCTCCCTGGCCGGCAGGGAGGGAGGGAGAGGAGCTGCTTCCTTTGAAACCCGGGAAATTTAAGGGACATCATCAATAAGGGACAGCAGTGGGACACGGCGCTGGGATAAGGGACTTTCCCGCCAAATAAGGGGCGGTTGACAGCTATGCAACCTTGTAATGACTATGAATTTGGACTCCACCCAAATTTTAGGAGACCTGAACCAGGCTCCCAAGCCACATCTGCTTCTATCCAATTTTTCATTTTTCAAGAGCAACCTTCCCCCACCTGGTGCCCTCCAGATGTTTGGGATTTTAGCTCTCATCAGGGAACAATTGCAGCACACCTTAGTTGAGGAAGGTGATTTCTGATGTGTTTGAGAGATGGAACGGTGTACCTTGTGTCACTATGAGCTCAAGCTTCTCTGCTGCATCTAAATACTGGTATGTTTCTGAGTGAACGTCAGCAAAGAAGTCGGAGAGGGGAAAGAGGAGTGTTGTCTCTTTACAATCTACTAAGTAATTTAGTTTTGACAGACATATGTTGAGAGTCTGTAGCACAAATGTAATAACAGAATGACAGCGTCTCTTATTAGTAGGTGATGGAATGCTGGGGAGAGAAGCTTGCCAGATCCTGCAAAGTCATTGTAACAGCTGTGTCTTTTTCCTGGCAAATGTCAGCAATTATTTGGATATAGGAAAGTCTGGTGCAAGGTGGGAGTTATAGAGGAGCCCTTGGGTTGCTTCCAGGCTGTTACCATGTTCAGGTGGGATTCAATCACATACAGTCAAATTCAGGTTTCACAGTTACAACTCTCGCACAACAAAGCAACTTTGTTTTCTTGTAAGGAAACTGAAATAAAAATACACCAGGAAATATGGGCTAATAGCATTTGCTTGACACAGCAGTGCCTCACCTCTCTGCAAACAAATCAAAATGGATGCTCAACAAGCAGGCCGTCTGGAAGTGACCTTGGCTAGCTAGTTGCCAAAGAACCGCCATTATAGTCACTTTGGGCAGTGTGACACTTTCATTCAATTTTACCATTTCCATTGGTTCAGCTTGCTATTAAAAACGTTTCGACCCCAAATCAAAGCACCTGCAAATAATACTTCAAAATGAAACATGAAACCCCCGTTTCCCCCCTTTTTTCTTTCTGACCTCATGTGATTGTTCCTCAAGGACCACTACATAGCTGTCTAGCTTCCTGATTCTACCAGCTGAGTGATGATGGCAACATACAATTAAATGGGCATATGTACCAGGTGTGAATAGCAAATGCACAAATCCCTTGTCCTTCAAAACAAAAATGGGTGTCTTGTCTGTCCTTCATTGGTGACACTGTATACCGGTAATTATTGTGTGCTCTAAAAGAAGATCACTTGAAATATGGTTAAAAAATACACTGCTTTTCTTGGCTACTTGATCTTGATATAGCAAAACAAAGGTTTTCAGTCCTATCTGAATCTTACTTCCACACTAAATTTCCTTGCACCCCCCACAACCAAAATCTAAAATGGAGCCTATATATGTTGTGGTAAGCCTCTCAGCACTGTACGTAACGCTGCAGAATTTATTCTCTTGACCCACATTCCTCAGCACCTGTGGCTTCTCAAATTGCCACATAGCTCTCCATACACGGTATCAGCAGCTCTAGGTTAAAAAAAAAAAAGGTAAAGGAACCCTGGAGAGTTAAGTCCAGTCAAAGGCGACTATGGGGTTGTGGCGCTCATCTCACTATATACAATTCAGTGTGTTAGATCCAGTTACTGTGCAATCCTATGCATATCTACTCTGATGTTAGTGCCACTGAGTTCTGTCAAACTTACTCCTAGTTAAGCATGCAATAAGCTCCACTGAAGTCAATGGGACGTATTTCTGAATAGACATGTAGACATTTTCTTCTCATTGAATTATGCCCTATTTCTTCCGTTTGTTTCAAGTTTTACTCCACAACATGCAACTGCAGGTAGAAAATTATATTAGCAGCATTTGAAGGAGTTGATATGGCTTTGCTGTATGCAACATTCCGATTTGGTCCATGTATAGCAATAGGTATAGCAGTGCAAAATTGCATTGTTTAGTGGTATGAGAGATTTTGGTGTCAAGCAAAAGCTGTTTACATCCTCCTTAATATGTACCACAAGATGGAAAGGCATGACAACCACACTCACTCACAGAGAAGTTCTTCGCACACCTTCTCTGTTCAGAATGCATGGATCGAATGAAATGTGAGTATGCTTAGGCCAGCGGGCAGGCAAGTCATATTCAAGGTAGGAGTGGCTGGAAGGGCACAATCGTGTGCATTGTGGATTATTTTTGCTACTTACTGAGATCTCTCATGGAAACAGCAGGAAGTACTGGTGGATACACTGACACCCATGGGCACCATGTTGGCAATGCCTGGATCATTACGTTAACTTGGTGGTTGAAAACCAGTCGCCTAGGACTCCTAACCAACTTGGGCCAGCCTTAATCTGCTCAGAAAAGCAGGGTCACAACCATCGAATGCAGAGTGAAGCCAGTGGATTTCAGTGCTTCAATCTGTGTTGGATTCTAGCCAAAGTCCACCCACATACAGCATTCTAGCATAGGGCAAGCCGAGATAGGTGAACTGACAGCTACGGCAGTGAACTTCTCAGTAAGCTTCTGGTTTTATCTACAGTACGTCAGATAAAGTTATATTATCTTCATGGCTGCCAAATATCCTGTCGAGACATTGAGTTCATTATCCCAAATGTTTGACGAATCAACTTTCCAGATAAAACCAAATTGATCCAAAGCCAAGGCAGCACATCACGGGAGGAAGACATGCCAGTTCTTAATTAGCAAAAGATCAATTACAAAAAGATCTGCCCCAAACTGACAGCAGATTTTCAGAATTTTTTAAAAGTCGATGACTGCAAGCTCAATAATCATTCAGCATTCTACAAGGGTTCGTGCATGGGTTCGTTTTCCCACGAAAGCCAATAAAAAACGAGAACCTTCAGCTCACACAAGAAAAAAAATGAAACCTCTGGCTAGTATGGATGTGTAGACACCATGTCACAGAGAAAAACCCTTAAGAGACAATGACACCCTATGGACTCCACTATTAAAGTAAGCTATTTCCATTGAAATTCCCTTACAGGGTACCTATAGGGCTGTGGCGCTTTTTTGCTTGATCAGTCAATTGCTCTTATTATTATTATTATTTTGGCTGTTTCTTTCCTGCCCCATTCCATGGTGTTAGATGGGAGCAGGGATGGAAAAGGTTTGGTTTCTCATTATTTTCTCTTGTTTCCCTCTGCCTTTGTTTTGTATGCCAAGCCACAGAATGCAAATGCTAGTACATAACATTTTTCAAAAACTGGTTGCATTTCTTTTGTTGCCATTCCCTACATCTTGAGTGGGACCTGAATGACCTTGTCTCTTTGTTTAGGAATCCAACCTGCAATCGGAAGGCACTTTTAATCCATTCCAAATTCCGATATATGCCTACTGGAAGAGAAATTAAAATATCCTGCTTGTCCGTGTCCTTTATCCATCTAGAACATTTCCTACCCACTCTTCCTGTGCAACCAGGTAACAGCTTTGCCTGATTGTTCCATTCCAGCTTTTTCTTCACTGTGACGAAGGAGGAGCTCAGGTTGGTTCTGCCCTGGATGTCTCACCTAGACTGACTTTCTCACTGGCTCCAGGCCATCAGATCCTGGGACATGGCAGCAAGATCTAGCTTGGAGAGGGAGGCATGGTTCAAACGCAGAAAAGGCAAAACCCTACAGTAAGGGATGGACACCAACTCCCATCAACTTTAGCCTGAATGGCTAATAGTCAGGGGTGATGGGAGTTGGAGTCTTGTAGAAGAAAAACAGATGCAACCCAATGGTGGAGGCTGGTAGTGTAAGAAACCCAAGAATTACAGAGAACAGGTAGGGGGTGAATTCTAGCTCTGATCATCCAGAATGAGACTAGACCCATCATCAGGAAAAGCAAGACAGTTACCTTTGTCAACTGATCATGGATGTTGTATAGGACAGCAGCTTGTGACAGGGCAGAAAATGGTGGTCAGTTTTAGTTTTTTATTATTGTTGTGTTTTTACTGACAGGGAGCAGGCTTTGAGTACTCGGTTCCTTGACCAAGATTGTATGGGGAGAGACATTTGCTGCTTTGTGCCATGCAGCAAAAAGTAGGTGCATGACTGAAAATAGATGTGGATCAGGCCCCAAGGGTTTGGAAGCAGAAGCAGTATGCTCACCCAGGTACAATTTGCTCAGACTGATGAGTAAATTCTAAGTCAGGGCTTTATAGGGCTTGGTTGAGAAGTATTGGTCCTTGGGATCAGCTGACAACACTCAGTCAAGCACTCAGCCAACCACAGTACAAACAAGCAGGCTGTCGCTGCTAAAAAATCTCAGATTTCAAGGGCTGAGGAAGCCTGGTAGTTGGGGGAGATGAATAGATGAGAAGAACCCTGAGCTGATGGGTGTGGCCTTTAAAAACTGGGGTGTTCCAATGCTGGAATCAATTGGCCCCTCTCCAATTTGCACTGCTAATCTCCTTCCTCCTGGTAGTGCCATGACTTGTAAACTGTTTACCATTACTGAGTACAGTGGTACCTTGGGTTAAGAACTTAATTCGTTCCAGAGATCCATTCTTAACCTGAAACTGTTCTTAACCTGAAGCACCACTTTAGCTAATGGGGCCTCCTGCTGCCGCCACGCCACCGGAGCACGATTTCTGTTCTCATCCTGAAGCAAAGTTCTTAACCCAAGCTAATATTTCTGGGTTAGCGGAGTCTGTAACCTGAAGCGTATGTAACCTGAAGTGTATGTAACCCGAGGTACCACTGTACATTATTGTTGGTGGATCTGCACTGCCGAATACACTACCAGGACAGGTTTAAAGTTTTGATGTTAGTATATGAAACCTTAAACAACATGAGACCAGGATACTTAAGAGTGCCTTATTCCCTGTACCCCAAGTTGGTCACTGTGGTCATTAGGGTGGTTCCACATGTCTCAGAAACTCACTCTGTGGCAAAGGCTTTAGCGTGGCAGCTCCTGTACTTCAGATCTTCATTCCAGGTACTATCAAACAGCTGTGTTGCCTTATTAGGCCCTCAACTCCTACTGAACACGTTTTTATTCAGAAACGCCTACCCAGATAGGTGAGCACAGCCATGTCTACCATTAGTTTTGTCAAATGCCCGAGAAATATTTTATATTGTTCTAATGTGCTCTTATTATCTTATATGTTGGCATCTTGTAAAATACCTGTTGTACATTGCTTTCAAATTTTTCAGATGGGATTGTCAGATTTATTTTAAAAATTGCCAACTCCCCCTTCACACTGCCAACACACAGACACACACACACACCTCCTTTATTAAGATGTACATCAATTTGGGTGCAACAGCACTGAGCCCTTGTTAGTATTGTTTATAAAGTCATTTTATACTACTTTTTGGCCCTAACAAGGGCTCCCCACAAAGCTTTTTACAAAAAAAGAGTACAACCAAAAACAAACACAACCCATCAGGAAACAAGAATCATTACCAAAAACTTTAAAATTGATTAAAAGGAAAAGGTAGTGCTTTTTTGCTTTGCGACACCACTTTATAGAATATCTTGGCAAGTGAAGTATATCAGAATTATACTGCTTCAAATGGTTGTTAAGAAAGGTTCTTTAAAAAGGCTGACTAATTTATTTTTTCACTAGCTAAGTTTTATGTTTATTTTGATGGCTGTTTGGAACTGTTAGTTCTTAGTTTTATAGTAATATTTTGATTGTGTGAGTCAGTTTAATTTGCAGAATTGCTGCTTTATTTTATACTGCTTTGCTGTTGATTAATTAGCTGCCTTGAGGTTCTTTGGAAAAGACATTTCTAAAACAAATAATTTTAAAATAGTCAAAACCTCCCTGTTAAAAGCCACATGGGGCAAGAATGCTACCTGCCTAAATGCCATCAGGGAAGGGGCCAGTTTCACCTCTTTGGGAATTCCTCAACCTGGGTGCCATCACAGAGAAGGCCCCGTCTTATTTTTACACTAGCTGAACTATCGGTGGGACATATAACAGAGCCCATGAAGGTGATCTCAATCTATGGGCAGGTATATACAGGGCAATGTGATCTTTCAGCTATTTAACTGTTTTAGGGTTTTGTAGGTAAGCACTAGCACATTGAACTGCCCCCAGAAACAAATCACAGCCAATGTAGTTAACATAAGATAGAAGAAGTATTGTGGCCTAAAAAGCTTACCCCCAAAAGCAATATGTCTTTGTTTCCTAGCACAGTATCTCCTCGCACTCGTCACCTTGGTCCTTGACAACTGCTAAATCCATTATGTCCTGTTGTTTCAGCTCTCCAGCGTGACTGCTTAGCAAGCAATGAACCATTCATTCAGCTGGTGTTTGAGAGCCTAGTGTTCTTGTAAAGTCCGAAAGCATTTGAGAAGTTGAACACAGGCGCTTACGGAAATGCCTTGATGTTCCCCATTGATTTTCTCCTGTGACTAAGAGGCATCTGTCCAGCCTGCACATGTAAAATGAGAATGCTAATTTTTTCCCTAGAGGAAAGAATGCTTTTTAAGATTGGGATTTTTCTTGGCAGTCTAAGTCTCCTAATCCATACCAGCCTGCCACAGCGGTCATCATCTCTGAAGACAAGAAATAAAGCTAATATTGTAAGAACTCAGCACTTTGCAATTAGCGGGCAAAGGAAATGGAATGAAAATAGCCCATCTCATAATCATCACAATGAGGCTAAAACTTGCCCTGGGACCTTAGGGTGAACAGCAGGATGGTGATGATCGGGATAATGATGATGGTGACAGATCCTCCAAGTGTCCCTTTTTTCCAGGGACAGTCCCGGATTTACAGAAGCTGTCCCAGTTTCTGATTTGATCCCAGAATGTCCTTCTTTTCCTTAGGACGTCCCTAATTTCATCAGAGAAATGTTGGAGGGTGTGGTAAGATGTCCCTGTTTTCATCAGAGTTATGCAACCCCACAAGCCAAGGAGATAAATAACTAGACAACCTTTAGAAGACATCTGAAGGCAGCCTTGCATAGGGAAGTTTTTAAATGTTTAATTATGTTTTTATATATGTTGGAAGCCGCCCAGATTAGCTGGGGCAACCCAGTCAGATGGGTGGGTGTAATGGTTCTAGGGGTTGCTCGTGCATAAACCGGTGCAACACCTGGCTGGGTTGCCTGAGTGAACCTTTTCTGTCCGGACAGCCACTCACCTGTGGCTGTCTCAATCGCTGGCAGAATCCATCAGTGGGCGTTTCTTGAACTTCTTCCAGGAAAGAAGCTCTTTGACGCCTAGTCTCCTCCTACTCTCCCTGCGAGGAAGGCTTCTGAGCAAGGAGGGTGTGGGCAGCAGAGGACCCGTGCTCTCCCCGCTGGTCCCTGGCAAGGAGTCATGGGACCGCCTCGCCGATTCCCCCATCTGCCCCCCTTCTCCACTGGTGCTACGCTGATTCTCTTCCCCAGAAGATGGGCTGCCTCTCCCCATCCCGGGACGCTCTCTGGGACCCCTCCGGAGCCCACTCTCTCCCTCCGGCCCTGATGGCAGTTCCCTGACAGTGGGGTTGTTGTTGTTTAGTCATGTCCGACTCTTCGTGACCCCATGAACCAGAGCACACCAGGCACTCCTATCTTCCACTGCCTCCCGCAGTGGGTGGGGTAGAAATCATAAAATTATTATTATTAAATCATTATTTTCATGAGAGAAATGTTGGAGGGTATGTGATGGTGATGATGATGATAATTGGAAAGTGTCCAATGTAGGTGCTGAACAAAAACTGAAAAGCTCAAGTCCCTGTCCATTAACTTACAATGGGGGGGGGGAGGAGTTTGTGAGGGGATGGGTGAGGAGGGAAAGCTTTGCACTGCTTACAGGAGGGAGTAAAAGGAGGAGGAAGGAGTTTTAAAATTAATTAACCCAGGAGCGGGGACATGTATATTTTTTAAGGTAACAAAATATGAGTTTTCAACTATTCCTTAAAGTGAGTCAAGAAGGTGGTAGTTGAATAAGGACATCCAAGCAAAAGATAAGCTTGCTGGATTAGGCCAATGGCCCACCAAGACCAGCATCCTGTTTTCACAGTGGCTAAACAGATGCCTGTGGGAAGGCAAGAAGGAGGACAAGGGCTCAGTAACACTCTCCCCATTTATAGTTCCCAGCAACTGCCATTCAGAGGCATGGTGTATTTAAAGGTGGAGTGGGGAGCCTTTTTGTCCTCCTGATGTTGATAATAATAATAATAATAATAATAATAATAATAATAATAATAAATTTTATTTATACCCCGCCCTCCCCAGCCAAGGCTGGGCTCAGGGCGGCTAACAAGCAATAATAAAAACAAGTTGAATGAATACAACTTAAAAACAAGATTAAAATACAACATTAAAACATTGAAACATTAAAATGCAGCCTCATCACAGGAGCAGAAAGGGAAAAAGAAAGAGGGGGAGGGAATCAAATTGGCTCCAAGCCAAAGGCCAGGCGGAACAACTCTATCTTACAGGCCCTGCAGAAAGAAATCAGATCCCCAGGGCCCTGGTCTCATGAGACAGAGCATCCCACCAGGCCGGAGCCAGTGTTGAAAAGGCCCTGGCTCTGGTTGAGGCTAATCTAACTTCCTTAGGGCCCGGGACCTCTAGGGTGTTGCTATTTATGGACCTTAAGGTCCTCCGCGGGGCATACCGGGAGATGCGGTCCCATAGGTACGAGGGTCATGATGAATTACAACTCCAAACAGTCCTATCATGCGTGGCCAATGATTAGGCATGATGGGACGTGTCGTTCAGTGAACATCTGGAGGACCAGAGATTCTCCACACCTGGCTGAAAGGGAAAGAGATGAATATGAGTGAATGCCACAGATGAGAATTGGACAACTATGGTGCCACACACTTGAAGTGCTGGGGGTGCCCCCACAAAAGTTGGGCCTATGAAGATCATAGATGACAGGGATAATTATTTCGGCACTTCTGAAATCAGCAGTGGTTATATAATTACTCAGCATAAATGTGTTATTTCCAAGTAGGAAATAATAAAACAGATTTGATGAAAACGTTAGCATAAAAAGATGGATCTAAGCCTGCATATATTATTATTTTTTCATCAGAGAATCCAGACGCCGTGCCACTACTTACCACAATGAGTGTGAATTAGAATATCTACTTCAGCATAGATAGGATTTGCATAAGCACTTCAGTGGAAGGTTCCTGTTACGCAGCTGACAGCGATTCAAGAATTGGCACTGTTTGCTCACCCAAAAGCTTCGTTCCTGCAAAGGTTTGGCACGCTGCCTTTCCCAGAGTCTGGCTTGGGCAAACACATTCTAACAGCCCTGATCCTAATTCTGTTCTCCTTGACTGTGGGTGCCAAGTCTCTGCAGTCTGACTTCTCTTCAAGGCCAATCCTGTCTGAGAAACATTTTTCCTTTGGGGGGGGGGGAAGCTGCCTGTTTTCTACACCTTGAGTAAGCTAAATAAAATGGAGGGCAGCAATGGTGCCAGTCTTCTCCATTGTGGACAGGAGGAAGGCAGTGCCATGCGACAGGACCACAGTAACATGTATCTGGAAACATGGTCCACAATTCTGGGCATCAGCTAGACTCAGAAGGAGCTCTTCAGGCTATGTAAACGTGCCAGAAACTGCCTCTGTAGAATATTAGGGAATCGATCAGTAATTCACTAAACGTCACATGACATGACAGTGACTTAGCATATCTCTGAAAAGGGTTGTAAGAGGGTCTGGCTCTGAAGAGTTACCACAGGAATGGGGAAGTTGTTATACTACATTCCAAACACTTGGCCATGCTGGCTGGTATTGATGAGAGCTGGAAGCCAACAACATCTGAAGGGCCAAAGGTTTTTCATCCTTTTCATATAATGATAGATACTACAGTGCTTGCGGCCCCACCCACTCACCTTGGCTGGATTGGCTCAGGATTCAAATATTTAGATGACAGGAAAGCCCGCCAATCAAAGCGGCCAGCCAAGGGGTTCCCCAGCTGCTGGCAACCTAGCCCCATCATTGCTCCCGGGAGATCAGAGCCCGCCACCCCATAACCGGGTAAACAGCCATTTGCAGATCCCGACGACAAGTTTCTCTACAGTGTGGAGGTCTGAATTTTAGTGTTAAAAAATGAACCAATTTTTTATTGGCACAGAATAAAAATGATCAGATATCCTACACTACAGATCATTGATCACTATGAAATATGTTGACATTTCTGTTCCTCAACATCTAGAATTAAAATCATCAAGATGACTAAGATATTTTTTAAATAAAAATAAATAAATCCAGATTTGTGGAAGAGAATGTCCACGGTAGTTACTTTGTCTTCTGGTTGTTAAAAATCTATTTAATAGACCCTATTACATTTGGAGGACAGCATATAAATCTCACAAATAAATGAATAAATTTCCATTTCACTACTGTATACAATTCAGTGTGTTAGATCCAGTTACTGTGCAATCCTATGCATATCTACTCTGATGTCAGTGCCACTGAGTTCTGTCAAACTTATTCCTAGTTAAGCATGCAATAAGCCCCACTGAAGACAATGGGACATATTTCTGAATAGACGTGTAGACGGTTTCTTCTCGTTGAATTATGCCCTATTTCTTCCACTTGTTTCAAGTTTTATTCCACAGTATGCAACTCCAGGTAGAAAATTATATTAGCAGCGTGTGAAGGCGTTGATATGGCTTTGCTGTATGCAACATTCAGATTTGGTCCATCTAAAGCAATAGGTATAGTAGTGCAAAATTGCATTGTTTAGTGGTATGAGAGATCTTGGAGTCAAGCAGAAACTGTTAACATCCTCCTTGATATGTACCACAAGATAGGTAAAAGGTAAAGGTAAAGGACCCCTGGACAGTTAAGTCCAGTCAGAGGTGACTATGGGGTTGCGACACTCATCGCACTTTCAGGCTGATGGAGCTGGTGTTTGTCCACCGTCAGCTTTCCGGGTCTTGTGGCCAACATGACTAAAGTGCTTCCGGCACAATGGAACACCATGATGGAAGCCAGAGTGCACGGAAACGCCATTTACCTTCCTGCCACAGCGGTACCTATTTATCTACTTGCACTGGCATGCTTTTGAACTGCTAGGTTGGCAGGAGCTGGGACAGAGCAATGGGAGCTCACCCCGTCGTGGGGATTCAAACCGCCAACCTTCTGATTGGCAAGCCCAATAGGCTTATAGCTCTTAATTGGAGGATAGCTCCAACTAAAATTAAAAGCAAACAAACAAACTGAAAACGGTAAGACTCTCTTACCACACCCCAAACAGGCTTCTGTATAATAATGGGGGGGGGGGAATCATCCATGCTGGCAAAGTGTTCCATCCCTTATGACATAGACAAATCTATTATGTGGAAGACAAGATTGGGAGCCAGTCAGGATTGGGCTAGCACGAGTGACTTTATACAACTTGACCTGGGCTGCTGCATCTCTGCAAGGCAGAATGGCATTCAGATTTGCTTTGGTGAGAGACAAGGACAATAATTTTTAAAAGCTACTTTCTGATCAGATTAAATATGTGTATGACAACACAAAATACCTATAAAAACAGGCTTGCTTCGATGATTTGGGATTTTTTTAAGGGGCCAAAGAGAAGCAGCTGCCCCAAGGTTTAAACATTCCGCTTCCAGGCCTCTCAGGTTGCAAACCCATGAACACAAAAAGTAAGTCCTACTGAATACCTTTAGGACTTATTTCCATGTAAACATGCATTAGAACATTCTTTTGGAATCTCTTAAAGGTCATGGTTTGTGTGTGTTTGTGTGTTTAAGGAAGTCAGCATGGCAAATTGCCCACATTGGTCTTTTATTGATCCAGTTGATCACAAATGGTTTCAGAAATATTTGATCACTCCACATTCCCTGACAGACACTGTCAGTAAACATCTATACCCTTGAAGTCATTCATCCTGCCACTGTAGGCTTTAAGAAGCAGGGAAGCAAGATCAGAGGGCGTAAAAAGGATTGATAGTTTCTGAAGCTTTCCAAAAATGAGAAAATGAGGACACGGCTAATCCTTGCTTTTCAAAGAGGAGCCCTTTTGTTCGTTCCCTGAAACTCAGTAATTCAAATCAGTTGGAATTAAATTAATATGGATAGGCGGTTCTTTCTTGGGTTGATAAGGGCTTATTCAGCTCTGGTAGCAAAATGAAGCGCTCACAGTATTTGTTTCTCAGGTTGCCAAGTCCAATCAAACCATCTTCCACTGCATCAGGAAGGCAGCCACAATTAACGACAGGGAGGGGGAAATGTGCAGCAAAATGTATTTTTACAGATACATGAATGTGGCGTCACAACCCATTCAGTGCTGACCACCACTCCTTAACCATGCTTATGCGGAGAAAGGGAGATGCCAGAAGGTCCCAGATCTTCATAAACTATACCCTGATCCTGTACTGCCATCTTGCTCTCATGAATGAACCAATGATACTGTACTCTCTTCCCAATGATGGCTGCTAGCTAAGGAAATATCAGCAATAAGTTATGTGGTGGGGACATTTTGCAGCTTCACAGATTTACACTATTTAGTTCTTTGTTTTTTTAAAAATGTTTTCATCCTGGCTTTCTGCAGAAATACCGAACCAACAGTCATGGGGCACCCCTGTTTCTGAGACTCTACTCTGAAACTGCCCAATTATGGACATTTTAGAAATATTACTAGGGTTTTTAATTTTTTTTTAAATTTAAAATAAACTTATCACTCTTGTACTTCTCAGGTACAAAGCTGTATCATGCTGAATTATGCAGGTGTTTTACGCAAAACTGTACAGCACAGCTGCTGAACATGCCTGATGGGGTCCTGCACATGGCAAGATTACTGTATACCGACATTCATTGGACGATGTCACATTGGACACATGCTCAGAGTAAACTCGGGCCACACATAAGCAACAAGCAAAGTGACTCCGAGGGTGGATCTACACACAGGAAAAAACTGCTATAAAGAAGTCATAAATGAAATCGTTATAACGAAAGAAAAAAGCACTATGTAAAATTGCATAGAAAAGATTTTTGCTCTACAGCACCACCTGGTGTTGCATGTTTATAACGCATTCAAAACACTGTTGTTTGACTAATGTAGCTGAGTCCCCGGTTTCTCGGTTCTAATGCAGTTGGAGGCACCAGTGCCAGGCTCTTGCAAACTCTTGCTTGCCAAGAGGCACACTGCATGTTGGAGTACTTCTGCAGTGGCTAGCACACAGTGGCTAGCACACAGTTCTTGTTGGAGGAACTGGACATGGAGGAAGGGCTTAATGTTGTTCATGGGCATAAATCACCCCATGGATAAGATAAGCCAGTTGCTATGTTAATGCTCCAGTGATGAATATATAAGGCATTTCAGCTCATTAGTGTCATGGTCTTGTGCTGGGATTCAGAGTCTGTGTCACGTCACAAATTGCTGGAGCAAAAGAAATACAGTGGTACCTCGGGTTAAGAACTTAATTCGTTCTGGAGGTCCATTCTTAACCTGAAACTGTTCTTAACCTGAGGTACCACTTTAGCTAATGGGGCCTCCCGCTGTTGCCGCGCCGCCGGAGCACGATTTCTGTTCTCATCCTGAAGCAAAGTTCTTAACCCGAGGTACTATTTCTGGGTTAGCAGAGTCTGTAACCTGAAGCGTATGTAACCAGAGGTACTACTGTATTGTGTGTGTGTGTATCTGCAAAGCCTACAAGTTGTATGTATCAACATCCATAACTGTATTACTGAAGCCTTATCTTTTGCCGCAGTAAACTATTGTGGACCTTAAGCTGCCTCTGTGTGGTGAACTGGAACTGGGGGCAACTTGTGCCACGTGGGAAATCTCACCTCAGATTCCCAACATTTCTGTGGTTTGGGTAAGGTCACATAATAAAATCAAAATATAAAACCTCAAAATACATAATCAAAATAAAACCAACAACCCAACAACCCCCCCCCCAAAAAAAACACACACCATATTTTTAAAGGGTGTTGGATGTCAGTAAGATCAACCCAAGGCCTGGTTTAAAAGGAACATTCTTGCCTGGTGCCTAAAGGTGTATAATGAAGGCACCAGGCGAACTTCCCTGCTAGGTTGGCAGAAGCTGGGACAGAGCAGCAGGAGCTCATGCCGTCACATGGATTTGAACTGGACCATTATGTTGGTCCAGACTGAGTTTCCTCTCTAGCATCAGTCTTGACTGAATACATATGGATATATGAAGTTGTCTTATAACAAGTCAGACCTTTGATCCACTCAGATGTGAAAGAATGAAACTGTTTCACCCATCCTACTGCAGCGGACAGAAGGAATTCAGCGTTGAGGTCAAGAGAACAGACTGGACTAGTTGTAGCAGAATCATTTCCCCATATTATTGTTCATTTGCTCTTATGGTTCACTCGTCGTATATTCTTTAAGGATAATATCCGCCCCCAAGGATAAGTCACAATAAATGCTTAGAGAGCAATCGTAACCAACCCTGATGAAGGATATGGCAGATGTGCCCATCAGGTGGCCTCACTGGGCAGGGGACATTCATCACTGTGGAGGACTCTTTCAAGGCAGATTCCTACCTTCCTATGTTTGCAAAGTGCCATGCCATGGATGGTATTATATAAACAGATAATATTTTAAGACACTGTTCTAAAAACCTGCCCAAATCACCTTTGAAAGCAGCTTCCCCCAATCTGGTGCACTCCAGATGTTTGGAATACAATTGCCATCATCCCTGAATTTCCCCCCACATTGGCTGTAATCCCAAACACATACGGAGTGGTTTGCAGAAGCCTGCTTTCAAGGGTGAATATTATTTTCCCATCCCATGAAGATATTTGACTTCAGTTATCCCTCCTGAAAGTGTCACAGTATGTGCTGCCCTTTCATTAACCTATTGTGTAATTTTGTGGCTACTTCAAGCAGGGAGATAGTCGATTAGAACTCTTCTTGATGAAATATTAGCTTTTCACAGAGTACCCTGGAGCCTCAGAGACCGTCTTCACAAGATGAAGCTGCCGTCCTTTTCAAATGGCACCAGCCTTTGCTCATCACGCTCTTCCGCCTCCCCTTTCCCAAAATATAAAGACTCCAAAGGAGTTGAAGCTGCAGGTGGACTTAGGATGTGTATATTTAGTTCATTGCTTCAAATATTTATAGGTGGTCTTTATGAGTAAAACTGTGTAAGACAAATGGAGAGCAGATCCTCTTGATGTTTCAATTCCTGTAGGATGTTGTTAAAATCAGCAGGTACATTATTAAGTTTGTGTCTCCTTGTTAAGGAAGAGTAGGTATGGGTAAGGATTTTCCACTAGCAGTACTGCAAATGTCTTTATTCCATGCAAATGTATTTACAGTGGTGCCCCGCAAGACGAATGCCTCGCAAGACGGAAAACCCGCTAGACGAAAGGGTTTTCCGTTTTGGAGGCGCTTCGCAAAACGAGCCCAAATACCGACAGTGAACTGGGATATTTAAACCAATGAAATAAATGATTGCAAGCATCAGGATTCCTTCTGGTTCAGGTGTGTTGGCTGCAACACACAAGAATGCATGCAGCTGCCTTATACTGAGTCCGGCTATTGGTCTGTCTAGCTCATTATTGTCCACTGGATTTTGGTGGGATTTTGGACTGGGCTTTCTCCCAGCCCTGACTTGAGATGCTGGGGGTGGTGCCTGGGATCTTATGCATGGAAAACAGATTCTTACCACTGAGCTATGGCCTGGATTTTTGCACTATCACACGAGCACCCAGGGTGCCACGAGCCATCATGTGGAAATGATAACGGTGCTAACATGTGCCCAAAGCCACAGGGGATGTCCCTGCCTTGCTCGTTTCTCATTGGCCTCTTCTGGGTTCCTGCAGAGTTCTTCTGGTTCAGTCCTGAATGTGGTAGTCAAGCTGGTTAGCTAATAAAGACCACTTTGAAGCATTCCTTGGACTACTGCAATGGCGCTCTACGTGGGACTACCTTTGAAGGTGACCCGGAAACTACAACTAATCCAGAACGCGGCAGCTAGACTGGTGACTGGGAGCGGCCACCGAGACCATTTAACACCGGTCTTGAAAGACCTACATTGGCTCCCAGTACGTTTCTGAGCACAATTCAAAGTGTTGGTGCTGACCTTTAAAGCCCTAAACAGCCTCGGTCCAGTATACCTGAAGGAGCGTCTCCACCCCCATCGTTCTACCTGGACACTGAGGTCCAGCACTGAGGGCCTTCTGGCAGTTCCCTCACTGCGAGAAGCCAAGTTACAGGGAACCAGGCAGAGGGCCTTCTCGGTAGTGGCACCCTCCCTGTGGAACGCCCTCCCACCAGATGTCAAAGGAAAATACAACTACCAGACTTTTAGAAGACATCTGAAGGCAGCCCTGTTTAGGGAAGCTTTAAATGTTTAATGTATTACAGTATTTTAATATTTTTTTGGAAGCCGCCCAGAGTGGCCGGGGAAGCCCAGCCAGATGGGCGGGGTATAAATAATAAATTATTATTATAAATTATTATTATTATTCCTGTGTTTACAATATTTCAGCAACAGTGGTCTCAGAAACAAACCCGCATCTAACCCAAGCACTTGCAGCAGCAGAACACCATATTTTCACTGGAGATTTCCACAAGCGCCATTATTATTATTTATCAAATGATTTATTACATTTGAATACCACCCTGTTTGTACCTGTTAATAAACAGGTGAGATTTATTATTCATATAAAAACGAGATAATTCTATATCCCATGTAAATATATTTAGCTGGTTCTCCTTTGCTGAGGGTTTCAAATGGTCCCCCCCCCCCGGGCCCAAACTCACTGTTAGCTGCCCTGTCTCACAGTGTATACTAAATTAAACATGTTTGGGGTTGTTGTTTTTTGCAAAACTGAGCACACAGTCCTCCCTTTTCTTAAGCCATTTGGCACCACCGTGTGGTTGCAGCGCAGACTGCAATGGGGAATTAGAGATTAAGATACTGCACTGGAAGAGACAAAGGGGATGTTTGCCGAATGATGTAGTTAATCTAATTTAATTAAACACCCAGCACTTGCCAGCCTGGAGCAGTGGCTTTGACTGCTGAATTTTAGACTAGAGATGTGAAGTGGGATGATCAATGACCCCTTTCAACGGAATCACTTCGAGCACTGCAGAACAATGTTGCAGCAGGTATGTTGCACACCCACAGAGCCTTTATTTAAAAGGAACAACAAAAACTGGGAAAGGAGAAATCTGTTGTCAATAAAGTAAAATGAAATGAGCCAGGAGAAAAAAAATAACTGCAGATTTGGTGTTCCATTGAATGTCATTTATTGGAGGTGGGTGTTTATATTGTTTTAAATGTCTGCTTTGCTTTTGGGAGTGCGGTCCCATTATGTGTTTTACAAGCTGGTCTCTGACCATAATAATTAATAATAATAATAATAATAATAATAATAATAATAATAATAATTGAAGTAGAATGTGCTTTTAATTTCTTGATTTTTAGACAATGTGTATAATGGGTCCCCTCCTCCATTTCTTATTTGCCCTTGTTTGGTATAGTGCTGGTTCACCAGATTTGCAGCAGACTCCTATAGAATTCAAAAGTAAGTGCTACTAAATTCAAGGATGCTTATGCTACAATATTAACCTCATTCACCAGTGACTAATCCCCACTGAATTCAGTATGATTTGTTTAGAATTGTAGTGTTACTCCCATCTAAGCAAACAGGACCGTACCCTTTGTCTATGGGTGGTATCCAGCTAAGTTCTACTTTGAATAGACCCACCGAAATTCATAAGGTATGTCTATTGACTTCATTGGGTCTACTCTTAGTAGGATTAGCATGGTATAGGCCCTTCTTAATGTGCCTCCTCCACGAGAGATCCTGAGGGTGGCAACATGAGAGTGGGCCTTTTCTGAGGTGGCTCTCCGTTTGTGGAATGCCTGCCTGGCACCTTCATTGCATATTTTTAGGTGCCAGGAGAAAACATAAAGTTATAGCACAGCGGTTTACAACAATATAAAAACATAAAACCAAACAACAAAATCACAAAAAAGTTTAAAACAAGATAGAAGCAAAATCAGGATACAAGAAATAAAACTAAATAACTCAGCAAAGGGGGAGTTGAGGGAAGTCCAGAGGAGGGGAGGGAGAATAATTGTAAATAACATGATGAATGAGATTTGTATCATTATTTGTTATAAAATTCAATAAATATTCAAAAAAACCCAAGATAAAAGTAAAAAATTGTGTTTTATAAAAACAAGGGTTGATAGTCCATTGTAGGGAACATACTCTTAATCACCTGAATAGGCCTGGCAGGACAGAAAAGTTTTCAGCAGGCATTTAAAACTTGACACAGAAGGCGCATGCTGAATCTCCAGTGGCAGGGTGTTCCACAGGACTGGGCTGATGACACTAAAGGCTCTGTTTTCCATTGTTATCAATCGAGCTTGCCCAGCATGAGGAACGACCAAAGACACACCTGCCGATAATCTCAGGGATTGAGCTGGAATTTCCAAAGCGTTACCATAAGGTTTAGAGTAGACGTTATGGTAAAGGCATGAGTACTAATTGCCCCAACAGAGACCAAGGCATTGAAAACTCTCCTTATAATTAGCAAAGAGATGATCAAAACGTTGACAGCTGTTTTTGCTGGCACAGACCTGAGAATAGTTTGACCTTTTGAGGCAACTCTCTAACGGACGGAATCAGTTAATTAGCTGCTCCCTTGTGTACTGTTTGTTATGTACCTGTAAGGAAAATTTCGGCTAAAAATAGACGCTTGCTAATTCAAGCGAATGTAGCAGCCCATCTGAAATGTGATCAGCTGGCACCCTGCTGATTGCTTCTTCCACATGATTTTGGAGGGGGAGAAAGGATACAGTAGAGTGGCGGAGGGAATCCAAAGAAAATTGGACAAAACCGAACCACCACAACAGTGATGAATATTTCTAAAAACTCCAGCTTCTTCAATGAATATTCCAGAGGAGGGGAGAAGGTAACCCACAGTTCCCTTGTCAGGTGTGGTATCAGCATTTGGCATCCTAGGGTGGCTTCCATTCCTCATCAGGATCCACCAGCGGTGAGGCCTACGGCAGGCCCTTCACACCAGGCAACTGGGCTTGTGAGCCTCCATTTTAATTTGCCACAACACCATGGAATGACATTAGGCCAGGCACTCCAAGGAATTGTGGGGAGTTAAAATGGCAGCTCCCAACCATTTTTTAAATGGTTCTTTGGCCATCTCTGCAGGGGTAAACTTCATCTAGTAATGACTGGTGGATTATTGGCCAATTTCCAATGGGTCAACCTAAGGACGAAAGGGAAATGGATTTAGGTCCCTGAAAAACTCCTGTGTGGGTTCTCTCTCTGGCAGCATCTACACTGAAGAAACAAGACTGGTGATCTGTGTAGTCTCGCAATCCGAGAAGGTGGGGGACTGGACCCAACTACATCTTTGAGACAAGCTGCCTTTTTTTGCTTTCACATACTCACACTTACTTTTTTCCACATTCTTAAGGATCTCCGTCAGGACCTCTGATCCAGCCAAATAAGTAGAGCATGAAAATTAGGTTTGGGCTTGAATTTTATCCGTGACGTTGACTCTGCCTCTTTCCCTCTCTTCTCCTGCAGGGTAAAACCCTTGTTATAAAAGGGAAAAAGTCACTGCTAATAGTTCGGAAGACAGCCCCCTCCTCTTTCTGCAGGAACATTCCCTTCAGACTGAGCTAGGTACATTTTCAAAAGGAGAAGAGCTTTGCTGTTCATATTTCAGAAAGTGTGTGTGTGTTTTAACCCATCGAAGCAACATGTAGGGATGAGCATCCTCTGTGCATTTGGAAAGGGGAAGGTCCATAGCTCAATGTCTAGAGCGTCAGCCTTGCATGCAGAAGGTTTGAGGTTCAATTCCTAGTGGCATCTCCAGGAAGGACTGGGAGAAATTACTGCCTGAAACCCCAGAGAGCTGCTGCCAGTCGGTACAGACAGTATTAAATGGAGTGGACCAATGTTCTGACCAATGTTCTGGCGTGGTTAAGGAGGAGAAATGTGAATGATTTGGGGGCTAAGGAGGACGGGTGGAGTTTCTGTTTCTCTGCAAGTTAGTTATTGCTTTGTTTACTGTTTGTGTAATGGGTTTCTTTATTACTGTTTAGGGGGCTGGTGTGTTGTTCTTGTTTTCCCATATGTTGTACGTTGCCTAAAATATCAACATCTTGTTGTATGCCATCCCAAGCTCTAAGCGGTGAGAGAATCCAGGGATTCCAGGGGCTTGTAAAATAATAATCATTCAGGGGTTGTAGCCAATTCAGTTTTACTCAGAGTAAATCCACTGAAATCAACAGACTTAACATAGACACATTGAATAGTTTCAGTGGGTCTGCTCTGAGTGGGACTATGACCCTTGTCTACAGCCCTTATTGTTTTAATAGTTATGCTAGCTAACTTTAGGAAATGGCAGCAGGGCACAAATATTAAAGTAAATATTATGGAGTACATTGCCCCCAAGCTTCACCTTTTTTGTGTACAGTGGTACCTTGGGTTAAGTACTTAATTCATTCCAGAGGTCCGTTCTTAACCTGAAACTGTTCTTAATCTGAAACACCACTTTAGCTAATGGGGCTTCCTGTTGCTGCTGCGCTGCCAGAGCATGATTTCTGTTCTCATCCTGAAGCAAAGTTCTTAACCCGAGGTACTATTTCTGGGTTAGCGGAGTCTGTAACCTGAAGTATATGTAACCTGAAGCATATGTAACCCGAGGTACCACTGTAATTTTTAAAAGTTCCCATCTGTTTCTGAGTTGCTCCATGTTTTCTTTCCTCTTCGATCCAAAATGAGTTGCTCCGTAGAAAATTAATCTGTGTGTTCCCTATTCACCACCATACTGAGGAATCTTAAATTTACTATAACTTTTCCACTTTGAGTCAAAGTGGATGAAATCTATAGGCACAGGAGTGGATTCCGTCTGCCCAAATACAGACAGGTCCCTCCAAGGATGGTTGTGTAGAGCCCCTTTAAAGTTTGGGGTTTTTTAAGCAAAGGAAAAGCCCATAACTTTTTTCATTTACTACAACAACAACAACAACAACAACAATTTCAGTTATGAGTAGTTTCCTATGAAGCATCTTGAAATGATTTCACAGTGCAATAAAAACCTGCACAAAATCACTGCATTTGGAGTAAGAAAACAAGAATAAAAATATTCTGAATCTCAGAAGCCAGAACAGCAAGAGGGATTGCTGCGCAGTGAAAGCAGCAATCCCTCTTGCTGTTCTGGCTTCTGGGATAGCTGCACAGCCTGCATTCACTCCATAAGACGCACACACATTTCCCCTTACTTTTTAGGAGGGAAAAAGTGAGTCTTATAGAGCAAAAAATACAGTATTTATTGACATAGTCATAACCTGCAGGGCACAGCATATAAAAATTAAGTCAGCAGAAAGCTGATCCATAAGAACGCCATTAGAAAAATCAATAAAGCATCAGTAAAAAGCATCAGAGATCACCCATTTGCTTATTGTTCTATAGGTGGCTCCTCACTGAGCTCTGTTTTGCCTATACTTATTTGTGAGAAAGGCTTCGGGAGTAAACCCTGAGGAAAAATCCGTACCCACTGCCTTGCAGGACATCTATGGGAGAAGAAAAGGCTAAGGCGTAAAGCCTGCACAAATCTAGAGTGGAGTCCCTATAACAGTTGGATGGTGTCCTGTATGCCTCCTTCTGGCAAGTCCTGCAGCCAAGCTGGTGCCAAATGTATTGTTCTGCTTTCCTTGGACCACATCAATGAGGCCAAGTCTTGACAGCCTAGGACCACCATAAGCACTCCCCAGGCTTGCGCCCCGAAGGCAACTAATGCAGCAAAAACAACATGAGAGGCAGCAGTTAGGAGTTACCTGTCTCGAGGACTTCCGGGTTGGTGCCTCCGGTAATGGCGGAATTCCTCTGATCGGGAGGAATTTGCCCCGTGGGAATCTGGGTCTGGCCGCCACGGCAAAGGTGGAGACCCGTAAAAAATTACAGGCGGGGAAGCCTGTGAGTGTGGGATTCGGCGGGCACCTTTTGCGCCTCCCCTACTTGCGGGGAAACCCGGTTCCGGGGGTCCGGAGCGATGTGGGGTGAGCGGCGCAGTGCTTCGAATCGTCTGCTTCTTCCACGGAGCGAAGCCGCATAGCTGTTGCCGGAGAGCGCTGACTTTTTCCTGTGGACAATTTGATCTTAAAGTAATTACCCGTGAGTAGAGCTGAAGCGGGAGAATTGGATTTTTTAAAAGTTTGATTTGGCATTGTAACAGGGAGGTTCAATACAGGAAGTCCACCTTCCCCTTTTGTAAATAGACTGAAGCAATGAGGCTGCAAGCTGAAGTCTCAGAAAGCCTACTGTAAAGGACTAAATTTCCATTGGTAAAGAACATTAAACCCCCCCTTGGAGGCAGGAGAAGAGGGGGGAAAGTTGTGGATTGAGTATGCCTGCAGGAGAGAGCGAAGAGAGCTAAAATACCGCCGCTCTGACTCTGGAAACAGGCTGCTAGCAGGACTGACGTCTCTTGGAATGCTTATTGACAGTGTTTAGAACGTTCATTGACAGCTAGCTAAATAAGAGAAATACATTGTTTCTATTGTCTCCGGCTGCTTTTAAAAAGGAGTAAAAGTAACTGAAAATTGAAACTAACTTTGGATTGTTGGAAACTGTGTTTAAAAGAGGACATTACGGATTAATATAAATAGAAACTGTTTCCCCCTAGTGGAAGCCTTTGAAACTGGTTGCTTTACAAGAGCTGGGCTAGGGGAATTTCCAGCTGCAAGATAAAGAACTGTGAGACTCTGGGACTGACCTTGAATTTTTTAAGTGTTATGGCAAATGGAAAGGAAAAAACAGACCAGTCAATTGCTGAAAAAACATTAAGGTCTGGGAGGACTTGGCAGCATCCAGGAGAGGCTCAACATCAGGCCCCTCTGCCTCTTCCGCTGCTGCTTTTGCATCAGTACACTCAAAATCAAGAGGAATGTCAACAGAAGAAGCCTTAGTGGCTGCATTAATTAAGATAAATGATTCACTGGAACAGCTTAACAAGAAAACAGACGCGATAAATGTGAAAGTGGATGCTGCAACTACTAAAATTGACTTAAATACAGAAAGTATAAATAATTTGGGACAAAAGGTGAATACTAATACAGAAACTATCCAGAAATTGATACAGGAATCTACTTTGATATGGCAGACTGCGGAGGAAGCCAGGGAGAAAACCGTTGCTGCTGAATGTAAAGTAACACAACTTGAGAGAGAGAGTCCCAGCCCTACAGAGGCAACTTGATGAACATAAGTTGACGCCTGTTATGATTGAACTTAAAGAAAAACAGACGAATTTGAGGATCAGAGCCCTACCTGAATTGGAGAAGGAAAGCTTGACAGATTTTCTCATACAGGAAACTGCTGACTTTTGGGAATTGGACTTGGGCCAAGAAGAGTTTAGAACTGTGAGGGCCTTCAGACTTGGAAGAGGAGGGAAAAAAAGAGAAGAATAGATTAAGAGACTGCTTGATCACCCTTCGAATTAAAGAAGAGAGAGATAGAATCTTGGGTTGGCATTACCAGAAGAACCTAGAAGTACAACAGTCAAGAGTGGACATTTTTAAAGACGTCCCGAAATATCTTTTAGATTTTAGGCCTAACTACGGAGATATTGTTGCCCTGCTGAGAAGGAACAAAATCATCTTTAGGTGGGAGTTTCCCCAAGGTCTATCCTTCAGTTTCAAAGGAAGGAAAATAAAAATAAGATCAGTAGAAGATAAAGTAAAGTTTTTGTATAAATATGAAGATCTGCAGAAGGGACTTGGAAAAGAGCCAAGAGCATCGGATAGAAGATCACCAGGATGAAGTTGATGGACTATACGGACTATACGGAACTGGCGGAAATGACTGGCAGAATCCGAGACCAGGGAGAAGAGTCGGCGGAAGAAGGCTGAAAAAAATTTAAAGATTATTTATGGAAATACTGTAAATTTAATGAATGTTAGAAAAATGTTGGAATGAAGTTATACGGCTTTAGTAGAAATATTATAAGGAATTAAGCATAAACAGATTAATAGAGTATTAAAGGGAAAATAAGGTTAGAATGTGCTAAGATAATTACAGGATAGAAAACAGAGGAAGATGGAAAGGAATTGCTGAAACAATTAACAGAAGTAGAATACAAAAAGGGAGGTGCGAGGAGGTCGTGGAAATAAGATATTGAAATTATTTGATGTGCTTTAAATTGTTTTTGTTTTGTGTTGTTAGTTTAATGTGTTAGTGTTATGTAGTGTTTGTGTATTGTATTGTATTGTTCTTGTTTTTTGTAGTGTTTAAATTGTTGGGAAAGTAATAATTATTTTTTTTTAAAAGGAGTTACCTGTCTCTATACCCCAGTGGGTGCTGTGATTCTCCAATGGTTTTACTTCACCCCCAGGGGCTTACTGCATTGTTTCTTGAGACGCATGCCAACAAATTTCCAGTTAAACTTGGACAATTGATAAAGTTAATTTTAGGACTGTATGGAGTACTCCACACAGTGTATGTCTTCTCCATGCTTAAATATTAACGATACACACGTGTGCTCTGAATCAATTTCAGCCCTAAATGTATTTTTGAGACTGATTTATTTCCAGAAGTATTGGTTGAATCTCATATCTATTTTTTCTTTCTTTCTCTTATAAAAGTTTGTTCTGTGCTTTGCTAATAGATCTGTCCCTGACAGAGACTTGCCACCTCCAGGCCTGGTTTGAGAGGTACTCATTGCAGCGTTCGCTGTAAGATTCTGTGTTTCTTAGCCTGCCAGATTAAATTGATGGGATAAAAGAGATGGACACACCACCGAGAGACAAGTTGTTGCCTATGTGAAAAACGTAAGCTCAGGCTTCTTGATTCCTGGGCAAGTTCCCTTGAGGACAAAGCCACAAATTCTATGGAGCTGAAGCCATTTAGAGGAAAGAGGACCAAGAGGCATGTCCCTGTTGTGTGGCCGCACGTTGCCATGGAACCAGCTGAGCGGATAGACTGTGCAAATGCTGAAGATATGGAAGACTAGGCAAAACGCTCCCATCTTCAATGTGACTCCGAGCTATTGAAATAAACCCTAATGGAGAAGTCCTGACTTCGATTCTCTGGGGATTTTGTTCCACCCCTGAGGACTTCTGGAGTGTGTCATGATGTAAATTACACAGATTTGCTCTAGCAAGTGAGGACTTCCCACTAGTTCTTCCTACAAGGCATTAAGATCGTTTAATGTCACCGGCAGGGGTAGCCCCTTACTTCTCCCCCATAGCGTGCTCCAATATCTTGCAAATGGGCTGGGAATTCTTCCTGTTCCTGCTTCTCTGTCAAGATTGGCCCGAACAGTAAACATTCCACTTGAGTGTGAACCAGCAATCACCACTCATATCCACATAAGCGTCTTCCTTTGCTGTGATTCAAGAGCTGTTCTTTAAGACAAGAGCTTCACTCTTATTGGGGCTGGAGAATACAGATGCAGTCCGGTTAAAGGCATGATGCCTGCGAGCCAGTGACAGAATTTAAAAATAGCTTTTGCTGTCAGCATGGTTTTCTCTTATTTGTATTCCAAGGATCATTGCTTTGGCAGGCACAGGAAGCTCTTCCTCTTTGCATTTTATTTTGCCTGCGGAAAATTTACAGTTCAAATAACTTCGCTATGCTTCATCAGGCTAATCGGATGACAAATTGCTTGAACTACATAGAAGAGACCTCAGACAAGGAAGAATTGCAGATCAAAATTCTTTAAAAGCCCACCATTCCAGCCGAAATCGCCGCACAAACAAAAAGGATTCTCTCGTGCTCGTTTCATGTATGCATAAGTCGTCCAAATGATGTCCTACAGGTTTTGTAAAAATGGTTGAAGAATGGCGATCGAGTTAACAAAGCGAACCCTGTTAGCAAAGATTCCTATCTGCTGTTACGGTCTGGTGCTACAATATTTCATTTGGGGAAAGAGATCTTTTAAAAATGTTTTCCCTTAAAGTGCAAAGAGCTATGTAGCCTATTAAGGACCACAACTTCCCCAAAGCCTCCCCCAACCCCATGCTCATTTTATTTTCAAAATTTGAATGGATCGGTGATTTTCAAGATTATCAGTTTCACAAGTGCCGTGTGTTTCATCTGTGAATATGGCACAGAATTATAACAACCAGAGCCGTTCCTGTTGCGATGGCTGACCTTGCCTTGAGTGACATGGAGCCGAGATGCTAACGATACATTGCCCCAAACCAGACTTTCCATGCTGGAAAATGTTAGTGCCTCCAATCATCATTCCAGCTGCCTTGGAATATAGATTTCACTTTATATTTCTGCAAGTATTTTCATTTCCTGATATTTGGAGAAGCACAGATTCAATTATTTTGACTGTTACTTTTTGTTAGCGACAGAACTGGGGCTCCATCTTCTGGATGGCTCTTTAGATGATAAGAGGAGGGGGGAGTAGCTAGGCAAGTGCTCCTCCTTTCTCATTCCTAAACAAATGATCCGTGAGCTTGAATATTCATTAAATGCATGCCCCTGATTACAGTGCCAATTTTAAATAATTTAATTATGCAATTCCATTTTGGAAACACTGATAAGAGCTACAGTCAAAACACTTGATTGCTGAAACGTGTCTTAAGGGAGTTGCTTCTGGGGGGATTCTAAGCTGTTTTGCAGCAAGAAATTCTCCAGTGTTCAACATTATGTCACATATTTTTGTTGTTCCTGGTGCACAGTTTGTTGCTAATTCTTCTGGCATTAAAAAAAAAAAGATATATGTTTTGGATTCTTAAACAGCATGACCATTAGAAAGAATGGTCCTTCATGCCAAAATTGTAGCAAGGCTTTTCACTGCCGTCATTCTCCGTGACACTGCTGCAATATCCTTTATCTTTTACTGCCGCCACCCCCATTTTCCAACTACACTCTTAAAATGGATCCCTTCATCTGTAATTAAGTCCTTGGATAACCTCAACCTGGAGCAGACGCTAGTTTCTTGCATATCTTTATGCATATTTTTAGATGCGTGTTGCCACCAGTTTTGAATCACTCTGCTGAACGACACACAAGCAATCACCTGATTTGTGGTGAAGTACTGAATACAGAGAGGATTCATGTCATGCATCTGTTGCTGTAATATACCATAGAGTATATGGCATCTATGTACCTAGGAAGAGCCTTCTGGATCAGACCAAAGGCCTATTAAGTCCAACATCCTGCCCCCCACAGTGGCCATCAGCAATATCTAGGCAACACGATGACCATGTATGTACATACGCAATAGATCTTTATAGAATTCCTTCAAACTATAACAAGTACAAAATGAAATCTTTAGACTCAAAGTCTCTGAAAATCTTTAAATGAAGCGAGGTACCAGACACAGTGGCCAGACAGATAGGAAACACTCCCATAGGCCCCTCCCATCATTGCTCCTCAGTGACTGGTTTACAGAAGTATAGTGCCTCTTCTCTTGGAAGGAGTAAGCAGACATTATTTGTAGCCAAAGGAACCAATTCCTAGGGGCTATAAAATATTTGAGGTGGCCAGGCCCCAACAAAGTTGATAGGCATTCTCATTCGAATGATGGGTGTGCACTGCGTCATGTGATCAGTTGTGCAGGGCGGGACTTACCTTCCCCCCTCCAATGTTTTATTCAAGTTGGCACCTTGTCTGTAGTCTTTTCTTCCATGGATTTGTTGATTCTCTTTTAAAGTTCATCTGAACTGACGGTCATCACATCATGTTGTGGCAGCAACTTCCCTGTGTAAAGAAGTACAGTGGTACCTCGGCTTATATATGCTTCATGTTACAGACGCTTCAGGTTACAGACTCCGCTAACCCAGAAATAGTACCTTGGATTAAGAACTTTGCTTCAGGATGAGAACAGAAATCACACGGTGGTGGCGTGGCAGCAGCGGGAGGCCCCATTAGGTAAAGTGCTACCTCGGGTTAAGAACAGTTTCAGGTTAAGAACAGAACAGACCTCCGGAACGAATTAAGTTCTTAACCCGAGGTACCACTGTACATCTTTCTGCCTGTCCTGAATCTCCCACCCTTCAGCTTCATTGGATGACTGTGGATTCTGGGATAGCAAACAGGTGAGCGCCATCCCAAATAAAATAGTCCCTACGCATACAGACTGAACATGCAAATGAAAAAACAAAACAAAACTGTTATAAGGTAGCCCTGTTCCCTGACATGTTTCTTTTGGATTGTGGCTTCATATCCCCCATATTCATAACAATATTATGATTCAAACGCTATTTTTGAGAAACCTGGGGGAAGGCAGCAGAAAACTCACTATTCATCCTTTTGCAGCCATCATCTACTGTAGAAGCCATTTTCCACTTGGGGAATCCACAATTCTGCTGGTATGGCAGCCTTAAGATAGCTATTGTTAGCTATATTGTACTGAAACTTAAACCAGGCAGAGCCACTTACCTGTGCCTGGTGACACAGCAATACCTGGTTAACTTGCTTGTTCCAGTGCTTGAGAAAGCAGCTGGAAAACTGCCATTGGTGCATAAGAAAAAGAAACACTGCTTCATGACCAATTAATTTAATGAAAGCAATGGTCCTGTGGCTGTGTATTCCTGTGCTCACTGGCATGTAAGATCAAAGCACAATCTAGATGTTAAATGCTTCCTGCTGAATTTTGAGTACATCCATTTTCCTAACCTACTGTTAAGGTTTTTTTATGATTTATGGAAATCAAACTGGCCACTTATGGAACAATCCAATAGATGTTCAGCACAATTCAATACAGGTTCACTCATGCAAAGTTGGGCTCAGGTGTAAGTCCTGCTGCGTTCAGTGGGACCTCCCTCCGAGGTTAGTATACATAGGATTGAAGATTCAATCTCATTGAGGTTGCGCATTGAAGCCTGTGGAATAAAATACTACGGAGTCTACTTGTATCCTATTAAATTCAAAATAATGTTATGATCAGTTCAATTCCGTGATGCCTTGTTAGACAAAATATGACTGTGGAGGCAGATAATAAAACATGCAGAGCTACTAAACATCGATTATTTTGGTGGAATGAGTCATAACAAATTGCAAGGTTCTGAAACTTAGAAAATCTCTTTCCACCCCTCCCTTGCCAGCTTTCCTGAGTCGGTGCTTTTTAACAGCTGGATCTCAGGCAGAAATTAAACTAATGAAATTTTCCCCAGCATTTTATCTTCATGCTTAGAAAGGTTACACCTGCTGAATTTCTGTCTTTCAGGTGGCTGTTAAAGGCTCAGGAAACAAGTGCCATCCTGACTTACAAATTCTTCTACATATATATATATATCTTAATTTGGATTTAGGCAGCCTAACTAAGCATATTTTTAAAACACGGCCACAGGATTGGGTCCTTTTTTTATTAAAGGTTCCTTATACTAGGATCCTGAAGGAAACAAATGCTGCTTACATTTAATATGTTAGTGATTTTTTTCTGATACAGTGTTAAATTTGTTTTTATGTATATGTAACCCATCCTGGGATTATTAGTGAAATGTAGGCCTATAAATTGAATCAATCAAATCAAGCCATCAGTCACTGATATGAATTAATTCATTGATGCGTTACAGTGCAATGAACACATTTTTATCCCATCCATGCTCTCAAGGAGCTCAGGTTGGCACACGTCGTTCTCCAGCTTTTATGAAACAGCCTTGTGAGGTAGGTTAGGCTGAGAAAGAGTGATTGATCCCATATTAGAAATAGAGCAACTGGTCCGGTGAGTTCATGGCTGAGTGGACATTTGAATTGGGGTGTTTCTAGATGTGCTGTTCACTTTACGTTGTTCATATGCTGATTGCTACATCTGCATTTCCAAAGGATATGATCAGCAGCAGAATTCTATTCATGTCTATTCCGCATCAAATTCTTCAGTGGACTTCAGTGGAATTTACCGTCCAGTAAGTGAACATAGGGGCTGGATCTTGGCATATTAAAGAAGCGATTCAGTTAAACGTATTATAAACTTCATACAGGGAAATCCCGTTGGCAAAAGACAGGGCTCCACAGCGCCATCTGGTTTCACATTGTTATAACACATATAAAGCACTTTATCCTTACGAATGTAGCCGAGTCCAAGGTTGCAGTTTTCATCAATAAAAATAGTTGCTTTCATTAATTATATAAAAAATCTGGTATATCATACTGTGCTACTTAACACTTTCCAGTGGTTGTAACTGGTTGAACTGCTCTTGACATTTTCATAATGCTGGCCAAAGCATTTCACTGAAGTAGAATACCTCAGTAAAATATAACCTGTCTAATTACCTAATTAGCCTCTCATTTCTTGGTCTTCTTTTCCGTGTTTTCAACTGAATAACTCAGCACAGCAGTGAACTTTAACAGATGGGAATACTTGTATATTTGTACCAGGGTGGGAGGGGGGAGAGTTATGAAAGGGAACTGTTTCTGGTGTTGAACATGAGAAGCTATTTCTAGAGGAAGATTTAGACTGAGAGCGTCAAGAGACAGCTAGCCTGATATTTTAACTACTAAGCTGTCTAAGGGTTGTCTGTAATGAGAACAGATGTGGAAACCAAAACAGCAGATTTTGGCCATATTGAAGCATGAGCACCAACAGCCATCTGGAAATCTCAATGAAGGGTAGAGAAAATATAATTCTCTGTCCATCCATGCCATATTCAGCCAATTCCTAGGAATACCATTCAAACAGACTTGAAATGGAGTTTTTTCCCCCTTCCCACCTTTGCTACTTTCATGGAACTGTTTATCTTTATGCCCTTTCACTGGTCTTTATTTTGACTATTTAAAACATTTTTCTTTTTTATAATAATTTTTATTAATTTTCTAATTTACATTTTCAAATATTCTTTTAAACAATCTTAAATCAATGACTTCCCTTCGTCTCCTTCTGTGGTTCAATTTGCATACCAAACATCCCTGCATATTTTACATGCATATTTTACATAATCCAAACCATTCAATATTCCAGTATTACATTCATCAAAACTTACTTACCCTGTTGAATTTATCTTAATGCTGCCAGCATTAATGTTTTTCTTGTTCTCTTATTTTCTTGTTCTCTTATGTTACATCTGCAAACTGTACATATTCCATCACTTTAAGTTGCCATTCTTCTTTGGTTGGGACCAGAATATTTCTTAACCACCCTTCAACCCACAAATTCTGGAAGTGTGGCTAAGTGTGACTTGTATACAGTATACAAGTACAATTGAAAACCAACCAGTAAGCAATACAAAATAAATAAATGACAAAGCAAAAACTTTGCTTTTTTTTAAGGCAATACAATTCCGAAGTGATAAAAAGAAAAAAAGAAAAAAGGGATAAAAAAAGGTAATACAATTCCAAAAATTTACCTGTAACAGGAGTGGGGAACATTCTTTAACTCAAGCACAATATTCCAGTCTGGGCAACCTTCCAGAGGCAGCATGTCAGTTGTGGGTGGGGCCAAAAGCAAAAGTGGGTGAGACAACAAATTTAAAAGAATGTGCGTCTCCACTCCCTGAAGGAGTTTCTCCACCCCCATTATTCTGCCTGGATACTGAGGTCCAGCGCTGAGGGCCTTTTGGTGGTCCCCTCACCGTGAGAAGTGCAGTTACAGGGAACCAGGCAGAGGGCCTTCTCGGTAGTGGTGCCTGTGGAACGCCCTCCCATCAGATGTCAAAGAGAAGAACAACCGATGTTTAGAAGACCTCTGAAGTCAGTCCTGTTTAGGGAAGTTTTTAATGACTGATGTTTTAATGTATTTTTAATCTCCTCTCCTGTTGGAAGCCACCCAGAGTGGCTGGGGAAACCCAGCCAGATGGGCGGGGGTATAAGTAATAAATTATTATTATTATTATTATTATTATTATTATTATTATTATTATTATTATTCCCCCTTTGCAAAGTAGGCTAACTTCTGCACATCCTCCTCCATACTCCATGTAGAGAGGCAAGAGGCATTATCAGCGTCCACAGACACATTCCAGCCAAGCAAAAACACTGAAGGAGGGCGTAGAGAAGGGTCATTGTGGGGAGAACCTCAAGGTCCAGAGAGAGAGGCTTGGAGTCCCCAGTCAACCCCAAGGCATGAAGGTCATCACTCCTGAGCTAAAATGCCCAGATTAATAGGAAGGTTGTCATCAAAAAGCTTGCAATGTTGGTGTCAGGTGAGCCTCCTGAGGGAGGTCACACCATAGACATTGGGTGGAAGTCAACTATATTTTTTATGATCAAGCTTACCACACTTTACTAGATCCCATTTCCCTGGCAAGTTGAGCACTCACCTTTCCTACACAGATATTGAATATATTGCTTGATGACCCAGGTGTCCTAGACACCAAGCAAAGGCCTTTTTATTTGCCCAGCTTTTTGACATTCAGTAAATTTTAAGATTTATAAATCATTTTCAGTTTCATTGTTGGTTTGGGATGTTTGTAAGGTTAGTATTTTCAGTTAATGTATTTTCATGTTTCTTTAGTCTCGTTTTAATCTGTGTAGGCTACCTTGATGTTTTTTTAAAATAGAAATTGGGCGCACATTTGTTGTTTTTTAAAGAAATGCTGCTTTGCTCCACTCAAGACTAAATGATCTGCCTCTCTCTCTCCTTGTGGTTCTATGGAAATATTGTGTGTACACTATTCACAACATTTGAGGAGAACCATCCAAACTGCCCTTCCTGGAGTCTGGACAGAGATGTCCCTTCATCCAGCTCTGCTGCCTAAACTGGCTTCCCAGTGGATACTGCTGACACTTTGCTTTTGCAAAGCATTCCCTTCCACCCACTGAATGTGTGATGGAGAGAAAGTGCTGCAGCAGCACCCCTGCTGGAAGCAGCCATGAGAAGAACCTGAAATGGCACATTCTGGAGGTGGTCAGGGCTGAGCTGGCCTGAGACCTGTTGCATCTCAAGCCAGTTCCACCAGGATTGTGTGGCAGCATCATGCTACATCTAGGCCTACTCTCCATGCCAGCTCCAGGTTGGCCCAGCAATTGTCCTCACCCCCCTACCTTCTCCCCCAGCTGTCATGTGCAGCTGTGCTGAGGATGCAGCTGCTCCCCACAGCCCTGCAGGTCTGCAGCTGGAGCTTGTTTTGCCCCCTAAAACAAACTGACCAGTGCAATGCCATGGCTGACGGCTGGTTCTCTCTGGTACTGGCAACTATGTGCTGCTTACATACAAGGTTCTCTGAGCAGCAAGGAGTGCAGACATTTAAAGACAACAACAACCATGAAAACTATATCCATTTACCCAGAGATCAACGAGGCAAGAAAGCGAAAGTGCTATGAACACTGCAATGGAAATTACAATTACAGTGGTACCTCAGGTTACATACGCTTCAGGTTACATACTCTTTAGGTTACAGATTCTGCTAACCCAGAAATAGTACCTTGGGTTAAGAACTTTGCTTCAGGATGAGGACAGAAACTGTGCTCCAGCGGCACGGCGGCAGTGGGAGGCCCCATTAGCTAAAGTGGTGTTTCAGGTTAAGAACAGTTTCAGGTTAAGAACGGACCTCTGGAACAAATTAAGTACTTAACCCGAGGTACTAATGATAGTAGCTGTGAATAAAGGAACTTTGGCAATCATTCCATGTGCCCAAGGGGATATTTGTCCTTGTCCTTCTTGAGCAACAGCCTCTACAGACCACATGGAAAACCAGATTTGGGATGGAGGGTGCTTTCAAAATTGTTTTTTGCGATATGGCATGGAAGTATGGAGAAACACCTTCCTGTGCATCCCAGAGACCCTTGCTTACTTACCCATACTCATCTTTTTACCCACCATTTTAGCTGACAAGAGGCCTCCGAGGAGCTGCTGCGAGAGCTCCCTCTATTCCCATGTTTATCAATGTATACGAAGAGAGTAAAAAGAGTCACAGAAACACACTGCTGGTTCCACTGAAACGCTCAGGAGCTGATGCAGTACAGTCTTCAGCATACAGTGTCAAACTGCTTCTAACTCAACCAGTTCTGGCTTGGCGGTCACTTTTGGATTTTATTTATGTTTTGCCCTCTTTTGTGACACACCCTTAAAACATTTTAAAGCACTCTGCAATTTAGAGCACTTTAAAAGGTACTGTGAAATCCGCCCCCTCCCACTGAGATAAGAAAAAAATTGCCATTTTGTTCTCAAGAAGCAAAAAAAGCTAGTGGCTGGAAAGCCTTTTCTTCCTGCTTTGAAAAGAACTGTGTGAGGCAGGAAAATGTGCACATTTTCAACAACAGAAACTGGCCCACGAAAAGTAATGTCTCAGCACTGTCCCCATGATTGGCAGTTATCACAAAACCTCGTGGTTGTTCAGCCTGGAAGCCCAAACACCAACATTTTTAACCAGGCACCCTTCAAATCTAGAGTAGATTCTGTAAAGCTTACTGTATATAGTAGATTCTTCATGACTCCTTTCTAGGTGTCACATCTTTTTGACTACATACAGAATACACATGCTGTTTTCAGAGAGCTTAATTAGGCAGTCTCATCCATCACTACAGAAAGCTCAGAATCAAGAAGAAGCACAGCAAGAAATCAAGCAGTGGATGGAGAGCCAGGATCGGCTGACCACCTGTAGGCAATTCTTCTGGCACAGCAAGCCACATTCAGCCTGTCTGTTTATAAAGCATAAGAACTGCAAGAGTCCGTTACAAGGTGTTAGGTGGCTTTCCTCAGCAACAAGTGTCTCTAGTCTATATAGGCCCATCTCAATAAACAAAACAGTTCCTTTAGAGAAGAGCTGGGAAGAGCAGGGGGTGGGAACCCACTAACAATGGTTCAGGGTAGGGTATGGGACAGTCTGGGTAAGGGGCACATAGCATAGGCTAGTGACTATGCTGTGTGCTAGCCCCTCCTCCAACCTGGGGAATTGTGGTTGTCTTTTATCAGCTGGGTGTTGGGTCTGTGGCTGCTGTGGCTGAATGCCAGGTTGGCTCTGAGCAAGATCTCTCTCATCCACTGATTGTGGATGAGGAGGCCAATTTGGTTTCAACAGGAAAGATCCATTAATTCCAGCAAGAGATATCTGAGCATGCTTTGGTGCACTTAAATTCGGCTTGCCTCTATTCCCCTTCATTGTAATAATGAAGAAGTGGAATCAGTGTCACAGGTTCTTTTTAAATGCAGTTTTTATTAAGGGGCTAGAGAAACATCCCATTACACAGTCCCTCCTGGGATGATCTTTAGAGATTCTGCTGGTTATTTTATTTGGAGGGCTTTAATTTTTTTTAATAACTAAGTTGCAACATTTCTAAATATTGCAATTTCCATTAACTCGTGGGCTTAGCTCATGGTGAAAGGCCATAGCTCTGCAGGAGAGTATTTTCTTTCCATGCAGAAGTTTCCAGGTTCAATTCCTGGCATTTCTGGGGAAAGCTTGAGAGTGTCCTGTCTGAAACTTTGATAGCTGCTGCCAGAGTAGACCGTGCTGAACTAGATGGACCAATGGCCTTGACTCAGCGTGAGAGAGTGTCCTATAGCCCTATGATGAAAATGAGATAATTATTTCAACACATAAATCTATTGGTCTGATCCTGTGTGTTACATATTCAAGCTAGCTTTTAAAACAGATGCAAATGTGGAAAAATCAGCTTTCCATTCTTTGTTTTTTAAAAATAATGAAGTGAGAATCAATAAATAGTCATATACAGTAGTATTTCTGTTTTAGATCATGGCAAAAGTATTACACAGATTATTCCCCAACAATTACTTCAATCCTTCAGGATAGAAACAGCTGACCAGACTCCTCTTACCTCTAAAAAGCAGGCAATGAGGAGGCCAAAGAATCACGCTGAGTGAGGTCATTCCATAATCTGGGTGCCACAATCAAAATGATCTTCTATCTTGTTCTCACCAACCACACCTCTGCCAGTGGGGGTGGACCATGAGAAAGGGCCTCAGAAACTACACAAAGTTCTTGAACAGGGTTAATCTAAGAGGGGCTGTTTCTGAAATACCACTTGTGGCAGGTTGGCTAACCTGTGGCCCTGCAGAAGTTTCTGGATTCAAACTCTTTTCAGCCCTAGCCACCATGTCATAAGGCCAGGGAACTGTAATAATAATAATAATAATAATTTTTTATTTATACCCCGCCCTCCCCAGCCAAGGCCGGGCTCAGAGCGGCTTACAAGCAATAATAAAAACAAGATGGATGATTACAAACTTAAAAACAAAAATAAAACACAACATTAAAATAATGGAACATTAAAATATTAAAATGTAGCCTCATCGCAGGAGGAGAAGGAAAAGAAGGGGGGGAAAAGAGAGAGAGAGAGAGAGGGAGAGAGAGAGAGGGAGGGAATCAAACTGGCTCCAAGCCAAAGGCCAGGCGGAACAACTCTGTCTTACAGGCCCTGCAGAAAGAAATCAGATCCTGCAGGGCCCTGGTCTCATGAGGCAGAGCGTTCCACCAGGCCGGAGCCAGAGTTGAAAAGGCCCTGGCTCTGGTCGAAGCCAATCTAACTTCCTTAGGGCCCGGGACCACTAGGGTGTTGTCATTTATGGACCTTGAGGCTCTCCGTGGGGCATACCGGGAGAGGCGGTCCCGTAGGTACGAGGGTCCTAGGCCGTGAAGGGCTTTAAAGGTCAAAAGCAGCACCTTAAATCTGACCCTGTACTCCACCGGGAGCCAGTGCAGCTTGAAAAGCACTGGGTGAATATGCTCCCATGGCAGAGACCCCGTGAGGAGCCTCGCTGCAGCATTCTGTACCCGCTGGAGTTTCTGGGACAGCTTCAAGGGCAGCCCCGCGTAGAGCGAATTACAGTAGTCAAGCCTGGAGATGACCGTCGCATGGATCACTGTGGCCAAGTCAGGGCGGGAAATGTAAGGGACCAACTGCTTGATGCGGCGAAGGTGGAAAAATGTCGCCTTGGCTGTTGCTGTAACCTGCGCCTCCATGGAAAGGGAGGCGTCAAGGATTACACCCAAACTCTTAACGGAAGGCAATGGCACTAATTGGGCCCCCGCAAGAGAAGGGAGTTGGTCCCTCATCCCCATGTAGTCCAACAACATCTGGAGATATTTAGGGATTTCAAAACCAAAGCTAACAAAGTAAATGTTTAAGCAAAGTTAAGTGTGAATATTCTGAGAGGTAGAACAGGTAATTTCATAAGTTAATGCAGGCATGAAATCAGATCGTAATAGGGAATTCGAATTGGGTAAAGTGCAAATACAAATGTAGATAAGGGGCAGAATCTAAAACAGGGCTTGGAAATATTTAAATAATCATGTATTCTATCTTATGTGAATAAGCTTTTGATTAGAGCTTTAGCGCTCTCTTCCTTTCTTCTGCTTTCAAGGTTTGGTTCTCTTTTAAGAAATAAAGTTTTCCAAATTGAAAATTTGTGTTTCCCATACAGTGGTACCTCGGGTTAAGTACTTAATTCGTTCCGGAGGTCCGTACTTAACCTGAAACTGTTCTTTTTTTTAAAAAAAAATAATATTTATTAAAAGTTTCCAATTATAACAATATAAAAAAAACAAAACATGCAAATTTAAGATCTTATTTTCCGTAACATCTTTCCAGGACTTCCCCTCCCCTCCCCGTTATATTCCAATTCTTACAAATAAATTCAGCAATTTATTATCCCAAATTTTAACCTTATTATCATTAACCCAATTTAAAAATATTTTCCCATCTCCTAAGATCGACTTATTCCCTTCCACGCGTTCCCCCCTTTAATATACATAATAGGTTAAAATAAAATAAAATAAAATAAAATTTTACACCCTTTGGATTCCAAATTTCCCTCCCCCTTTTCCTGGTTGCGTTCCCCATATTAATCAACATCTGATGTCTTCCTGGAGCTCCCACATTTATTTAAACCATAGTCCTTTACCAGTCTTCTTTAATTTTAAATGTCCAATCTTGGAAGGAGTCTATCTCAAAAAGGCCCATTTTTTCCATCCAGATTTTTATATACTTGGGAGTAAAAACTCCAATTTTATTTCTTAAACCTTTCAAATCTGGATGTCCCAAATGTTCCCACTTCCAACTTTGTCCAATTCTTATTATTCTTGTTGTTCTTGTTAATCTCTCTCCTCTTTCTTTTCCTGTTTTCCTGCACAAATGTTCTAATTCCAAAAGCTTCTAAATTCCACTGCAGAGGCTCTGTTATTCAGGAACGAAACATGATGCCAAGTCCCTTCCATTCTTCAATAGATAAGTCTATTGTCTACTTTAGTGTGAAAACCTCTGTAGCCAAAATAGTGTTCCATTTCTGCAGTTTCCCAGGAGATAAAAAGTTCAGTCAAATTCGATGCCAACAACTTGTAATATCCCTTGGCTCCTCTAGGTGGATTGTAATAACTCAGTTCTCTTCCAGATCACGTCCACCAGTCAAAGTAACTTAATATTCCTTGTTTTAAACATTTTGTATCCAATTTGCAACAAATATAACCGGCAAAGTCCTCGTAACAAAGTTCTCATTTTTGTTCTTCTGCTTTGACAGCTCTTTGACAGCTGTCAAAACCTCTCCTTGTCTTCTCCCGGCGCTCTAACTAAAGCGCTCCCAGGTTCCGGGGGGGGGGGGTTGCTTTTTGATTAAATTCCACTTTTCTCCTCCAGCTCAATCTTATAATTTTCCATCGCGAAATTTCATAATTTTATCAAAATAGGGTTGCGCTCAATCTTAGATGTTAAGTCCTTTACTTTAGCTGCTCTACAACAGGGGGGGGGCTGACTTCCTTTTTACGCCTCCCCCGCTCGTTCCGAATTCTTTAAAAATTTCTCGCCTTTTTTAATCCAAGTTCCGATTACTCACGGGTTATGCTTTTAAGTCCAAATTTCCAATAGAAGAAGTCAGCACTCTCCGTCGAATGGCATGCGGCTTCGCTCGGCAGGGGAAGCGGAGGACTCAAAGCACCCCCCCCGTCACCCGCTCCGCAGCCTTTAAAAAGGCTCCTTTGCGGGTCGGGGGGGCTCAAAAGGTGCCAGCCGAGTCACCATGTCCATGGGTTTCAGCGCCCATGGTTTTTAGGGGTCCCCGCGTCGCCGGCGCGGTAGGACCCAGCCCCTGCCGAGCAGGCTCCCTCCGGAGCTCGGAGGGAGTCCGCCATTCGGCGATGGCGCCAACCCGGAAGTCAACCTGAAACTGTTCTTAACCTGAAGCACGACTTTAGCTAATGGGGCCTCCTGCTGCTGCCACGCCGCCGGAGCACAATTTCTGTTCTCATCCTGAAGCAAATTTCTTAACCTGAAGCACTATTTCCGGGTTAGTGGAGTCTGTAACCTGAAGTGTATGCAACCCGAGGTACCACTGTATTTTTAAAAAGTCTCATAAACATTGAGGTAGCAAAGATCAAGAAAGAAGGGGTGGGAGGATAGCTGTAGAAACAGAGGGATCAAGCAGAGTCATGGGGGGCAGGGTTTAAAATGCCGAAACTCTTCCATTACATGTATTTGCATTTTTATGACACCCAGAGCTTTACGTACACACCTCTGGGTTCTGTTTTTCTTCCTTGGGGTGGAGGAATAATGTCAGGAATTCCACTCTGTTGCTCCTCAGAAATGTGCCCCATCGAGAAGAGAGGCAGAGGCCTCACAGGAACCCTTCATGCCATGCCTCCTCTCATTTAGTTTTGCTTGAGGGGTAGAATAGCAGCCTCCTGCTTGCACCCCAGAGGAAGAATCCATTCGGGATTCAAGTGGCACACTTCCCAATGGTGTGTTCTAAATAAATGCACTCAAGAATGTCCCCTCGGTGCTTCAAGAAAGGCAGCAGCCAAGCTGGTGTGTTCAAAACAGTGCAGCATTTCAAGAGATGTGCGATGTTCCAGGATGTTTTATCTCGATATTGTGAGGAACGCTGCAAAAAACAACAGTGACTCTTTAATGAGGTTTTAGTTTCCATGAAGAGGAGCACATAATTAGAGGACTTTTAAGGCTCTAATTGGTGTGCTGCCAAAGAAGCATGCCATTGCCCAACACCTGTAAGTCACACTGTGCTAATCCTCATGCTGATCTCTGCCAGTCCAAAGAGTAGCACATCATCATTGCAGCCATAAAACCCTCAGACGACTTGGCTTTAGTTATCTCTTTGGCTTGCTTTCCACCCACTTCCTTATTCAGCCTAGTTCTCTGCATGTCTGCTTCCAGGGAAGCAAATCCCACTGGTGATCAATGAATGGTGCTGACTCCTAGACTGAGACAACCCCATTTACCCAGGTGCAAGCCCCGCTGAATTCAGTAAGACCTGCTTCTCATGGTAGGCATGGTTAGGATAGCACTGCACATTTACTGAGGATGTGTACAAACCTAGCACATATATGCTGGAAAGAAATCTAATTTATCTTAACTGAGAGAAAAATACATACACAGAGACAGGGCTAAACCACATACACGGTGTAGTAAACAAGTATTATCTGCATCCACTGCTCACCCTATTGCTTTCCCCCATTGCTTATTTCAGACTGTAAACTCCTTGGAGGCAGGGATTTATTTTTGCTTATGCCACTTGCACTCATGGCCTGTGCTGTCCCCCCTCCATTGCGTTCACTGGGGCTTACTCCCAAGTAAGAGGGGAAGGGCCATAGCTTAGGGGTAGAGGGTCCGCCTTGCAAGCAAAAGGTCCCGGGTTCAATCCCAGGCCTCTCCAGGTAGGGCTGGGAGACTTGACAGCCGCTGCCAGTCAGTGTAGGCATTACTGAGCAAGACGGGCCAGTGCTCTGACTCGGTATAAGGCGGCTTCTGAGGAGACGTAGGATCGGGCTACGAGTCCCACCTCGCGCGAGAGAGGGAGGGCGCAGCTCTTCCCTCGGCGGGAAGACGCCGACTGAAGCGAGCGCGCCGCTATTCGCAGGGACGCTGCGCGGGAAAAAACGCGCCGGAGTGGCAGCGCGTCCCCTCTCTTCAAAAAGTCCTCCTCCTGTTCTTATTTCTGCCTCCGCTTCGACATGCTGAGGAAGCGCGCCAGCACCGTCCAGAGGTTTGTGAGGGGAGAAGCGAGCGGCTGAAGCGTCCCCCTCCTCTCTCAAGCAGCGGCCCGGCCACCTCGCACTCGCTTCTTCAGGCGACTAAAGCGCGGCAGAGCGGCGAGCCCGGGCAGCCCACCCGACCTCCTCCTTCTCCTCTCCTTCCCTCCGCCCTGCGCGCTCGGCTCGGGCGTGGATGTTCGCTGGGAGCTCAGCTCTTCTGGGTTTTTCCCCCCGCCCGCCCGCCTCGCTCGCTCCAACCCGGGCTCCTCGGCTGCCTTGCTCGGCGCGGGCAAGCCGCCTAGAGCCTCTCCAGGGCGCTCCTTGCACCTGGACGCCGCCTCCTCCGGGGAAGCTGAAGTTTGCGCGCCAAAAGCCGGGCAGGGATGGAACCCGTTAACCAGGTAAGGGCGCCTGAGGGAGGGGGAAGCGCGCGCGCCGGGAGGCTTCGCCGCGGGGGTTGACACCCCTCCTGCCCTAACTCTGCCCTCACTAGCTTTTCTCTCTCTCCCCCCCCCCCCCCCCCAGCTCGCCTCCAAGGGAACCTTCCGGGCGCTGAAGGAGCCCCTGGCTTTCCTGAGGGTGCTGGAGTGGGTAAGTCGGACTGCCAGCTGGAAGAGGTGGAGAAGGGAGGGCGAGCGGAAGGGGTGGTGTTTGGGCTTGTGTGGGGCTGGATATCTATGAGTGAGGGGTGCCTGGGTCGGCTGTGGGGAAGCTGTGCCGGGCGTTGAAGGGAATGGCTGGACTCCCCTTGGTCTCAAGACAGTGGTTTCGGTGACTTCTTGAGCCTCTGCTGATTAGGGGAAGGGTGTCCCCTTTTTTGGGGGGGGGGGTCTTGCAAATCCAAACCCCTCTGGATCTCCACCAACTGCTTTTCCTTTCGAGGGTGGGAGCAGGAAAAACCCAGCTCCAGGTTTTTCTTCCCCTTCTGAGGTAGGAAGAGGAGTGCATTTTTTAGTTTGTTTTTAAGAGGGTTCTGGCATTCAAGTCCACCTAGAAAGGTTGCTAAGTGCTTGTTTTCTATTTAGGGAATAATAGCCCTCTCTGTTTTGCATTCACTTCTTCTGGCTTGATGAAACAGGTGTGTTTCCTTCTCCTCCTCCCCTCCCTCCCCACCCCCTTCAAGCTTCTGGTGAAGCCTGGCTAGGATTGTAAGTCCCTTGAGGAGGAACACATAGGCTGAAGAATTGGATTTGGGGTTAAGTGTGGGGAGGTGGAGAAAGACACCGTCTTGCTGCCTTTCCTTCCCCAGGATAGGAAATTGGGGAGGGAGATATGGCAGTGAGAGTTTCCCAAAGTGTAAACACAGGATGGAGTAGAGGCACATGTTCCTCCTAACAACCTGCTGGGGAAAGGAAAGAGGATGGGGGGGGGGAGGGCAGGCAAAATGTTTCAAAAGCTTCTCTCTATTCCTGTTATTCGTTATCCATTGCCCCTTTCTAAGGAGCCTATTTGGCCTCCCCACAAAAACCCTTGAGAAGGCCTGGCTTCTCCTTCCCCACTTTTTGAGCCAGCCCAGATGAATGGTATTTTAGATCCCAGCCCCCTCCACCTCCACCTCCCCAAACTCAAATTTGCTTGCTTTCTGCCTGGCTTCCTTTGGCTTCATCCACTCTGCTCATTTAAGTGCAAAAACGAAAGAACTGACGATATTTCCCCCTCCTTTCTATCAAACATTTCTCTCCCCCCCCCCCTCTAGTTGTTATGCATTTAGCAAACTAGTCTCTGGGCTTGAGCAGTAAATTGAGGCAGATAATTGGTTAGCGGAATAATGTCAGTGTTTGTTTCTCTGATCCTTATTCGGAGTGAAATCTGCAGGTCAAATGACATCCATTGCCAGTAGGTCTGAAGGAAGAGGAACAACCCATTTGAACGGAAAGTTCAGAGCCTGTCGTGGAAGATTAATCACATCCCCTCTAATGTTGAATGGCTAGCAAATTATGTAATATATATATATATATATATGAGTGTGTGGGGTGTGTGTTTTGATTCACACATATTATGAACTTGTACATTCGTCTGACGTTTAGTACACACATCTGACGTTTGCGTTGACATACACAAGCCCCTTGAAGAAGCGTTTTTTGTGATTCTTTTCTTCTGTGTGAGTTCAATGTTAAGTATGCTTGCATATGTACTTATGCCCATATTTCCCCATACGTTTTCCCTAGTTTGCTTTACAAATGGCTGTGTGAAACTTAGAATAGTTTTATATCTAACTCTTTCCTACGGAAATGTGTAAACAATGAGGGGAGTGCTGCCAATCTATTATTATTCCCCACCCCATTGCTTCTTGTGCATAAATTCATTTTATGTTTGTGGAATGCATAAGAAAGCTTTTAATAAAAAGTTTTAGCTGCTAATTAAATGCTCTGTAGGAACAGTCTTAACTGCTAAATGAAGTGTGCCATAGAAACAGTTCATCAGTTGATGGGAATGCCTGTTGGGCATGAATTATATGTTTTGAGCCTACCTTTTCTACACAGAAATGCTGTTTGAAGGAAATGTATGTTGCTGGGCTAAATACTGGCAGTTTGTATCTTTGCCTGTGAATACTGTATTTTAATAGTTATTACAGTGTCTCTATTTCAAGGATGGGGCAGAAGCTGAAAGGATGAAGTCATGTGGCCTATCTAAAGTCTGAAGAACACCCAAAACAGAGCAAAAACAACAACAACAACTCAGGGAGCAGGGAATCTAGCTGGTGGTGAAGGCTTGCTTCAGAAAACCAGTTGTTGGTGTAGAAAACTAGCTAGGCTACAAAATTCTGCATACTTTGGTTCCAAACAGTGTTGCAACTGGAGCCTAATGATGATGATGTGCTTGTTTCGTGCATCTTATCATCCAGCTAGACAATCACAGTGAAATACATTGAAGGCATGGAAATGGAGCTTTTGCTTTCTGCCCATAATTTAATTGTGTTGCTATATCATGTGTCTGCCTCTCTGTCTCTGCAGCACATGTGGTTGGATCTGTGTTTATTTTATAGCAAACCATGATACATTAGGTCACCTATGTCTGCTGAAGATTTTTGGATTATGTATATGGAATTTCACATTATCTAGGCAGGGTAGAAATAATCTAGTTGTGACTATCTATGATTGTCTTAGAGTCAGTTAGAAGAAGCTTGACGCTTTCTGTCATATGACCAGTATATCATTTTGTTTTATACGAAAGCCACAACATCTATGTACCATTGTTTATGCATACCACCCTCTGTGCTTCCTGAACTTTGCAATGAAACTTGAACTGGGGCCTTTTAAGGGAAGGGTGAGGCATTGTGGCAGGATGGAAGAGACTACCCAGACTTTGAAGAGAAAGTGCTTCTCCTTTCCCCACCCCCTCCTGCCCACCTCAAGGTTCTTCTGTTGCCTCCCTTTTTTTCAGCCAAGTCAAAGCAGAAATGTATGGAGCATTCAAAGGAAGATACAAAGAATGCTGTCCAGAGACTGCTATCAGCTTAATACGAGGATTGCACCACGTACACTTCCTTCTGCCAACTCAAACCTACAGATCTCTTGAGCTTTGAGCCAGAGGTGTAAAACACTTCAGGGACTGGACAGCATGACTCCATGAGGGTGCTTATGGGGTGGATTGCTGACCCACAAAGAGCTTGGCTTAAGGAATCGTAGAACTGTAGAGTTGGACGAGACACCAATGCAAGAAGGCAGCAGTCAGGGCTTTATGGTGCTATGGATTTTGACTCTTTAGTCTTTTCAGCCACATTAGTTTTAGAGGAGCTTTCTACAATTAATAGCATCATTGGCATCAAGTATCCATCAAGAATCACAGCGTTGTTCAGACTCGTGTAGGCTGACTATATAGCTTGACTCTCACCCAATAGTCTGTCCCCTTGGACAGATTTTGATATTATGAAAAAAATCTTCAAAATTATGACTTTTAGGTAGGAAAGCGAAACATTATAATTCATTTTTCTTCCAAACTGATATGTTGCTGATTTCCTAGAGCAGTTTATGATAAAGCTACTAAAGCACAGTGTTTTCTGTTTTCTTAAATGCCCTTTTTATTGACTAATTGTCTAGTGATAACCAGCCAGTGACAAAACTCAGCTTGATTCAGCCTCAAACCTAGTTCCAAAGATGTAACCACATTATTCTCCTGGCAAAAGAAAAGAAAAAAAACCCCAAAGAGTTTTGTGGCATCTTCTTGTTTTGTCCCCCCCCCCCCAGCATCTCACATCCATATTTGGATATATGCCTCTTCATAGAATCATAGAATCATAGAGTTGGAAGAGACCACAAGGGCCATCGAGTCCAACCCCCTGCCAAGCAGGAAACACCATCAGAGCACTCCTGACATATGGTTGTCAAGCCTCTGCTTAAAGACCTCCAAAGAAGGAGAACTCTTCAAGTTCTCTCCATTGCTTTCTGCTGTTTGCTCCTTGCATCCGCATAAGCCTTGCTGTTAGTTTCAGATCATCTGCCTGTGGTTCCGCCTTGGTCTTTTGAAATTGTAGGCTCTCCATGCTAACCCTGCTTTAGTCCATTGGCCTAAATTGCCCCTTGTAACATGTCCTGCCTTATGTCCAACTTCAACTTCATGGCATTCACCACTCCATCCATAACTTCTGGTCTCTGTCATATCCAGTTACTAGCTTTTCTGTCTTTTATATTCCTGACATTAAACATTCCATGGTACATTGTGTTGTATTCTTAAGCTGTTCATGTTTCTCTGTGTCATGGTCCAAGTCTTCTCTCCAAAACACATCACATGTAATACATTATTTTAGTCTTGGCTGTGGGTTAAACCACAGAGCCTAGGGCTTGCCAATCAGAAGGTCGGCGGCTCGAATCCCCGCGATGGGGTGAGCTCACGTTGCTTGGTCCCTGCTCCTGCCAACCTAGCAGTTCGAAAGCATGTCAAAGTGCAAGTAGATAAATAGATACCGCTCCAGCAGGAAGGTAAACGGCGTTTCCGTGCACTGCTTTGGTTTGCCAGAAGTGGCTTAGTCATGCTGGCCGCATGACCCGGAAGCTGTACGCCAGCTCCCTCAGCCAATAAAGCGAGATGAGCGCTGCAACCCCAGAGTCGGTCACAACTGGACCTAATGGTCAGGGGTACCTTTACCTTTAGGTTCATCTTCAGTCTTACCTTTTTTGATACTTCGTTTAGTTCTTCCAACATTTTTTTATAGTTCTTGTTGACCTTTGGCTATTGCAACTATATCTTCTGCATATCATAGACAATTTAGATATCTTCCATTGATGTTGATTCCATTCTGGCCTCTTAAAGGCTAACAAATATCTTATGCCTTTTGTGGATCAAAGTTTACCCCATAAAATGCAGGAAATGCTATGAGTTGCAGGTATACATACTGTATACTTGAATATATACCAACCAACTCAGGATAACACTTCATGCATCTAATAAACTGGACTGTAATCCATGAAAGCTTATGCTATAATAAATTTGTAAATAAATAAATAAATAAATAAATAAATACATTTGTGCATCTTTAAAGTTCCATAGGACTCTTTGTCACTTTTGCAGCAAACCTAAACACACTGGCCAGTGTGTGTATTCCTCTGAACATAGTGGAACTAAAAAAAGGAAACACTTAGGGTGACACAAGCATCCTTGCCACATAATAGGTTTAAAATCTCACATCTCCTTTTCTTGCACTTAATGCTCCATATGAGTTGTCATTTAAAACTTAAAATAGGAAACAGCAACCTTCTGCTCATTTTGTTTTTGTTGTGGCAAATTCTACACCAGTTTGCATCCATTGACACATATGCTCAGAACAGTCCAATTATGCCCCCTTAATTGCCAGATTTACAGCTGTTTCCTTTCGAGTGTTTAATGGCATGCAATATGACCAGTTTCTCTCCCTCTTAAAATAAATAAAGTGCTGATTGCAATGGAATCAATCTGTTTTTAACTACTCTTACTAATAGTGGTGTGTTCTTGGCTGATGCTACCATGCAAAGATTTGAAGTGTTTGTTCACTGTTTTTCATGCAAGGAGACTTGATACTGGAGTGTCTAATAAAGTTCTCAGTTTTGACATCTTTTCAATAGTATGTTGAGCTACAGTACTATGTTTCCTGCAGTGTCTCAAAACAATTCTGTTACTACAAGGGGAAGCCCACATGGTGCTTTCCTGATGTTTGTTGGACTCCAACGCCCATCATCCCTGACCATTGGCCATACTGGCTGAGGCTGATGGGAGTTGGAGTCCATCAAATATCTGGAAGTAGATGGCTACCCTTGAGTTACTGTGCTGCAGACAGTGTATCTCGCTGCCAGCAGCAAGGTGTAAACCCTGAAGTGATCTCACATATTCATAATGTTTGAATATTCATTCTTTGGTGACCAGAGTGGTGTCATGATGGTTTGAGTTTGACTATTTCAATAAATTGTGTTAAGCTTTTTATAGCATTGTGTTTTAATTGTTGTAGCCCTCCCTGGCTCTTTCATATGAACAACAGGTAATAAGACAACAGCAGCAACAAGTAAGAAGAGCATTATTCATAGTCTGTGTTCTTGTGGTTGAGGAAGTTCTACCTCTTTCCTCCCTTTACATCCAAGGCTGTACCCAGGTGCCCCACGCAGCCTATTCAGGGGCCCTGGATAAGGCTGACCCTGGCCCAACTTGGAGACCTCTCAACCTGTATTGTCATGGGAATAACCACACAATTGGTAACATTTACATGGAAAGGGAGGGGGAGTCTTGATAGATTACTTAATTTATGGATGGTCAGTGCAATCACTTTGAAGTGTCCTCTTCTCTCAGATAGAATTCATAAGGTTTTGTGCTTTACCAGGTTACAATACTGGGGCTAATCTTGCAAGTAGGAAGGTAGCTAGGGCAACAGTGGAAGAAGACTCACACCAAACTCAACCAACCACATCTTAAAGGCCATTTTCCTGTTCATTCTATGATGGTGGCAAAGAAGTTACTGTTTTCTATCACCATCCCATCTGTTCAGTGTTGTGCAGTGGAATTCCCCCATGTGATGAGGGACTCAACTGAAATCAGTCTTGCCAGAGAGAGAGAGTCTCTGAGTTCCAGCACCTCTTTGTTGCATTACGGCAGCTCTGTAGAGCGGTGGGAATCACTGAATTCTTCTGAGTTAAACAGCTATCACCTGATCCAACACATTTTGGGTTGGGGGGAGCAAGGGGAGTGTATGGGTGGTGGTGGCACAGCTCCAGAGATTCTTGGATGGAATTGATTACTTAGATTCTTTCTCATATGGCCTTTGGACTTGTTTGAGGACTGAAATGGCCTTTGTTGACCCACTGGATGACTTGAAAGGGAGATTGTTGGTGAGTGTGACCCTCTTGGTTCTTCTTTTCAACTTACGATCCTAGGGAGAAAATGGAAACCCTGGACTACTGTTTTTGAGAAGTACTGGGGTATAACAAGCTAAAACTCAATTCAGAAAAGACAGAAGTACTTGTGGATGGGCCACCCATTTCAGGTTTAGGAGCCTATAGTTTGGAGGTGCTCCTTGACATGGTGTTGCTGCTGAATGTGCAGGTTTTGAGGAGCATATTTTCATGACTTCAGCTGGTACATCACTTACAGTCTTACCTGATGAAAGACGACCTTGCCCCCACTCACTCACTCATTCCTTAGGTACCTCTAGGTTAGACTATTGTAATGTGTTCTAGATAGGGCTTCCCTTGTAAAAGGTGTAAAAGCACCTGCCATTAGTGTAAAATGCTGTTGCCCAGGGTCTTGACTGGAATGAGGTGAGAATAACATATTATTCCATTTTCTTTGATCTTCTCTGTGTGCCAGCTTGTTTCCAGACTCAATTCAAGATCCTAGCTTTTACCTTTAAGTGCCTAAATATCAAGGTGATGTTCCCTCTTCGCAGTAACACTCCAGTACACTCAGCGTGATATTTACAGTCTCTATTACATATATTCAAAAGAACAGCTACAGTTCAAAATCATGCATCCGAACCTATCAAGTCAGATTCAGGGAGTGGCTTCTTTCAATTCCGGCGCCAACAAAGTAGGCGTGGAAATCTCATGAGACGTCTATGATCTTTACGTTTCATTTCTCTCCTTGCCTGTGCTGATGTGAATGCTCCCCCCCTTTCTGAGTCTGAACTTCCTTCTCCCAGCGTTGGTGGGTTATAGGGCTCTTCACCATCTCTGACCCCCTGCTCCGCCTGACTACTCTCCGCCAGGGGCGCCGACTTATAAAAAATATTGGGGGGGCCCAAGACCTCCAAACCGCTGCTGCTGGGGGAACGAAAGGGGCGAGCCCCGGGCTGCCCCAACCTTAAGTGAACCTGTGAGGGCCCGCCCTTTGCGGCAGCCGATTGGCTGCCGCCGTGGGCGGTGAATATTAATGAGCTAGGGGGAATCCCCGCTTCTCGCGGGGCTGACGCCAGCCCCGTGAGATTGTTGATGGGTCGAGATCGGGAGTGGTTTTGTTTTAACTCATTACTGAATGTATTTTAAAAGGTAACTATCGTCAAACAAGGGAAAAAAAAATACCAACATAATTTTGTGATTTTACAAAGCGTAATATAACTAATAATTTTCCATTTGCTCTATTTATCATTTGAGGCCCTGACTTGCTCTCCTTAGCTGTCTGAGACCTACTGGATGGCAACAAGGAACAGGGTTCTGGTGTGTTCTTGGGGTGGCAACACCTATCCTATGGAACACCTTTCTGGTTGAGATGAGACTCTTAATCTCAGGGTTGTGCATTTGAGCCCCACATTGGGCAAAAGATTCCTGCGTTACAGGGCGTTGGACTAGATGATCCTTGTGGTCCCTTCCAGCTTTATGGTTCTGTGATTCTATGATTTTCAGCATTTGGTTAAAATGTAGCTGTTTAGAATGGAGTTCAACCGAAGGACATTTCTCTCCTTGTTATATTAGGGTTGTTTCCTTTTCTGTGCATTCAGTTGCGGCTTTTGAGGCTGCTTGGGGAGAGACATGAGTTGTCTTGTGAATTTGGTTTCTATTGTTTGTATATTGCACTGTTTATGTAAGCCACTTCAAAGGGTTCTTTAAAAAAAGTTTTAAAGATTAATAAATAAATAAGTTCAAAATATGCATGAGAAGACAAATATTTTGAATGGGTCCTGGCTGTGTAAACAGAGTACACCATATGACATTATTTTCCCATCACATGAATCTCTGATGGACAGTGGGACCAAAATTTAAAAAAAGAAATGTCACTCAGCCGGGTGGTGTTCAAGTCTGTGCTTGTGGTGTGGCTTTTTATCATAGTGCATGAACTTGCCCCAAAGCTGCTATAAGCCAAAGACACACAGAATTCACTTGTGTGCAAAGTAAGTGTAGTAGACAAGCAAGCTACACAGGTGTGGCAAAAGTTGGTAGCAGGACAATGAGACACACACCCCATTTCTGAAGCAAAGTGTGAGACCTTCCACCTCCTTATCTCATAGATTATTCATGCTGATTTACACAATTGCCCTGACTAATAATAAAGACATTGTCACCAGGATTAGGAAGAGAGGTATGATTTGGGGTAAACATGTTTTTTTCAGTAGCTATTGGTATTATTCCTTCAGTTTGAGTTGAGTTTTTTGCTTGTAAAAGGATATACTCAGGCATTGTGAATTTCATTTGGTAAAGTGGAGTTTTGTTGCTTTTTTAAAAAAACTTTTATTTACAGTACAACCCCGTGAACTTTTACTTGGAAATAAGTGTGCATCAGCTGGGAGCCCTAGAAATGCGTTGTTTTCTTTAGAAGTTACTCTTTCTTCCTAAGCCTTGAAATATCAGTTTTACTAATTTTTAAATAGTTTATTTCCCCGCTCGAACAATACCTGACTGGCATGCAGCTTCTGTTTTGAATTGCTGTCTTGGTAGAAAACATTAAACAAACACAAAACAGGCAGAGGGCAGTTAGTGGATCAATCCTTGGTTTCCTTTCATCTGGAGAAAACATCTTTCCTTTTCAGTGTTGCTTTCGTTCTGTTCTTTCTGTTCCTCTCACCCTCCTTAACAGGCATTTCACTTTATCTTGAGGCAGAAATTGCAAAACTCTTTAATGTACAGATAATGCTAGTGCTCTGTATTTATCTCTCCATCTGTAGCTGGAACTTATTTTCAAGCCTTACCATGGCAGTCTTCAGATAATCAAAGCTGATAAGCCTCAATTTTCAACATACATCAGCATAAGTAATGGGAGAATGAGGGCAAAACAGGAACACAAATGCACTGTTTGGGTCAATGTAAGTTGGAAAGAGCAAACATTCCAGACAACAAAAACAAAATTGGTTGGAAAAGATTCAGGGCTATATTTTTGTTGTATTCTGCAATTAAATGTATCACATCTAGGGCTGAGTATGTACTGAATGGGGAAAAGCATGTCCAGAAACTTTAGCTGGTCCAGAGTGGCACTCTGAGAGTGACTCAACATTTGGGTGGGACAGACAGAGGTCTAGGCCTGTTTTGTTTTCATTGAGTACATATTTGTTTTCAGACCAATTCGGGGGGGCTAGCTTAATCCTAAATTATTTAATTTATTAGATATCTAAAGGACCATCTCATCACATGTATGCAGTCTTGTAGATGCAGGTCAACATCAGAATTCTTTGTGCCTCTGCATCACCAGTGAGTTTAGCAGGTTGGCACTTAGAGGCATGAGCTTCTTAGCTGTATCCCTTCATCAACATCTATTTCATCAATGTTTTTATTTCACTGTATTGCCAGTACATGGCTATTTCTAGAGGGTCTATGGGGACTGCTTCTATTGTTTTTTAACTTGAATATCGTTTTCCACTTTGGTGTGTGTGTGTGTATATGTATATATATATATATGTATGTATGTATGGAAAGGCAGGATATAACTATTTTAATAAATTGATTAAATGCAGCACTTACTGTTTTTACAAAGATGTTTGCAGTGTCAAAATATGATGATGATGATGATGATTTTGATGATTCCTCCCAGCCTTCTTTGTAGAATATTAGTATATTTGTTAAATCAGACTTTGATATTTGATATTACTTTGATATTTTGTAGCCAAATATGATTGTGTTAATCTACATTCTTTTTTGTGAAACAGTGTCAGGAATGTGAATGTGACACCCTGTTTACTATGTGATCCCTGATGGGATGGATTACCCTACCCTATTGGGAATTGAGTTTGAGTAGTTCATGTATATTCTTAGCGGTTTTGTAAGCTGCTCTGAGAGCCATTTTTTAGAAGGGTGGGGTATAAATGCTATACTAGCAGCAGCTATAGTGTTTGCTATGGTATATTTAATGCACCTTTTCAATAGAATGGAACAATCTTATTTCCCTTCCACCTGATGCTGACTTGGAGTGGCTAAGCCTCAATGTCTTCTGCTTTTGTTCAGTTTGTATGTGTTTATGTTTGAGTAAGCCCAAAGAGTACATAAGGTGCTCTGCACTGCTGTAAAATACTTACATGTCTTGTCATAAAATGAAGCTGCTTACAGATCTATCTTTCCTTGAGTGCTTATTTGACAGCAGTACCTGTTTGGAAACCTTAATAAGCAAAGAGAGGATATGATGCTTTTACTTAACATTCTATTCATATATCCCCCCCCCCCGCCCTCCAGCAATTCTGTTTTCAATAGGTCCTATAAGGCACACAGGCTTTATGCTGCATCCAGGCTATAACAAAACCCACTCTTCTGTCTGTTGTCCCAATGTACTTTCACACATCTCTGCAGTTATAGTAGCATGCAAAATAAGAAAGTACCAGCTTAACCTAACTTTTTGATCTGCTGGTGTGGGGTTCTGTCATCAGCTTAATTTGTTTTTGCTTTGTTTAGGCATGCTTTTCAATAAGAAGATACAAAGTTGAAAATGAATGAACTGCAGCTAAAATCTTATGTTCATTTTTCACATGGTCTAGTCCTCATCTGAAGACTGCAAACACAAAGCCATGCTTCCCCTGCCCGCCCCCCTAATATTCTTAAGAGGGTCTCTTCTCCAGTCTTCAGTGGATGGAAGCGGAGAGGCAGAAAATGGTCCTCCTTTCCTTCCACTCTGTAGTTTTAATCTGAAATCTTAGGCGAAACTGCTCCCGCTAATGAAATTCCTTGTCGCAAAACACACCTAGAACAATGCGAGTTTTGAATGCTGCAGGATATAATATTTGAATATTTAAAAATTTATCAAACGAAACTATAACTGGGAAACGGTTCTGACCAGCAGATTACTGGACTGTGCCTTAATTTCCCTAATTTCTGCAATTATGTAGGTAAATGCCCACATTTGCTCAACAGGTGACCTTGCTTCCTGTTCTGTAGACTCTGCCTCTTTCCATTATTAGAGGGCTGCATTGTGGAACCTACAATTTATTTTGAAGGCTTACAGCTGTGTCTCTTGGTGAGAACTGTAAGCAAACATTTGTTGCCCTTACCTGAGTCTCTAACCCATTGCATTTATATATTGTGTACTGTAACAAAAGTGAAGGGAGAACGGGTACCACTGCCGATGAGTCATCAGGTGCTGCTGCTCTGAATCTTTTTACCTTTGTGTTGTTTCACCAATAGACATTGCCATCATTTAAAGCCTGAGAATATATGCTTGCTTTTTCACATTTCAGTACTTCTTCACATTGCATATAATTAACTTAGGAAATTCACTATCACAAGGTGGTTAGATGGACACAAACTTGGGTGTCTTTAAAAGAGTTTAAAAAAAAAATTTAAAAATGCAGATAAAACCAGTAAACACTTTTCCTGGTCAAAGTCCATAGAGTTGTGTTGATCCCATAGAAGAAGACGACAGAGAGGCACACGAGACTCTTATCTGAACAAATTACTGTTGAAAATATATACAGTATAAGGTTTTCAGTGACCCAGATCTTCTTCCTCAGGCAGAATGTTTGAGGGAAGAAATGAGAAAATATTTAGATATTTCTGTGCAGAGACTCCCTGCTGTGCCTGGCTTATCCTATTGTCTGCAACCCTTTCAGTATTAAGATGAAGTTGATGCAGATCATGGTTAACTATATTAAATGTAGGACATATGCTGAAGCTTCAAGATATACAAAGGCTTCCTAGACCAAAGAAGTAAATAAAAATCTCCTTTTAGGTTTCCTTTTGGATCTGTTTGGCATTACTGGGTGCAGAGTTATGTCACACTAAGAGAATGCTGTAGTGGGAAAAGTTGGAGGGCGCCCACGAATTTTAAAAACTGGCATGAGTCCTGTGTCACCCTGAAGACTAACAACATTAGAATGTGACCTTGCATGGGCTTTAGCCTGCCAAAGTTATGCCACAATGCATTTGTGAAACTTAAAATGCCAGAAGATTCTTTGTTACATATTTTTTGTAGCAATGGATGGAGCACAGCTATTCCTTTAGAATTTGCAGATTCAAAGTTCATCAAGGATACGTACATAAAACTATTCTCTGATCATGACATTGCTAGCAGTTGTCTACACTTCCAGCTGAAAAGCAACTGAGAGGAAAGGCAAAGTGTCTGCATATTTCTGTCAGCTTGAACCTTTTTGGTACTTCTCTCCTGTTATCCCTTTTATACTTGTTTTGACTCAAGTGTGTCTCATGGACCCAACCTGGCTGAAGCACCTAAAGCTGCAAATATATTCAAACGTGCCTGGGAGGAAGTCCTGTTGAACAAAATGGGACTTGATTTTGAGTAAACAGGCATAGGGCTGCACTGTATATATTTTATTATTTTTGTTAAATTTGTATACCGCCCTTCATCTGCAGATCCCAAGGCAGTTCACAACAAAAAAATGCAATACAGTGGTATCTCAGGTTAAGAACTTAATTCGTTCCGGAGGTCCGTTCTTAACCTGAAACTGTTCTTAACCTGAAGCACCACTTTAGCTAATGGGGCCTCCTGCTGCTACAGACTCCTTCTGGGTTAGCGGAGTCTGTAACCTGAAGCGTCTATAACCCGAGGTGCCACTGTATAAAAACTACAAAATAAATAGTAAAAACAAGAATAACAACCAACCAATAATTCCCCCTCCCGAAACACATTTAAAAGGGCATTGGATGTTAATCAGCCCAAGGCCTGGTTGAAGAGGAACGTCTTTTGCCTGGTGCCTAAAGGCATGTAACGAAAGCGCCAGACAAGCCTCCCTAGAGAGAGCATTCCACGAGTGGGAAGCCATTGCAGAGAAGGCCCATTCTCATTTTGCCACCCTCTAGAACTCTTGTGGAGCGGACACATGAAGAAGGGCCTCAGAGGATGATCTCAGGGTCTGGGTATTGAGGTATTGCAGTCCTTAGACTTTTAAGGCTTTACAGGTCAAAACCAGCACTTTGAATTGGGCCTGGGATCTTGAGGGGGCATATGACAATTTCTTTTTCAAGGTTACTTTTCTAAAGCTCCTCCCTGCTCACACACAAATTGGCCACCCTGTCAAGTATGATCTAGTTGACATTCCTGCACTGTAGGCGGTTAGACTAGATGGCCCTCAGAGTCACTTCCAACTTGGCAGCTCTATGATTCTATGAATTTTTCTAGTTTGAAAATCTCATGAGAGAGTTGTTGAAGGGGAATGTTGCCTGTAGATCTCATGAAGGGTTATGATATAAAGGGGTTCACAAATGCATGTAAAGTTTGCTCTTATTGTTCTTCCCAGATCCCAGTGTCTGTGAGAGGGGGGGACAACAATATATGCTGCAAACAAGGCCAAACCTTGGTTTGCCCATGCTCAATATCTTGAAGTAGGGCATGCCACTGTGTAAGTTTATATGTCTCAATTGATAGGCCAAGATATTATCTATCATCTAGCTATCTAGCTATCTGTCTGTCTGTCTATCTATCTATCTATCTATCTATCTATCTATCTATCTATCTATATCTATCATCTATCTATCTCCCTTCCACTTCTCACTGTGGGGACTCACTGTGATTATTTGAGGAAGGACAAAAAATCAAAAATATATTTATGATATTGAAATAATATAGTGAACTCCACAGCTTTTATGGATGAGCACCATGGAGTTCCACGGTTTGTTTTTTCCAGCACCACGAATTAACTGTTCACATCCTCTAAGGACATTAGAACCTCCAAATCCCTTCCCTTCTTTTGGTCTATGGGAAATTTTGCTACAGGTCTGTGTTAAGAGCCCTGCCAATGAGCTCTGATTTATTAGTTGTTATGATTTGAATCCAGTAACCAAGGGTTCAGCAGGCAAAGCATAAGAAACAGAAATTTGCATTTGGATATGAGAGATCTGGCCTAAAGATCTACCACTCTAGGGATTCTAAAATACAAATGCTATGTTCTTCAGAGTTGGTGCACGGGCAGAGATGATGATGAAGATGATGATGATGAAGATATACTCCACCCATATGGCTGGGTTTCTCTTAATTAGAACAATGTATTAATATAAAGAATAGCGTGCAATGTATTTTCTAACCTTTTTTGTGCTCATTCCCTGCCTTTCAAAAGATTTTATACAAGACGATGGATTTCATGGGAATGTCAAACATTCATCCAGGTACAAATAGTCACAAAGTGTTTTGCAACAAAACGTCCATTTTGGTGTAGTAGAGAGGACCACCACCCCTTCCGCTTTCTCTAGACTTGCTGAATTAGGCATGCAGTACCAACTGTGGAATTGTGTTGCAATGTCTGTGGAAAAATCTGTGATGCCCATGTTTAATTTTAAAAATAATTGTATTCAACTTTTCCCCTCAATAAGTATTACCTGAAGTTCTGCGCATAGCAAATGGCCAGCTCTGCAGACTAGTGGAACTGTTGGCCTGTCAGTCTGATGTTTATTGCAGAAGAAATACCTGATGTAGCAGGCAATCCTGTAGAACACTGAGTTTGAAGTACATGATTGTAGACTTAAAGTACAGAGAAGGTGGGAGGGGAGGGGAGGGGAAGTGGAAGAAATGTCCTTCTAAATTTCCAAAAGAAAATTATTTGAGATCCTGTTTACCTAAGAGAAGGGTTTAAAGCAGTGCTTCACTGTGCATCTACATTTCAAAAGAATCTTTTTTCGGTGTTTTCTGTCCTTCCAAAATCCGCTTCTTTACTTGCTAAGTATTAACTGCAGCACTAATATGCATTTCTGCAGATGAAGCGAATCCATAATCTTCTTCTTTTTTTAAGTTGAAATTTTTACACTTTTCTAAATTCAGTACAAACTATGCGGTACAGTGCAAACTTATAAGAGTACAGCAGCAACAAAACAAGGAGGGGTTGTTAAAGGAAAGAAAGGTGGGGGGACACAGGAAAGTGAAATGAAAACCTAGTAATGCATGTCCAAGCATCGAACATACAGCAGATGCATAACAAAATGGAGAGCACAATATTCAAGAAATTGATGTTAGGAAGTTGCATGAGTTTATGTGTTGTGATTTTCCAGCAAAAGCACCCAGTGTGCAAACCAGGGCCAGTGAGGAGTGTGGTCTGGGGGAGGGTTCAATGAGTCCTAAAATTCTTCACCCCTTCCTTTGCTGATGCTAACAGATGTGGAAATGAATAGTATGGGGGTAGGGGGAATCGCAGCAGCAGGCTTCTCCACTGATCTAGGTGCATTAGCTTACCCTCCAACACTCCACTTGAAAAGAGGGATATTCTGTGGGGTGCCGTATGTGCAAATGATTCTCCATATATGTGGCCCTCCAAATGCTGTTGGGTTCCAACTCCCTTTAGCCCAAGGCAGTATGTCCACTGGGAGTTGGAGTCCGATAACATCTGCAGGGGCCACAGGGCCCCCCTCCTAGTGAAGATGCAAGTGGCAGAGGACCTTACTGCACGGCCTGCAGCGTGCCTGAGCCACGTGTCTCTCCTGGGAGTGACGTGGTGGCTTGGGGGCCTGCAGGCTCTGTGCTCCCTGAAACAGCAGTGTGGGACTTGAGTCTGACATCCGCCTCTCCCTCAGCCACCCTACAGCTGAGGGGAAGATGGCAGATAGGCTCCATGCAGCACGCCACGCCCCCATGGACAGCTCACCCCACCCTGGCTGCAGGATGCATGCACCGCACCCGGCAGCTACGCCACTGTCTAGAATGATTTCCCATCTGCATAAACCTGCATATATACAATATATATTCATGCAGACTGAATCTCCTGGTGGTATACACTATGGATGCGTGAGCTTATCTCCTTCCCCCAACCAACCCTACTGCAATTAAACCCCAGCTGGAGCCAAGTGCAAAATAGAGATTTTGATTGGAGGCCCATATGTACTTAGAATTAAGGAATAGTGCACCTTTGATAGCATCTCAGTCCAGGAATCTCTGCCCCACCACCCAGTACTAGAACGGAAACAATCCTTGCACACAAAAAACTGTTTCTGATTCCCACCCAACTCCACTTTCATCATTGCACAACCTAACTGGGGATGGGGAGAGTTCTTGCTATTATTAAATAACCAGCAGACAGAAATCCTTGGTGATCTACTGCAAACCACCCAGAGATCTAGTGTGTAGATCCCCGTCCACACACTATGAATGATATTCTTCTTAAATAAATTGATAGCTCGCTATTAAGAGAGACCTGCATCTGCAAATGAAGCACAAACCTTTCCCGCTCCCCCAACTGTCACCATTTCTCCCCAACTCACTGCAGCCCAGGATACCCTTCTCTTATCCTGACTCAGTTGAAATATTACAGGCTGGGGAAAGGACATCAAAACTCACTGCAACAGCAAGGGCAGTAGGCAGGGGAAGGCGTTTCATTATTAGTTTACATGGAGCTGAAGGTGTCATTCATGGTTCTCCCTGTCGTCACAACTACTTGAAGGAGGAACAAGGGTTATTTAAAGCCCTTCAGGGGAAATTTCAATTAATGCAGTTGTTATTGTCATTATCTTCACTCCCTCTGCTAACACATTTATATCACACTTTTGCTGCAAAGAGCTCAAGGTTCTGTATGCATTTCTCACCCTCGCTCTTTTATCCCCATGGTAACCTTGTGGAGGAACTTAGGCTGAGAGATAGTACTTTGCCAGCAGTCATTCAGTGGGCTTCATGGCGGGGCGGATGGGGACTGAACCCTGATCTCCTAGGCCCCTCTAACCACTATACCACCCTGGTTCTGCCACCACCAACCACTTTGTTTTTTGCCCTCACCCCAGCTTTAAACATGACTGGAAGAGGTGAAAGCTTGCTGTAGTCAGGTGCAGTTAGATTCTGAATTTATCCAGTTGCTCCTTTCTGGAATATTTTTTAAAAGAGAAATAGTTCTCACTCGGCCCTTTTTTTACCTGATAAGAGTCTCATTACATCAAGAGTTTACAGAGCCCTTTGAGAATCACTGCTCCTGTGGGAGATACATTAGCCCTACTTTCTTCATTATTCTTTCACTCTAGGTATTAAGGCATTCTTTCACACACACACCCCTTAACAGCTTAGTAAGATTTGCCTGTTCAGTTTATTTTAAAGTTTTAAAATGAGCTGCAGTAACCCATTTCAGTAGCTTTCCCCAGGGGTTCCTCGCTATATTGCTTTCTGAATCTCTGTGGGAGAGTTGGTGGAGTTGTTAGATCATTTAGGCTTTTAAACTCAACGTAAGTTTCCTTTCCCAGGGAATTCTAGTGCCTCTTGTACCCTACGAAGAGAGAGCACACCTTCTCAAGCTAAAGGATCTGGCTTTGTTTAGGCTGGGAAAGAGGAGACTGAGAGAGGATATGATAGTCACCTTCAAATATCTCAAGGGTTGTCACATGGAAGATGGAACAAGCTTGTTTTCTCTTCTCCAGAGGGTAGGATTTGAATCAATGGCTTCAAGTTACAAGAAAAGAGATTCCAACTAAAGGGGGATTAGACAAGTTAGGTGGCTAGTAGCTATCAAGGGCTATTAGCCGCAATAGGTAGCTTCCACCTCCACTGTTGAAGGCAGCTTGCTCGTGAATACCAGTCTCTGGGAATCACAAAGTAGGGAGAATATTGTTGAACATGTGATGTCCTGGTTGCGGGCTTTCCATCAGCATCTCACCATCCACTGAGAAACAGGGCTAGATGAGTCTTTAGTCTGATCCAGCAGGGCTCCTCTTATGTCCTTACATAACCCAATTATTTCATTTTTTTTTAAAATAATATTTATTAAGAATTTCCAATTATAACAATATAAAAAAAAAACACATCCAAATTTAAGATCAAAAGGTGCCAGCCGAGTCACCATGTCCATGGGTTTTAGCGCCCATGGTTTTTAAGGGTCCCCGCGTCGCCGGCGCGGCAGGACCCAGCCCCTACCGAGCAGGCTCCCTCCGGAGCTCGGAGGGAGTCCGCCATTCGGCGATGGCGCCAACCCGGAAGTCCATAACCCAATTATTTCAAAGCCTCATTCTATTCTGTGTTTTATTTTCAGTATTCAATATAATCACCAAGCGATGCCTTCTTCATCATTGGTCCACACTTGCTTCATGTACAGTTAGGGCACTGATTTTTCTATCACGGCTGGAGTTGGTATGTTCAGTGCTGGAGAGGCTGAGCTAGTGCAGATGGGAATTGAGCCGAAAGAGCAGATAGCCTCTTGCACACTGTGAATTTTTGAGGGGATAGTGACTAAGAACTGTCCTGGGCAAAATACTGGTGCTGTCAGGTGTATTGTTGCCTATGGGAGCCATCTCGTTGACTTCTTTGCTAAGGTCTCCTTACACACAACCCCAACAATCCTCACTACTTCTTAACTCTCACAGATTTCAACAGGAGAGGGTCAAGCTGAAGTTTAACCCTCCAACATAAAAGTTGCACCTTGAAAAACCTTAAACATGGCCCTTAAAAAGGTAAAGGACCCCTGACAGTTAAGTCCAATCGTGAATGACTCTGGGGTTGCGGCGCTCATCCCGCTTTACTGGCCGAGGGAGCCGATGTTTGTCCACAGACAGTTTTTCCGGGTCATGTGGCCAGCATGACTAAGCTGCTTCTGGCGAAACCAGAGCAGCACACGGAAATGTCGTTTACCTTCCCACCAGAGCAGTACCTATTTATCTACTTGCACTTTGACGTGCTTTCGAACTGCTAGTTTGGCAGGAGACATGGCCCTTAGTATTCCTAAATCGAACGCAAATCGAAACAAATAAGGCTGAAAGTCTATTCAGAACTGCAGAAAGCCCAACTCCTCACAATGGGAGGACACTTGTGAAGCATGTACTGAGGCACAAGGTACAAAATAAGCTTTGTATCTCATTATCTCTTCCCTAAGCCATCATCTGCACTGACTGCCTGTTTTCATCCAAGGACACGTGTGTGTGTGTGTGTCTGTTTTCCACTTCAGTTGCCAAAAAAAGAAATAGTTAAAATAAGTTAAATCACCTATTTTTGTACTTCTGAAGAGACCAGTTAAATAAGAGCCTCTTGCTGACTGAAAATCCAAGAGTGTGCCAGACCTGTGCGATTAAGACCATATGTTTCCTAGGTGATAAGCTCTTCATTCCACACACACACACCCTTCCCTGCTGGAAGACTTTTGAAATAGGGGAAAGGAAGATTAATCCTCCCTCCTGAGAGAAATAAGAGTCCGTTGACTAATTTTTTCAGCATTTAGATGTTATAATTATGCATATTGATTCACCCACTTTTGTTTCTTCACCATATAATGAAACAATTAAAGGGGAAAAACTTCAGTGAAGCGTTTGAAATCTGATTCTGTGCTCTTCTATCAAATGTGTTCTTTCAAACCTGATATCCATTATGCAAAGGCATGGGGAGAAATGACCACTTAACCATGCACACACAGAACCTTTTCTGAAAACCATCTACACAATTAAACAAAGTTCTGGCAGCCCAAGGCACTGCTTTTTCCTATACACAGCATAATTTGTTTTACCTGCATAAAAGTTGCACTGCTGGTTGATGAGATATAAAGTCATCAGATGATGTATTTATAATGGCTCTCCAAAATTTCAACAAAATATATCTTTGTTATGCAATTCTCATTTTTTTGACTTGGTATGATTTTTATTGGATCAATGGCTGATTTTGGATGCTTACAACAGAAGACTGACGAGAGTAGCTTAAATTACTAAAGGGGTGGGTGGGTTGTATTTCTGCCTATCACCTTATCTCTGTAGTTCCCAAAAGGCCCTCCAATCCCCAAGAGCCAGTGCTCAGGGAACTGCAGAAGAAAGGAAAGTTAAGATCCAAATCAGAATGTCCCTGCATTGCAGTTTATTTGGACTTTGGCTCCCTTCTAACTCTACAATTCTATGTTTACCTTACAATGTGTGTTTTAGGCTTCACAGAGTTGGATACTCAGTTGCAGAGTTTCTCAGTCCTTCCTTTATAGCATTCAGCTGTTTTCCTATTTCCAATGCACATCTGCTTAAACGTTTACCCCTACCACTCCTGTGGGAAAATTCTATCAGCTTGTATACAAAGTTCAAATGTATGCTTTCTGTTTGATGGTTTGTTTGCATGCCAACACCATTATTGCTACAGGAGTAGGAATTTGATTTCAGGTGGAGGGGTAGAGCAGGCATAGGCAAACTTGGCCCTCCAGTTGTTTTGGGACTACAATTCTCATCATCCCTGAGCACTGGTACTGTTAGCTAGGGATCATGGGAGTTGTAGTCCAAAAACATCTGGAGGGCCGAGTTTGCCTATGCCTGGGGTAGAGGTTTGGTTCAAGAGGATGGCATGAAACAACTGTTGATGAACAGTTCAGCATATGTACACGCCCCGCTATTAGATGAAACACAAAGTTCCAGATAACAGAGGCACATCCTATTGCATAACATAGTGGACAAAGCAGTATTTCTGAAATACGGTAATTATCAGTTCATGTCCCAGAGGCGGATTTAGGGCCGTGCGAACGGTTCTGCTGCACTGGATGCCAACCCCAGGGGGCACTGCAGAGCACCACAACTATAACATAGTGAATTGAGCAGAACGAAAGGCCCTCATGCAGGCAGGGCGCCACTGAAATTTGAAAGACCAAAGTGTGTCTCTTATGGCTATCCAGCTTGATCATCTGTGTTCATGAAGGCCATGGGGTGGGATGAGGAAGCATCACCTTGTTTTTTTGTGGCCATGTAAGTCTCCTTGAAGTAAAAGATCTGATGTGAATATAAATTGGGGTTTTTCTGCCAACTAGTGTTTGGTGAAGCTTGCAGTAATATTTGTTTCTGTAAGGTGATGCTATTGTGTAAGCCGATTAGCCTTTTGCTGGGGTGAATTAGGCTTTGATTGAGCTCTTTCGGGCATACTCATTGTATGTCGCGCATATGACTCATTGAACACACCAGAATTATTTCTTGTGCATAATTACTAAATGTTTTTGAAGAGGAGACACCCATCCTCCCACTTGCCCTTTCAGCCCTCCATGAACAGTTGTAGGGGCCAATAAAGCAAGAGGGATTGGCTGTTCTTTAGGAATCAAGCTGTTTTTCTGTTTTAAAAAAATCATTTTCATGCTTCAGAGACTGAATATAATGATAGTCACATTGCGTGTAAGCTACTCTCTCCCCACCACATTACACTAAAAATAAAATAAAAAATGACAAGCATTTTAGGAGCAGTAACCTAGATGACAGTGGAGTAATGATCTACACTTTTGTTGTGGTTTGTTTACTTAATAACCTGCCTTCCTGAAACCAGTTCCCTAGACACAATTCAACCTCTGTCTTAAACCTACATGTCCAAGTAGTTAAATCCAATGATAAGTGAGTCAAAAGCAATACCAAAAAGTCCTTTGAGGGACTTTTGAGTTCATTTTATCTTGGAATAAATACAGTGGTACCTCGGGTTAAGTACTTAATTTGTTCCGGAGGTCCGTACTTAACCTGAAATTGTTCTTAACCTGAAGCACCACTTTAGCTAATGGGGCCTCCTGCTGCTGCCACACCACCGGAGCACGATTTCTGTTCTCATCCTGAAGCAAAGTTCTTAACCTGAAGCACTATTTCTGGATTAGCGGAGTCTGTAACCTGAAGCGTATCTAACCTGAAGCGTATGTAACCTGAGGTACCACTGTAACCATGTCAAGTTTGAATGTTATGAGAGTGGTAACTGCCCAAATCAGGTTGCGCTATATAAATAAGTTAAAATGTTAGCCATCACATGATGAATCATGCTTTAACTACTTGATACTTTAATGATTTGTCTGACATTTTAAATAAAACACATGCAATTATATTTAATGCAAAAAGATGCATACATGCATGGAAAAGATTGTGACTGTTGGCATTTCTTCAGATTTACCAATGAATGTTACAGTTTCCTGGCTTTCTAACATCATAAAGCCAGTACCTCTTGCATTGTGTAAGCAATAATTTACTCTTGGTGATGATGCTTTGCAAAAGGATGGCAATTACCGATTCACACCTGGCTTCACAAACACAGATACCCAAAAGGTAGTGGTTTTTACTACATTGTATATTTGAAATAATTAAGGATAACTTATTCTCAGTTGTTCCTAATTCTGTCCTTATTATTCAGAACTGAAGATGCTACTGGTGCTGGAAGCCTACAGCTGCAGCAAAGATGCATAGGAAACTGATACCTCATCTGTGTCTGCTATAAATAATGACAAATGGCTAGGCAGTAATCAGTAACTGCTTCTTGATGGCAATTTGGTGCCATTTCATTTTACTTCCCCTCCCCCAAAAAAAATTGGATTTAAGGGGCTATGGCTGAGAAAAAAGAAAACCTTGCAGAAGAATGAAAAGGACTAAAATGTTTTTTGTTGCTGGCCAGCACCCAAGTTCTGCCAAAGATGAGCTTTGGTACCTGCTTGCGACAGGCTGCCTCATCATATCTAATGGTAGGACGAGTACTATGATCTACTGTGCTGAACACTTGACTCATCTCATCTCCTTGCACTATATGAGAGGTACCTTGCTGCTGTTCCAAGACAGTGATCACCATGCTGTACAAGTGCTGGAGAAAAGCCTGTCCGTTATTCTGGAATTATTTTATTTTGCAGGGTTGAATTAAGGGTTGAACTGGTGGTTAAGAAACACTAAGGTGGAAGGACAGTCTCTCCATTTAGAGCTGATGAAATTTTACACTGTTGAATAGTGTTTTTTTTTACTGTGCAGTTTGTTGGACTGAGGAGTTCTTGGAAGCAAGTGGGACATAGATGGTAACTCTTCCTCACTTGCCAGATGCCACTTAATTTATTGTAGTCAAAACATTGGCTTGCACCACAACAGGGTAAGCCTGCATCGGTTTTGGCTAGATTAGGGCTAGATTGTAATTTGCAACTCACAGTGGATGAATATGAGTTCTCTCAAGTTAAGTACCTGTCATGGACTGGTTGGACACAGAGGAATGGTGGGAGGAAATAGCTCAGGAACCACCAAGGGAAGAAGGCTCAGGGAATGGCGGTGGGGAATGGCGGTGGAAGAATGATGAAGGGTCAAAGAGAAAAGACTGGGAAGAGGAGATGTTGGAAACTTAGAGGTAACAGGACTTATTGAGCTGGGAGAATCTGTGGCAGAGAGAAGTCCAGAATCAGAAACTGAATCTGGTGCATGGGAGGAAGTAGACCAGGAGTCAGAGATGTCCAGCTGGTGAAGAGTTACAGGTGTCCTCCCCCTTCTGCCGCAACAAGTTCCCCTACCCTCTGTCTCCCAGAACCAGGAGAGGCATGAAAAGGGCAGAGGAGAGGTTGGCTGCATGGAGGCACAGTCTCTGATTGCTTGGGGAAAGCCCTGGAGAGGAGAGGACTTAGATGGTTGTGGGGAGGCAGGAACTTTCAGTCTTGGCAACTGACTTTCATGGAGTAAGACCACTGGGAATGAGCTGCTGTGCTCTTTAGGCCTGGCACTCTGCCAAGTCTGTGGAAATTGTATTTTTTGCTACTAAAGAGTTAACTCCAACTTTGAACTGTGCAATTACTGTCCAGCAGGCTTTGTGACAGTACCTAAGTTCCAGTTAGAGGAGAGGTCAGATGTCCACATGTAGCATGCTCCCTGCCTTTCTGCCTGCTTTCAAATTTTCTATAGGTTTTGGTGGCTAATAAACATCTTTTTCTGACAGGTGCTTGGAGGGGAGACCTTATTACTGCTGCTATATTAGCGGTAGTTATTTAGTGATTTATTGTTACATGTTTTTAAAGGATTGCGTTGTTTTACTTGATTTTATGGATTATTATTTTATTTAAAAAATCTATTTGTTTTGTTGTAAACCTCCCTATGGCTTGCACAAGGGGTGGCATATAAAAAAAGATACAAATTAATAAGTAAAACACTTCGGCAGTAACAGCTTGATAGAGAGGACAGTGAGAAATATGAACTATAAATGTTAACTGAAAAAGGCTGGTTTAGCAGCTGTGTGTACCTTTTCTGTATGAATGAGAGAGAGAGAGCCCTGATTACGAAATGCTAGGTAGCAGCTGTGATGCACTTTGGAGAAGGATTACCAGATGGTTAAGTGATTAACTTGTCTCCATGGAGATCACAGAAATAAAACCAAATCTAAGAGATGTAAGGAACATGCCATGCTTAGATATTTTTTAAAATGTATATATGTAAAATAACACATATATGTGCCAGGTTTGTTTATATGCCTTTTCAAGAAAAATATGGCTGCTTGTTTGACATACTGAAGACAGCTTCAGTAAACACTCCTGTCACAAACCTGTGCTCTTCCATTTGGGAGTATGATGCATGTTATCATGGGGGGGGGAGTTTTGCAAGGGGGGGGATACTTCGGTAACAGATTGTTCCTCTAGCAATACAAAATGCTGAATTGTACAGATGGGGTGCTTAAGTGTGTTGTCCTAACAAAATGTTAAAGATTATGTGAAGGTTAAAAATAAATATATACATACTAACTCCCCCCCCCCCGCACCAATATTCACTTAACCCTATAGCAGCAACAAAAGAGAACAGCTCATTTCTGATCTGAATTCAAAGTGCTGGTTTTTTAAATGGCAGCTGCTATTGTACTTTAAAGACCTGCATAGTCTGGTTCCAGGACAGAGCTGAACTGCACACTTGCAAATGGGAATAAGCTGTTGTGAGTTCCTCAAGTATGCACTACAAATCTATTCTATCAGCTATAACAGAATTTGTTTTTCAAGCCAAACTACAGTGAAGGGGGTGGTGGAGCAGGAGGAGACCCCCTTGGGAGGCAGGGAAGGCATCCACAATTGCATGTGCACTCGTGGGCACCATGTTGACAACGTCTGTTTTAAGATATTGAGGACAGGGTCTACTCTTGAATGCTGCTGCTTTTGGAGGTAAGGCACACAATATTTTCTGCGGTGACACTATCCGAAGTGGAGATCTGCACCTAGACAGGTATATTTGACCCCTGATTGAATCTTCTCAAAAAGGTAAAAAGGTAAAGGTACCCCTGCCCGTACGGGCCAGTCTTGACAGACTCTAGGGTTGTGCGCTCATCTCACTCTAGAGGCTGGGAGCCAGTGCTGTCCGCAGACACTTCCGGGTCACGTGGCCAGCATGACAAGCTGCATCTGGCGAGCCAGCGCAGCACACGGAAACGCTGTTTACCTTCCCGCTGGTAAGCGGTCCCTATTTATCTACTTGCACCCAGGGGTGCTTTCGAACTGCTAAGTTGGCAGGCGCTGGGACCGAACGACGGGAGCGCACCCCGCCACGGGGATTCGAACCGTCGACCATGTGATCAGCAAGTCCTAGGCGCTGAGGTTTTACCCACAGCGCCACAGGGTCTACTCTTGAATGCTGCTGCTTTTGGAGGTAAGGCACACAATGTTTTCTGCGGTGACACTGTCCGAAGTGGAGATCTGCGCCTAGACAGGTATATTTGACCCCTGATTGAATCTACTCAAAAAGGTAGCATAAACGTTATTCTTTAGGAAGATGTTTGTTTAGCTGAACTGTTGCTGGTGCTATGCTAATAGTCCATTTAATTTCATTTTCTGTTTGGTTTCTGTGGCCTGAATAGCTGAAGTCCTCTTCATTGTATCTATTATAACATTGACCACCATCAGAATCCTGATACTGAGCGGATTGGTGAGATAATAGTTTTACAATACAATATGTGAATATGTAAGTGGCCAGCCATCCTCTGGAGGCTTAAATCATCATTATGGAAGGTGCAGGTTGGTGTTTGGAGGAAGACTTCTGTGATGAGACTCTGGTGCTTGGAGGAAGGAATTATATTTGTCAGTCCACTTTTCGGGGGGTGGGAAGAGGGAGCCATATCCAATGTTAGGCACACTCGAATTAAAAATAGAACCTGACTAATGAATGGTGCTTTAAAAATAATATATGAAGGGCTGCCTACTTCTACATGGCCCACTCTTTGAGCTCAAAACAGATACATCAATAATCATAAAAATTAGTAGTTGTGTGTGTGCTTAAAAAAGTAAATGGCAGTCAGGGGGTAGATCTAGACTACGACCATGGCAGTGTGGAGTGGGGACTGTTTGCCACTGCCATGGTTCAAATCTGGGTTGAAGAGGACCCAGCAGTTGCTATTAAAACAAAAGAGGCAATCTTGCCATTGCCCGTTCTGTTGTGATTATCCTTCCAGCGTGGTGTAGAGAGCCAGTGTGGTGTAGTGGTTAAGAGCGGTGGACTTGTAATCTGGTGAACCGGGTTCGCGCCTCTGCTCCTCCATATGCAGCTGTTGGGTGACCTTGCGCTAGTCACACTTCTCTGAAGTCTCTCAGTCTCACTCACCTCACAGAGTGTTTGTTGTGGGGTAGGAAAAGGAGAATGTTAGCCACTTTGAGAAGAAGAAGAGTTTGGATTTGATATCCCGCCTTTCACTCCCTTTAAGGAGTCTCAAAGCGGCTAACATTCTCCTTTCCCTTCCTCCTCCACAACAAACACTCTGTGAGGTGAGTGGGGCTGAGAGACTTCAAAGAAGTGTGACTGGCCCAAGGTCACCCAGCAGCTGCATGTGGAGGAGCGGAGACGCGAACCCAGTTCCCCAGATTATGAGACTACCGCTCGTAACCACTACACCACACTGGCTCTCCGTAGGGTACCACACTGGCTCTCACCTTAGGGTGAGACTCCTTAGGGTAGTGATAAAGTGGGATATCAAATCCAAACTCTTCTTCTTCCACCTGTGTGTGGCATTTGAGGTCCTGCTCCAAGTGACCTCCACTTTCAGAATATTGTTAGGTGCAGCTAGAAACAGGGCCTTTTTTGTTGTTGGCAGTGTCCTGTTTGTTCATAAAATGTCCTTCCCAGAGTAACTCCCCCGCTTTTTTAAAAAAATAATGGTGGGTCTACACCTTTTTCTACATTCCTTGTGCATTTAATAACTGATAAGTGTCAGCTCTCCTGTCTGTCTTTTTAAAATGCTACACTCTTTGGCTGTTTTAATTTTTATGTAGGTTTGTCGTGATGTGCACTACTTCAGTTTTTTATGTCTGGATTTTGTTGTTCTTTCATAAGCTGCCTTGAAGGCCCCTTTTGAAGCAGAAAGGTGAAATATAAATAGATAAAGGTTGTAGAGCAGCCTGCTGCAAATGTCAGTAATTTTATTTTTGCCCTCTGCAATTTATTTATTATTATTTTAAAAAACATTCAAGACAAGGATCACACATGCATAAAATGCTAAAATGTGTCAGTATATTTTTCTTAAGCTCTTGTTTCACAGGCATACTATCTGTATAGTGTAGAAGCTCTAACTTGTATGCATCCCCCCCCAAAAATATAATGATGGTATTTATATGCAGCCTGTTACACTCCATCTCAGGGCAGTGTACAAATTAAAAATGTCAAAAGAATAAAATCACAGTAATAAAAATAAAATGCAACTGATAACCAATAACCCAAGGGCATAATTAATTAATACGTGGCATCAAACACCTATAGCACAAAATGATCTTGAAACGTTGTACTCTGACATATCCTATCAGAATAAAAAATGCTATTACTGCATACACTTCTGTTTTTCTTTTGTTATTTTCCCCCTGTTTTTCCAATGTTGTTGCCCTGTTTTTTCCAAGAATGCTTCAAGAACTTTCAGTCCTGCATTTGCTTCTACAGAAAACATATGTTTCATCCCTGTTCAAAGATCATTACTTTTGCCTAGCCTAGTCTGATTAGTTGTACTGTGTCACAGTGTGTGATCAAGAGTTGATTCCAGCCATGTAGAGGATAGGTCTATCAATTGCCATAAACAGCGATCGATAATGAAACCTTGACATTCAGACACAGTATACCCCTGAATACTAGTTGCTTGCATAGGTAGGAGAGAGTGAGGGAGTGCACCTTCCTGCTCTGAATTGGGCATCCTAGAAATATATATCTGGCCACTGTGAGAAACAAGATGTTGGACTAAATGGACCCACCTGGCAGGGCTCTTCTGATTGCTTTTGTTGTTTATTGTAAACTTAATGACCATTAAGTTTATTGGGCAATCTTGTACAAGTCACTTTTTCACACCTAATGTATTTCACAGGGCTGTTGGAAGGATAGACATGGTAATGGGAATATTTAAAGGGAATAGTTGAAGTTGATACCTAGTACATTACAGAGCACCTTTTCTTTCATGAACCTGCCTTAACTGTTGCCTTCTTCCAGCCAGTTTATTGTGGTTTGATGGCCTTCGTTAGTTCAATGTTTTAATGATGATCATAGTGATGTACGTACTTGCAGAAGCAGGTTACTGCTTGTTTGGTGTAAAGAGCACTTTCTATTATGTTTATTGTATGCCTTTGTGTTTTAGATTTTTATTTATTTATGCTGTATTGTTTTTAATATTCGGTTGGAAGCCACCCAGAGTAGCTGGATATAAATAAATTATTATTATTATTATTATTATTATTATTATTATTATTATTATTATTATTAAGTCACCTTAAGACTTTTGTGATGAGGCAGTTTCCTGCTAACGATTAGGAGAAGCTTCCTGACAGTGTGAGCTGTTCAGCAGTGAAACATTCTGCCCCAGGAAGTGGTGATCTCTCCTTCACTTGGAGGCATTTAAGCAGAAGCTGGACAGCCACTTGTCAGGTATGCTGTACCTGCAAACTGCACTGAAGAGCTGGTTGGACTACATGACCTACAAGATAACCAGAGAACTTTGCTTCAACAAGATGTAGTAATGGCAACCAACGTAGACAACTTTAGAAAGGAGTTAGATGAATTCATGGATATAAGGCTACAGCTCATAGTGGCTATATTACTGGTACCTCCACGGCTGGTGTTGCCTGGTCTCTGAATAACTTGCAGGTAACTTGCATGTGTTGAAGGATGAAGGAGAGAGGAGTTCCCCCCCCCCCCCCGTGTTCCAGGAATCTAGTTGACTGTGGTCTTTAGATCTGTAAGCAAAAAAAAATCATGTTTCTTTTTTTAGGTCATCTACCCAATAACCTAGTGGCATTGTTCTCAGTACATATCATAATAAACTATTTACGTGAGTGCGACCTTTGTTTGAAAAGGTTAACTTTTTATTTTTACACCAGACTCTAATTTCAGTCTCCTCTTGCTAAAAATATTGCTTTCAGCGCAGCACTAAATCAGCACTTGCAGGAGATAATTGAAGCTTTTTTGTCCTGGATATACTTCTGCAGATATGTTGTCTTTCTAGTTTTCATAATCAGATTGGCTAAGTGAAGAGAAAGGAGGGAAATAGTACACAAAAAATCAAATTGTGAAATGTGACTATTAATGCACAATGATCCACTGAGGATGAGAAATTAAAAGGGGAAGCCAAAAGCTGCTTGATATGATGGTTTTTTTGGTCCTTTTCCAGATACCTAAAGAAAAAATCAGAACCTTGTTAAAGTTCATGTTTCCCACCACAAATGCAGGCCCCAAATATCATCACCTGTTGATGAAAGTATTTCCATTGATGAAAATGAGAAAGCAGTTTCATTTTAATTTGTTTGGGGGAAATCAAATATTCGTTTTATATATATATATGTGAAAGCAGTCAGGTTTTTTTAGAAAGGCTGTGGCCTCATTCTACAAATCCTTTTTGCTTGCTACCAGCCGCTTGCATACATCTATCAATTCCATGTCATTTCATGCAAACCGTTCATTGCATGACATTTCGCCCGCAAGTACTGGTAGTTCCTAGCAAACTTTGTGTGTCCCCAGTAGCATAAACAGTGAGAGGCTGGACTCATGATTTCAAATTCAAGAAACCCAGTTACAGTGCTTTGTGTTTTGTTTGTTATGAATTGATGATGGGAGGGGCAATGTCACTTGATCAAGGTTTTCGGAAATGAACCCTCTCCTCCCTCAAGAAAATATTGAAACTATGGCTAGAAACAATAAGCAAGCGACCTTTCCCCAAATCTGGTATGAAATGGTAGTTAATCTATGGAATTGGCTGAAATGACTGGCAGACCTGGGAGAAGAGACGTTGGAAGAGGACTGGAAGAAATTTAAGATTTATCTACAAAAATATTGTAAATTATATGAATGTTAAGAAGGACGCGAGAATATAAACAACTGGGCACCATTAAGATAGAGGATGTGATATATGAAGATAAGTTAAATTTAAGAAAAAACAAACTTTTGGAAAAATTTTAAGTTATATTTAATTCCTTAAGATTTAAATAAAGGATATTAAAAAATTAGAGATATAATATTGGAAAATTAGAGAATAAGAATGGAAATAAGGGAATACATTTGCTGGGAAACCTTTTCTTTTGGCTAGGAACGCAGGAGCGGGGGATGTGAGGGAGTCCAAAGAAGTTAAGAAGACTATGTTAAAAGATATGTTATAGTGTATTGTTTATTGGAATTGTAACTAAATTAAAAAATTGCTAATAAATATATTATTAAAAAAAAATGAAATGGTAGTTAATGATGGGAGAATGGTCTCTGGGAGATGCCCCAGAGTACTGGCTGAACTACAATAAGATGTTTACTGTTCTGGAAGCATAACACAACTTGGATTTATTTCAGTGCATCAACAAAAAACCTCCTGGATGGTATTAGAAGCCAAATACATAATATGGAAACTATGTATTTTGGAGCTGCATTCAACCGAGCTAACAAAGTGGATTGGCTCAGGCATCTACTAGAATACTCCTTCCATTGGTTGTTAGATTGCTGCCTTACAGAGGCAACCTCATGCTTCTGCGCAACAGTAGTTCCTCTGCTTTTATATCTGCATTTCTGTCCCTTTATGGCAGAGATGTGGAATCTGGAACCTTCCAGATGTGCTGCACCTCATCTCCCCTCAGCAGCACAAAGGTGGTGCAGGTGGTTCTCCTGCACAGGGCGCCAAGTTGAGGGGGTTCATCATCACCACCATCTATATATGGGTACCTACCGAGACGATCCATTAAAAAAGCAGCTGTACTGAAAGGAATTATTGTGAAAATAAGAAATATTTGCAGGGGGGCCCACCAGATTTTGTCCTCGCTCAGGTCACCATATTACCAAAATCCACCCCTTGCCGTCAGCCCCAGCTAGCATGGCTAGTGATCATGGATGATGGGAGTTGTAGCCCAACATCATAGGGCAACCTATCCCTGCTTTAAAGAAACTAATGATGACTTCAAAGGGGGAGGGCAGGTATGAAGGTTCCATTGCAGAAGATTATAGGGTATAGGCATGATGTAAGAAAGCAGAAATGAAGCAGTCAGTGCCAACATCAATTAGGTTTGTGCACCTCTGGTGAGGAAGGCAGCATGCTTCTGTATACCAGTTTGTTGGGAATCACAGGTAGGGAGGATATTGTTTTGCTCTCGTCCTGTTTGCCAGCTTCCCTGAATCTGCTTTAAATGTAAGGTGCAGATGGAGCCCACAGTGCTCATATCGAAAAACACACACACAGAATAATGTGGTTGAGCGCAGCAGAGCAATGAGAATGAAGCGGCTCTGGTTCTATTGGCTCAACTTGTCACTAATCTGGTACAAAATTGTTAACATAGCAAAGCTGCTTAAATAGAAAATGCAAGCTTAACACAAAAACACTGTGTGATTTAGATGTATTAGTACAGCTATTGGCCTCGGGCAGCCCAGCACTAACAAACCACTACAAACTGATCCTTAAGTGTAATAGGATTTGGGGTTAGGGTTATTTGGACTAATTTTCTTTGACTTTTAGTTTCTGGGTCTTTGGGGAAAACTCTCTCTCTGTGTGTGTTTGTCAGAGAGAGAGAGAGAGAGAGAGAGAACTAATGGGCAGTTTTACAACTTCCGCATCACTTGTTAACTGCATTCATAGCCACTTAAAAGTACCTTTTGACATGATGCACGGTGTATTTCTCCTCATTTTGTATGATGCAGTTGCTGGAGGACAGCATTATTCACTTAAAATACTTGAAAATCCTTCTCCAATCAGTCTGAAGTCCTTCTATCAGGTTGGCTCACACGCACATACACATCCTTCAGTGCCCACAATATCAAGTGATGGTGATTTTAATGTGTAAATGAGACATCACAGATAAAGCACCCATGTCACTCAGTATCCAAAGCAGTACTTTGAAATGGTCAATTTATACCAGAGGTGGTTCGTCTGTGACCTTCCAGCTGTTGCTGAATGGTAACACCCATCATCATGTTTTCTGCTGCTCAGTGGGTAGGACCTGAATCAATGGATTCAAATTAGAGGAAAGGAGATTCCAACTAAACATTAGGAAGAACTTTCTGATGGTAACAGCTGTTTGACAGCAGAACGGACTAGACTTGGCCTTTCTGCAACCCTTGAATGGCACATTTTGGGACTTTCCACTGGCCCCCAATGGCAGGGAAACAGCCAGTAGGATGCCTGCCCACTCTCATGTTGGCTGGCTGAACTAGGGGACAGTGGCGTAGCGTGGGGGGTGCAGGGGGGGCCGGCCGCACCGGGCGCAACATCTGGGGTTAGGGCAAATCCACAGGTTAGGGGGCGCAAATCCACGGGTTAGGGGGCGCAAATCCACGGGTTAGGGAGCGCAAATTACTTGCCTTGCCCCGGGTGCTGACAACCCACGCTACGCCACTGCTAGGGGAACTGGATGGAGGGTGACACTTTTGCCTAATCCAAGACAAGCAACCCAGCGTAAGGGGAATTTAGAGTGTTTTGCCTGTCTTTAATATGCTACAGAAACTTCTGTCTTGCCCTTACTTTTAGAGCATTAATAGAATCCCCTGGACTTAGCAAGTCCAACCCTGTAATTTCCACATGAGTTCCTATTCTGAACATGCCTCTTGTTAGGAAGAGCAATGATTCATGCAGGAACCAAGTGGTGACTCCCTCTGAATATGCAGAATTCTACTGAATTTCAGGCTGAAACATCAGGGCCGCTGTCAGGGTTGCCTCTAGGTCCCAGCTCACAGAGGACCCACGCCAGGCTGCTATTATGTACAAAAGTCTTTATTGAAGTATAATTTCCATTTTAAAGCCAGAGCGTGCAACTCTACGTCTAGACTCTAGATAGGCGAAGTCCCCTCTGAGTCACTCCCCCTTCCGCACCAGTTTAAGATCCTAGCCCGGCTCCACCTCCTGCGCTGTTCCTTCCTCCTCTGGGTCCTTCTGCCCCCTGGGGTTTCCTCCCTCCTGGACTCTTCTGACGCTGACCCCCCTGGGTCTTGCCCTTCCTTCCGGCGGGCTTTAGGACCTGGCTCCCTATCCGGGCTACCTGCTGTGCCGCTCGCCTGTACATTTGAACTTGGCGTGCGCGCCCAGCCAGTGACTTTCCTCCTGACCGTTTCCCCGCTCTCCGATGGAGGCGTGGCCAATCCTGACTCATCTCCTCCCTCTGGTGGTGGGAAGACTGGTCCCAATGCCTGGGACTCCTCCCCCCCACTACCCTCTGGTGGGGACGCTGGTCCTGATTTCCAACTGCTGCTCAGGGAGTCCCCGCTGGCCCCTTCCTTCTGGGGTTTCCCCCTTGCCCTGGCCATCGGCGCTCCTCTCTGTGAATCTTCCGATTCGCTGGAGAGACTCGTGGACTCTCTGTGACCACTGTCACTGCCTACACCCCCCTCGTATTCCTCCTCCTCACTCTCCATTTGCTCCTTCTCCTGTGTCTCTGCTCCTGAACCCCTGACAGCCGCATTTGCTTCTGGTCAGCCTTATGGGGGCCACGTGCCAGTGGTGGATTTATACAGTAGGCTAGTTTTCACATACACCTACTTCTCTATCTTCCACCTGTCCAGGGAAGATTCATTCCCAGAGCTCAAGGCATCCAGGCCAAAAAAATACTCAAGGAGCATGCTCAGCAGCACTAAGGAGGAATGTGGGCTGGGGAGAGGGAATGTTGAGATTTTCCCAAGGGGCTTTGAGTGCTGCATTTCCCTGAGGGTCCCTGCCCCTGTTTTTCTGTGCATGTGTGTCTTCTTCTGAAGTGAATTGCCCATGCAATGCGAAGACATGGCAGAATTGATAGACTGATGGAGACTGATAGAAAAGGGATGAAGCCAGAGCTGCGAATCGTATCATACGCAGACTCCTCTGTGAGTCTGTGCTTTGGCCATTCCAGAGCCTCTCAGTTTGTTCTATCTCACTGTCTAGGCTAGCTAGCAGTTCGACACTGTTGGACGGGAACCGTGGAAATTATCTAGTCCAATAAGCTACTCTGTACAGTTTGCAATGTTACAGCATCCCTGGCAGGGGGCTGCCCAGCTTCTGCTAACAGCGAAGGAGAGCCCAACGCCTCCTGGGGCAGACTGTTCCACCTTTGAATAGCTCTTGTTGTTAAGAAGTTCCCCCTCATCTTAAGCTGAAATCCATTTTGCTGTCATTTCTGCCCACTGGCTTTTACAGCCCTGCACTGTAGCTCAACATGGCAGAAGTCTGTTTCCTTTTTCTGTATGATGGCTCTTCTGATAGTAGAAGGCAACTTTCAGGTTCCCCCTTAATCTTCTCTTCTCCCAGCTAAGCACATACATCACTTTCAAAGGTGTTCCTCAAAACCCCTCACCTTCCGGCTGCCCTCCTCTCATGAAATACTACTTTGATCCCACAAAGTTTGGGAATTGTTGTTTTAACCTCTTGACTAACTTTATGGCCTGATCTTCGGTTTTGGACTAGATTGCACTGGCAGAATGGTATGATTGAATAAAGAGCAATGGTGTTGGGAGTGTGTGTGTTTAAACTTGGGAGGAGGAGGGAGAATTGCACATAGCATCAGGCGCAAGGAGGTCAGTAAGGAATGTAGTCATTGCAGGCTTGGGGCAATTGAAGAACGCAGTAAGTGGACAAGTGGAGCATGCACTTTACGGCTTTCTGATTTATAAAGTGGGCTTTTTCTCTCATTACAGTACTTCCTAAGTACTTGCTCTATTAGTCAGACAGTTGTTGCCATTATGATGTGGGTTTGTAGCTTTGTAAAACAAGAGTTTGTTTGAAGATTCTGTATCAGGCCTTTACTTATTTGATCAAGAACTTAGTGACACCTGGTGGCAGTCTTCATATTGCCTCACAGAAAGATTGTTCAGCAAATTCTATGTACTGTGGGCTGACCCACTTTTGCTAATAGATTCCTTTTTAACCTTGCTTCTGTGAAAATCAGCTTGTTTCCCTAATGAAAGCGTGCTAACTGTAGATAACAGCAATATGCTGCTATGGTGATACCAGCTGTCCTCATTTTTTTGTCAAGATGATCCAGAAAATATTCTGCATATTGAATGCAGAATTTTCTCTCTTAGAAAATTTCCTGATTTATTTTAAAAATAAAAGAATGTACGCAATATACAGGAGTCCTTTCATATGATATGTGATTTTTTTATTGCATATACATTACATGGAACATTTCAAATAAATCCAGCATTTGGCAAAAATAGATACTTATTCTATGTGAAGCTGGAGTCATTTAATAGGCTGTGAGCTTTCTCTGTGATCTGGAATGGAAGAATGAGAAGAAATTGTCTATTTCCTATTTACAAATGAGAGCATATATTCTTGTGGTGTTTTTGTTTTGTTGTATTTTTGAGCACACAAGCTGATTTTTCCTTTGCTGAAAAAAGTCTACACACAAACAAACATATCTGAAAATAGTGAAATAGGAATGTTGGCTGACAACTGCTATAAATAGCTCATTCCATGTTCATGATTGGCCAGGACCCTTTATACATGCATAGCTTTTGCACCCCAAACCCCATAACTAAATAGTTGGGAACTCTTTAAAGGGGTGCAGCTTTTACAGAGGATTGACAGCTCAAGGTCAGTATTTGGAAATCTAGAAACTTAAGTTGCATCTTGCTTTTGGCTAATGTGGCAAACACATCCTGTTATTATCTACTTGCCTTCTGAAAATGCTTTACCATCAGGAAACAGTGATGCTTAATTTTGCCAGTTAATGAAGAGTAGGTGTGGGTTATTAGTAAGGAACATGTGGATTGGAGTGGATGAATAAAATTAATAAGTAATAAGGCTAGCAAGGGGACACACTCACTTTTAAATTTTGGTCATGCGCGTACACACACACACGCCAGAGGTGTGGCCTGTTGCCCAGAAAATGTTGCCCTTTCTCAGTGGCTGCCCTGGAATGGGCACAATTATCGCACTGGAGCTTTTGGGCTGGAACAGGGTCCATAAATGCTATTCTTTCATGAATTACACTTTGTGTTATTCAACCAGCAATCCTGCGCTGTAGGGGTGCCTTGTACTTAGTTATTTGCCCTGCTGCAGAGATATCCGCATCTTGTGCTATAAACCACATTCAGTTATTTTGTTGTTAAGTTATTATGGTTAAAAACATCTCTCTAGCCTGCACCTGACTCAAGCTCTCACTTAGCTTTCCTTAAGAATTGAATTGACTTTGCTGACAAACACCTGCTCTTCACAGCTGTCTCCCGACCCCCACCCCCCAAAAAAATTACTCTATGCAAGGGTTCTGTGTATTCTGCAATATGGAATTTTGTATTTCCATAAGTTTTTAAAGTTTAAATATGTAGTATAATCTAAGTCATGGGTTGTAGTCTGCGAAGGACAGCAGAACCAGCATCATTCTGCCCTGAAAATGTACCAAAAGTGATGGGGGTGGGTGGATAGGCACTTGAAAGGAGTGGAGAGGATTAGGAGACAGAAAAGCAGAGCGAGATGAAGAAGGACAAAGCAGCGAGAAAGAGTGAGTGGGTCAATACAAGGGAACAATGGTGAGCAGAATGGACCTGGAGTGATGGTGGAAGGAGTCACTTGAAACACAAAGGAATCACCCAGCTTCTAGCACAGTGCATAGCAGTTCCCACAAGAGGCAGAAAAATCATCATGCTGTCCCTCCAAGACCCTCAGCAGTTTTCAAGTGATTTGTAGGAGAGGAAAGTGAATGCCTGGCTCTTTCACTGCAATGTTTACTAAGCTGCTGCTGTATCAGTGAACAGGGTTTGCCATGTTAACTGCAAATGGGAAATAAATTGTCAACAGGAACAGCTAGCTACCCAAAAGAAGACCCCCCCCCCAAAAAAATTAAAAATTGTGCAGGGGGTGACAAAGGGTGTGATGCACACAGGCACCATGTTCAGAAACCCAAGGGCAAAGCCTTCCACTGGCTATCTTGGAATTTAACAAGGTATGGTGATTGTAGGAGATTATTAAAGTTACAGACATTGCGGAATAAGGATTCTGTGTATCCAATGCATTTTATTCCCCAGATTTCAAAAGCAAGTGACATTACTGAACTGTGTTGTTCTGGAGTAATACAGGGAAATAAGAGTGCTCTTAGAAACAAATTGAGAATTTTAAAATATATATTTACCCCCTTAACAGGGGCAGTGCTTTCAGAAGTGCTGCATATTCCCAAGCAAATTGCTTTGTTGTGATCATCTTACCATTTGAAGAAGAAGAAGAAGAAGAGAAGTTCGGATTTGATATCCCACTTTATCACTACCCTAAGGAGTCTCAAAGCGGCTAACAATCTCCTTTTCCCTTCCTCCCCCATAATAAACACTCTGTGAGGTGAGTGAGGCTGAAAGACTTCAGAGAAGTGTGACTAGCCCAAGGTCACCCAGCAGCTGCATGTGGAGGAGCAGAGACCTGAACCCGGTTCACCAGATTACGAGTCCACCACTCTTAACCACTACACCACACTGGCACTCTATTTGAGAACAAAAATGCACTGGTGGGCACTCAGGCTTTAAGCCCTCGTCCTATTTGTTGCTCTCGCCCCCCCCCCCGGCATTAAAAAGATGAGCTGTCCTGTTTTGATATGGATATTTAATAGGAACATTTTAGCTTGCTGATTTTTAATCATCTCCAGAAAATGTGTGAACAGATTGCAGTTTTGCTGAATACATTTGAAAATATTTGGCTAGTACCTTTTCAAATAATTTATTGTCCTGTTTTGATCTTACATTATATTCATAACCTCCTACATATGATGAAGGCTACCACGCGTGCGCGCGCGCACATAGATACAGCCTCTCTCTCTCTCTCTCTCTCTCTCTCTCACACACACACACACACAGGAAGATACATTTTCACAGCCATCTGAAATAGAAAGTGACAGCTGTGGAAAAGCAACATGTCATGCAACAAAATGTTCACTTTTGCTAACACTTACGATTTTTTTTGTTAAAAATCACAGCTTCTGCAATAATTCTCCAACCCTTTCGAAACCTTAGACCCTGAAGCCGTACTGTAACTGAACAAACAAAAGTTTGCAGTTTTTGAGGTCTATATATAAAGTTTGAGTCAACAGTCAGAGGATTCTCCATCTTAAGTTTCAGACACTCCAAAGTACATAATGAGTAACGAACAGAAATCATTATGTTCCCAGTTGTGGTTTGGGAGCATCATTTATTGAACAAAGTGTGACACATACACTGCCAATTAATTCCTATCTTCATGTTAAAACTGTCCATCTTAATCAGTTTTTAACCCAATGCACAAATGCTTGCAACTGTGAACATAAAGAAGAGCTTTGCGTGGCAAGGTCCTGAACCCTCCCCCATTGTAGAATAAAGACACTTGACACCAGAATTTAGGTTGACGGGCTGAAAAAAGGCCACAGCTTTATTGATTACAGAATGTGAGTGGTATTGGAACCAATGACTATATCTGACTCCTGCCCACCTGCCGGGAGTCTAATAAGGGTTAACCACCAATAGCGGGAGCCCTGTTGATGCACAACAACTAGGAATTCCCCCAGTATCACTGATAGGGGTCGTGCTATGGCCCTGGCCCCCATCTGGGCTTCGGACAGAGGACACGCTCCCCAGATTCCTTTAATGGAATACCCTTGAAATAGGAGGGGTAGGTGATGACCGCCACCTTCCCTCACCTCCAACCAAATACTCCATGCCTAACCGCCAAACCTTACAAAGTTGTGACAATTTGCTATGAGGTAGGTGAAAAACCAAGTGTCTGGTGCCAATTTGCCGTGGAAAAAAATCCTACCAGGCCCCTTCAACAGGCGACCAACTGAAGTCCATAGCAAGGTCAAAGGATAATGACCTAACCTTAGGGAGGGAGGGAGAACTCTGCAAGCGGGAGCGAGGTAAAAGAGGGTGGGAGCCTGGCCGCGGCTTGTTTAAATGGGCTAAGTCACGCCCCCCCTTGGCTGATTAGACTGGCCAATTTGAAGTGATGCAGCTAGGAACTCCCTGTGACGCGGAGCTACCTAAGCCCGGCGTGACGGGTCGGGCTCATGATCTGCCTGCAACATCGACTCCATGCGAGGGGAATCAGCTTTGCAGGATTAGAACAAAGGCCTATTTACTCCAACATCCTGTTTCTCACAGAAGTCAGCCAGATACTCATGGGAAACCCACAAACAGAGCATGAGCACAATTGCCCTCTACTGCTCTTGTCCCCCAGCGATTGGTGCTTAGGAGCATGCTTCCATCATAGCGTTTAGTCATCATGGCCAACAGCCATTTAGAGCCTTGTCTATACACAAATTTGTCTCATTCCCTATTAAAATCACCCAATTCCTCAGCATTTCAGGTCGGGCTGGGAATATTCTCAGTCTGAAACCATGGCAAGCCATTGCCAGTCATTGCATACAGTACTGAGCTGATTCAGTATAAAGCAGCTCCCTATGTTCCTAATCACATTTATTTACATATGTATATGTGTGTGTGTGTGTGTGTGTGTGTGTATTTACAAAAATCCAACAAGGCAGTGTATACTGTACAGAAGTTGCGACAACAATAACAAATACCAGTAAAACATCTGTTAAATACTGCTTGGTCGAAAGGAAATTAACGTCTCAAAGCCCTGTCTGTATAACACAATTTTTGAGTGATTACTTCAATAAGGCAGGCCTGGTACCTGACAAATCTCTACTGGCATGAAATTCCACAGGGCAGAACCTGCCACACCTTAACATCTTGGGTTAGTGAATTCCATAGTTTAACAATGCAATGATGTGAAGAAGTTCTTCTTGCACTGTTCTTCTTTGTTGGATGACCTTGGGTTCTAGTATTGTGAGGGGGGGCATGAAAACTCTCTATCCGGTTCCTCCTCAGTATGCATTATTTTGTAAACCTCTATATCAGTGGCATGATGAATCTAAACTGGCGCCAGTCCTAATTATCTGCATCTGTGGATTGTCACAAACACTCGTCCGGGGATTACTTGGATATTTAACATTAGTACTGATCACTGATCATTATCATTAACACTTAATTGCCCTTCTCTGGTCTTTTAAATATTATAGAGCAGAAGGCTATTATCTTTTAGCTATTTCCTCCTGGTTCAGCAATTTGCAAACTTAACCATTCTGCATTCATAGGAAATGAGGTGTCTGCATATGGTGGTGCTTGTGTTGTATTTAGCCACGGTGATTTAACTGTGTGCTGTCCTCCTTAAGAATTTTTAATTTAATTTAATTTAATGTTTGTACTTGCAGACTGCCCACTTACCCAGTGACTGGGACCATGGTAGGTTATAGTTAAAACAGGTACAGCCAGATTCTTTCATCCCCATTTCTCTAGATTAGGAGAAACCCTGCTGCTAGGTTGTGTTTTTTATAGCCCTGCCAGAGAGCTGTACAAAAGCCTGTTAGTTACCAACACCTGTTACCAATGCCAGCATTCAAGAAACAACAGGAAACACGCCACTGGTGTGATTTGAACAGGGGGGTTACAGCATAGCTGTCAACGTTTCCCTTTTCTTAAGGGAAATTCCCTTATTCCGAATAGGATTCCTCACAAGAAAAGGGAAAAGTTGACAGCTATGGGTTACAATCAGCCAAATGCAAGAAAACCTGAAATATACCCCCCACCTCTCCATCTCCTCCCCATTCAAGCTCAGGGTATTTCCCTAGTCAACTTGTTTTTTCTTTAAAAGCAATGCACCATTTGTTTTATTTTAAACGGCAAAAGGCAGCATTTTGGAGTCCACAAAAGCAACGCAAGACTTATATAACTCAATATTCCTTACTAATAGTGCAATTTGCTCAGACATACAAAAACATCACCCAAATCACCTTTATTCACCTCATAATTCAGGCTGTACACAGGGTTGGTACACACCTCTAATACAAATACCCAGTGCTTCTCAGACACTCTGACCGGTGGATATTAAATGGCCAGAGTAGGCTATAGCACATTTAAAAACCATTAACACTGCTTTCTGGAAGCATATAGTAAAGTCAGAGGGATCAGCTTTAGCTTCTTCCCATGCAAGCGGATGGACTGCATGGCTGAAGTGAATAAAGAAGCAATTCCCAGGCTATTTATGGTGCACTTGCCTCCTGAAGGCAAAAGTGAAACTCTCTCTTTTCAAAGGCTGCAAATCCCGTATCCACTTATCTAGGAGTATATCCCATTAAACTTAATGAGACTTAATTCTGAAAAGGCATGTGATAGGATAGCACCCCTATAGCGAGATCTGCCAGGATGAGCAGGGTTAGGATCCAGCAGATCTCCCCCTGGGCCAGGAGGATCCCTGTGGAGCTGTGCTCTGCTGTCCCTCATCCTTGGCTCAGCCTGAGATATGCTGCCTGCATTACCATCCCACAAGCCAGATGAGCCAAGCACAGCAGACCCAAAGCTGGTGTGAGCCAGAAAAGGGGGCATTTTGTGGGTTAGGCTGGGGACCAGAGTGGGAGGTCCTAGGCTAGATCCTAAGCCCATTCAGCTGGGTCACATAAACCTGACAACCTGGCATAAGCCAGCAAAAAGGATGGTGGTACCTCAAACACTATTTTTAAAGGCTTGCTTTCCCTCTGCAAGGATTAGTCAGCAATGGCCCTACTCCTGAATGGAGTTTGGTTGTTTCCTCTTGCTTAACTTAAGACAGGCTTGCTTTTAATGCCAGTTCTTGTGCGTAGGATTGTTCCCCAAGCCTGTTCATTCATTACTGCATTTGCTCCAATATATAAGGGTGCATCTACCTAAAAAGACTTTGAAAATGAGCAAACAGTCCATGGGAAGTACAGGCAGATACCTGGAGAAGAAACCCACTTCCACTAGCATGGCAGCTGCTGACGTGCATGAGATACAAAATGCCAAGCCTCTGCAAGATACTTGGGAAACAACCATATCCCTGATCTTAAGCAAGTAGCTGATTAGGTGTCTTTTCTGAGACTACTGCAGGAAGTGGGCAAAGAAAATGGGTGCAGGCATGTTTGTCTTCATTATGCAAACATAAACTATTCCATTCATCCCAGCAGGCCAATTTAGCTAGGCCGTTACACCCAGAGTAAATCTTAGCTACAAAAGAGCACAATAAATTCTACTTTGTCATTGCATGTGCACAGCCTCTCCAGATTATGCTAATGCGGCTAGCACTTGGGGAGCTGGAAATATTCAATGTGAAAATCCTGTCTAAACATTTTCTGTTTATGTAAAATATCCAGATAAGGGAAACATTTGAATAAGGAATATTTTATTTGCTTTATGTAACCTCCTGATGATGCTTCCATTTCCCCATATGGAGGAATACATTGGTACTCTTTTCCCAGCCTCATAAACCTGAAAGTTCTGTTGTTGGAGTCACATCTGCAAGGAAGCAGTATGTGTCTGTGGCAACATGTATACTAAACCATTAAAGGGGTTAGGGCTTTAAAGTGTCATAGATTCATAGCATTGTAGAGTTGGAAGGATCCATGAGGGTCGTCTAGTCCAGCCCACTGCAATGCAGGACTCGAAACCACCAAGCTTCTGGTTAACCAGCCAGGCACACTGACCTGTTGTGCCTTATGTGGTGTTACATGTGGTGGTACAATTTGAGCTAAGCTCACATGAGACCATCTTAAAATTCTGGCAGTGTCTGTAACAAAGCAGTTTCCCTATTGCCTGTTCCTGGTTGCTCTGCAGCGCCCTCTGGTGTCACATTTTAATAACATATTATTAACAAGCAAAATGTAATGTGTCCACTATCTATGTTATGGAAATAATTCCTTAATGTATCAGCCATGAGTTGTATATCCACCTTGGTGTTGGGGATGGGATGGGACAAACTACGCATCATGTACAAATACATGTAGTGAAGCCCCTCCCCTTTTAGAAACACCCTAAAGAGGTCTGTTGGACCTACCAGATATTTGGACCTACCAGATATAATCCACAAGCTTTTAATGAAAAGCAGACATAGGCAGCTGCAGTTCTGAGAGGAGGAGTGGTAGGGAGGGTGAGGGGCTGCTTAGGCCTTTCCCAGCAGCAGCGGCAACAATTTATTTTTGTACCCTGCACATCTGACTGGGTTGCCCCAGCCACTCTGGGTGGCTTTCAACATAATATATAGAAACACAACAACAACACAGCAGAACATCACACATTAGAAGCATCCCGATACAGGGCTGCCTTCAGATGTCCACAGGTCGTATCATTATTTCTCTCTTTGACATCTGGCAGGCGGGTGTTCCACAGGGTGAGTGTAACTACTGAGAAGGCCCTCTGCCTGGTTCCATGTAACTTCACTTCTTGCAATGAGGGAACCACCAGAAGGCCCTCAGAGCTGGACCTCAGTGTCTGATCTGAACAATGGGGGCGGAGGTGCTCCTTCAGGTATACAGGGCTGAAGCTGTTAAGGGCTTTAAAGTTACACAGTAATACTTTGAATTGTGCTCAGAAAACATACTGGGAGCCAATGTAGGTCTTTTAGGTGTGGTGCTATATGATTCCAGTGCCTGCTCCCAGTCTAGCAACTGCATTCTGGATTAAAGCCACCATTGAACTCAAAATTGCCCCATCCCAGTGAGGTTCCATAATTTTCTTTCTGAGGCTTTTGCAACTGGCAGGTTCATTGCATCTGTTGAACTTGAACCTCAGGAACAGCAGGTTCCAAGTTACTTACAAGCACACATCTGGAACTCTGTGAGTGAAGGAAGCAGTTCGGGAAAGCAATCTTGTGTGTGAAGGCAATGGGTGGGGAGGAAAGACATGAGCAGACCCTCCCATCTTTCACTGAAAGCTGCAGCCTGCTGAGGCTGCTTTTTTTTTTTTTTTTTTTTAAGAAGCAAAACTGCCAGGACTTCATTGCACACACTTGCACGTAACGTGTAGTTTGCTCCTCATTTGCCTGCTTTCCCACAGACTTCCTTAAAATGGCGGCTGACATGTGAGATTAATTACAGAGGCAGTTAAGTGGCTGTCACACAGGAAGAGCTTGGTTCCATATGGTTTGTATGGGGGGAGTCCGTATGCAGCTCCTGAGACACTTGGGTGCTGCAAATTTTATCTTCTGTTGTTTTCAGATCACATGGTTGCAGGGCAACAATTGAAAATGCGCTGCCTGCGGCTAAGGTCTTTCCCCACCCAACTCCAAAGGGCTTGATACTGCCCTTCTAGAAAGGACACGAATAATAATCACAACATGCCTGCTCACTGTAACTGTAGATCAGGCAGGTTCATAAAATGCTTACCGGCAATTAAATACAAAGATTAAGTATAGCATTCCAGCCAGCCTTTCTCAACCTGTGAGTCCTCAGATGTTGTTGAACTACATCTCCCATCACCCCTAGCTAGCAGGCCAGAGCTCAGGGATGATGGGAGTTGTAGTCCAACAACATCTGGGGACCCACAGTTTGAGAACCACTGATCCAGCTCATGTTGAGTTTTTTTCCATAGGAAACTCCGTGGATTGCGGTTGGCATAAACAATTGGAAGGTGAAACAAATTGTTTAGCATTTCTATAGAGCTTCTGTGCTGCCTACAGCAGCACCTGGGATTATGTGATAATGTCAGTTTTAAGACAAATAATAAGTTTTAAAATGAAGCCCAGTGTAAGAATGGAAATCCAAGCAATTAATCACTCTGCACTGAAAGCCTGTGTGTGATAGAGGACAACGTTTTGGGCTTTTCCTTGAAGGACTTCAGTTCAAGTTGCTGCTCAGCCACAAAAGTTCCATTGGTTCTTACAAGATCTATTAATTCTAATAGTTTGAGAGTAGCAAGGACTGTTGTATGGAATAGTGAGAGAATGTAAGACCAGTGGGACTTTTATTTCAAAGCCCAACTGCCCTGTTTGCAACTAGGGAAGCCAGATCTACGCCAGATTTGACCAGTGGTCCAAAGGTTCCCACCTTGGTAATAAAACCTTAGATGTTATCACTATTTATCAAAGGGGGGGGGGTGGCTCAATTGCCCATCATGTTGCCTTGTTTTCAGTATTCTCATCTGCAGCTCATCTTTCAGTTGGGACCGGTAGAGGTAGAGGACTGAGGACGAAAGAGAAACCTGGCTACTAAAAGTGACGTGTGGATGATTATGTAAACCCATATAGACCATGAATTCCCCAATCAAGCTCTGAGTTGAGATTTATTTATTTTTTCTTAATTTTGAATATAGGAAGAAACATACAGTCAGTTCCCCCCATTTACCCACCCCCTCACGACTTCTTAATTTAGTGTGAGTTTACGTTCATGACACAGTGACTGCAACACTAAACGATGGCATGTGTGTAAGAGGCAGTGGTCATGGATCTGAGACAATTGCTCCAACCAGAATACTGAAACCAGAATACTGAAACCAGAATTTCAGTGGAGAAAGTTCACGCAGTCAGCTATGGGTTAAAGAATGTTGAGTAACCGAATGAAGCAATATACGTACCTTCCTTTGTGAATGCGCTCTTGGAATGCCAGCAGTTGAAACACATTACTCATGTCAAGGGGCAAAACATGTTTCATGGAGCTGTGGCGTTTTGCCTTTAGCCCTGCCCTAACGTTGCACAGTGTCCCCTGGTTGCTAACTCTTGTTTTTCCCTGTGCTTGGTGAAGATTTGCTGTAAGTGCATTGGCTGTCCCTGTGAGCGGGAACCCTGAGCACACATAGGTTGCGTATAACAGGGATTCCTCTAACATATGCAGGTGGAACAAGAAGGTTATGCCCTAGCAGAAATGCTCTCCCTCCACACACTGTCAATCAAGTGGAGGCTGATTTCCTAAAATGTATTTAGGCTTTGTGTTTAGTTTTGAGCCATGACCCTCCCAGTTATCTAGAGCAGGCATAGGCAAACTTGGCCCTCCAGATGTTTTGGGACTACAACTCCCATCATCCTTGACCACTGGTCCTGTTAGCTAGGGATGATGAGAGTTGTAGTCCCAAAACATCTGGAGTTTGCCTATGCCTGATCTAACCATTAGTTGTTGGGGTAGGGGGTGTGGGACTCTTTAAGTAACCTGTTCATTGGTTTTTGGGTGGGGACATTCTTTGCCTGGACCAATTCTCTGTGTTTCACTTGGCATCTTTCTGCTGGGAGGAAGGATTTGGTTGTCTAATATTTATTCTGTAGCATCTCTTGAGGTAATCATGTGATTTGTTCAGTCAGACACAGAGCATTGTTCCTGCTGCTTAGTGATAACAAATGGCAGAGTTTTAATGTGCTGCAGATGTCTGTAATGGTGCATCGGGACATTGGAAAGCTTCCAAAGAAGGAAACCTTTTGCTACTGAGACTCATGTGCCACAGGCTGAAGCCGGAAATCAGCCCAGGCCGTAATTGCATACTTTGTCATGGTGTAAATGGATCTAAAGCCCTAAATCTCAATTTGAGGTGCATTGTGCAGATGTTGGTCATTAGGACATTTTATCTGCTGCTCTCGCATTCTTTTTTTGCTCCCGCCTCATTTGCAATCACTTTAAGCCGTGAGGGTACACATGGCTATGAATAATTTATTTTAAAGACATAATGACTGCCTGAGTTTGAAACACAGTTTTTTTCTTCCTGAAATGTTTTGATGTTATCAGTCAGCTTGCCATTTTGTTCATTAGGGCAAGTTCACCATAATGTGAAATAAAGGTAATGTTAACTGCCTTGAAAGGACTCACCGCATGGTAGGGCAAGGACTGAATTTACATGAGCATTTGGGGGTCGCTAAAAAGGAATGTAGGGCAAGCTGCTTTAAGCTGGAGCATCTGGAGCGCACTTCACTCAGCTGGGGGTCAGGAGCAAGAGTCTCGCAGGGCAATAGAGTGAAATAATAGTGGCAATGCGAGGATAATGGCAATTTGCAAATTACAATCTAATTGATTATAACAAATTAAGCCCTCTGCAGTCCTGGCACTACTTATTTTATGCCAGCAGCTTTGCACCTCTTACATCTTGCCCACCCCTTCCACTCTGCAGCACGAAACATTCGACAGGCATTTTCAGGAGATTCCTCACTTAAGTGGCAGACCCATTCTGGGGAAGAAGAACGGTTTGGGTGATGTAAATGAAAGTACTGGTGCCTGCTTCTCTGTCCGACTCAGGAATGGGGAACCTGGTGGCCTTCCAGCTGCTGTTAGACTCCAGTTCCCATAAGCCCCAGTCAGCAATCAGCGATGATAGGAATTGTAGTACAGCAACATTTGGAGGCTCACAGGTTCCTCACTAGTGGTCTGGCTCAATATATTCAGAGGCAATCCACATCTGATGCTGGAGGTTAAGTAGCCATCATGCCTAATAGACATTTGTCGTCTTATCCTCCATGTATATCTGCCTGATTCCCTTGTAAAGCTGTGCAAGTTGGTGGCCATCACTACATATTATGGAAGTGAAATCCATACTTGCGCTGTGTGAATATATATTTTCTTTTCGCTGTACTGAATCTCCCAGTGTTCCACTTCAGTTGCGCAAGATGCCATGACACCTCTTCTGGGCAAAAAGATTTGGAGCAGCAGCTGGGGTTTTTTTCTTCTGCCGAATGAAATGAAATATGTCAAGTGTTCTTAGCACAGCAGCTTAGGATGGTGGTAGTACCTGAAAAAGGTTTCCTCGGGAATCAGAATAAAGTGGAAGGGATGGGTATCGTCCCCTTCCTAGGGTTGCTTCTATTTGGCCTTCTGGGTAGGCTTATGGGCCAACAGAATTTCCTCCTAGGCTTTCTGAAGGTTATCCCTGCTCCTCTCTTCCAACTCTCCCTCATCCCTGTTTCACTGTCTCTCAGGATAAGGGCTTGCCTGTTTGACAAGCCACATCTAGGGACCCCAATTACTGTGAGACTAAAGGGCAAATATTTTACAAGGGAACCTTGCAATGCCAAGTGGCTGGCCCTATTGTGGAAGCAGCTCCCTTTCTGATGTTTCTCTCCCTGGCTCCCACCTTCCTCAGGTGGTGCAAAACCTCACCGTTTGCAATTGCCTCATCTCCCCACCTCACCAAATCTGACCTTCCTTTCTGCTTCCCCCATCACGGCTACATTGGTGCCTTAAATATATCAGTTCAGTATAAACGAGCACTTAAACCAGATACCAGCAGAGGGCATATTGCTTTCAAAATAGGCTATATTATATGCACTGGCACCTTTTAATTATAAAGGTTGTGCTTGTATGTATTCTAAGCTTCTTTGCAGACTATTGGAGAAGCAATTTCTTTACACTATAAAATGATTAGGCTTGAAAACTCATAAAAACGAATTCTATTAAAATTAAAGGCATTTCACTGCTATGCCATTCAAAGCAAATAGCACTCGGGAATGTAGCTGACACTTGCAAAAGGCTTTGTGAGAATTATGTGATATTTTTTTTTCCTGAATATGAAACAAGCACAGTGCTTATTTATGTGTTTATACATCATGTGCTGCCCACATTTTTAATATCTGGTATATATATGTGAGACACATAAGAACACAAGAGCCTGCTGGATCAGTTGGAAGGGACCCCGAGGGTCATCTAATCCAACCCTCTGCAATGTAGGAATACGCCACTGTCCCATATGGGGATCGAACCTGTGACCTTGGTATTATCAGCACCACACTCTAACCAACTGAGCTACCCAGTGGTGATGGTGCCAGTTTAGACTGTCTAGTCCAGAATCCTGTTCTCACCAGTGGCAAACCAGATGCCTGTGGGAAACCTGCAAGCAGGACCCAAGAGCAATAGCACTCTCCTGTCCTGTGGTTCCCGACAATTGGTATTCAGGTGTATTACTGCCTCCACTCCTTTTTTAAGGCCATCCTAGTTTGTGGTCATCGCTACCTCCTGTGGAAGGCTAGTTCCTTTGTTTAAGTATGTGTTGTGTGAAGAAGTACTGTTCTTTTATCTGCCAACATTCAGGTTCATTGAATGTCCACAATTTCTAGTGTTATGATAAGAGGGAGAAAAACTTTTCTCTGTCCATTTTCTCCCTGCTATGCCATAATTGATCATGTCACCTCTTACTGACCTTGTCTCTAAACAAAACAGTCCCAAACGCTGCACCTAGATTCAGATATCTTAAGAATGCCCAGGATTGTCATGGAGATAACATAGCATTGCACCATGTTCAGCTCCTTAGAGCAGAGGTGACTAACCTGTGGCCCTTCAGATGTTGCTGGACTCCAGCTCCCATCAGCCCCAGCCACCAGAGTCAGTGCTCAGGAATGATGGAAGTTGTAATGTAGCAACATTGGGGAGGGGGCAAAGGGGAGACACCCCTGCCTAAAGGGAAAGGCAGGACGAAAACACAAGCAAAAAATTGCTCTTAAACCTTGCTGCCTAGTACAGTGGTACCTCTGGTTGCAAACAGGATCTGTTCCGGAGGCCCGTTTGCAACCTGAAAAGAATACAACCCGCATCTGCATATGCACGGGTCATGCTTCTGCGCATGCGTGCTATGTCCATTTTGCGTGTCTGCACATGCGCAAGTGGCAAAACCTGGAAGTAACCCTTTCCAGTACTTCCGGGTTGCCGCGGGACGCAACCTGAAAATGTGCAACCTGAAGCAAACGTAACATGAGGTATGACTGTACAGTACTTAAGAGGTCAGCACCTTCCTGAATAAGTCCAGTTTTAAAATCCAGTCCAAAACAGTTCTCTGAGATCATCTGATGATTTGAATATAAGCATGTTCAGTTGGGTTCATTAATTTCAGATATTGTCAGGTCTGCCTCTAGATCCCAGCTCACAGAGGACCAACGCCCGGTGGATATAATATACAAAGTCTTTATTGAAGTTTAGTTTCCATTTCAAAGCTCTGGGCGCGCAGACCCACGTCTCGACGCTAGACCGGCTAAGTCCCCTCTGACTCACTGCTCCTCCCACACCAGTTTAAGATCCTAGCCCGGCTCCACCTCCTACGCTGTTCTTTCCTTCGCTGGGTCCTTCTGCCCTCTGGTTTTTCCTCCTTCCTGGACTCCTCTGACGCTGACCCCCCTTGGTCTTCCCCTTCCTTCCGGCGGGCTTTAGGACCTGGCTCCCTACCCGGGCTCCCTGCTGTGCCGCTCGCCTGTACATTTGAACTTGGCGCGCGCGCCCAGCCGGTAACCTTCCTCCTGACCGTTTCCCCGCTTCCTGATGTGGGCGTGACCAAACCTGACTCCTCTCCTCCCGCTGGTGGTGAGAGCACTGGTCCCGATTCCTGGGACTCCCCCTCCCCACTGCGCTCTGGTGGGGAAGCTGGTCCTGATTTCCAACTGCTGCTCAGGGACTCCCCGCTGGCCCCTTCCTCCTGGGGCTTCCCCCCTGGAACCCCCCTCGCCCTGGCCATCGGCGCTCCCTTCTGTGAGTCCTCCGATTCGCTGGAGAGGCTTGTGGAATAACTCTTCCCACTGTCACTGCCTGCTCCCCCCTCGGACTCCTCCTCCTCACTCTCCATTTGCTCCCCCTCCTGTGTCTCTCCTTCTGAACCCCTGACAGATATGAATTATTTTTACTAAATAGAAAAAAATCCACCGTTTTCCAATAGGGCAGCTTTTCTCCAAGTTTGATTTAAGGGTGGCCAGGGAGGGTGCAAGACTTTTTCCACAGCCATCAAATGAACATGCCCTACAATTTTCAGCTTATTGTTCCAAATGTCTGGGTTGGGCCTAAAATTTTGTTAATTGCAGTGGTCGAAAACACTCTTGCATTCACCACATGGAAGAAGGCCCACCCTGCTCCCTGCATAAGTGCTTTTCAAAACTTATTTATGTCCTTTATCATTGCTGCACTTTAGTTGTTCTATTTCTATTCATTTTTTAGAAAGTTCTGAAACTAGACCTTCCCTGTGGTTCTGGAGCTATAGCTTAAGAACCTAATGATTCCGGTTTTTGACACTCAGTCACATACATTTATATTTTTAACAATATCGTTCTTTCTAAAGAATGGATTTTAATCTTATATGTTTTTAGTTTTGGATTTTTATAAAGTTGCATATCCCACCTTTCTAATACAAATGTGCTACTCAAGGCATCTTACGGTACTCAAAATCACAATGGGAAAATGCAGCAATAACAGAAAGCAGAGACTTAAAGCACTTCAGCCTGGCAAATTAAAGGGTTGTAGGAACAAAAAGGTATTCACAGGCTGACGGAAAGCATTCAGAGAGGAAGCTTATCTGAACCTCATGGGGCAAGCTGTTCCACAACACTTGTGAAGCCACTGAGAAAGTCCTGTTCTGTGGACAGAACACAAGGCAGGACTCCCCCCCCCCCCCCAGATCTAGATGATAAGAGAGGATAAGCCCCTTCAGATGAGCTGGACCCAAGCCATTTAGGGCTTTAAAAGTAATAGTCAACATTTGAATTGGACCTGGAAAGAACTTGTTAGCAAGTGGGCAAGTGCTGCAGGGTGCATGTAATATGAACCCATGGGCAAGCGCTCAACACAATCCTTGTTGCTGGAATCACTGACGTTTCCAAAGAGTCCTTAAAGGTACAGTGGTACCTCGGGTTAAGTACTTAATTCATTCCGGAGGTCCGTACTTAACCTGAAACTGTTCTTAACTTGAAGCACCACTTTAGCTAATGGGGCCTCCTCCTGCTGCTGCGCTGCCAGAGCATGATTTCTGTTCTCAACCTGAAGCAAAGTTCTTAACCTGAAGCACTATTTCTGAGTTAGCGGAGTATGTAACCTGAAGCGTATGTAACCTGAGGTACCACCTTAATCCAATAATCTAGTCCAGATGTAACTAAAGCATGTGTTACCATAGCTAGGTCAGACCTCCCCAGGAGCAGCCACAGCTGGGCAGAGGCACCCTTGCAACGTGGGCATCCCAGTCCAAAGCTGAATGCAGAACCCAGGACCCAGGACCCAGGACCCTGAGATTAAGTCTTGTGCTGCACAAGAGCAATTGCCACCTGAGCAAAATGCCCAGGATGATTTTGAGATGGAGAACAGACTCAAAGAAGCAACCGAAGGAGGAAATTTTATAGTAATAGGTGACTTCAGTTACCCTCACAGACTGGGTATGTTTTTATTGAAAATAATTAACAAAAGAAAGAGTCTTCATGGCACCTTAAAGTTATTGTGACACAAGCTTTCATGGATTATAAATTTGTTAGTCTTTAAGATGCCTAATAAGTATCTTAGTTGTTCTTCTTGCAACAGATTAACATGGCTACCCCTCTGGAATTTTTTTTAATGCCTTGGTGCTTTCACAAACAAAACAATAAAAGCAACCTTAATAGAATTTTAAATATATTTGATTCTATTGTTGTTTGGTTTTTCTTTTGTTGGCAGATGCTGCTCTCCTGATCTTCCATGTCTCTTCTGCAGCTCCGTCACCCCACCCACCCAGCTATGTGAGAAAGTAATATTCAACGTTGTGTGTCAGAGTAGGGTAGTCAGAGTGTTGACAGCATTTCAAGCCTTTGGCAAAGTTAAATGGGCAGACAGGGTTATCTGCTGCAAGCTTCCTGCCTTGCACTGTTTCTTCCCTAATGCCTTTGGTTAGCAGTTGGGTTCATTTAAAATAATATCAAAGGTTCTGTTTGAGTTAGCATAAATATTTGCATTTCGTAGTTTACATCAACTGAAAAGATCTGGGAGGTTGAATTATGCTGAATCCATTTTGCTTTCTGTGGAAGCAGTGGAATTTTAATTGACTTTACTTCTCATGTGCATTAACCCGTGAGTAATATCTGCTTACATGTAGAATTCGAGGAGAATAAAGCAAATCCGTTCCACCACATTAAAATTACTGCTGGCAGGAAGGCCTATTTTTGCGACATATTTTTCCCAAGACAACCCATTTATGAATTTTCACAAAGAGAGGATTATGCCTCGATTTTAAATGGCTTCAACACAACTAGATTTCGCTCCCCCCCCAAAAAAAAAGTTGTCAAAAAGGAAACTTAACTAAATGCACTCAGCCAATAACTCATTTAATTTAAAAGAGAAAGTGCTGGAGGTGTAGCTACGATAATCTGTTGCAGCAGAAGCAAAAAGAGAATTGTGTCACCTTAAAGGCTGACGTATTTGTCGTGGCATAAGCTTCCATGGACCAGAACTCTCCAACATATGATTGGCAACTATCCTTAGGCCCTACTGAGAGGCACCAAAAGGAATTGAACAACTTGCAGTAAACATTCCTATGGAAGTGTATGAACATATTTCAGGAACTAGCATTCCCGCCATGAGCCACCACCAAGAATCATTTGTTTTCTATCCAAACTCCACAGACAGGTACCCCATGGTCTCAGGCATTTACAGAATGGCATTTACAGAAGCAGTATCTGTCTTTGTTTGGTGGTGGGGGTGGCGAGGGGGGCATTAAGCAGATATTCTAACTGCACAAATTCCCTGGCAGGCACTCCACAAAAAAGAAAAAGGCTGACTTATTAGCTCCTTGCTTATACCTTGTAATAGGACTGGCCTCTCCATAGGAGTCTGCAGTTCTTATCTACTATACAGTAACTAACGGGGCACTGCTGTAAAGCCTAACTCAGTGACATACCTGTGCAAGGACCATTGGATCATCCTGAAAGTTGTCTGTTCCTGCTGCCTCATTACACTTGCGCTGCCAAACGTGGCACTTCTCTAACACTGGACTTCTGTTTTCACCAGGATTGCCCGTTAGGCACAACTCAGCTGGTGGCTTGAACTGGTCCATGTTACACTCCAGTCATTAGGGCTTGCAGTGCAAACTTTCAGTACTGAACATTGTTAGCTCACATAGGAAACAGGGTGACTCCTGGCACCATATGGTATTGTGAGTGAGGGGTGAGGGGCATATGAGCCTGAGCTTCTACAGCCACTGCCCACCATGAACCACCATTGGAAGGATTATTATTATTTATAATATAATATAAATATAATATACCCAGAGGTCTCAGGGCGGTTCACAAAAAAGATCGCAATATAGAAAATCAAATTAAAAACAATACAGTGGTGCCTCGCAAGACGAAAATAATCCATTCCGCGAGTCTCTTCATCTAGCGGTTTTTTCGTCTTGAGAAGCAACCCTATTAGCGGCTTAGCGGATTAGCGCTATTAGCGGCTTAGCGGCTATTAAAGGCTTAGCGGCTTAGCGGCTGAGAGGCTATTAGCGGCTTAGTGGCTTAGAAAAAGGGGGGGGAGCAGAAAAAATCGCAAGACTCGCAAGACGTTTTCGTCTTGCGAAACAAGCCCATAGGGAAATTCGTCTTGCGAAGCGCATCGAAAAATGGAAAACCCTTTTGTCTAGCGGGTTTTTCGTCTTGCGAGGCATTCGTCTTGCGGGGCACCACTGTAACCCAATAATACACCCCCCCAAAAGAGCCACATTTTAAAAGGATATAGGATGTCAGTCAGGTCAACCAAAGGCCTGGTTAAAAAGGAACATTTTTGCCTGGCGCCTAAAGGTGTATAATGAAGGCACCAAGCGAACTTCCCTGGGGAGAGCATTCCACAGATGGGGATTGGCAGTGACAGCAGATACCCGTATTTTTCCGGGTACAGTGGTACCTCTAGATACAAACGGGAACCCTTCTGGAGCCCCATTCGCACCTAGAATTAAATGTAACTAGCGACGGCGCGTCTCGCTTTTCGCCGCTTCTGCGCATGCACGTGACGTCATTTTGAGCACTTCTCTTCACACACACAGTTCAGCTCTGAATCAGAACTCACAGCAAACACTCAGACCTGTGCTTAGAAAGCACGGAGCAAGTGGGAAACCGCTCAGACCCGTGTTTTCTACCCACAGGACAAGCGGAAGTATGGACAACTCCTAAAAAAAAAAAAAAAAAGGAAACTCCAACTCGAAGCAGCAATAAGTTGCTTCTGCAGCTAGGTGAAGTCAAAGCAGAGTGAGATTGGTAATTTTGTTCATTGTGCTTCACAATCAGGATGATGGTCCTCTTAGTTCCCTGTGCTACAGCATTTTGCATTGCCTGCAGAACCAAGATAGCAATCGGCCGAGCGTTTTCAGAGGGATTTTAGGTGGTCTGTTTTGGACTCAGTCTAGGCCTGTGATCCGTCTGGCCAATTTGAAAGGCCTGATTAGGACACAGAGGAGTTAAGTGAGCAATCCAAAAGGGATTGATCAATGAGTTCTCATACCCAGCTGAAGTTCTCTCTGTCTCTCGTATTTTTGTGTAATATTATATTTCTTTTTCTATACTGCCTTTTCCCCAGACTGGGACTCAAGGTGCTTTACAGATAAAAATACAATGCTGGGGTCAGAAGAGTGGCCCAGTTGGCTCTGCCCAAGCATACTGGGTGCTGCTGACCAGCACTCTCAGTCATATATGAAACATCAAGGATTTTCTGAGAGAACCGAAGCTCATTCATGATTTCCAAGAAAGCGGTATCCTGGCAGCGATAGAAATGGAAGTTCTATGCACCGATATCCAAAACAGTGGTGCGCCACAAGCCATCAAAGAAGTTAAATACTTGATAGTATCGCAGCCCACCTGTCAGCTGAGCTTCCCGATGTCTTCTGACAGCTCGTCTCTTCAGATCAGTGAGGCTTTCTCCAAACTCTCATGTTTCAGTATCAGCCACATAATTACATTTCAGTTACATAATAGGCAGAAGAAAAAGAATCATTACCGCAGCTGTCTTTGATGTTAATAAAATTGTTGCATTTAAAATATGTACATTTATCCTGGCAATAAGGCAAGAGAGTGAAAACACCTTGTGAGCTGGCAGGTTTATGGCATCAAACATTGCATTCTTCAACCGCTGCTGATTAGTCTTCTGCTCTTCCTCTGTGGTTTTTTTTTTTCCCTCCGCTGTTTGGAATAGCTCCCCTATCATGAGACAGGCCTCAAAATCTAGTCAAGCCCTTAAGGCGAGCAAGCTGAAGTCTTTAAGATGGGAGGGAGATGAGGTATTTGTTCCTTCAGCTACAATTACTGAGCTGGACCACTTTGTCCCTCTCTCTCTCTCTCTCTCTCTCTCCTGCCTTTCCTGATCAATCTGCTGTTGGCTTTTGGAGGCCAAGAAATCAGCAGGCCTCTCTACGATGAGAAAGTTGCAGCGCTTATTTGGGTGGGAGATGGGAGCCTTTCCGAGTGACAGCAGGGCTATAGAAAGAAAGGACAGAGTGAAAAGCCAACAGAATAGCAGCAGATTTCTGATATCAGTAGCTGATATAATCCTGACAGTCGATACAGTGGCATTTGCAGGGCAGAGACTCATGTATTTGATAGTAACTCAGCCACAGATTCCTGTAACAGATGCACAACATGGACACACTGCAAAATTACATTGCAAAGTAGTGAATTCCTGCATTGCAGGGGGTTGGACGAGAGGATCCCTTCCAAGTTCCAACTTTACAATTCTGTGATTCTATGGGCAAAATACAACTAGAGCTGCATCACTGAGCCAATTGGGTCAGTTTATTGGAACACTTAAAAGACCTCACGATCAGATTTATATATCTGATAACATACGAACATATAAAAATGAGATATGAAGAGCAAATACCTCTACTGACAGGTTACATTTGTTTGGAAAAGATTGTAGTTCATTTATATTGATTCATCTAAATAATTAACCATATTTGAAATATATTTTCTTGCCTTAATTATTCCAGGTTTTTTTATTTGCAAAAATAAGAGAAAAAGGACAAAACAAATAATATAATAGTGATAAAACCACAGCAAATAATAATAATAATTGCAAGCTGACCTCAACAATAAGAGTTATTCCATAAATCCTGTTTTAATTGTATTAATTCATATTGGCAGTCCAAATAAGTATTAAAACAAAATTGAAATAAGCAATGCATTCAAACTTTGAAAGGCTGTTAACTGAGAAGGATAATGTTTCACAATAATAATTGTTAGTTTTATTTAAAATGATAATCTGGAAACTTAAAATAACTTCAGGCAGTGACAGAACTTTTCAGAGCTGTATGAAGACTCTATATAGAGTTACTGCCTTTGATCTTTCACTTCGTTTTCTGCAGACTGAAATAAGAAATGTAACTTAATATATCTTTAAAAATGAAAAATGAGCAATTAAAATTAACCTTTTCTTTTGGGATGTAGCATTTCCTTTGTAACAATGGATCATACTAATTATCAAAGTGCTTTAAATAGCATCAGTTATGCTTACGCAGTTCTGTCCAGTTATTGAGTTCACCTCAAGGTTGGATAGTATATATTCAGTTAATTAAAGTTGAAAAAAGTAATGAGTAAGTGTATAAAATTAAGAGAGAGAGACAAGAAAGGGTATATTTTTAATTAGACAGTAGAATGTGCAGATTGAAGTTGCAATTACTTAAAAATAGCCACCGGATTTCAAAATACAGTTATAGCTAGACATGATTATTTAATGAATAGATTCATACATCCATACAGTAGCAAAGAGAGAGGCACCTCAAGTGGTTAGAATAAGGAAAATGTGATGGAAACCCTAGAGGAAATGTCTGTGCTTCTATTAGAAAAGATAAAATGATAGTCCAGAACGTTTGCAAATTCGCTTAAACTGTGAACCATCCTGAGATCTATGAATACAGAGCAGTATCCAAATTTAATAAATAAATAAACAATGAAATATTGAATGGAAAAGACCCTAGGTCAAATAAGTATTTTGTAGTGGTTTGTTTTTACATTTGCATCTTCATAAGACACCAACATAGTTATTATGGGGACATTATTATCTGTAAATCAGTGAGCCCATAATCAAAATTAAGTGGCTTGGATTTGAAGGTGCCCTTCTGCTAGCAGAAGGCCTTTTCTGCACATGGAATGATTGTTCCTTGACTCAACAAAGTAGTGTTGTAGGAAGAAAGTGACCACAAACTTAAGGAAGTTGCACGAATCCTGTGGACCTTCTTATGGCCCAGTAGAGTTAGCGTCCTAAAGTTGGTATTTTCTTGTTCACTATGTTCTGGTATGTTTTGACACTTTGCTGCAAGAATCCTTCTTCCTCTTCTAGTGCTTGTGCAATAGCTCACCAAACAGCACCAACACAACATTTTCTCTCTCTGTTCATAGTTCTTTGGATCCTTGATCAGATTTAGGAGTTGCCAAACCCTCACAGCTGCTGCTTAGAGTTTAACCAGTTTAGTTTAATGCCGGTTGAGATGGGAGTCCACTTAGGTTTATTCAATTTTTCCTTCAAATTGTTATCTATGGAATAAGGAAGGGTACCATAACATGACTATAAGAAAAAATACCATTTTGTATTGTCATGGCATCAGAGGACCATTCGCTTTCTCCAGTTGCACAGATTTCTCCCAAACTTGCGTTTGTGTTCCAGTTTGTCAGCTGACATGTTTTTAAACAATCTCATTTGACCTTGTTGGCTAATCTGAAATAAAGCATTTGGTTCCAAATGATAAAATGCGGTCATTGTTATGAAAAGTACTTATCGGATATTACTGAACTTCTAATAAGAAGAGGTTCTTTATCCTAATTAGTTTTGAACAGTTGCCCTCCATGGAAAAGGATGGTCAAATAAAAAGTGTTCCTTAACTCCAGAGACATGGTGCATCTGGTGTTGACTCATTAGAAGGAAATTCTATTTTTCAGTTTGTTTTCATTGCTCCATTTACAAGGAATCAACGATACATATCTAGAAAAAGGGGCATTGCTGAAATCAGAGGAGAAAAACCCTTCTGGTTCCAAATAGTGGTAAGCAGCAAGAGAAAGAAAAATGCTCCATTTTTCCTCTTGCAGTGGCAAAATTATGAAATTTTTACATGAAAAACCATTATATAGATTGTTATCTGGATACCTGAGAATCTCTTGCTTGTTTGTTTTGGTTTTTTACTGCTCTTGTTAAAAGCTAACATAGCTATAGGATTTTATTTATTTGTTTATATGATGATTTTATCTTGTGAAGATTAAAGCTCAAAACAATAAAAAGGTAATTAGTTGAGAAAAGCAATATGCAGAGTAAAAAGAAAGTACAACAAGAAGTATAAACAATGTATAGACTTCAGTTGCAATTCATAGAACCACAGAATCCTAGACTTGGAAGGGACTCCAAGGGCCATCTAGTCCAACCCCCTGCAATGCAGAAATCTTAACTAAAGCATCCAAGGCAAATGGCCATCCAACCTCTGGTAATAATTAAGGTACAAAACTACATAATATTTCATTATTTTGTGTGTGTGTGTGTGTGTGTACAGTTATACCTTGGGTTACAGACGCTTCAGGTTGCGTTTTTTTCGGGTTACAGACCTGCCGAAACCCAGAAGTACCGGAATGGGTGACTTCCAGGTTTCGGTGGTCACACATGCTCAGAAGTGCTAAATCGCGCATGCGCAGAAGCGCTGAATCGCAACCCGTGCATGCGCAGATGCGCTGCTGCGGGTTGCGAACGCTGTGGGTTGCGAACGTGCATCCCGCATGGATCACATTCACAACCTGAGTGCCCACTGTGTATATTTATATATATACACACACACATACTTGTTCCTACAGTGACAAACACTTTAACGGGCTGTGGTAAAATTAAGCAGGCTATGTTGAACAATGATCATGAAGGTACAGAAATATGATTGTGTGCTTGCCTGCCCCTTATACACTGCAGGTGACTATGACGCCTGACTGAGATTATGGAAATAAAAAGTATGGGAACACAATATGGCTGCCCATTGGTTAACAAAGGCTTCCATGAGCTTGCAGCTAAGATTCTTGATGGACCACCAGCTGCTTGACGTGTCTACCTGTACTTTAAGCGAAAATACCTTGCTATCTGGTGAGGATGTTGCTGTTTTTATCAGGGAGAGGACCTTCTTGGTGGCATAACTTGAACTAAGGAATGGCCTTTGGAATGGTTGCTGCCTTTCAACTGGCTTTTTAAAATTTTTGTTGCAGTTTAATTGTGTTGCAGTTATTTCCTTTATATGTAAACCAACCTGAGAATTCAGTTCAAGGGCAGCATCTCAGTATCTAAAGTAAACAAATAAAGATGGTTCCCTCCACATCCTCTATTGGCAACTTGTTACATTGCAGCTTCAAGCTCACCTATTAAGTATCTGATCGCTCACAAAGATAACACTAATATTTCTGCCTAGGCATTTCCCCATCTTTTAGATCCCCCTCCCCCCATTTCGGTGGTTATGTGAACAGGATTGGTTCAGTACTTCAAGAATTCTTGCTTTTTGACCAAGATGCAAGCAAAAGGAATTTTAGTATTTCATGGGTATGCACGATACAAGTGAGACGGCAGAGTACTCCTGTTCAGGGTGCTCTCTTCCAAAATATTTGATTCCATTCCTTCTCCCCTGATTGGGATCTTTTTTGGCTTTCCAAGTCTCCTTTTAAATATTTTGGATTTTTGTAGTTCTTCAAGCCTCAGGGTTTCCCCAAGCTCGCTGACACTTCTGGTGTGTGTGGCTGGTACCATCTTGGCTATACGAATTTGCTATTAGTACGTAGGATTTTAGCCCCGTTCCTCCTCTGCTTAGCTTTGGAAAGATACTGAAATGCTTGCTTTGTTTGCCTGTGACTCCTCTTGTCCTTAAGTGTCAGCCAAATAACTTGGTTCGCTTTATCCACGCCATCTCCCTCTCCCATCCACCTCCATTGTCTGCCTTCAGGATACTAGCAAGCCTTTTTTGTTTTGAGGACATGCAGCATAAGAGTTTTCAGAAGGCTGACAAAAAGGGAACTGGGATTAAAGGCCTTCTGCCTGAATATTCTGAGCTTTTACATTAAAAGGATATGATTGTTTTCTGCCCAAACAGTGCATCACGGGTAGAGAAGCTGGGGCCAGAGCCTATTTAATTTATTCGTGAATTATCTGGAGTCGGGGGGGTATGTGGATGATATTGTATGATTCAGGATGGTGATACTAGATAACTCAGTCTCTGCAAACTGGGCTAATGGGCAATAAATGGCAAAATGAGATTCGGTGTAAACAAGGGCAGTGTCATTTTCACTGAGCCAAACAAGAAGAAGAATCCTCACTTAACCTTTGTGCTGAAGGGAATCTGAACTGACTGTGATTCTCCATGAAAGATCTTGCAGCGTGGGGGGGGGTGAATAGATCACTAAAACATCAACGTGGCTTTGAAAAAGACAAGTTAGGGATCACAAGTGGTGATCTGCAAGTAAATGTTGAAGGGTGTCTTGAATTAATACCTCACAGTCCGCCTCTTTCCATATGAGCCTACTCAGACCCTGAGATCATCTTCTGAGGCCCTTCTTTGTGTGCCTCCTCCATGAGAGGTCCAGAGGGTGGCAACACGAGAACAGATCTTTTCTGCAGTGGCTCCCCAGAGAGCTGCGGCTGACACCTTCATTATACACCTTTAGGCAGCAGGCAAAACATTCCTCTTTAACCAGGCCTCTGGCTGATTGACATTCAATGCCCTTTTAAAATGTGGTGGGTATTCTTGTTTTTCTTTTTATTATGTATTTTGTTCTTTTATTTTGTGATTTTATGTTGTTACCGTCCTGAGACCTGTGGGTATAGGGCTGTAAACAAACAAACAAACAAACAAACAAACAACAAAACCTTTCTTAAATTTGGGAGCAGAGGGGAGAAAGTCACACAGCCATGGCTGGAAGAATTGGCCCAGTGGTTCCCATGGCAACCAGAAACTGCCCCCCAAGCCTTCCCAGATTATATGAGAATGGGAGACAGAGTAAGGTGGAAGGAACCTGTTTCCGTGTAGCTTGGGCTGACCCTGGGAGGCTTCCCCTCTTTGCAGAGCAGCGGAAAACAAGAAGAGTTTGCCACAGAGGGACATTGCTGGCAGCATCCTGTTCTGGGCAGCACTCCTGCCAGTCTGCACAAAGAGGAGACCTCCTCCATGCATGGTTGAAGAAAGCAAGGAGCACAGCTAGGCAGGGGCATGGCAGCTTTTATTCTACTACTCTGCATGGAGAAGAGGGCTTGTCTTGCAAGCATCACTTAGGCATACCCCATACTTTCTCTGTTCTATGTAAATTCAGACTGTTGCAGCTCTCTTAAACTACTGCTTGACTCAGGGAAATACACAGTTTTACTCCTCAGCCGTGCACTGCTGTTAGATTCATGGGTAGCGTCAGGTGCCCTTTTCCAGCTTCAGCAACTATGACCCTTACTGACAAAACTGAACCTCGCCAGCACAATTTATGTCCTAGTGACCTCCAGGCCATACAACTATGCACTCTATGTTTTGAATCTGTAATCAGTTCTTTTTGTGTGTGTGTGAAGGGACAGCCATGTTGCTGGTGGGTGCCAGATGCCTCGATTCCATCACATTGATTTTGCACAACCTATTCCTATTCATTTATGGTCACAATTCAGGGTGCTGATGTTAGCCTTTAAAGCCCTCACTAGCTTGGGCTCTGGGTACCATAAAGGCTGCTTTCTTCCATAGATTCCTTCCTGCATGTCCTAATCATCATCCCTTGGCCTCACGGGGCATTACTGATTGCATCCAGGACTGAGGAACTTCCGATGGTGATACCTGCCCTGTGGAATGGTTTGCCAAGCATGGTGCACCAGGCTCCATTTCTACATGGTTTTAGCCACAGAGCTAGTAAAATGTGGTTGTTCAGAATGGCTTTTTGCAAATTGTTACTCTATATGGCTGGTTTTTGTGTGTATGAGATTTAGGACTGAGTTTTAACTTGGTGGTTGTTCCGCGTTCAACATTTTGTTCAGGCATTTTGACATATTACCTGCCTTGAGGTCCCTGGGAAGTAGGAAGCGTAGGAGCTTTATAAATAAATTGTAATGATCAGTGTTACTATTTTTGTGAAACCAACGTCACTGACGTAGTAAAACTTTGTGGATCTTCTGCTCGGCAGTCTGGAGTTGAAAATTGTTGAAACCGCTAGTGTCCATCAAAATATTTCGTTTCGAAATCTCACCAGCAACCCTCTAATCACAGTGACAAGGCTGATTTGTTTATGAAATGCTAATTTTGACTTTTACGTTGAGGTCAGGCTCTTGCATGAGTTATCAAGATAAGCGCAAATACCTCTTTTTATAGCACTTAATTGTCCATCTGAAATATCTGTCAAATACCCACCTAGATGTTTCACATGTTTGCTTTAAAAAGGAACTTTGTGATCTAGCTAATGGAGACTCCAGAGATACGAGGCTGGCCCCTGGCCCTGTTCTTTTGTATTGTTTTCTGCCTTTCATTCCACGGGTCCCAAATTCTGATTTCTTAATTAGAATTTCTAAGGTTAAATCCCAAACTGGAGCATGTGGAGAAGTGCCTTCTTCTTCCACATACGCCTGTCCCTCCTCTAGGTGTTTCCACCTTTAGAGGTTAGGTAGGTTGCTGAGAAAGAGCCATAAAAGTCATAGAAACTCCCCACCCTCTAGAATGGCCTCCCCAGGGAGGCTTCCTCAGTGACAGATGCATAGGGACCTCTCTTGTGCCACCTACTCAAGAGCAGGAGTGTTATGCATGGGGGGCCTGAGCCCTCATCTGCTTTATGTAGATCAGGCTTCCGCAACCTTGGCCCTCCAGATGTCTCTCGCCCTGACCTAGCCACTGTGATCCATGCGACGGTCACCACCAGACTGGATTATTGTAACTCGCTCTACGTGGGGCTGCCCTTGAGACTGACCCAGAAACTCCAGTGGGTGCAGAATGCCGCGGCGAGACTCCTTACGGGGTCCTCGCTGCGAGATCACATTCACCCAGTGCTATACCAGCTGCACTGGCTCCCGGTGGAGTACAGGATCAGGTTTAAGGTGCTGGTTTTAACCTTTAAAGCCCTATACGGCCTAGGACCTTCGTACCTACGGGACCGCCTCCCCTGGTATGTCCCACAGAGGAACTTATGATCTTCAAATAAAAACATCTTGAAGGTCCCAGGCCACAGATAGGTTAGGCAGGCCTCAGCTAGAGCCAGGGCTTTTTCGGCTGTGGCTCCGATCTGGTGGAATGCTCTGTCATAAGAGACTAGGGCCCTGCGGGACTTGATATCTTTCCGCAGGGCCTGCAAGACAGAGCTGTTCCACCAGGCCTTTGGCCAGGGCACAGCCTGACTCCCTCCTTTGGCAATCTTCACAGAACTCCAGCCCAATGGTTGCCATCATAGAATCGTAGAATCATAGAGTTGGAAGAGACCACAAGGGCCATCGAGTCCAACCCCCTGCCAAGCAGGAAACACCATCAGAGCACTCCTGACATATGGTTGTCAAGCCTCTGCTTAAAGACCTCCAAAGAAGGAGACTCCACCACACTCCTTGGCAGCAAATTCCACTGTCGAACAGCTCTTACTGTCAGAAAGTTCTTCCTAATGTTTAGGTGGAATCTTCTTTCTTGTAGTTTGGAAGCATTGCTCCGTGTCCGCTTCTCTGGAGCAGCAGAAAACAACCTTTCTCCCTCCTCTATGTGACATCCTTTTATATATTTGAACATGGCTATCATATCACCCCTTAACCTCCTCTTCTCCAGGCTAAACATGCCCAGCTCCCTTAGCCATTCCTCATAAGGCATCGTTTCCAGGCCTTTGACCATTTTGGTTGCCCTCCTCTGGACACGTTCCAGTTTGTCAGTGTTCTTCTTGAACTGTGGTGCCCAGAACTGGACACAGTACTCCAGGTGAGGTCTGACCAGAGCAGAATACAGTGGCACTATTACTTCCCTTGATCTAGATGCTATACTCCTATTGATGCAGCCCAGAATTGCATTGGCTTTTTTAGCTGCCACGTCACACTGTTGGCTCATCTCAAGTTTGTGGTCAACCAAGACTCCTAGATCCTTTTCACATGTACTGCTCTCAAGCCAGGTATCGCCCATCTTGTCTTTGTGCCTCTCATTTTTTTCTTTTTCTTTTTTTTTTCTTTTTTTTGCCCAAGTGCAATACTTTACATTTCTCCCTATTAAAATTCATCTTGTTTGTTTTGGCCCAGTTCTCTAATCTGTCAAGGTCGTTTTGAAGTGTGATCCTGTCCTCTGGGAAATAAAATTTGAATTAATTTTATAATGAATGATTTTAGAATGTTGTACTATTTTATTGTTGTTAGCTGCCCTGAGCCCGGCTTCGGCTGGGGAGGGCGGGATATAAATAAAAAATATTATTATTAGTATTAGTATTAGTATTAGTATTAGTATTAGTATTATTTGAGACTACAATTCCCATCATCCCTGCTAGCTAGGGATCATGGGAGTTGTAAGCCAAAAACATCTGAAGGGCCGAGGTTGAGGAAGTCCGATGTAGATGATTATTTTGGCCAACCTTATAAGGTTGTTGTATAGATTAGGGAAAGCTGTTTATATGAAGTATCCAGGGGGCGGGTGGGTTTATACCAATAGTATCATAAGTGATTTCATTTTAGAAACTCATTGCAAGACAGTGCTTGTAATTTGCCCTCCAAGGTAATCTGCTCTTTGTACAACACTGTAACAAGAGCTCCCATGAGGGCTGATTTATTTATGATTGTAACAAAACAATTATCCAACCTGCCTGACTTAATTGCTTTTTAATGTCGTAAAATAATGTACCAAGCAGTGCGTCCTTTAATCAGCTAATTGAGTGGCCAAACATAAAAAGCACCCAGTTCTTTGAACCAGACCTTTTATTTGCAGCTTGGAGCATGTAAATAGTTCTTCCAATTGTGAGAGATTAAGGACTAATTTACATGTTTCACTGTCTCTTCTTAGCTTGCCTCACTCTTAAGCAATTTGCTCAACATAACAGGCGTTGTGGTGTTTCACACACTCCACTGGCCAATACTGCTACATGAGGGGCAGGTATGTGCCCACAACACCTCACTGCAACACAGGCTGTTTTTGCTGAATATCTGAAGGTGCGGACCAGGAACCAAGATGATGGGCAGGTTCAGATGCCAAAAAGTGGTCACAGATAATTTAGGTCATTGTAAGGTGTGTGTTTTAAAGCCTTACAGTTTTGCCTGGAAACAAGCTGAGTGAGACCCAGTGGCAATATTTAAGTACAGGTTACTCATTACAGTAGGACCCGGTTAATAACTTGCATTCTAGACCAACTATGTGTATTCATCAGGTAAGGTGAAATTCATTTTTATGGCTGCCCACTAAAAGCTCCCCAAAGCAGTACATAAAAAAGTTAAGCACAATAAAATACATATTGCAAAACATATTGCAGAATGTAATAAGACATACCAGATGGAGGTTCTGGTGGTGGACCAACTACAGTTGCAACAGACACAACTTGATCAACTGCAAGAAAAGCTGGTTCTCGGACCCTGAAGCTGCAGGATTAACCTTGAGGAAGGTCTGCAACCCCCACTCCCAGCACTGCTTGTGTGCACACCATACATTTAAAGTACACATGCACACTTCAATAAGGGACACAGAAATGTTATGACAGCACATATAAGAATGCCTAGGTATCGTCCCAAGTTGCAGACCCAATTTGACAGACATGGGACCTGGAATAAGCTCACACTGGGCTTTGTGTGTTGGTTTCTTTTGGTAGCTCACAAGGACATCTCGGGGCGTCAGCCATCAAAGGTACTTTCTTTCTCTTCTGCCATTACTACCGGCTCAACTCAGACGGATCCAAGTGCTTCAAAACATCATTAAAGGCAGATCTGCACCATACATTTAAAATACATCCAATGCACATTTAGAGCGCATGACTTCCCCCAAAGACTCCTGGGGGCTGTGGTTTCTATTCGCAAAGCTACAATTCCCAGCACCTTTAACAAAGTATTGCTTTTCATCTATGTTTGTGATGGAGAAGAAGCCCTTGGAAAGCACTTGGAATAAGTGGCGGAGTTAGCTACATGGGTGCCCCAAGCAGCAGCCATGCCGTGCACCCGGGGGGGGGGTAACTTGTGGGGGGGCAGCACAATCCTCCGCATATGTCAGCACCTTGAGCCGCTGTGCACAGGGGTGGCAGGGCAAGCCCCCCACGGTGTGCCTTTTTGTCACCCCCCCCCCCGGGATGACAGCAGGGGCGGACCGCCCCCACTACACCCCCCTCTTCCTACGCCACTGCTTGGCATTAGCTCCAGTTGGCTCTCCAGAAAAGGTGTCTGTGTCAGACTCCACCCTTTTTATTTATTAAATTTATATACCACCCTTCATCCAAGGTTCACAGGGCAGCTAAAAGTATAAAAACACAAAAATACACAGCATAATAACAAACAAAGCAATAATCCCCCACCATGGATCCCATGTTGGTGATGGACACTAAAGCACTGCCTGGATTGTCCACTTACAGGCACCAAGCCCATCTAATTCTCTGGCCTGCCTCTTCTTCTTCTTTGGCTTACTTCGTAGCCGAGTAAGATTGCCTTCCATGAACATGGTCTTAACAGTGAGTCTGTAAGTGACTGTGGAGGCCAGTTCTGGATCCACGCGTCCTTCCGCAGTGGGGACATAGGTTTCCGGGCAGAAGTTGATCACAGTGAGGGTTTGCCAAATGTGCCTTCCTTTTAGCACGTTTCTCCCTTTCATCCTGAGTTTGAACATCTTCAAAGTCCATGACACTTTTGGTAAAGGCTGTTCTCCTGTTGGAGTGCTCGCAAGCCAGTGTTTCCCAGTTATCAGTGCTTATGTTACATTTTTTTTTAGATTTGCCTTGAGAGCGTCTTTAAAACTCTTTTGTTGTCCACCAGTATTACACTTCCCATTTTTAAGTTCAGAATAGAGCTCTGGCCTACTACATACTTAGCACAGACTTTTATTACATGTATCAGTGGAGAGGAGGCAAGGAGTGTCTGCAGAGAGCAGTTTATTTTTTGCAATAGAGATGTGATTTGTACTATTACAGACACATAATTATTGAGGAGCAAAACCAACATTTGCATAATGCAGTAGCCTCTGACTTTGCTCGTTATATAAGCTAGTATTTGCATGCTCAGTTAAGTGAGCCATCCTCTCTACCCTCACATTCTTGATCCTACTTCCAGTGGACACAGGTGGGCAGTCAAATGTTTTCGAAAGTAATTGGTTGCATTGCGCTTTCCCCAAATTAAACAGCTTCCCTAGCTCTAGTTGCCATAGCAAAGAAGTTGAGTGTTCCCTTGATGCGAGCAATAATTATGGTGATTATGGAATGATTCTCCCCCCGCTTTTTTTGGAGCAGCTATTGCAAGTGGTTATATTCCGGTCCAAAGTACAATGTGAATGACACGTTAATTGTGTTTGAAGAGAAGAGGAGGCTGCTCTTTTGCTAGGGAAATGACTGTGAAACAAAGCCCCAGAGGTGAAACAAAGAACCAGCGTAATAGTTCAGTGGCAGCAAAAATAAGTGCGCCGTGAGAAGGGCACACAGAAAGGACTTTAGCGCCAGCGAAATGTATTCAGTTTGGCCCAGGTGATCTGCTGTGCTGTCAAGGGTCCCCACCTCTGTGCCAGGGGTCACCTAGTGTTGGCAACACTTAAACTCTGCACCCCCGAAGGCCCCAATTTCCAGACATACTTCACCAAGCTCACACTTAGATGTCATTCCTAATGGGACCCTCAAGGCAGTGAACAACCATCATAGAAACATAGCAATAGACCAAGTAACAAGCAAGCTTCTGCTGAAGGGGACTCCAGTCTACAAAAGCTTGTGCCATGTTTTGTGTCAGTTCACTGTTGGAAGCAGTATGCCACTGAATACCAGTGCTGTGCGCTTGGGTCCTGTTTGCAGCTTCTCATAGGCATCTGGCTGGCCACGGTGAGAACAGGATGCTGGACCAGACAAACCTGCTGCAGATGCTGGTCTTCCCTACAACCTGATGTGCAGTTTCTGTGCTAAGTTCAAAGAAGGGCATTTACCTTTAGAATGTCAAACGAGAAAGAAAGCAGGAGTACTACGTGTATTCTGAATGGAGCATGACACTGGATGCAGAATTCCTGTTCCATCGCAGCAATGTGAGGCGCTGCTAAGCAGGGTCAGAATGAAGCAAGGAAGCATGGTGGTAATAAGGTTGTGTGAGCGGCTATGATGAGCACAGATGAATAAGCCCTCGTACCCGCTGCTGCCAACCTGGCACTTCCCCCATCCTCACAATTATGCTGCCTAACTTCTTGCTGGTCGAGATGAACAGCAACAGAAATAAATTCAGCTGAAGCAAAAAATTTTAAAAATGCATCATTTGCATAATTTATACAGGTTGCAGAATTCGGCTTTTCGTGGCACATAATTTTGTTTTTTGATTGTAGTGCACACATCCCTGGCAGAGTGTAAACTATTCAACAGCAGCAACGATGTTTCTGCATCCCTCCCAACTGCAGTGATATAATAATACCTTGGCTCTGGCAACCAGTGAAAACAGGAGTTTATTTATTTATTTATTTTTATAGATATTTATTAAAGTTTTTGAATACAAATACACAAATAATAAACAATCTTACTTCCAACACAATGTAGTTTCATCAATTCTTTGGACTCCCTCACGTCTCCCGCTCCCATTTACATCGTTAAAAGGTTTTTCCAAGCAAATTATCAACTTGTTTACGGTCTTATATCCACTCATTTAAATATAATCTAGCAATTCTCCAAAAAATTTATGTTTTCTTTAATCTCACTTATCATCGAGTTCAAATCTAGTTTAGTGGTGGCCAATTTTTTATAATCTAGCATCCTTCTTAACATTCAACCAAGTTACAATGTTTTTGTAAGTACATCTTAAATTTCTTCCAATCTTCTTCAATCCTCTCTTCTCCCAGGTCTCGGATTCTGCCAGTCATCTCGGCCAGTTGCATATAGTCCATCAGCTGCATCTGCCACTCTTCCAGTGTGGGTAGATCTTGAGTTTTCCAGTTTTTAGCAATGAGTATCCTTGCTGCCGTTGTTGCATACATAAAAAATGTTCGATCCTTCTTTAGCACCTTCTGGCCGACAATACCCAGGAGGAAGGCCTCTGGTTTCTTAGTGAAGGTATACTTAAATACCTTTTTCAGTTCATTATATATCATTTCCCAGAAGGCCTTCACCTTAGGGCATGTCCACCAGAGGTGAAAGAATGTTCCTTCATTTTCTTTACATTTCCAACATTTATTATCAGACGAATGGTATATTTTGGCAAGTTTAACTGAGGTCATGTACCATCTATATATCATTTTCATTACATTTTGCTTCAGAGCATTACATGCGGTGAAGTTCAACCCAGTGGTCCATAACCTTTCCCAGTCCTCAAACATGATGTTGTGCCCAATATCCTGTGCCCACTTTATCATAGCCGATTTAACCATTTCGTCTTGTGTATTCCATTTTAACAGCAAGTTATACATTCTAGATAGTACCTTAGTCTTTGGTTCTAACAATTCTGTTTCTAACTTCGATTTCTCCACCTGGAACCCTAACTTTTTGTCATTTTTAAAAACTTCTTTAATCTGAGCGTAATGTAACCAGTCTCGCACTTTATCCTTCATTTTCTCCAAACTCTGCAATTTCCAATTGTCTCCATCTTTTTCTAATATTTCCCAATATTTTGGCCATTTGGCCTCCATATTGGGTCTTTTTTGGGCCTTAGCTTCCAGAGGCGAAAGCCACCTTGGAGTCTTGTTTTCCAATAAGTCTTTGTATTTTGTCCAGACATTAAATACTGCTTTCCTAACAATATGGTTCTTAAAGGCCTTATTGATCTTAACCTTGTCGTACCATAAGTATGCATGCCAACCAAAAGCATTGTTGAAACCTTCCAAATCCAGTACGTCAGTGTCCTCGAGAAGTAGCCAGTCTTTTAGCCAGCAGAAAGCTGCGGCTTCATAGTACAACTTTAAGTCTGGCAGGGCAAAGCCCCCTCTTTCTTTCGCATCAGTTAATATCTTAAACTTAATTCTGGGCTTTTTGCCCTGCCAGACAAATTTAGAAATATCTTTCTGCCACTTCCGGAAGCACTCCGTCTTGTCCACAATCTGTAGTGTTTGAAACAAAAACAACATTTTTGGCAATACATTCATCTTAATAGCAGCAATTCGGCCTAGGTACTTTACTTTTTTAACCACAGTTAGTTCTGTTTCTCTCTGAAACCGTTCTGACTCTGTATCTGTCAAATTTTTTCCCAACACCTTAGTTTTCTGTTTATTTAATTTAAATCCCGCCACCCGACCAAAGTCCTGAATCAGTTGTAATACACTTTTCGTACTAGATTCTGGCTCCTGCAGGGTCAAAACTAGGTCATCTGCAAAAGCTTTAAGTTTGTATTGTTTCGCTCCGACCTGAATCCCTTCCACCAACCGGTCCCCTCTGATCATGTTCAAGAGCACCTCCAGAACCGAAATAAATAACAGAGGGGAAATCGGGCAGCCTTGTCGTGTTCCTTTTTCAATTTTGAACTCTTCTGTAACCACATTGTTAACTATCAATTTGGCCTTTTGTTCTGAATATATTGCGTCAATCCCGTTCTCAAACCCCCGTCCCACTCCCATTTCTTTTAAATTTCCCTTCATAAATTTCCAAGAAATATTATCAAAGGCCTTCTCCGCATCTATAAAAATTAGCACTGCTTTTGTGTTTATGTCTGTTTGCAAAAGTTCCAAAATGTCAATAATGTTCCTTGTATTAGCAAACATGTGTCTACCTGGAAGAAAGCCTGCTTGGTCTTTATGGATTACCTCATTTAAAACTCTTTTAAATCTGCTTGCCAAAACATCTGCAAATATTTTGTAATCCACATTTAAAAGGGAAATGGGACGATAGTTCTTGAGTTGTGTCTTTTCAGTTTCCAGTTTTGGTATCAATGTGATAAAAGCTTCCTTCCACGATTCCGGCGCCCTCTTCCCCTCCATAATTTCGTTGCAGACCTCCATCATTGGTTGGATCAAGTAGTCTTTTAATGTCTTATAATACTTGGAGGTCAAACCGTCTGGCCCTGGAGATTTGCTCAATTGCATGTTCTGAATGGCTTGTTCAATCTCTTGTCGTGTTATTTTATTATTCAGGATTGTTCAGTTTTTTTGTGACAACTTTGTTAATCCATTTCTTTCCAAAAATTGTTTAATCTCAACCTCGTCTTGCAGCCCTTGAGTCTATAATTTTTTGAAATATCTCTGGAAGCACTTTCTAATCTCCGCGAGGTTCTGAATGTTTCTTCCTTCAATTTCTAGATTTGTGACTGTGTTTAGTTTTTGTCTCTTCTTCAACTGCCAAGCTAGCAGTTTCCCACATTTATTTGCCGATTCAAAAGTTTTTTGTTTCATTAGTTTGATCTTCCACTCTATCTCCTGGTTTATCAATTTAGAATATTGTGCTTGGTGAAGTTTAATTTCTCTCAGAATCGGCTGTGACTTCGGGTTCGATCTTAACTTCTTCTCCAATTCTTTGATTTTCTGCAGGATCTTGTCTTTCCTTCCATTTTGTGTCCTTTTCTTTACAGCGTTCTGTTGTATCAAAAAACCCCTCATCACAGCTTTGCTTGCATCCCAGATAGTTCTTTTTTCCACCGTAGTGTTCATATTTATCTCAAAGTAATCCTTCAAAGCTTTTTGGGCCTTCTTAATAATCTCCTGATCTCTAAACAAGTTGTCATTCATCTTCCATCTAAAGGAACCGGTTGGCAGTAGTGTCATGTCCATCTTCAATGCATTATGGTCGGAGCAGGTCTTTGGGCAGATTTCCACTTTTCTAACCTTGGGTGCCAGACCTCTAGTTATCCATATTTGGTCGATTCTTGTCCAAGTCAGCTGGGCTTCAGAGAAGAATGTTCCCTCTCTTCCCAGGGGGTTCTTGGTCCTCCAAATGTCAATCCAGTCCATATTGTCTGTCATTTCAAAAAAGGTCTTTGGTAGTCTGCCGTCTTTTGTAACATTTTGGTTTTGTGACTTATCCATGTTAGTCGATACGACCCCATTCATATCTCCCATCATAATGATGTTGTTATAGTCCAGATAGTCCAGCATAGTCTCATGCAACTTCTTGTAAAATTCCGATTTTCCGTCATTTGGTGCATAGATTCCTAATATTAAAATCTTTTCTCCTTGATGTTGTATCTCAATTGCTAGAATTCTTCCATGTTCATCTTTAAATAAAAATTTAGGTGACAGGCTCTCTTTTGCATATATCACCACCCCTCGCTTCTTTACTCTGTCCGAAGATATAAATTCTTGACCAAGTCTTTTATTTATTAACACCTTTCTATGGAGCCTAGTCACATGTGTTTCTTGTAAGCAAATAATGTCCAGTTGTTCTTTTTTTAATATATGAAAAATTTTCCTCCTTTTTTCCGGGATATTACAACCATTAATGTTCCAACTCAAAAGTTGCAGAGACATCCTGAATAAATCTGGTTATTTTTCAAGGGGTGGTACCTTATTCGCTGGATCTTCAGGATCCAAGGGTGCAGGTGCCTCTGGTGTTTCAAGCCCTGGAAGTAGATCAATTCCTTTGTGAAGGTCCTCTCCGTATGCGTTCAAAAATTTATCTCTGTCTTCCAATGTTCTGATTTTAATCTTCTTCCCTCTAAAGGTAAAAGATAATCCTTGGGGGAATTCCCACCTAAAGATGATTGAATTGTTCCTTAACAATCTTGTCAGCTCCAAATAGTTAGATCTAAGATCCAACAGTTGTTTAGGAATGTCCTTGTAAATCTCAATTCTTTTGTCCGAAATGTCCAGTGACTTTCCGTAGTGTAGACCCAGAATCTTGTCCCTTTCCTCTTTTGACCTCAATATTATCAAACAGTCTCTGGGCTTCTCTTTCTTTATAAGTCTTCCAAGTCTAAAAGCTGATACGATTTTAAAGTCCTTTTCCTCTAAGTTCCAAAATTTGGAAAATTCTTTAGACAGAAACTCAGCTAAGTTGCCTTCTTCCACTTCTGGTATCGCCCTTATCCTTAAGTTGGTCTCCCTGTTCCGCAGTTCTATCATAGAAAGATAAATCTGGTGTTCAGCTACTTGTTTGCAGAGTGGTCTTACCTCTTGTTCTAAATTTTCAAGTTTTTGGCTGGTATCCTCAGCCAATTTCCGATTTTCTCCTGCAGCCTCCTTCAATTCTCCAGTTGCTTGTGTATTCTGTGCTACTTGTCCAGTTAATCTATTTAGACATTCTGTGTTTTGGTCAATTTTATATGTTTGCTCATCAGCCTTTTTATCCAAAGATTCCACTTTCTTGTCCAGAGATTCCAATTTTTCAAAGATTTTCTCTAAAATAGAGATGCTTGCCCCTGAGGCCATATCTTCCAACTGTAATTCCTCAGTTTCTCCCTCCCCTTGCGCAGTGGCAGTATCGTAGCCAATGAGGTTAATCCGAGGCGCGATTATTGCTAATTGAAAACTTTTCCGAAAACAGGAGTTTAGAATCTTTTGTCTCCCCTCTTCATTTGCCACATACATTATTTGCTTATTATTTATTAATTTGTTAGTCGCTTTATCTTGCCCAGGGCAACCCAAAGCAACTTACAACTAACCAAACAGACAGAGACACACATCCTAATACATTAAAATCAAGAGGAAAACCAAATATATTAAAAACATCCCATCCACAGATAGGTAAAAGCCGAGGCCTGGTTATGGAGTAAAGTTTTTGCCTGGCACCTAGACATATAATGACAGCACCAGGTGAGCCTCCCATATATGCCTATACCTGAAGGGCAGCACCTTGATTATATAAAGAACTGAACTGAACTGGAGGCAGTGCCAGATTTACATATAAGCTAAACAAGCTATAGCTTAGGGCCCCACTCTCTTGGGGGGCCCCCAAAAAAATTAAAGGGAAAAAAACCTGGATGTACATTTCCAAAATATAAGATAAAAAAACAAATAAAATAAAACCTACATACAGCAACAGTGTTTTGGGTTGTGTAGGCTCCTATGATGTAAGTAGTGGACTCTCTTGGGGGCCCCCCGCCTATTAGCCTGCTCCCTAAAATATCACTAGTTAGATACCTATTAGGTCCATAAATTACCACATAGCATATATTCAAAACAAAAAACAGTGACAATTTGTTTTTGACACAGCTGGACATATAAAGGGCCCCATTACCTTCAGTAGCTTAGGGCCTCATCAAACCTAAATCTGGCCCTGATTGGAGGTTATAATCTGTGACAGGGCTTCTAATAGTTGGGACAGAGATCCAAATCTATCCTTTGAAAGCTTTCCACATGCAAGAAGAATTCCCACTTAATAGAGAATTGCTACGTTGGTGCTCTTCTATTTTTCTTCACCTGTGAAGAAAATGTCATTATAATGGGGGCATGCTAAAGTTTTTGTTTTTGAATGGGGCAGAACTTTCTCATAGAATAGAAAATAATATATGATTGCTTAAACTGAAACATTTATATATGGCATGTTTTAAAATATAGGCCTGTCTGTAGTTTATACATTAACATGTGTTACTGTATTGAAAACATACGGGCTTGGTGGGTGTTGTTGCAATAGTATGTAACTCATCAACATATCATGAGTTTCAACTGGGAAACAACTACTGGTTGTGGAATCACTTGTAAACTCTCTCCCCCCAGCCTAACACATTATAAACTGGGATTTGCCAGCAATTTCAGTCTGACTAAAAAGAAATTGGTTCAAGAAAAGAAAAAGATCCCTTATCCATTCTTTACCTCTGAAATTTTCAGAAGGAAGGCTGCAGTCCTAACTAGGTCTACTCAGAACTAAGTCCTTTTATAAAATTGGCGTTATTTGTGTGGCATAGGAATTCGTTCATTTTTTTTCTTTTCAAAATATAGTCCGGCCCACCACATGGTCTGAGGGATGGTGGACTGGCCTACAGCTGAAAAAGGTTGCTGACCCCCTGTTCTTGATGCTAAGCTGATTTCTCTCATCTTTTTATTCATGATTTGCTTGTAGTTTTAATCTCTGGCCGCTAGAGAGCAACCATGGCTCAGCGTTACTGTCTTTGCTAAAAGAGCATGAAAGTAGTTTGATATTCAGCTACTCAGGAAGGGCAGCGATTTTAGTGAAAGAGCATTGAATACAGGGTGCATTATGGAGGGATGTGTGTGTGCTATATTTGCTTTTTTAACAGCTACCCAGCAACTCAGAGTGATCTGATGAGAGACTGTAACAGTGACAACTCAGTGTTGCTGTCTCTGAAGTGTGATTGATTCTTGGCAACTGGCAACATGCCTCTGCCACATTCCATGTTTTTTGTTTTAAATAATGGTCCCTAGAATTCCCATGCAAAATTGCAGAATTAAGATGATGCCTGCATGCTTCCTTAAGTCACCACAACCTCCTGCAGCAGATAGCAGGCATACATGAGGTATGGACTTGCTTCAGGAGACAATAGAGTTGGCTGGGAAGGACGTACGTAGACCTGCTGATCACTTCCTTTCTAGCAATACGAGGCCTCAAAGTCATTTTGCTGGTGAGAAAAAATACATCAGACCATGAGCCATACTGCCAGTTTGTGACATTGCTGCCCCACCAGGTTGGTGAAAGGACCAAGAGGGTAGGAAATGTGGGAAAGATCAGGGACTTTTATTTGTAAAGGTTATTTTTGTCTTGGGTCGCGGGTGGCGCTGTGGGTTAAACCACAGAGCCTAGGGCTTGCCGATCAGAAGGTTGGCGGTTCGAATCCCCGCAATGGGGTAAGCTCCCGTTGCTCGGTCCCAGCTCCCGCCAACCTAGCAGTTCGAAAGCATGTCAAAGTGCAAGTAGATAAATAGGTACCGCTCCAGCGGGAAGGTAAACAGTGTTTCCGTGCGCTCCTCTGGTTCGCCAGAAGCGGCCTATTCATGCTGGCCACATGACCTGGAAGCTGTACGCCGGCTCCCTTGGCCAATAAAGCGAGATGAGCGCCGCAACCTCAGAGTCGGTCACAACTGGACCTAATGGTCAGGGGTCCCTTTACCTTTATCTTTACCTTATTTTTGTCTTGGGCTGGGCTGGGCCAAGGACGAATCCCCAAAATGGCTCCCCATTCCCGACAAGGGAAGATTTACATGTGGATCAAGGGGGAAAGAAAGGTCAACATCAGGATCCTCCCACCTGAGGCAGTGATCTCATCTTGCTTTATGTGTGGGCTGGCCCTGAATAAAGATCAGCATTGGGATCAACTGTCCCTGTGGATTCTGCCGCCTGTGTCAGTTGCCTCATATTGCCTCATAGGTGGACTGGCCCTGGTCTTGTGTTTGAGAGGGTGCAGAAGCAAAGGAACTATTCTTCAGCTACTGACATTGTAATATCTGATCCATTGGGAGCAGCTACCCCTGTGTTGATTGGGAACAGACTGCTGTTTTCATTTCACCCAGATACAAATGTGGCCATTCAGTAAAACCCCATTACATTTGATCACAATGGGCTAGATGGTCAGATGAAAAGTGAGTATAGCCAGGCCTTGGAGAAATAACTCTTCAAAAAAATTCCATTAGGTGGCAACTTGGGATTTTTGATTGACAGATCCTCTTATGAAGCTAATATTGTAAGTTTAGCTATGAGTAAAATAATGATTCTTGTGTGGGAAGCAGGATAAGGAAGGCAATTAGTAGTTTAATAACAGCTTTCTGCTGGCTGAATAGTAGCTGAAAACTTAAAAGTACAGTTGATGGTAATCAGCTGATTTTTTTAACTCCTAAATAAAAACAACAGCAGCAAAAAGATTCAATATAAACTCATCTTACTCCTTCCTACCTTTCAGTGTTTTCTGGTTTTGCATGATTGGTGATGCATTTTAACTGCCTTGTATTTGAGAGAGAGGAAAGGAGGTTGTTTCTGGAAGTGAGCGAAGCGCAGAATAGTGGGCATGGATGAGCAGAGCAATGTTAACATGGTGCAAGAAATTATGTCATGAACTGTGGAGTAAACTGCTTGGTACAACAGAAGCTGAAAGGTTCTCCAAGGTTTATGAAGAGAAGATATATGGATACTTAGTCTGGCCTCCTCTTAAAAATATATATGGAAAAGGATTCTTCTCATGATTTCCCTAGTCATTGCCCCCTGTTATCCAGCTTTTCTTACTATGTGTGAAAAATGTCTGGATATGCATAAGGTTCAGGGCCGGCCTACCCATAATGCCTCAGGTGCCAGGTTTCATTATAGCAGCAGATCTTGATCTCAGCCTTTCTTCCCTTCTTGTTCCTGAAGTATATCTTCTCTGGCCAGGAGGGGAGCACCATTTTGGGGTCCACCAAGGGTGCCAAGAAGTCTTGGGCTGGTCCTGCTAAGGCTGATTTGCTTCAGTGGCCTTTTCCCCCCTTTTGAGGAGTCGTCTTTATTCTTTAAGGATTCAATTCTATTGCATATATCCCCAGAAGGCTGTTGTATTCTCCCCTCACTCTTGTTTTATTTCTTCTAGCCAGGGGCATGACTAGATACTTAAAAGAGAAACAAATTTGAATATAATGTATATGTATAGTTGCCTCTGGGCAAATTAAGGTGGCAAGTGGGCTCGGGGATGTTCTGATTTCTTTAAAAGTCAGGAGACTGTTACATGCATCTGCCATGTATGATCTAGTTTGTTGTTGTTGTTTAGTCGTGTCCGACTCTTTGTTGACCCCATGGACCAAAGCACGCCAGGCACTTCTGTCTTCCACTGCCTCCCGCAGTTTGGTCAAACTCATGCTGGTAGCTTCGAGAACACTGACCAACCACCTCGTCCTCTGTCGTCCCCTTCTCCTTGTGCCCTCAATCTTTCCCAACATCAGGGTCTTTTCCAGGGAGTTTTCTCTTCTCATGAGGTGGCCAAAGTATTGGAGCCTCAGCTTCACGATCTGTCCTTCCAGTGAGCACTCAGGGCTGATTTCCTTCAGAATGGATAGGTTTTATCTTCTTGCAGTCCATGGGACTCTCAAGAGTCTCCTCCAGCACCATAATTCAAAAGCATCAATTCTTCGGCGATCAGCCTTCTTTATGGTCCAGCTCTCACTTCCATACATCACTACTGGGAAAAACATAGCTTTAACTATACGGACCTTTGTCGGCAAGGTGATGTCTCTGCTTTTTAAGATGCTGTCTCTAGGTTTGTTAGGTAAGAAAAATGCCTGGGATTTTACAGGGTTTGTGCTTCCTTACAATGTTTTGTTTCTGTGAATAAAATGAGCATGGGGGGGGGGGGAATGCCAGTTGCCTGCTCACATGGATGCCTCGAAATTTGAAATATTTATTGAGTCATGTAGCATTGGCTTGTAAAATTTTGAGGCCAGCTTCTAGAAAAATGAAATACTTTTCTATCCTTGAATGCAATACTAGAACAAGACACTTTCCACCCTTTGCAGAACACCGCGGCTGTTGCTGCCCTTAGAAGGCGAGAGCCAGAGCATATATTTATCTTTCTAGGCTTTGCTGAAATCCTTATTAAATTTGCCAAGAAAACTGGCAGTGACTTACGACACGATTGTGACTGCTGAAAGCATCCCAGCTACATGAAGCAGAAGAACAAGAGGTTTGGAGATTTGCTGCCGCACTGTGCATTGAGTTCATAGTCTTGTTCTTTCCCACTCCAAACGATACTGCTATAAATCAGAAATGGTTCTGCTGTAAATCTTAAGGATCCAGTCTGCAAAAACTTTCTTACTGAGAACTGTATTTTTTTTTTTTTTAATATAGCTGCCAGGAGGGTGTCTTTGTTTACATTTGGCATGCCAAAAATCTCTCTCTGAAACCAGCTTACATAATAATGTTTCAGCCCTGGTTTACTTATTAGCATTGCAAACTGCAGCAATAAGCCATGGATTGATGCACGCTCTGTGACATTTGCATTTAGAAATGAAAAGGCAAGTGTTCATTAAGTACCGTGCCATTTCCAAAAAGAAAAGGGGGGGGGGGAATACTTCCAGTTGTATTTAAGGCTTAATTAATTTGTGTGTGTGTGTGTGTGTGTGTGTGTGTTTAACATTCCCCAGATACTTTTTGCCACAAGGGTTATTAGCAAATGCACACTGCCATCTTATTATTTTAGTTGCTGTGGCTAAGACATCAGCCTATTATAGCATCCTGAAAATGCCTTTAGCCTTGTAAATATTAGAAAAGAGTCTGGATATAAACCACAATAGTTCTGATGGCGCCTGGGAATTAAATTGCATAGTTCTAGAAAGCTCTAAATTGCAAGTATTCAAACATAAGCACTTGAGGCCTGATGACACTTACATGTGTTATGCAGTGCTGCTGTTTTGTTAATGCTTCTCTAAATGGTAGGGGTGAGGTATTTCTGAGAGTACTGACCATTCCTATAATTGAAGGTTGGTTTGAAGGTGTTCTGTGGGCTGAAGCAACTATCCTCAACACTAGAACTTTCTGTGACAGACAGACCAGGGCTGTCTGTCAATGTTTTTAGCTTTTGTTTTGTTTTGTTTTGTTTTGTTTTGTGTTTTGTTTTGTTTTGTTTTGTTTTGTTTTGTTTTGTTTTGTTTTGTTTTGTTTTGTTTTGTTTTGTTTTGTTTTGTTTTGTTTTGTTTTGTTTTGTTTTGTTTTGTTTTGTTTTGTTTTGTTTTATAGTGGCTTTAACTTTTTGTCATATTTTTAGGTCGGCTGGAGTTTACTCTTCATAAAAAAGTGACTAAATGCAATTAAGAATAATAATATGTGCCCATCTACCATTCTGTTGTATGTACTGCTTAGAAAGGTTTGGGATTAAGTGGTCTTTAAATCTCCCGAAAGCACACAGGAGACACCTGCAGCCCTTTGCTCCCATACCATGCAATTGTACTCACACTCCTATGGGAACTCGCTCCCTAGAAAAGCCAGACTGGCTCCCTCCTTGTTGTCCTTCTGCTAGCAGACTTTCTTCTTCCAACAGGGAAATGGCTGCTTTTAACGAAAGGGCTGGTGCCATGACCTTCTTATTGTAATTATTTGTATGGTTTTATTAGTTTATAATAAATTTTAACAATGTTTAATTGTTCTTCATTAATTGTTTCTTCTATGTTTTTAGTGATTCTTATTTTTATCCGTAAGCCACTTCAATTATTATTATTTTATTTACCATTATTTATTAAATTTATATGCCGCCCTTCATCCAAAGATCACAGGGTGGTTTACAATATAAAGATGTTGGGCACCTGACCCCCACCAGCCTCAGCTGGGGCAGACAGTGATCAAGGATGATGGAAGTTGCTGTCCGAAACATCTGAAAAACCTATTCCCACCATCCTTGATGAGAGCCAGTGTGGTGTAGTGGTTAAGAGCGGTAGTCTCGTAATCTGGTGAACCGGGTTCGCGTCTCCGCTCCTCCACATGCAGCTGCTGGGTGACCTTGGGCCAATCACACTTCTTTGAAGTCTCTCAGCCCCACTCACTTCACAGAGTGTTTGTTGTGGGGGAGGAAGGGAAAGGAGAATGTTAGCCGCTTTGAGACTCCTTAGGGTAGTGATAAAGCGGGATATCAACTCCAAACTCTTCTTCTTCTTCTTCTTCCTTGATGTCCCTGTCAGGGGAAAAGGCAATGTATATATAAAAATATAATAAAAATACAGTAATATTTACAACCAGTTTAGCAAATGATAACCTTGTTGCCTCTTTAAGTAGTGGTCAGGTTCCTTGTGGCACAATCTCTTGAATTCAAGTCGGCTTTCTTGTGCGGAGGAGAGGTCCAATTAAGTGACTTTAAATTTCTTTTTTGATCTTTGCTTCGATCCAAAAATTCTTGCCATGTGAGCAAGAAGCCCTTGCAATCCCAGGCTAAAGGGCCATAACCACCTGTGTTCTCAAGCTGCTCCTGAGGGTCCCCTGACCCTTTGGAACCAGAGTGAGATCTTTTGGGATCTTTGGATACAAACTCTATGAAGCTCAGTGAGAGATGTGGGGTTGAAATAACTATGACAGGAGGACGCAGATCATTCCTGATTCAATTACAATGGGATTTTGTCGATGGTAAGTTTGGGATTTTTCCTCCGTGTTTCTCAATCATCTTTTCACACTGTGTTGGATACGCCTGTTGGTCAGTCTTGCACGTTGTTATTCTACTTGTTCTTGCTGCATGTCATTGTGAGATGCGTCTGGGATGTTGACTGAAGTGCCTCCTGTGTATCGTCCAGTGTAAAAGACATTCATTCATCAGGCAGCTGTGATTAAGGCAAATTCTGAGTGAATTTGTGAAAGTTTCTTTCTTCCCTGTGTAATCTGTATCTCTCTTTATTTTGCAGAGCTGACAAAAGAGAACGAGGAAAATGAATGGCCTGGCCTTGAAATTTCCCCCAGCAATAGGAGATTAGAGAGAGTCCAATACAGTTCACCATATACAAGTATTCCCATACTATGCTTAGGATATTCGGCTCAGTGTTAAACATGGCAGCTTATTATTGGCTTAGCTTCAGAATGTTCCTGCAAGTCGCTCCTGTGCCCAAACAGAAATGCAGATTCAATGGACTCTTAAAAACAGTGAGGCACTGCAAGATATTTCAGCAGGGGTTCATCACCATTTTCTTTTTTCATACCTGTCGTAGCGTGCTTTTATACACTGGAGTGGCATCAGAAGAATCCTATGTTATATTAAAATACAACACAGAAGAGGTTTGTGAATTATGTACAGCTATGCCCAGGCTGAAGTGACTTGCTGTTGGGTTTAGTACAGGGCTGGAGTATTTTGCCCAGCTTTCTTCAGCATTTCATGGGGACGGGAGTGAAAATGCTCCCCCAAAGTTTGATTTTATCTTGGGGGGGGGAGGACTTTAAGACATTTCATGACCAAGATGGAAGTCTTCTTAAATAACCAAGGATTTCACACAAATTTTTTTAAAGAAAAAGTGTGTTGCTAAAAGCAGAAAGTCCACTTTGTCTTGGCCACCAAGGAATTTCAGCTGGAGAATCTGGAGTTCCTGATCACAGAATTTGCACCCTCCTGCCCCCCATTTCAGAATTCTAACTCTCACTTCTGTGTTGTCATCGCTAACACTCTAGCCCAGAAGTGAGAGGCCAAGTTCTTCTCTCAATTATGCTGATTCAATGCCATTAGGTTCGGGAGGGTTGCAGAACATAGCCCAATGACTCCCTCAGGTTTAGCCCTCTCCTGATTAATTTTTAAAACACATGACATGCATTAAGTTTATTTTGAGATTGTGGTTGTTTTCCTCTAGCTTTGATGTAAAACAGAACTGCACAGTGATCTGTCCTCGGTAATAATAATAATAATAATAATAATAATAATAATAATAATAATAAAAAATGTTTCACTGCAATGTTGTACCTTGTGGTTTTCTTGAGCATGGCTTAGTGGGCATAGAAATGAATTACAAGGCAGCGGCAGCAGAGGAATACAAGGAGAAACAACTAGTGAACTGATCTGATGTTGATTCAGTAAAATCAAACAGTTTTGCAAATAGTGAGCCATCACAGGAACCCGATCACTTTCAGGAGATAATGTTGTCATGCATTTCTTCCGGACGGGCACACACAGCCACTTTCACAAAGTAAAAGAAGGCGTTTTTGAGAATTCAAATCTTGCTGAAATGTAAGTGGCAGCTCAGTGTTCAGGTTAAACAAGCCACAGCCAGGCTGACTGACCCTCCCCATTACTCCAAGTTGTAGACTAACAAACCAAGGTGGGTGCAGAGAGCAGAGTCCACACAGTGCCATAATCAAAGTAATACCCATTTCTCCTGCTACAAATTCCTCCATTCTTGGTTCTTTGCAAAGATCCCAAACCAGGATCAGAAAAATGCATTGCCGGATGCCCCCATGTTGAAGCAGGGCAGTTTTTGTTCATTTTTTCTTCTTAAAAGATAAAAATATTTAATTTTCTGCTCTGCCTTGGGGCATCTGGCATTGCATTTCTTTGAGTGTGATTGAGATGAGTGTGTTTAAAAGCATTATCAGGAAGTAAAACTGTATTCGCTCCGGGGCTGATTCACACTCATCTCAATTATTTATACAGGCCAGCAAGAAGCATAATCAAAGGTTCAAGGACATCTTCAAGCCAGGCAAAAGCACTCAAGATACAAAGAGGACAAGGAGTGGGGACTGGGGAGAGTCCAGAGGGGCAGATAGAGTGCCACATTTGGTCCACCGGCACAAGGTCCCACATCCCTGCTGAAAACTACCAGTTAAGAGATGAGTTGTCATAGTTTTGTAAAATTGTAAGAAATCCCCCATGGGTCATCTAGTCCAAACCCCTGTGATTCGGGTATCTCAGTTAAAGCATACATGACGGATGCTGAAACACTCACAGCTTGTTTAAAATAGATGATAGTTGTGCAATGGATCAAACCTCAGCTTTCAGGATTATCTTTGCAAATGGTTCACGGACAGCCAATTTAAGTAAAATATTTGTGCTGTTCTGAAAAGTATTCCCATAAGTACCAAGTGTGGCGTCAAAACTAATGGCTTTTTCACACATTATACTGCAACCAAAGCCAATTCTAGCTTGCTGGATCATGCACCTTTGTAAGATGTATTTGCAAGCATGTTTGCATCCATGTGCTATGTTTTCAGGTGTATATTTAAGACAAGATAAGTGTTTGTCTAAAAATGCAATGTGTGAAGAATTACCATTACCAGTAAATGTGTATTGGAACTACAGGAATTTAACTGGAGTACAATTCCTCCTCCAGCCCTCCTATCTCAACATTTCCCCCTCTTGTGGTTGTCTGAAAAGTGGAGGTTCAAATTTGTAGCATACTGCTTCACATCACCCTCTTATTTCCACAGTGCTTGCATATATTTTGGGAGCACAACAGTGGAAAAATCACGCTGCTCCATTCTCTCCATGCACAGCCTCTTCATTGATTGATAACTGGGTGTCTGGTTGTAGCGCTGTGTCATTGAGGACACTCTTTGAATGCAGGGGTGATGGAATAGCACTTAGAAGCTGCAGCTACAATAAGCAAACAACATGCAGCATGACCAGATATGACTTAAGTTTCTCTGTATATTGCAATCGCACCCATCCTTGTGCTACGCATGAATCCATATAACATAGCTAACATGCATATATATGTTCACGGTGTGCATTCACAACATAAATAATTATCTACTGCTTCACCCAAAAGTATGAGTAAATGGCTAGCAATGGCTACTAGCCATGATGGCTGTGCTCTGCCTCCACAGTCAAATACAGTATCCTTCTGAATACCTGTTGCTGGAAACAGCAGGAAGGGAGAATGTTCTTGTGCTAAGGTCCTCCCTGCAGGTTTCCCATGGGTATTTGGTGGCCACTGTGAGAACAGGATGCTGAACTAGGCAGCCCATTGGCCTGATCCAGCAGGCCTTCTTGCATCCGTAAGATTGAAACGTACCCTTTCTTTGCTATCCTAATTGTAACGATGATGATGCTAATTTCGGTGGGTGTGGAATGGAACACATAAATTCACGTCAGGCAATCCAGCTCGGTAATGATTTGCGGAAAGGGGGGGGATTGATTCAGGATGATCTCTGGGTAGGATGTTAATCTGAAGAGCTGAGTGGCAGAAACAGAGGAGAGTGGCAGGGAGAAAAGAAAAAAGTAAATGACCCCTGGATGGTTAAGTCCAGTCAAAGATGACTATGGGGTGTGGTGTGTTAGAATTCCTACTCCATAATTGCAGTCATGGGATTGTTGTTTATCACATGATGGTGTATGTTTTGACTCCACAGAGTGGGAAGTGACGGAGACAGGATGTTTGTGTTACTGTGTTCCGTGAAGTGAGACTATTGTCCTTTGTTCTTTCTCTTAGCTGTCTGATGCTAGAGAGGGGGGGAGCCATGTTGCAGTGCTCCGTGTGTGTTTATATGTAAATAAAGTAGATTAGCCAAAATGCTGAGTTCTGTTACACAAGCTGTGAAGACTCTGCGGATCCCTAAGTGTGCCGATGCCTGTTGGCATCGGTCACTGTGGTGTTCAGGAGGGAGGGAACATGCCAGTCGGGCATGTGTCTCTGCCAGGGTCCTACTCAAGAGTAGGACAAGCTCCTGACATCTTGCTTTTTAGCCCGAGGGAGCTGGCGTTTGTCCGGGTCATGTAGCCAGTACACTGTGACAAGTGCCGGAGCGCACAGAACCGCCATAAGTACCCTGCCACAGCGGTACTTATTTATCTACTTGCACTAGTGTACTTTCAAACTGATAGGTTGGCAGGAGCTGGGAGAGAGCAACGGTAGATCACCCCATCACACCCACCATCAGCTTTGGCCCTCTCACGCACCACCAGCAGGTGGGTGCTAGCCGATTAACCCTGAGGGAGTTCAACCTTTGACAGACAGATGGCTTCCACCCCATATATGCTAAACTATATTGTTGGTATACTGTAAAGCAGATGTGTAGAGCATGCTTATTGTCTCAGAGCTGAATACCTGGGTTTCCAATGGAAGTTACTCCCAGGTAAATGCATAGGTAACCTAAAGGAGTAAACAGTTTCAGGCAGCAGACCTTTGTACACTTGTGTACTTGGAAGTAAGTCCAGCTGAAGACACTCAGATTTACTTGACATGTAACTGATTGTTGTTCTGCTACTTCCACTCTGCTACCTGTCCTTCCCAGGTTGATTTGGCACATTCTATAGAATGTGATAAAGCTTGGGGAAATCTCTTGAAATCCCTTATGTCGAAGTTCCTGCACTTCCTTCGGGACCAGCAGAG